>NC_133722.1:7213081-7813081 GCF_048934315.1 Petromyzon marinus
GCAGGGCCAGAGACCAAATGATGTCGCGGGGCCTCATACGGCCCGCGGATCGGACGTTCCCCACCCCTGGATCTACGAGATGGGACGTGCCTCGCGTTTCATTTCCTGGCAATGCCTGCGAAATTAACCCGAGAGCAGGTTAATCTACGAGTAGATTAAAATCATGTTTTCCCCATTAGAGAAACGACCGCTTTGCAACATGTTTCCCGGAGTAAAAGTCTACTTCTCACGGCTCATACCGACGTAAAGCAAAACAGCCGTCATTTTGCATCGAGCTAGTTGAGCCGGAGGCTTGTTGCGGAGTGACGCTTCATCGCTCCTGTGATGATTGCGTGAGGAGTAGCGGATGGTGGTGAATCGTCGGTGCTGTTGATGATTATGCCTCCTCCTCCTCCTCTTGATTCGTGTTTGAAAATCGAGCGTTAAGTCGCTCTCTGTCCCCACGGTTCTGTTCTGGGCGAATGACCACAGCCTCCGCACACTGCTCGGATGGTTGTTATTTTTCTCTATATTTCTGCATAGTCATCATCATCATCATGATCATCATCATGATCGTCATCATCAAATATTCGCGTCTGCTGCTGCTGCTGCCACGATTAGCGCGGAGTCTATCAACGGCACGGCAATTCAGTCGTGATGTCACCGGTCACATGATGTCACCGGTCAATTGACGACGTCAGTTGTAACTGGCGGCACGTGCGTTTACAAGCGCCGCGGACTGTAACGTCGCCAGCGATCAGACGAGACTCGAGGCAGGCTCACGTTGACGTAACGTCGCCAGCGATCAGACGAGACTCGAGGCAGGCTCACGTTGACGTGAATTGCAGTCGAAGAACTTTGAATCCATGGCTACGAAGGGGCCATCCATTTAGTAGGAACGCAAAAAAACTGTTAAAACTTTAACCCTCCCCCCCTCCCTGTACGCACGTGTACTTTTTACACCCCCCCCCCCCACCTGCGTACGTACGCTTGATGCACCCCCCCCCCCACCCCGCCGAATCCTATAGAACGGCCGATATTTAATCCACGCAGAAACGATGAAGGAATACTAATACTAACGTGTTTCAGCAAACAGATAGTCCACCGCCGGCTGCATTATTATTATCGAGGCTTCACCCCCCCCACCCCCCCCCCCGATTCCTATGCGTACGTACATTGTCAGTAGACCCCCCCCCCCCATACGCAAAGCGTACGCATTTGGGTTAACCCCACCCTCCCCTCCTCCATGCGTACGTACTCAATGGATGGCCACGAACTACTGCAACGGCACTGCTGCCATTTCCGTGAGCGATTCCATGCCGATGCCCTTCGGCACGGAATCGCGAAACGCGCGCGGCCTCTGTGCCCCGTGGAGTGGCGGCTCCGGGTAGAGTCGTTGCTCCAGTCCACCGCTTGAAGTTTCCCCAGCCGGGATTTCCTTCGCCTCCCTCGCCCTCTTTTTCCCTTGGACCGCGCGCCGCCTCAACTTTCGCGTTCAACACGCTCGTTGGACGCGGCCTTCCTGAAGGGTGCCGCGTTCGGCGTGAAAACGACCGAGTCGCTGATTCACGTTGCCCGCTAAAATATTTCACCGCGCAGGCATTTCCCGTGGCGGGACATGCGAGCCGAGACGGGGGTACGTCGCCGCGTGCCGAATCGCTCCGTGTACTCGCATCGTTACGCTCAGCCGCGCAGCTCGTGAAAAGCCGTTCCGTCGCCGACCATTCAGAAGCCGCGTTCTAATGGCGCGCGCGTTCCGCGTTCTAACAGCGTGCATTCCGCCCTATGATGGCGTGCTTCCCGCGTTATAATGGCACGCATCCCATGTTATAACGGCGAGCATCCCGCATTATAACGAAGCGCCTTCCGTGTTACAACAGCGGTCATCCCACGTGATAGCGATGCACCTTCCGTGTTATAACGGCGTACATCCCACGTAATAGCGATGTGCCTTCAGTGTTACAAGGGCGTGCATCCCACGAGATAGCGATGCACCTTCCGTGTTATAACGGCGAGCATCCCGCATTATAAAGAAGCGCCTTCAGTGTTGCAAGGGCGTGCATCCCACGTGATAGCGATGCGCCTTCAGTGTTATAACGGCGTGCATCCCACGTGATAGCGAAGCGCCTTCCGTGTTATAACGGCGTGCATCCCACGTGAAAGCGATGCGCCTTTCGGGTTATAACGGCGCGCATCCCGCGTTATAACGAAGCGCCTTCCGCTGTTGTGCAAAAAAGCGTTCCCACCAATAGCAGCAACAGTGTCATAGCGATAAGCGAGTTTGCGCGAACACCGCGCACTAAGCGAGGACTTGATCGTGGAGGTAACAAACAAAAAAACCACAACAAACCAATTATCACGGTTGGCTACGTACGGTGCCCAAGAAGTCCAACGTGTGTACCGTTGTCGAGGCTGCCACTCGAGCGGCTCATGGCACGGACAACAAGATTTTTAATGGCATTAAGGAGAGCCTTTTGTTTTTCCAGCTATGAAGTTAATAATCGACTGCTGGACGCATTCATTTGAGTTTTACTTTCCCCCCCCCCCCCCCAGGGAGAGGGAGAATCTTCGGGATATCATGGTAACATTTTAATGTTTAAACGCTTGCAGACGCTGTTGTTGTTCCTCGGCTGTAGCAGTCAGCCGTAGCACGTGGCAATGGAAAGAACTGGAACGTCGAAGGGTCGGAATTGGATGGACATCAAAGCACAGAAAGCGATTAAGAGCAACAATGTCAATTATAACTGCAAATCATAGGCATGAATACAGGAGGGTCAAACACCAAATAGACATCGATTTCAAAGCAACAGGCCTGCATTAACCGATTAGCACGGTTGGCTACGTACGGTGCGAAAGAAGTTCAACATGCAGGCCAATATATTTCAAGGACAATGCCTACATTACACTATGTAACACGATTTTTGTTCCTGGGTAGTAAGTGTTATTTTCTACATGCTTATGCCTCAAAAGTATAGAAAGCGGCTATTATTATTATTATTTCCCACAAACGTTGCTTTTGTGACCAGAACTTCAAGTGAAGGAATGACCCAAATGCACGCCACGTTTTCTCATTGAAAATAGGTACATTTCAAAATATCAATGTCCTGGTCACAAAAGCAAAGTTTGTGGGGAATAAGAGCCATTTTCTGTACTTTGAAGCATACACAATTAGGAAATAACACTACCCAGGAACAAAAAAAATGTTTTCGTTACACAGTGTTATCAAAGCGTATTTCTTTGCATGTTTCACCACGAGCATCTGTGGTTAATGCAGACTTCATGCCTTGCAATTGAGGTGTCAATTTGGTATTTGAATACGTTAACGTCTCCCGTATGTGTGCCAGAAAGGGTAAAAGCCTTCACGTATGTTTTGCAATCATTCAATACCTTGACAGTACCTGTCCTGGCAAAAAGGGTCCCATAGATGCAACCGTAAAATTATAGGAAATTGATCACTCGACAGCCGCCACGTCGTGATATGTGATATAGAATATTGTATCGCGGAGAATGTTGTCACGGCGACCCGATTGAACGATGTATGTTCGTGTAAAATGCTGTAGAGGGACTCGTCTGCTTACGAATGAGTTAGGTTCCAGAGGTCTGTCCGGAAGTCGATGTGTTCGTAAGTGCAAGTTTACTCTTGTCAATTCCAAACGTGTTGTATGGCACTGCTATAGTACATTATATACTACACTACTTTGTACTACTACACTGGTATATACTACTACACTACTATACACATTACATTACTATACACACCACTACTATATACTACTACACACTACTATACACACTACACTACTATATACACTACATTACTATACACACTACACTACTATACACACTACACTACTATACACACTACACGACTATATACTACTACACTAATATACACACTACATTACTATACACACTACACTACTATATACACTACACTACTATACCCACTACACTACTATACACACTACACTACTATACACACTACACTACTATACACACTACACTACTATACACACTACACGACTATATACTACACACTACTATACACACTACACTACTATACCCACTACACTACTATGCACACTACACCACTATACACACTACGCTAATCAAGGACTCCTCTACTTACGAACGAGTTCGATTCCAGAGGTCTGTTCGTAAGTCAATTTGTTCGTAAGTACAACTTTACTCGATTCCAAACGTGGCGGTTGAACTTACGACTCTCTGTCCTAACAGGCAACTGGATATGCGGACAGGTTTGTTCTTATCTCTGAAAGGTTGTAAGTCGAATGTTCGTAAGCTGAGGAGTCCCTGTATTTTAAAATAAAAACCGGTTAGCGATTAACGGCACAATTCAGTGCTGTAGTTTATATATATTGTACCAGGTAAGGCCCACTGAGCTATATAGTTATTTTTTTCAGAAGCGACCTGGCTATCGACAAATCATAGCTGGACGAAGTGGCTTATCATCACGTGGAAATGGATAGCAGGCAGACAGACACTCGTGATGGCGATTCTAAATTTGGAGGGAAAACCCGGAGGGCCCGGAGAAAAATCCACGCGACCACGGAGAGAGACACGCAAACTCCAAATATACAGCAGCAGGCGTCAGTGTCGGGATGGAACCTCCGACCCCCTGCATACCAGGCGAGGTAGTTAACATCTCACCACGGAGAGAGACAGGAAAACTCCAAATATACAGCAGGCGTCAGGGTCGGGATGGAACCCCCGACCTCCTGCATACCAGACGAGGTAGTTAACATCTCACTACGGAGATAGACAGGCAAACTCCAAATATACAGCAGGCGTCAGGGTCGGGATGGAACCCCCGACCCCCTGCATACCAGGCGAGGTAGTTAACATCTCACCATGGAGAGAGATAGGCAAACTCCAAATATACAGCAGCAGGCGTCAGGGTCGGGATGGAACCCCCGACCTCCTGCATACCAGGCGAGGTAGTTAACATCTCACCACGGAGAGAGATAGGCAAACTCCAAATATACAGCAGGCGTCAGGGTCGGGATGGAACCCCCAACCTCCTGCATACCAGGCGAGGTAGTTAACATCTCACCACGGAGAGAGATAAGCAAACTCCAAATATACAGTAGGCGTCAGGGTCGGGAAGGAACCCCCGACCTCCTGCATACCAGGCGAGGTAGTTAACATCTCCTAGCCACAGTGGCGCCCCTTTAATAAACAAATACATCTGCCCATGCCAGGGAGTTGTATCAATCAATCACCTTTTGCCGTTCGAGGGTTTAGCGGGTTCTCGAAATCTGTCTCGTAGAGAATCTTAAATAGAATGGATTATGGTGGCGAGTGTTCTGATTCTACACACATTGCAACCACGTCACCCTACATGTGCTCCACAGACTTCAAGCGATCTCCATAATAAAGTTTTTTTTTTGTGGGGGGGGGGGGTTTAAATCACGTAAATAGCTTAAATTGAAGTTTCTCAAAATGTTATGGTTTGAAGAAAAGTATCCCCATAGAGATTAGTCAGTTCAACACGTAAGCTTTCGCGACCAATACTATCCATAATGCAGAATTTTTGGGGGGTTAGATTTAACCCCGAATAAACCTGTACATTTTTAAGCGATGTGTTTATTTTAGCTAAATTGTTCAGGGTCCCCCCCCCCACCCCCGACTTGATCCTACCTAGTTTTAAAGAATGGCAATGTATCCAATGGCGGAGCCAGGATTTTCAGGTAGTAGGGGGGGCAACCCCTCCAGCAATGATAAATGATAGAGGAGTTGTTAGTAAGTAAAGGAACTTGTCCCTTGATTTTTATTCGAGGAATGTGCGGCGATGGCGCAGCCATCGATCGAGGTGTCGAATTGGAACCGCGTTGTGTGATCGGCATCGCGCTCGCTGAAGGTGTCGATGCCTTCAGTGAAGTCGTGGACTCTGTAGACGTACACAGTGGCAGTGGGGGTCGCAAAATGCCGATGTATTACTAATAAATCCCACTGGCTCCGCCAGTGAATGTATCTATATATGATCTATCTCTCTCTGATGGGTCTCTGTGTGAGTCTATGGGTCTCTGTGTGAGTCTATGGGTCTCTGTGTGAGTCTATGGGTCTCTGTGTGAGTCTATGGGTCTCTGTGTCAGTCTACGGGTCTCTGTGTGAGTCTGTGGGTCTCTGTGTGAGTCTATGGGTCTCTGTGTGAGCCTATGAGCCACTGTGTGAGTCTACGGGTCTCTGTGTCAGTCTACGGGTCTCTGTGTGAGTCTACGGGTCTCTGTGTGACTCTATGGGTCTCTGTGTGACTCTACGGGTCTCTGTGTGAGTCTACGGGTCTCTGTGTGAGTCTATGGGTCTCTGTGTGAGTCTATGGGTCTCTGTGTGAGTCTATGGGTCTCTGTGTGAGTCTATGGGTCTCTGTGTGAGTCTACGGGTCTCTGTGTCAGTCTACGGGTCTCTGTGTGAGTCTATGGGTCTCTGTGTGAGTCTATGTATGTACGTGCGTTGAACTTCTTTCGTACCGTACGTAGCCAACCGTGCTAATCGGAGGGTGCGGTTTCGATGTGTTTTCGAGTCATGCCGCCTTTAAAATTGGTATTTATTTATTTATTTTTACGCTTATTTACCCAGGAAAGCCGAGTCGCCGAGTATCGAGACTCTTTTTCAAGAGGGTCCTGGCGAGACGTTGCTAGGTGCGACAAGCAATTATTTTGATTTGAAGCTTTCGTGACTGCAGGGATCCATACTCTTTCGCTCTTTCGGTAAAGTCACGTGGGTCGGAAATAATAGACAATCACAGCAGAAAGCAGTTTCTCTGCTTTCTGCTGTGATTGTCTCACCTGATGACGGTCGCTTGTGTTGCGATCGAAAGGTCGTGATCTATTATTTTTTCCTACCGACGTGACTTTACCGAAAGAACCAAAGAGTAAGCAATTATTTGCAGATTTTTTTTTAACATCCATCATTGAGATCTTTGGCCAATACCGTTGGTATAGTTTTTTTTTCACCGCTATGGCAGGGAAAGCTGAGAACTCGGAGGGCGAGGCGCTGGCCACCCACCCCGTCGTGTGTCACAATGCCGGCCTTCACAGGTGCGACTCGCGAACAGCACTTGCCCCGACAGTCTGCTGACGCTCCACGGGGGATCTTTGTCTTTGTATTTTCGGTGGTGCCGGGAAGGTTGCGAGAGTCTTCTCGTTCTTTCGTACGGCTGACGACGTCGACCGCAGAGCAAACAGAATTACATTTTCACATTCAGGCGGTTCAAGCCAGCAAGTAAGTGCGTCGCCGTGTCGATGTCTCTCTCCCCAGTATCTGTCGCTCGGGAGAGATACGGGGGGGGCGATGTGGAAGTCATTCATCCAACAGACTTTATTAATGTATCGTGTGTTTGTTGTTTGTTTGTTGTTGTTTGTTGTTGTTGGTTGTTCTTGATGTCGGATGCTGTTGTCCTCTGTCCACCGCAGGGATGATGAGCTGCTTCGTCGGAGCGCGGGGCTCCGCGCGCGTGTGGCTCTGCGCGCTCGCCCTGTGCCTGCTGGCGAGCGCGTGCGCACGTGGCGCGGCCGCCTTCCCCAACAAGCCCGACAGCCCCGGCGAGGACGCCCCCGCGGAGGAATTGGCCCGGTACCTGTCCGCCGTGCGCCACTACATCAACCTCATCACCCGGCAACGGTGCGTGCAACAAACACCACCACCACCAACAACAACAACACCGCCACCATCAACAACACCGCCACCCGCGACGTTCGACCCCCCACCCACCACCACCACCACCGACCCGGACCAGCGCCTCCCCCCCGCCCCCCCTGTCCAGCCCCCCAACCCCCCAGACACGGACCAGCCCCCCGGCGGGTCCAGGGTTGTGGGGGGGGGGGGGGGGTGAGAGGGGGAGGGGCAGACTCTCCCCCCACCCCACACGGCTCCCACGCCCCGCCCCCAACCCAATCAATGTAATTGAGAACAATCCAGCAGAGTCAAGGCGAGTTTATTTTGTTTACAGAGACGCGTGTGGCCCACGCCTATCCGGCACAAATCTACCACCATCGCGCTAATCGGAGACGTGCATGTGTTATTGGCAAGGCCGTAATTATAATTATAATATATTGAGGGGGGGCATTCCCCCCCCCCTCAATATTCAAATTTGCTCAAAATGTCCCCCCCCAATATATTGCTATAAAATAGATTTCTGTTTATATGATTGTGGCTATGGTTGTACTTTATTAATCCCTAATCTCTGCCATTACATACAATGAAACAAGAAAAGGTAAGGAAAAAAACAGAGCAATGTAATACAATAACACTATTAGACATTATTTTTTAATATTTTAGGCGGGAAATTCGTTTTCAAATTTAGATTTTTTTTTCTGGGGGGGACCCCCAGACCCCCTGAAAGATTTGGTCCCCCCCCCCCCAATGTTGACTCCATGGCTACGCCCTTGGTTTTGGGCACGGTTGGCTATGTACGGTGCGAAAGAAACTCGACAGACATACAGTTCAGGTGCTGGGTTAACGTTGCATCGTGCGTGGATAAGGGAGGCCTTCATCCGGCAGTGGATTGATAATGGCCTGCTTTTTTGTAACTTACGGCGCGAAAGAAGTTCGACTTGCATGCATGAGTATGGGTCTCTATGGGTCTGTGTGGGTTTCTGTTGGTGTCTATGTTTCTATACGAGTCTCTGGATCTCTGTGGGGTATCCATGGGTATGTTCCTTCCGACGTGAAGAGCTATGCACTTCTAAATCATCTAGATTGAAAACTCAATTCTTGAGAACAGTTTTTGTGTGTGTTTAGTTTGTTGTCCGTCCCACGCACCCACAATTAGCACGGTTGATTACATACAGCGTGAAAGAAGTTCAACATACACGGCCGATGTGTAGTGATGTATTTTATAGGTGTGATTGATGTCGCACCATGGACTGCTGTGGTTTTTTTTTAGTAATGCGTCCCATCATTATAATAACTATCGTCGTTTTCGGTGTTGTTTCCTCTCGTTTTCCACCAAAGGTATGGAAAGAGGGCGCTTACCGAGCCCTACGTCCCAGAGTTTATATTTCAAGAAAATCGTGGCGACAGGAGCAGCAACCCGAGGTAGGAATCTGTTGCTGATGAGGCTGCCTATAACGTGGAGTCGGAGCCAGTGGTGATGGCATGGGTGACCAGGGCCGGATTAACCACGCCACGGTGGCCAGGAGATGTTAACTCCCTCGCCCGGTGTGCAGGAGGCCGTCGGTTCGATCCTGACCCAGATGCCCGCTGCATATTTGGAGTTTGTGGTGTGTGTCTTTCTCTCTCTCCTTGTAGTCGCATGGATTTCCCCCCCGGGTTTTCCCCTCCGCCTTTTAGGATCAACATCACGCTTTCAGAGTATTCAGCTACGGCTATGGATGTCAAAGGTGATAAGCGACTTCGACGAGCTATCGTTTGTGATGGCCAGGTCGCTTCTGAAAAAAGAGCTATATAGCTCAGTGGGCACTTACCTGGTAAAATACCAAAAAATTAGTTGTTATAGTTTTACCCATAATGTCCTTATTTTGAAGGCCCCCACTTGCCTGGCAGTCCAGGTCGAGTAACTGCACCGTTCACTGACCTCCAGTTGTGCACGAGGGTTCAGTTCAAATGTTTTGCGATTGCATCTCCAACAAAGCTCTGGACCAGCCTGCCCCCAGCCCTACACCACGTGAGACACACGCCGCACCCAGGGTGAGGGTTAGCACAGAAGGCGAATTGAGGCCTTTAAAGGCCCTCGTCGTGTTGGAGGCCCTCATTGAGGCTCCTCCGTTCCACGCCGTGGTCATCCGGGGAAAATAACTTTCATTTTGTTATCTTTGAATAACGATGACGGAATGATTCGTGCACTTTGCCGCAGCAGCTAGCTCCAAGCTAGGAACAAACTTCTTCTGTTTGACGACATGAGTGTCGTGAGCGAATTATTGTTTGATGAATTTATCTTGAGTCGAATTGATCTGTTACATTTGCATAGGTGCATAAACAAACCTGTCAACCACTTATCAGCGTCCTACCTTATTACAGACCAATTCAGACCTTATTGGTCACCCCGTTTCCCTTATACATCTCAACGTGCATCCTACAAAGTCCCAGCACAGGGGAATGACCCAGAGCTTGCATCTCTTGCGGCGACCCAAGTTCGATTCCCGCTCACGGCCAACACCCGGTGATGATTGTCTGAACCGGTTCTGGGCCTCCCCTAGGTCGACTCAGCCTCAGAATGAGTACCTGGTGTGGTGTTTTAACATCGCCACTGGGGAGACAAAGGCGGCCGTGCGTGGTGTCGGCCACCCACCCCCTCGTGTGCCGTGCCGTGCTAGCCTTCATAGGTGCTCGCTAACGGCACTTGCCCCAGCAGTCTATTACAGGCTACACGGATGATCTTTGTCTTTGTTATATTGTGTGTGTGCGTGTGATGTTTTCAGCCAATTGCCGTTCTGCATCGCTCGAAACGTCTGCTATGGATAACAATACCAAATGTATTGGCATGCTGTAACAGTACCACATGTATTAGCATGTTATAACAGTACCACATTTATTATATGCTATGAAGAAGGCCCATTGCCTAAAACGTTTGCCAATTATATTGATTGTCTTCCTTATTAGAGCGAAAGTGTTGTTGACGGTTGTTTAGAGCTCTTTGTTGTTGCTGTTGCTTGTGCTCTGTGCGCCCCTGCCAATGCCGCATCAATTCAATCGCTTTGTTTTTCATATTTTGATGAAGCAGCGAGTCGTTAACCATGGGCTGGGTCGTCTCTCTCTCTCTTACCTTGCAGATTTGACAGCGTGACCATGTGGTGATTCGGTTAAAATTGAAGATGCCCGTCAACTCTTCATCCACCTCCCCTCTCCTCCCCATCGAGCCCCCCAAACCCCACCCCTCCATCCACCCCCCCCCATTCCTCCCCACCCCTCCCTAGCCCCCATCCACTCCCCCCCCCCTCCTCATCAACCATCGACCCCCCCCCCAATGGATAAGTCAGAAGTTCCACCACGCTCTGCCAATTTGACAACAACCATCGGGTCTGCCTCGTTCAGGCGATATAAAAGTAAAAACACCCTTCCGTTGAAATGCATGAACCTGTCCCGTATGTCGTGCTGCCCTGGATGGTTATACGACTGAAAAAAAAAGAAAAAAAATAGACAAACACTCAAAAAAAATTCACAAAACACGCGTTGGTTTTGTTTTTCGCCCCATGTACATATTGAACATCACGTCGTGGTTTGTGTCTTATTGGACGTTCTGAAATGTGTAATGTGGGAGACGTAATTCGCGGATAAGATTGGCCCAAGAAAAAAATCAAAGTACGTTTTGATGTAGCCCCCCCCGCCACCACCACCACTCCCCCTCTGTCCCCCACAGCAACCCCCCCCCCCCCCGAGATCTGTCTTTTAATTTATTTCACTTGAATATAACACAATAAAATGGACAGCAGCATCATCCCAGAGTGTGTGTTTTTACTTGGCTGAGCGCTGCTCAGTGGCGTAGCGAGCGTGGGGGGGGGGCAGTCAGGGGGGTGCCTTGCCCCCTCCCCAACTCTCCCCTGCTGGCCAAAGATACCAGTTGGGAGTGGGGGGCCCCTTGACAACCCACCATGAGATTTGTTGTCAACGACAAGTTTCAAACAAGCAGAATAAGAACAACACTTATGTAAAACGCGGTTTAAATTTAATTTTAAACACAGATGCTTTCGCTTCCCTTCCGCGTTCTATTTTAATGCAATTAGAGCGGTCACGTAAGAAGGAACTGCTACGGAGCCGGAGGGAGCTGCGTTTTACCAAGACGGAGCGAACCCCGACAGCGTTAAATGTTCGAGACCGTGAGCGGAGCGACGATGCGATGAGTAGGCAAGAGGAGGCCGCGATAGAGAAATAGCCTCTAGGGTGCCACCGTGCGAGAGACAAATCACACAAATATTGGGGGGGGGGGGGCCCAGCCGCACCGACTGCCGCATCCCCTGAGCTGATGATGTAGTCACTACGTCACTGATGATGTAGTACCTACGTCACTGATAATGTAGTTACTACGTCACTGACAATGTAGTACCTACGTCACTTATAATTTAGTTACTACGCCACTGATGATGTAGTTACTACGCCACTGATAATGTAGTTACTACGCCACTGGTAACGTAGTTACTACGTCACTGATAATGTAGTTACTACGTCACTGATAATGTAGTTACTACGTCACTGATAATGTAGTTACTACGCCACTGATAATGTAGTTATTACGTCACTGATAATGTAGTTACTACGTCACTGATAATGTAGTTATTACACCACTGATAATGTGGTTACTTCGCCACTGGTAATGTAGTCACTACGCCAATGATAATGTATTTCTAGATTTGAAGTTACACCACTGATAATGTAGTTACTACGTCACTGATAATGTAGTTACTACGCCACTGATAATGTAGTAACTACGTCACTGATTATGTAGTCACTACGTCACTGATTATGTAGTCACTACGTCACTGATGATGTAGTTACTACGTCACTGATGATGTAGTTACTACGCCACTGATAATGTAGTTACTACACCACTGATAATGTAGTTACTACGCCACTGATAATGTAGTTACTATACCACTGATAATGTAGTTACTACACCACTGATAATACAGTTACTACACCACTGATAATGTAGTTACTACGTCATTGATAATGTAGTTACGACGTCACCCCGTGGTGCCCTTATAAAACTCAACGTTTAACCTACTCACGCCGGCCTGTGCCCGCTCTCACAGTCGGAAATACACCACGTGGTGGTGCCGCCGTTGACCCTGGCCATTGACCGAGCAGCCTGACGTTCCTACCAGCTCCCTCCGCAGGATAATTTGTTGTAGTGGGCCTCCAAGGGGATTCTCTTCCACCGCACAGCGACAGCCGAGGGCATCAACCACGGCAGCAAAGAACCCCCCCCTCCCACCAACACAAGCACCACCGCCCCCTTCCAGCATAGAATCGGACGATTTATTTACACCGGGGGGTGGAATCAGATGAGCTATAAAGCTTTTTTTTTCGTTTAGGCATGCCTTGTTTTTGTTGTCTCTCTCTCTCTTTCTCTCTCAATCATTTCAAATTAAATCTGCTGTGTCCGCGGAACGCATCGCACAGACTGAGCAATGGACGTGTCACCAGCACTAACGACATCTGTCCAGCGGCTGCCCGAAGTTCCGAATGAGAAACGAGCGGGGTGCCTGCAGGGGGTAGTCACATGGGGCAAGCAGCAGCAGCATCAGCAGCACGTTGTGAAGTTCTTATTGAAGGCCTCACGATATAGAAGTGCCTAGGGCCTCCTTACACGGCGTTAGACTGCACACAGATGTCTCTGTCTCGCGAGACTCACTACACACAGATGTCTCTGTCTGTGTCTCGCGAGACTCACTACACACAGATGTCTCTGTCTGTCTCACTACACACAGATGTCTCTGTCTCACTACACACAGATGTCTCTGTCTGTCTCACGAGTCTGACTACACACAGATGTCTCTGTCTGTCTGACGAGACTCACTACACACAGATGTCTCTGTCTCACTACACACAGATGTCTCTGTCTGTCTCACGAGTCTCACTACACACAGATGTCTCTGTCTCACGAGTCTCACTACACACAGATGTCTCTGTCTGTCTCACTACACACAGATGTCTCTGTCTCACTACACACAGATGTCTCTGTCTGTCTCACGAGTCTGACTACACACAGATGTCTCTGTCTGTCTGACGAGACTCACTACACACAGATGTCTCTGTCTCACTACACACAGATGTCTCTGTCTGTCTCACGAGTCTCACTACACACAGATGTCTCTGTCTCACGAGTCTCACTACACACAGATGTCTCTGTCTGTCTCGCGAGTCTCACTACACACAGATGTCTCTGTCTGTCTGACGAGACTCACTACACACAGATGTCTCTGTCTCACTACACACAGATGTCTCTGTCTGTCTCACGAGTCTCACACACACAGATGTCTCTGTCTGTCTCACGAGTCTCACACACACAGATGTCTCTGTATCTGTCTCACGAGACTCACTACACACAGATGTCTCTGTCTGTCTCACTACACACATATGTCTCTGTCTGTCTCACGAGTCTCACTACACACAGATGTCTCTGTCTGTCTAACGAGTCTCACACACACAGATGTCTCTGTCTCACGACACACAGATGTCTCTGTATCTGTCTCACGAGACTCACTACACACAGATGTCTCTGTATCTGTCTCACGAGACTCACTACACACAGATGTCTCTGTCTGTCTCACTACACACATATGTCTCTGTCTCACTACACACAGATGTCTCTGTCTCACTACACACAGATGTCTCTGTCTCACGAGTCTCACTACACACAGATGTCTCTGTCTCTGTCTCACACAGATGTCTCTGTCTAACGAGTCTCACTACACACAGATGTCTCTGTCTCACGAGACTCACTACACACAGATGTCTCTGTCTGTCTCTCTCTGTCTCACACACACACACACAGATGTCTCTGTCTGTCTCACTACACACAGATGTCTCTGTCTAACGAGTCTCACTACACACAGATGTCTCTGTCTCACGAGACTCATACACACAGATGTCTCTCTCTGTCTCACTACACACAGATGTCTCTGTCTGTCTCTCTCTGTCTCACTACACACAGATGTCTCTGTCTCACGAGTCTCTCACACACAGATGTCTCTGTCTCTCTCTGTCTCACGAGTCTCTCACACACAGATGTCTCTGTCTAACGAGTCTCACTACACACAGATGTCTCTGTCTGTCTCACTACACACAGATGTCTCTGTCTCTGTCTGTCTCACGAGTCTCTCACACACAGTCACCCTCGCGCCTTCACAGCGGGGGGGGAGGCATCTCCCATGTGGTGCCAGGCAGCAGAGACGGTTTTTTTTTTGGGGGGGGGGGCCTTTAAAGTGCGTGCGAGCCTGCCAATGACCAGCTAAGAGGTTACTTACCAACAAGGTAACGGGGGGTGGGCGTAGTGATGGCAAGCCCTTCAATGAGTTTCTCACGCCACTGCTGGCGGATGGGTTTCCACGACACGGGAGTACGAGAGAGAGAGACTCCCTCCAGACGGAGGTCTTCGCTGCTAGGCCCCCGCGGGGGCCACAGGCGGGCCCTCGGTGGCCTTTAGTGCGGCTGGCGGGCCCCTGGTGGCCTTTAGTGCGGCTGGCGGGCCCCTGGTGGCCTTTAGTGCGGCTGGCGGGC
Organism: Petromyzon marinus; assembly: GCF_048934315.1. Classification (NCBI taxonomy): domain Eukaryota; kingdom Metazoa; phylum Chordata; class Hyperoartia; order Petromyzontiformes; family Petromyzontidae; genus Petromyzon; species Petromyzon marinus. The sequence goes on from NC_133722.1 coordinate 7,228,259, forward strand.
CCCTGGTTGGCCTTAGTGCGGCTGGCGGGCCCCTGGTGGCCTTTAGTGCGGCTGGCGGGCCCCTGGTGGCCTTTAGTGCGGCTGGCGGGCCCCTGGTGGCCTTTAGAGCGGCTGGCGGGCCCCTGGTGGCCTTTAGTGCGGCTGGCGGGCCCCTGGTGGCCTTTAGTGCGGCTGGCGGGCCCCTGGTGGCCTTAAGTGCGGCTGGCGGGCCCCTAGTGGCCTTAGTGTGGCCCCTGACATGCAGGCCCCCTCCGATAACACAAACAGTGACAACACCCCACCCCATCATCATCGTCGTGCTGCTGTCAAACCCCAACAATGGTTTCAAACGGTGTGGCCCTCCAGCCAGCGGTGGCGTGCGCGGGTAACCGCTGCAGGGCTGCCCCCCTCTGCATCGTCAACGACAACTCCGGAATGGTCTGTCAGCGTGGGCCCCGTGTTGGTCATCGCAAGGCCCCCGCGGGGCCACGAGTGGGCCCCTGGTGGCCCCTTAAGTGAGGCCTCCCACCCCCCCGACAATACACAAACGGTGACAGACACCCACCAACCACCATCATCATCATCGTGGTGGTGGTGCAGTCAAATCCCCCCAACCAATGGTTTAAAATGGTGTGGCGGCGCTCCCCACTGGTGGTGTGTGTTTGTAGAGAAGATGGAATGCTGGGGAAAGGAGATGTGAAGGAAGGATAGGGGTGGGAGATGAGGGAGGAGATGCGGTGGAAGGATAAGGGCAGTGGGGCGCCACGGTGGCTAGGAGATGTTAACAACCTCGCCTGGTATACAGGAGGTCGTGGGTTCCACCCCGGACCCTGACACCCCCACGGTGGCTAGGAGATGTTAACAACCTCGCCTGGTACACAGGAGGTCGTGGGTTCGATCTCAACCCTGACGCCTGCTGCTGTATATTTGGAGTTTGCGTGTCTCTCTCTCTCATCATCATCACGGTGGCTAGGAGATGTTAACAACCTCGCCTGGTACACAGGAGGTCGTGGGTTCGATCTTAAACCTGACGCCTGCTGCTGTATATTTGGAGTTTGCGTCTCTCTCTCTCTCTCACCCTGTGGTCGCGTGGATTTTTCTCCGGTTCCTCCGATTTGTTCCACGTGGTGATGATGATGGTGGGCCAGGGTCGCTTCTGAAAAAATAGCTACACAGCAGCTCATTGGGGCCTTTACCTGGTAACATTACACGCAACATTTCGTTTAGCTTAGGAGATTTGGTGGAGGGGATGAGGGAATGTGGATGGTAGAGGAGGGGCCAGGCAGGAGGGCGGGAGATGAGGAGCAGGGATGAGGGCGGGAGATGGATGGATGGGGAGTGGAGAGGAGAGGGAGGAGATGAGCGGAGGGAGGAGACGTGGAGGAGGGGAGAGGGCGGGAGATGAGGAGGGAGGAGGGAGGCGGAGGGAGGAGGGAGGGAGGCGGAGGGATGAGGAGGGAGGAGGAGGGATGAGGAGGGAGGAGGGATCTGTGCGTGACACAAATCTCTGCCCTCCTCTCAGTCGCTCCGGGCAGCCGCTCATCCCGGGCAGGTAAGCGGACTCCGCTCGCCACGTCTCGGTAACTCCCTTCTCGTCCGCTCCCCGTCTCAGCGGCACCGACAACTTTCTCGCTACCCCTGCTCTCCCTTACCCACCCTTACCCATCACGCTCCTTGCAAGCGACTCTCGACTTTGGTACAGTGAGGGCTCGTGGCTTCGCGTCCCTTGGGGGATGGTTTCATTTTCTATATGTATATAAGTTTTAATTCGCCGAATTAGAAGCTGTTGGGGCCTCGGCCCCCGATGCCTCCCGCTCCCCCCCCCACCCAATGTGTGATGCCGCTCGCGTCTGGCATCAATTACGAGCACAGCGAGACCAAATGTGGCCCGCCCGGAGGGGCTTCACCGCTGCTGAATGGAGATGGGCGCTGTTGTTGAACGCTGCCTTTGGGGGGCAGGGGGGGGGGGTGGTGGTCGCAGCTGTCACAGATTGGGGGGGTGGTGGTCGCAGCTCTCACAGATTGGGGGGCAGGGGGGTGGTGGTGGTCGTAGTTCTCTCAGACGGGGGGGGCGGGGGGTGGTGGTGGTCGCAGCTCTCACAGATTGGGGGGGGGGTGGTGGTGGTGGTCGCAGCTCTCACAGATTGGGGGGCAAGGGGGTGGTAGTGGCCGCAGTTGTCACAGATTGGGGGGTAGGGGGGGTGGTGGTCGCAGTTCTCACAGATTGGGGGGGGGGGTGGTGGTGGTAGTCGCAGCTCTCACAGATTGGGGGGCAGGGGGAGTGGTGGTGGCCGCAGTTCTCACAGATTGAGGGGCAGGGGGGGTGGTGGTGATGGTGGTGGTCGCAGTTGTCACAGATTGGGGGGTAGGGGGTGGTGGTGCTCGCAGCTCTCACAGATTGGGGGGGGTGGTGGTCGCAATTCTCACAAATTGGGGGGGGGGTGGTGGTCGCGGTCGCAGTTCTCACAAATTGGGGGGTGGTGGTGGTCACAGTTCTCACAAATTGGGGGGGGGGTGGTGGTGGTCACAGTTCTCACAAATTGGGGGGGGGTGGTGGTGGTGGCCGCAGCTGTCACAGATTGGGGGGGGGCATCTCCCAAGTGGAGTCGGGCCCCCCCCAGCCGGGCCCCGGAGCGTTGCGAGGAGTTTTGTGTGCTGCGACGTCGGGACAACTTTTGCCGCAACATTGGTAACCAACGTTGGGCCCAACGTTGGTCCCAACGACATGCCAACGTTGCGTGAACGTTGGCGCCCAACGTATGACGGGCATGCGTGCTCTGCGTTGTCGCTTTCGCACGACAGCGTCGCTCATTATTCTCTTTAACTCCCGGAGGGGAAACAATAAATAAAAAAGTCCCCCCCCCCCTCCCCACGAGTAACGCGGTAACAAACGCAACAATCTCAGTCGCAAATTACCTAAAGGGTCGTGCGCTACCACCAACTCGCGTGCTTTGCGAAACGTTTCTGAGCGAATGTCGAGATGAAGCAAACTAAACAAAAAACAAACAACCCCACGTGGGTGCATAACGAGTGCGTTGCACGCGAAGCTCCGCACGGATGGATTCAATAATGCGTTGCCGCGTCGACATCTGGCTGCCGACAAACCGAGGGGGAGGCGGAGGCGAACCCTCCCACGGGGGATGATGACTTTGGTGGTCGTGTGGTGCTGTCACGAGCTGATCAGACACTGGGCAAGAGTCAACAATGTGGCGGTCACGTTTTTGCAATAGTTGTCATTATTGTAACCCCGCTCGCTGACCTTCTTTCCCTCGTCTCTCAATGCAGCGCGCGACATCCCGAGACGAATATTATCCTACTCGTTGAATAAACACAATAAGGGAACACGCGTGGCACTTTGAATACTCACGGTATATGCACGGTGTCTTTTTCAGCATTGCCCGTTGACTCGTACGCTGCGACGTTTTGAACTTCTTTCGCACCGTACGTAGCCAACCGCGCTAATCGGAGGTGCGGGGGGAAGGACAACAAACTATGGGTCTCTGTGTGAGTCTATGGGTCTCTGTGTGAGTCTATGGGTCTCTGTGTGAGTCTACGGGTCTCTGTGTGAGTCTATGAGTCTCTGTGTGAGTATGTGGGTCTCTGTGTGAGTTTGAGTCTCTGTGTGAGTCTATGTGTTAGTCTATAGGTCTCTGTGTTAGTCTATAGGTCTCTGTGTGAGTCTATAAGTCTCTGTGTGAGTTTGAGTCTCTGTGTGAGTCTATGGGTCTCTGTGTGAGTGTATGAGTCTCTGTGTGAGTTTGAGTCTCTGCGTGAGTCTATGGGTCTCTGCGTGAGTCGATGGGTCTCTGCGTGAGTATGGGTCTCCGTGTAAGTCTATGGGTCTCTGTGTGAGTCTATGGGTCTCTGTGTGAGTCTATGGGTCTCTGTGTGAGTCTATGAGTCTCCGTGTGAGTATGGGTCTCCGTGTGACTCTATGGGTCTCCGTGTGAGTCTATGGGTCCTCGTGTAAGTCTATGGGCCTCTGTGTGAGTCTAAGAGCCTCTGTGTGAGTCTTTGGGACTCTGTGTGAGTTGATGGGTCTCTGCGTGAGCCAATGTATGCTGAACTTCTTTCGCACCGTACGTAGCCGACCGTGCTGATCGGAGGCGCGGCGGCGATCTGTAATTCCCCGTGTTTACACATCCGCACTACCAACGTGGTAAAGCTTAGCGGGAGGGTCTCGTCGGGCGGTGGATCTGTCAAATAAAGGACAGGCCGCGTAAAAAAAACACCTCCAAGTATCCAACTTTTGCGGGTATAAAACTTGGGCACGATTCCGGATTGTGAGACATCCCCCCCCCCCTCCCTTCTCCCGACCCCTTTTGCCACATTTTTGGTATGAACGAGGCGACCGTGAGGTTACGTTCAAAACGAACTCGAGGATTGCAATCGAGGGGAAAAAAAAAGCGTTTGCGGGGGCAGATGGCTCGTTCGCTCGCTCGCTCGCCCAGGGCGCTTCAAGTGACGACGAACTGCGTGGCGTTGTTGTCAGCAAAGCACCGCTGCTTCTTCCCGACGAGTCATCCTCCATGAATTCTTCACCGAAGACAAGGATCCCCGGCGCAGCCCTGTAGCTGTCGGGGCGAGTGCTGTTGGCGTAGCAACTGTGAAGGCCGGCACGGCACACGGATGGGGTGGGGTGGCCAACACAACGCCACAGCCGCCTTTGTCTCCCCAGTGGCGATGCTTACACACCGCACCGGGTACTCATTCGAGGCTGAGTCGACCTAGGGGAGGCCCAGGACCGGTTCAGATAATCGTCCCTGGTGTTGGCTGGGTTCGCAGCGTAGCGCTAGCCGCTACGACACCACCGCTCCCCGCCACCACCATCACCACCATCATCGTCGTCGTCAAATGATCATCGTCATCAAAGGAAATACAAACACACATATTTGTTTTTATTCATTGTAGTCATTGTTATTAAACATTTATCATTTCCCCACCAACCTCCCCCCCACCCAACTCGTACTGGGAACGTCATGCCGTCCCCCCCCCCTCCCACCACCCATTGTAAACGAGGTTTCTGCGTTCGCGAATTCTGCGTTCGCGAGCCGTTTAAAGGAATGTAAACTCTCGCGGGATACGGAGAGGGTTCATTCTACCGGTTGCGCAGGCCCGATCCGTTTGCTCTCCCCCATCCACGAGGAGCGGTGGAACGCCTTGCCGCTTGAAAGCAGGCAATCGGAGTCGGATATATTGAAGTCCGCTTCGATAACTCATCTCTTGAAAGTGGCCTTCTCTCATTCGTTCGTTCGGTTTGCCGACCGGGTTCAGTTTTTTTGTTTCCCGCATTTCATGCGTTGCGCATTGGGATCCTGGGATGGAATGCCTCATTGTACATTTGAATTATTATTATTATTCGACGTAGCTGCGCCATTTCAATTATTTAAGCAATGGGTCGCTCTTCCAATGATCCGTTCGATCGACGAGGCTCGGGTGACGCGGAAATAGCTGGGAAAGAAACGCTCTCGGATGCGCTGTGATGGAAAGATGCCGTTCGCGTCGTCGGCCGCGTCACGCTGGGCGTGGCTTGCAGCGGGGGTTTCCTGCCTTCGATGGGGGGGGGGGGTGGGACGTGGGGGGGGGGGCGAGTCATCTACCCATGGACAAAAACAACTCGCAATTTCTTGTGACACTGAGTGAGCAGTGTGTGCGGCACATGAAGTCTGCCATAAAGGGGAGAAAACTAAAATATATATCGGTGATGTTTCAAGCAATGCCCCCTCTTCATTGCAGATTACAGAGTTGAATTGATTGCGTGACTTAATTGACGAATCGTTCCAGCTCTAAGCAGCGCTGCCGATGACCGGCTGTGAGCACGGACCAGGTTCTATTATCTGCACCGGTGTGGCAGCCAATTCGTCAGTTCGCACGGCCGCGGCCTTGACATAGTTTAACAAGAGAGGACGTCTTGCACAATGGGCCACCGTCACAGCACACAGAGAGGCCAGAGAGCGGAGAAGAGTTGGAGGCGGAACTTCACATACCACAGGCGAGATGTTGGCTACCTCACCTGGTAGGCAGGAGGTCGTGGGTTCGATACCGACCCTGATGCCTGCCGTGTATTTGGAGTTTGCGTGTCTCTCTTTCTCTCTCTCTCCCCGTGGTCGCGTGGATTTTTTCTCCGGATCCTCCGGTTTTTCCCTCCACATTTACAATCGACGTCGCGCGTTTAGAGCATTTGGCTGCTTATGAATTTCCACACGATTATGTTGAGCCCACTTCGTTGTGCTAGCGTTTGTGATAGGTTGCTTCTGAATAAAAGAACTACACAGCTCAGTGGGGCTTTACCTGCTAAAATAAAAATAGTTTGGTGGTTTTAAGTAGGGCCTGATACAAAATTCAATTACCACCCCGCCGCCCTCTCTCCAACTGTTTTTTGTTTTTTTTGTTTTGCAGAGTGCTACTATTGCGAGGAGAAGGAGGTGGCGAGACCATGCCCAAGGTGGCGGTGCCCACTCTGCGAATGGTTCGCCTGCTGCCGCTGCTCCTGCCGCCACTGCTGCTCATGCCGTGGCCATCGGAGGGAAGAAATCCCTGCCAGGGCCCCCACTGCCCCCAGCCGAGACAGCCGGCGGCCCACTGCCACGGTGCCGAGTGCACCGCCACCACCACCACCACCACCGCCGCCGCCGCCGCCGCTCACCACCACCACCACCACCACGCCCCGTACCACCACGGAGCAGTCTTCTTGGAGGGCACCGCTCACGGCCGCGGTGAGCCTCTTACCACCCCCGGAATCGCCGGCCGAGATTTTGTCGTGCCAGACTGGGCAACGATTGAGCGTGCGGAGGACGCGGCACCGCCACTTGGGGCGATTTGAGAAACTCGCCCCTTGATTGCTTCCAACCCCCACCCCCCACCCCCCCCCCAATATTCAAATATGCCCAAAATGTCCTCCCCAATATATTGCTATAAAAATATATAAAAGGTAATAATAATTAATTTGAAGCTTTCGTGACTGCAGGAATCCGTACTCTTTGGTTCTCTCGGTAAAGTCACCCTGCTGATGCAGGCCACGCTTTCCCACCTGATTACGGACGCTTGTGTTGCGCCCGAAACGTCGTGATTTATTTTATTTTATTCCTACGTGACTTTACCGAAAGAACCAAAGAGTAAGTAATAATAATTGCTATGCTATGTAAATATAAACAACAATTTGCTAAACCTTGGCCACATCTGGACTTGTCTTCATATAAACCAATGCATAGATTTCTGTTTATATGATTGTGGTTATGGTTGCACTTTATTAATCCCTAATCTCAAACATTACATACGATGAAACAAGAAATGGTAAAAAAAAGTAAAAACAGAGCAATGTAATACAATACACTATTAGACATAATTGTAAAAAAAAAAATCCATCCCATGTGATTTTTTAAATATTTTAGGCAGGAATTGGCGGGAAATGAGTTTTCAAATTTAGATATTTTTTCTGGGTTGGGACCCCCAGACCCCCCTGGAAGATTTGGCCCCACCCAATGTTGACTCCATGGCTACGGCCTTGGCGTCAAGCACTTTGTGTGCACGACCTCAGTATGGGCACGGCCTCATAGCGCTCGTTGAAAGCGCAGCCCCGAATGCCGACGTTGCCGTGATTTCGCAGAGTCGGCGGGCAGCTGGCCGCACCCTGCCGACGATCTCGCTGCCGCTGGAACCTGCAAAGGCATCGAGTGTCTGCTCCGCTGGAGGGAGAGCCGGGCACGGCCCACACGGCGACACGGCGCTGAGAGAGCAGGTGGGGAATATCAGTTGTCGTCATGTTCACCGTGAGTGCGACCTTACACTAAGTAAACCTCCGGTTCTGCTCTTCTCTCTCTCTCTCTCTCCTTCTCTCGCCCCTTTTGCTCTGTTGAAGAAAAAATAAAAAATAAAAGCCGAAGAAGCAAAACCAGCACGGCGGGCGTTTGCGCGCCTTTTTCGCTGACAGCGGCGCCGGTGCTTTTTTGCGAATTCTCCTGCAGGTGCTGAACAGCCGCGGAGGGCGGAGGGGCAGCGCACGGGCGGGGGCAGCGGGGGCAGCGGGGGCAGCCCCGCCGGACCCCCTCGCTTCCTGCCGGGGCTGCACGCCGAGCTCGTTTCCGCTTCGTCGGCCTCGTCCGCCGCCGACTTGGGGTCCACCGGATCGCCGGGGGTCACGCTCATGTGTGACGTGAGGCCCGGTGAGGACGCGCCGTGAGCACGGTGAGGGTGGGGGGGTTAAGAGGCCCGAGCGGCCTCGGCGCCAAACTGCCCCGGACGGGGCACTGGCAGGCGCGGTGGCCTCCCTTCGTCGACGTAAAATGAAGGGGGCAGCGGCCAGCAACGTGACTGCTGCGGTCACCAGAGCGGGACCGTGGGCCGCCGTGCGCTTCACAGCGGACGTTTACAGATCCCTCGATGTAATTCGCAAAACAGCAGGCCACTGTGTACTGGTGTCAAAGGCCAAACGTTTGCCATTTTGCAAAAAATGAGCCGCAACATTAGCCAATCGGAATCGTCCGTGGCGATTGCCACAAAAAAAACTTGACAAGATCCTCCCGAGAAAGGGTCATGAGACTCAGCGAGGGCCTTATCTGTTTGAACAAACGCAATGATAATCATCATACAAACATTTACGGAAATATCAGAGAATCGGTTTTTGATTCGGGAACATTCACGGAATCCCTGCGGTGGACGAGGAGGGGGTGGGGAGGAGGAGGAGGAGGGGGAGGAGGGAGGTTAGGAGGTGAATCTTTAGCCCGGAGCACCGGAGCTTGTTTCCATTTAAGCAGCTCGCACGCTCTCTCTCAGAGATTAAAGAGACAGAGCTGGAGGCGTGCAGCCATCCCAAACGTGCGTTTGAACTCTCGAAGGGAGAACATGGGGCGGGGGGGGGGGGTGGTGGGAGGGAAAAAAAAGAATTTAAAATGTTTACACGTGGCTTTTTTCCGTGATGACGTCAGTCGAGGCACAGGGTGTTCTGAAGCATTGCAGCGAGTTGCGAGCCCTCCTCAATTCCACCACCGTGCACCGGCGGTGCGATGGTCTCTCCACTGCTGAGATGAAGGCATCCCCACGCCGCCGGCATGTCTCGCAGCCACGCGATACCCTGAACGCGAGCCGGCGTCGCCGCTCCATCTTCCCGCGGTGGTCCGCGTGGGTTACAGTGAAGGATCGCTCCCAGATATCGCTCGCCGCCCATGTTCGCCGTCGTCAGGAATTGAACTCTTTCTCTTGTTCCCTCCCCTCCTTGGGCCCCTCCACTTCTTCCCGTCCCTCCCCTGCCCTCTCGTGATCCCTAACTACCCCTCTGTCACAGTCATCCCTTGCTCAACCCTGGCACGTCCCCGTCCCCCCCCCCACCCCCCATCTAAATCGTTCTCTTCCGTCACCGTGTTTTTAAGCTACGCCCAGCGCCCCTGAGTGAAAGGCGCTCTTAACGGAAAGTATAAAGCGAGGTTATATTGGATCGCTGGCTTCTGTAGCACAGTTGTACAAACCACCGCTTGTGCCACTGCTCTGTATAATCATGCAGGCCAGTGTTGTTCACTGCTAGGCCCCCCGTGGGGCCACTGGCGGCCCCTGATGGCCTTTAGTGCGCCCCCCCCCCCTGACAATACACAAACGGTGACAACACCCATCCCCATCATCATCATCGTCACCGTGGTGGTGCTGCTGCTGTCACAAACCCTGCAATGGTTTCAAATAATGCGTGGCGGGGCCCTCCTCACTCACACTGATGAGGTCTCATCGGTGAAAGTGTCCCTCCCCCCCCCCCCGAAGATGAGTGAAGAATGTGTACAGTATGTGTCTTAAATCACCCGCAAGCCACCCGATCCATTACATTTCGGATGCTAAGCCGGGATGAGCCTGGATAGTGCTTGGATGGGTGACCATCACGTGCATCAAACAGGTGTGGTGGATGCTGTGTGCAGTTAAGGCAGTGCAGCAAGATCCAATTTTTTGCCAATAAATTTTTTTTTTAATCCACCCAATTGTAATCTAAACATATCTATGGGGTACCTTTTTTGCAGTATCAAAATGATGATAAAATAAGAATGGTCTTCAGCCTTTCTGGGCAATAAATAAGGAGGTTTTAAGATGTTCAAATGCCGCAATAGATACCGATTGCAAAGGCGTCTCACACGGCAAGCAAAATGTTGACAACTCTGTACGGCGTTTTTTCGTCGGAGATTACAACCAGCATCGTCAGGAGTTCACCAGAAGCTCCAGCATCGCTCTACTTGTCAAGATTCCTCTCGTGTTTGCTGAAGAACTTTCATTTTATTGGCCCTATCAGGTGGTGGAGGGTTATAGTTAAATAATTAACATCAAAGTTTCAAATAAATAACGCGCCGCCGGTGGCTAGGAGATGTTAACTACCTCGCCTGGTCTACAGGAGGTCGTGGGTTAGATCCCGACCCTGACGCCTGCTGCTGCTGTATATTTGGAGTTTGCGTGTCTCTCTCTCATCATCATCACAGTGGCTAGGAGATGTTAACTACCTCGCCTGGTATGCAGGAGGTCGTGGGTTTGGTCCCGACCCCAACGCCTGCTGCTGTATATTTGCAGTTAGCATTCTGTCTCTCCCTGTGGTCACGTGGATTTTTCTCAGGGTCCTCCGGTTTCTGCCTCCCCCCCCCCCCACCCCCTACACATTTAGAATCTACATCATGCATTCAGAGTATTTGGCTGCGATAAATTTCCACGCGATAAGCCACTTCGTTGAGCTATCATTTGTGGCCAGGTCGCTTCTGACAAAAAGCTACATAGCTCAGTGGGGCCTTACCTGGTAAAATAAAAAAATAAAAAACACAGTTTAGTTTGAATGCACATTTTCCGTGCGTTGTTGTTGTTGTTGAGACGATTGTCCCGTGGTGGCCTGCGCTATCCTTTCTGTAATCCCGACGGGCGTTCCCCGTTCCTTCGCACCATCGGCTCCGTCCCCCAACTGCGCCACAGGCGAGAACGAGGTGGCCTCGGAGGATGCCCTCGTCCTGCACCTGCGCCTGGTGCACGGGCAGGAGCAGCTGCTCGCGCTGGTGCAGACGCAGGTGGAGGCGGCCGCCAAGATCACGCACGGCCTCAACGAGCAGCAGATGCGCCTCCTGCAGCAGCAGCAGCAGGTGACGGCGCCCGCTCGCTTGGCACCGCCTTTACCCCTGCCTGCGGCTGGACGTTCGGGACCGATGACCCTGGAAATGTTTAACCCCTTTCCCGATTCCGATGGACGCTACGCGTGAACGTCGCCGGTTTTTTTTTTCTTACTTTTTACTTCCGATTCCGTCCCGATGACGTGCACGTAGGTGTACGGGTCATTGGAACGGAACCGGAAAGAACAAAAAAAGCGAAGTAAAATAACTTCGTCGTTTTCCGAGGCTCCCACAATGCCATGCGGGAGGTTCCGTGTGGCACGGCTCGGCTCCCGCTATCATAGAGTGGCGGCGGCCGTGTCACCACGCTTCTCCGCGGTGAGTAACGGCGTCGTCTTTATAAAAACGACGCCGCCGCTGCACCTCCCTCAGTAAAGTTAACGCCGAGCCGCTCGCGGCGTTCCGAGACTCGGCGGTGAACGGGACACCGAAACCATGCCACTTGGCAGGCGTCTCAGAGGAGCGGGGAAGGGTTAAGAAGCCGCACCCCCCCCCCTCCGCCCTTCCTTCTCTCCCTCTCCCCCCTACCCCTTCCGCCTTTGTCCATTGATGTTCGTCACCTCCCCCGCCCTCCATCCTTCCCTCCCCGTATAAACTTCCAGGCTCGCGGTCTCCCTCTTGGGTGGTGCAGAGAGCCCAATCCCCCCTGCCCCCTTTCTTTAAACTCCTGATGCACCGAGCCTTGGATGTTGTCCGTGGGGTTTCTGTTCCACCTCCGACCCCCCCCCCCCCACCCCTTGCGTTGAGTTGTCATGAAAAAAAAGCCCAACAACACCAAAAATGCATTGCAGCAAGGACAAATAGCTCGCATGGTTCACTCTCATTCTCTGTTAATGCTCTAAAAACCCGGGATTCCATCGCTTAAAGTGGATCCACATAGAGACTCACGCAGAGACTCAGACTCGCGCAGAGAACCACAGACTCCTGTAGAAACCCACAGACTTGCATAGAGACCCACAGACTAACGCAGAGACCAATAGACTCGCACAGAGACTCATCGACTCACAGAGTGACCCATAGGCTCGTGCAGAGGCCCATAGTTTCACGCAGAGAGACGCAGACCCAGCGTAGACACAGTGAGCATGTGTGTCTGTAAATGCCCCAAACACCTGGAATTCCATTGCTCCCAAGACCGTCATTGTTCATTCTGCTGTTGTTTACAGGAAGATTTAATAGATCTCCGGAAGCTTCTTCTGCGTTGGGGAGTTGAGGACAAAGTTCGCTTTTGTCATGAATCGCTCGCAGGTGCTGGACGCTCAGCGCCACCTCGCCGCTCAATTCGCGAACCTGGAGGGGCTGATGCGGCAAGAGAGTGATCTGAGGACCCAGCATCGGCACGGCACGAAGGTGGGGAGTGGCGCAAAATCGACACGGCGTTGAACGTTCCGAGTTCGGGGCGGGGCCCAGACATGGCCACTTGAAACTCGCTTTAAACTCCCGACGACGCATGATGTCCGGGGCTCCGTCGGAGTGTTGTTTGTTGTTGTTAGACATTGGGAACTGCGGAGCGAACGTCTGTTTATTGTGATTCACGTCCAGGACACCGGAGTACGGTTCTATCCCTCCACCGCTAGCCCGTGCACACGTTCTGCATTGACACGTGCATATGCATTAGTACGTACGTACGTTGAACTTCTTTTGCACTGCACGTAGCCAACCGCGCTAATCGGAGGTGCAGTGGGATGGCCAACAAACTAACCACAAAATCAGTTCTAAAGAAATTACTTTCAATCTAGATGACGATTTGAAAGTTCACAGCTCCCAGTGGCTTCCTAACAATGGGAAGGAAGAGCGATCCAGACGGCTGCAGAAGCGCATCTGAAAGCGCGCGATGCAGTGCCCCCACCATCTTTGTTCGATGGTTCGCCAAAAAGTGGCCGCGAGGATGGAGCGGAGTTCGCCCGATGGTCTGTGCTCCTTAACGAGCGATCAGCCACGTGTTGTGGTTCACTTGCGGCAACCGCATTGTGCGTGTGCGGCACGAGCGACACGGGCGGCGTCTTTGTTCGACGGCCGAGCCAAAAGGTGCCGCCTGCTCCGGCCGCCGCGAGGGCTGGCGGCCGGAGCTCGCGCGACGACGGTTTGCGAGGTCGGCGCCGTCGCCCCACAAGTCGTCGGCCTAACCCGGGCGGACCTCGTGTTTCACCTCCCGGCATCTCCTCGCGTCAAAACAACCCGACAGCGCTGGGAGGACAACCCGGGAACGCCTCCGCAGCCGCAGCCGGCCATCGACCCACCGCTCTCCGCCGGTCGACCCCAGCACCACCGCCATCACCACCACCACCACCACCCGGCGCTCGCGGGAACGGAGGACGCGACGGGCCTCCTGAGGATCCCGCCGGGGATGCCGGGCCTGCCGGCGATCTCGGGCCCGCGGGCGGTGACGCAGCACGCCGGGCGCGGCTACGAGGCAGACGGCGGCGAGCGTCCCTCGGACTGCGCCCCCTGCGCCGCCGGGGAGTTCTGCGACTTCCAGCGGATGCCGCCCGAGTGCCGCCGTTGCTCGTCGTGCCAGCCGGGCTTCTCCGAGCTGCAGACGTGCCACCGCAGCACCGACCGCATTTGCCAGGTGGGGCGGCGATCGGCAGCGTTGCAGAAATGAACAACGTCAAGAAACTAACCAGCGACCTCTGCGTCGCAGCAGGTCGTGCGGTTGTGGGATTTCGTCGCGTGCGGGAGAGCGGTTTCAATTTGGAATCTGGCAGGGGGGGGAGGGGAGTCTGGGTAGGCTTGGTGGTGGTGGGGGGGGGTAAGAACCGGGCAAGCCGATGATGTTTTGGGAAAGCGCGGAGTGCGAGGATGGAGGAGGAGGAGGCTGAGGCACGTTGCGGGAAAATGTTTCTCGGACGAAACCGCGAAGCTAAGCTACGGGTGCTGAGGAACGAATGGAATACGGAGGGGGGGCGGGGGTAGGGCGATGACTTGCGAGTGGAAACTGGCGATCAATTGCCAATTGCGGCGGCTCGCTGTTTGGGTAGCACTGTATTTCGCTCACCTCGTTCCTTCTGTTTACTCAGAAGGTGTGTTCCCTGTTGCGGGAAAAGCGTCCTCGAGGGTCGTAGGCATGCGGCCTGGCAGCCGGTGGTCGCGGGGTTCGAGGGTTGCGTTCGTGACGAGGGTTTCTTTGGCAGAGGCTGGCGGTAGGAGCAGGAAGAGCGGTCGGTTTAAAAGTTGCCACCGTATAACTTTCCGCAGGACGGCAACTCCGTGCGGCGTCAACGCGATTTGTTGCCGCGGGCAAATGTTGCACTTGTTGCTGTCCCCATTTAAAAAAAAACAACTCATCTGGAGGTCAAGGAAGTTCAAAACAAATTTTATTTTTTGTCCAAAAGTTTTTTAATTAACAAGACGATTCCGGTACACGCACACAGAGGATTTGGAAGGGTGGAGTTGACTCTGGCACTAACCAAACATGACGGATTTACGGTGCAATGGAAACCTGCCTTAAACAGCACGTTCTATAAACCGTTTCAATAAACGCGACAACTCCCTGGTGCCTTCCTAAGCTCCGATAACCCTGGAGGAGAAGAGAAAAACAGGGCGGAGGAATGCCTAAATGCCCCCCATGAATGCTCTTAAGAATCAATGCCCACTGGAAGAGAGGTCGTGAAGGGGGTTGCACGTTTGGTGGTACGCCTCTTCCCTTGACCCGTAGTTTTACAACTTAGACGCTCGAGAGTGGCAATTTTTCGACAATTTATTGGCCCATTCGTCCCGGTGTTTGGGGGAGCGCGCGCTCTTCCCATTTGGCTACCATAATTGTGCGTTTTTTGCCGTAACATTGAACATTCGGCAACAATGGATATTTATTCACGATGTACTCATGTATTTGCCTCCCTGGAAGGGCCAGGAAGTTCAATTTAAGCACGGGGTCCTTTTGCACACGCGAGGCCAGAGCGGACTTCTCCGAGGATGCCAATGTTTCTTTTCTTTCTCCCTTGCTCACAGGACAAGGATGAATGCACCGAGAACCCAACATTTTGCGCTGGGAAATGCCTGAACACGCCAGGTCTGTATCCCACCACCATATCATCGGCAGCCATTGTCTATCCACTGCTGGATGAACGTCTCCCCCAGTCCTTGTGGCGGTCATCCATCTCGCTCGTTCGCTCGCTCTCGCGCTGCAATTTCCCTTCGCCGGTCTCGACGACGGCGTCCCCTGCCCTCATGTCCGTGCTCTCTCGTGAAACGTTTGAACTCTTCCTGTTTCTCCGTGTGATTCCGTTACAGGTGATAGAGTAGAGGTGGGGGCGGGGGGGGGGGACAATACAAATGAGACGGTAAGACCGAGACGCCATTTATGCTAGAACCGCGACCCCAAATTTGTGACCGTAAGGTTTGGGGTCGGCTCGGGTTTGGGGTATAAAGGATCCAGGGACTGGACGGTCAAAGTTCTAGACCCCCCCACCCACCCTCGGAACATTCCACTACACCCAGGGTTCTTTCCTACATCTCACATTCATCTTCCTCGAGAGGAGGAGAGTCCCTATCATCAGAGGCCCGGTCCGTGTCAGGGCTAGTGGCGGTCTGCGCTCGGTGTACAGGGACTCCTCTAGCTACGAACATTCGACTTACGAACTTTTAGAGATACGAACAAAGCTGTCCGTATGTCCAGTTGCCCGTTCGGACCGAGAGTTGTAAGTTCAACCGCCGCGCAATACATGGCGGCGGTGGCATCTGCATCTGCAGAACGTGAAGAACCAGTGGCATCTACATCTACAGAACGTGAAGAACCAGTGGCATCTACATCTACAGAATGTAAAAAAACAGTGGCATCTACTTCTGCAGAACTTGAAGAGCCAGTGGCATCTACATCTGCAGAATATGAAGAACCAGTGGCATCTACATCTGCAGAACGTGAAGAACCAGTGGTATCTACATCTGCAGAACGTGAAGAACCAGTGGCATCTGAATCTGCAGAACGTGAAAACCCAGTGGCATCTACATGTACAGAACGTGAAGAACCAGTGGCATCTACATCTGTAGAACGTGAAGAACCAGTGGCATCTACATCTGTAGAACGTGAAGAACCAGTGGCATCTACATCTGTAGACGTGAAGAACCAGTGGCATCTACATCTGTAGAACGTGAAGAACCAGTGGCATCTACATCTGAGAACGTGAAGAACCAGTGGCATCTACATCTGCAGAATGTGAAGAACCAGTGGCATCTACATGTGCAGAACGTGAAGAACCAGCGACATCTACATCTGCAGAACGTGAAGAACCAGCAGCATCTACATCTGCAGAACGTGAAGAACCAGCGGTATCTACATCTGCACAACGTGAAGAACCAGTGGCATCTACATGCCTTACAACGTGTTTGGAATCGACGGGAGTAAAGTTGGACTTACGAACAAATCTACTTATGAACAGTACCTCTGGAACCGAACTCGTTCGTAGGTAGAGGTAGTCCTTGTACGTGGACGGGCTCCCCCGTCGGGCTAAGCCATTTTGTGCACCGCCGTGGCGAGATGTTAACTATCTCGCTGGTATACGGGAGGTCGTTCATTTCACTTAACGTTAGGATAGTCACTGGGACAATAATGAACACACATTATTATAAAACACTAAATTATAACAATGCGTGGTTGAGGAGAATGTAAATGCACACACAACATCTGTTTCCCATATTTGTCTCTCCACACGTAAAAAAAAAAAAAACTTTAATGACTATCGTGTGTTGTGTATTACGTATTTACTTTCGCGCCAAACTCAGACCTATTTCAGACACGCAGGGTCATTGTTGCGGGGGCGGTTCACCAGAAGGAATTTGCTTGAATAAACGGACTTCTCTGATGAGACAACAAATGTCAAAAACCGGTCCAATCGCTGCCGATAAGATGCACTCCCAAAGGCTGCGCAGCCTACTGGCTGCGCGGACACGCACTTTTGTATTTCATGTGGACGGACATATATGGGGAGGCGTTATTTTGTCAAATATGTTAATTCGAATCGCGTCAGTGGAAATTGCGGTATGTACTTTGATCTTCTTTCGCACCGTACGTAGCCAACCGTGCTAGTCGGAGGTGCGATTAGTCTCATGTCAGAGTCTTACCCGCACTTTACCCCACCACATGCGACGTGACGATCGACTGCTGGACAGGCGGTGGGGATGGGGTGACGAGAGACCTTGCACCGTTGTTTCGCCTGCCTCACCGGGAGGCCGAACCTGCGACCTTTCGGTCTCCACGTCCAGCGCGCCGACCGTTGCACCGCCACCGCGGCTCCCTCTTCTATGGCCAACGGCGACCGAACGTCTTCGAGGACTGCCCAATGAAGAGTGGGGTCGGCGGATGAGCAACGCACGCAGCAAAGTGGCATACGCCGTCCCGCCCCCCCCCCCCCCCCCCCACCGTGCCTTCACTCTCTGACCCGTGATGCAGCTGTTAGCGCTACGCTGTACTATGAACCTTGGGCGTCCGAGGTTCGATAACCGCTCATGGCCAACACCGGTGACGATTATCTGAACCGGTCCTGGGCTTCCCCTAGGTCGACTCAGCCTCAAATGAGTACCCGGTGCGGTGTGTAAACATCGTGGTTGTTGGCCACCCACCCCCTCGTGTGCCGTGCCGGCCTCCATAGGTGCTCACTTACAGCACTTGCCCCTAGTCTGTAAAGGCTACACGGGCGATCTTTTTTCTTTTGTTTTTTGTGACCCCCCCAACCCTTGGCAGGAGGGTACCGCTGCGTGGGCATCATCGTCTCTCACGACGACGACGACGACGAGTCGTCGCTCTGCGCCGACGGCTACTACCTGGGCTACGAGACGGGCGAGTGCCAGGCGTGCTCCGGCTGCCCCGACGGGCTGATGCTGAGCCCCTGCACGACCGACGCCGACACCTCCTGCCTGCCGGGCCCCGGCAAACTGGCGGCTGCGTGGGTCGGCTCCGTGGAGCTGCCGCCGCCGCCCCGCGACAGGGCCGCCAACCTCTCGGAGCTGATGCCGGGCGGCGAAGGGATCGCGCTGCGCGTCGCGCCCACCCGGGAGACGGAGTCGCTGCTCGGCTTCGCCCAAATCCAGGTGGTCGGCGGGCGATCCGTCGCGTTCGGGCAGCACGGCCTGGTGTGGGCCGACCTCAACGTCGCGGCCAAACACAGCTGCCGCGGCTTCCTGCAGGTGTCGCTGAGGCTGAACCGCAGCGGCGGGCACCGCGACGAGCTCGTGGCGGCCAGGATCGAGCCGACGGAGGACGACAAGCGCTTCCGGCGGAGCGCGTCCCTGAGCTCCACGGCCGAGCTGGAGCCCGGCCACCAGTTCTCGGTTTACCTGAGAAGCCCCGGGCAGCCTTGCGAGCGCAGCGGCGGAGAGTACGCTCACCCGGACCTCCTGCCGGGCTCGCTCAGCTTCCTGTGGCTGTCGCACGACACCGGGGCGGTGTCCCTGCACGCGCACACCAACACGGCGGCTCACTACAACTCCAACTACCGCCCCTCCTTTAAGGTGTCGCAGGTGTCGGACCCCTACGTGATCACGGCGAACCACGACTGCGCGACGTTCATCTTCTCGGAGGCCGGCGTCGTCAAGTTCGCCTACCGGCAGGCGCTCTACTCCGTCGGCCACGGCTGCATCCGCGACGGCTACTCGCTCGGCGTTCACGTGAGCCGCAACGGCAGCGCCGGCGAGAGCGAGGAGGTGACGCGCGTCTACTTCCCCGGCGTCACCTACCGCGACACGGCCGTGTCGGCCGCCGGCGCCGTGGAGGTGCGAGCGGGCGACCAGCTGAGCTTCGACGTGGCGACGTCGCAGCACTGCAGCGTGCGCCTCTTCGGCGACGCGTCGGGGGTGAGCGTCGCCAGCCTCCTGTGGGTGCCGCGCTCCGCCGCCGCCGTCCTCTCGGCCGCCCTCGACAAGTCCGGCGTGGGCACCGGCGCCGTGCGGAACAAGGCCCTGCGCTTCCGGACCGTGGCGGCGCCCGACGGGGGCCAAGTGCTGCTCGAGACGGAGGGGCGCCACTCGGGCCAGCGTTTCCGGCTGGCGGCGGCCGGCGTGGTGAGCGTCTCGTTCCACCTGCGGCTGATCCACTCGTGCGAGACGGTGCGCCTGTCGCTGCGCGGGCTGCAGAGCGAGCCGCCGTTGCAGCTGCAAGGCCGGGGCCCCGTCGCGCCCCTTCTGCAGCAGGTCGGCGGGCGAGTGATGGAGGGCAGCCAGTGGAGCACCATCAGCCTGCGGGGAAGCCTGTCGGTGGAGGCCGACGCCACGCTCTTCTTCACGCTCGACTGCAGCCGCGGCCGGATAAACAACATCTTCCACCACCAAGGATCGCACCTGTTCATGATGTGGATTTCCGCGTAGGCTGCGCGTGTGTGTGTACGCGCGCGCGTGATAAGTGATTTGCCCTTACCTGCTGCGGGGGATTTCAGCCGTCACGTATCGTTGAATGATGGGGCACGTTTCTGAAATCCACCGCACCGCGTCCGTCCACCCAGGCGGGATCACCGGGCATACCACATTTAAGTCGATGGCGGGGGTAACGTGAGGCTACTCCCACCGATGTCCAAGGCGTATGGCCAGCGTGGAAGAGTAGGCCAAATACAAACTAGAGGGGTTACTCTAAGAGCACGGTCGAGTGGAGGTCTTTCTACCAGCAGTGATATTATCAAGACATTGTTTTGAGCTGCGCTTTCGCCTTTTACTTTCTATAAATCTGTGAAGTGGAGAGAAGTTATTCCCGAGGACAATTGAAACAAACTCTATTGCATGACCTCTCTGCTAGATCGCCATTGTCATTAGCAGTGGTCTATCCACTGCTGGATGAAGGCCTACCGCCACACCTGTCTTCACTTCTCGCGGTCCTGTGATTGCCAGCGCACATCAGGTAATAATTCCCACGACAGCGATGTGGCCATTTCGGCCAAAAATTCATCGCACTATTTGGCGTTAATGCAAAAACAAATATCTTGAATAAAATAGCCGGTCAGAATGTTGTTAACAAAAAACTATTTTGATTTTACCCCTTTTTCATTTACAAATTAGTTTTTTTCCCAAACGGTGAAAATTTATTTACACGCAAAATCTCAGGTTGGCCTCTTTACAAACCTCACGTGCAAATTATATTTCTGCACCGGCTATTCCGCATATTCACCACCACCCCCCCCCCCCCGTGCCAGAGTGTACGGTGTGAGGAAGGGGACATTCCCAGAACTACTTCCGAAAATCTCAAGTCACTTCTTATCCACACTTTGTAGGGGGGGAGGGCGGGGGCCAAAGCTGACATTCTCAGAGTTGTCATTTATCCACGACCAAAGAAGCGAATCCAAATGTAACCGTGACGTCCGTGGGGTAACAGGGCCATCAACTTCCTACGCTTGACAACGCGGTTTAGTCGTGCACGGCCTCGACACAGATTCGAACCCAGGATCCCGGCAGTGGCTGCACCAGTGCTTTGACCTGTGAGCCACCTGTGGTCTACCTGGCCACTTCTCAGGAGGCGTGTTCTTGGCAGCCCAGTAATACTGTGAGCGCCACGGTGGCGAGATGTTAACTACCTCGCCCGGTATGCAGGGGGTCGTGGGCTCGATGCTGACCCTGAACGCCTGTTGTATATTTGGTGTTTACATGTCTCTCTCTCTCTCTCCCCGTGGTCGCGTGGATTTTTCTCCGGGTCCTCCGGTTTTCCCCTCCACATTGAAGAATCAACAACACGCGCTTTAGAGTATTTGGCTGCTTATAAATGTCCACGCGATGATAAGCCACTTCGTTGGGCTATCATTTGCGGGCCAAACCTTTACCTGGTAAAAAAAAAAAACAGTTGAGATTATATTACGTTTACGTGGAGAGCTGTCCGCAGGAGTAATTTCACTCGGGCAGGGTTGCGGGACAACAGTTTCGCGATCCTTGCAGACCGTGCCATCGGCCTCCGCTCGTGGGAGGGATGTGAAGATGGACGCTTCTCCGGTGCGCTTCGCCGGTCGTGCCGCGTGTTGTACGGCGTGACGTCTGACGTTTCGCTCCACGTCCTGGGAGCTCCTTCCAGAAGAAGTTACAGAGGCTTTCAGGAGCCTGCTGCAGGCAATAATGGTTGTGCCCGCTACACTACATCGCGCGCTCAATCAAGTCCCCCGCACCTGACCGGAGGTTGAGCTGCGCGTGGAGTTTATCAAGAGGGACATCTCAACACGTGCGTGTGTGTGTGGTGATGTCGCTTCTAGACTTGTGAAGAACGCCCACAGCAGCTGCCACCCGTTTTAAGTCGTCACCAATGAGGGGGGGGGGGGGGCGGTTGGGCTGTTGGTCAAAACTGCCTCCAGGCAATAACTGGCAGAGAGAGAGATAGGAATGTGTATCC
Organism: Petromyzon marinus; assembly: GCF_048934315.1. Taxonomy (NCBI): domain Eukaryota; kingdom Metazoa; phylum Chordata; class Hyperoartia; order Petromyzontiformes; family Petromyzontidae; genus Petromyzon; species Petromyzon marinus. The sequence goes on from NC_133722.1 coordinate 7,249,640, forward strand.
TGCCAAACGTTAACAGGCACTTTCCAAGACTGATATTTTCTTTAAAGCTTGGATAATGGACATTTAGCGATTTAATCAAATTAAATGTTAAGGTAGAGTAGGTGGACTTGGGGAAACCTGTTTCCCTGAAGAAGCCCCCACCTCCCCCCGCCCCCCCCCCTCCCCAGCCAGTGGTGCGAAACGTCGGACATCGCGTGAGCCGAACGAAACGTGGTCACAACAAGAAGAAAGACGACGCAAAGTCACACCGGAGAGAGCGACACAGAGCACAGGGCGCGGGAGGAAAACTCACGCGGTAACATTTCAACCTTGGATGCTTCACCAAACAATTGGTCAACGGTTGAGTTCAATCGATGTTTGCTCTGCATAAGTATTGAGTTTATTATTATTATTATACAAAATGTACAAATACAGTAATTGAGTTTATAGGGACTCCTCTACTTATAAACATTCGACTTACGAACTTTCAGAGATAGGAACAAAGCTGTCCATATGTCCAGTTGCCTGCTCGGACCGAGAGTCGTAAGTTCAACTGCCGTACAATAGATGGAGGTGGTGGAATCTACATTTGCAGAACGTGAAGAACCAGTGGCATCTATATCTGTAGAACGTGAAGAACCAGTGGCATCTACATCTGCAGAACGTGAAGAACCAGTGGCATCTATGTCTGTAGAACATGAAGAACCAGTGGCATCTACATCTCCAGAACATGAAGAACCAGTGGCATCTCCATCTGCAGAACATGAAGAACCAGTGGCATCTATATCTCTAGAACGTGAAGAACCAGTGGCATCAATATCTGTAGAACATGAAGAACCAGTGGCATCCACATCTCCAGAACATGAAGAACCAGTGGCGTCTACATCTGCAGAATGTGAAGAACCAGTGGCATCCACATCTCCAGAACACGAAGAACCAGTGGCGTCTACATCTGCAGAACGTGAAGAACCAGTGGCATCTACATCTCCACAACATTAAGAACCAGTGGCATCTACATCTACAGAACATTAAGAACCAGTGGCATCTACATCTGTAGATGTGAAGAACCAGTGGCATCTACATCTGCAGACCGTAAAGAACCAGTGGCATCTATATCTGTAGAACGTGAAGAATCAGTGGCATTTACATCTGCAGAACATGAAGAACCATTGGCCTTACATCTGCAGAACATGAAGAACCAGTGGCATCTACATCTGCAAAACATGAAGAACCAGTGGTATCTCCATCTACAGAACGTGAAGAACCAGTGGCATCTACATTTGTAGAATGTGAAGAACCAGTGGCATCTACATCTGCAGAACGTAAAGAACCAGTGGCATCTACATCTCTAGAACGTGAAGAACCAGTGGCATCTATATCTGCAGAACGTGAAGAACCAGTAGCATCTACATCTATAGAATGTGAAGAACCAGTGGCATCTATATCTATAGAACTTAAAGAACCAGTGGCATCTACATCTGCAGAACGTGAAGAACCAGTGGTATCTATATCTGTAGAACGTGAAGAACCCGTGGCATCTACATCTCCAGAACATGAAGAACCAGTGGCATCTACATCTCCAGAACATGAAGAACCAGTGGCATCTACATCTGCAGAACATGAAGAACCAGTGGCATCTATATCTCTAGAACGTGAAGAACCAGTGGCATCAATATCTGTAGAACGTGAATAACCAGTGGCATCTACATCTCCAGAACATGAAGAACCAGTGGCATCAATATCCGTAGAACATGAAGAACCAGTGGCATCCACATCTCCAGAACATGATGAACCAGTGGCGTCTACATCTGCAGAACGTGAAGAACCAGTGGCATCCACATCTCCAGAACATGAAGAACCAGTGGCATCTACATCTCCAGAACGTGAAGAACCAGTGGCATCTACGTCTCCACAACATTAAGAACCAGTGGCACCTACATCTACAGAACATTAAGAACCAGTGGCATCTACATCTGTAGACGTGAAGAACCAGTGGCATCTACATCTGCAGACCGTAAAGAACCAGTGGCATCTATATCTGTAGGACGTGAAGAACCAGTGGAATTTACATCTGCAGAACATGAAGAACCATTGGCATTACATCTGCAGAACATGAAGAACCAGTGGCATCTACATCTGCAAAACATGAAGAACCAGTGGTATCTCCATCTACAGAACGTGAAGAACCAGTGGCATCTACATCTGTAGAATGTGAAGAACCAGTGGCATCTACATCTGCAGAACGTAAAGAACCAGTGGCATCTACATCTATAGAACATGAAGAACCAGTGGCATCTATATCTGTAGAACGTGAAGAACCAGTAGCATCTACATCTATATAACGTGAAGAACCAGTCGCATCTACATCTGCAGAACGTGAAGAACCAGTGACATCTACATCTGCAGAACATGAAGAACCAGTGGCATCTACATCTGTAGAACGTGAAGAACCAGTGGGATCTACATCTATAGAACGTGAAGAACCAGTGGCATCTACATCTGCAGAACGTGAAGAACCAGTGGCATCTACATCTGCTGAACGTGAAGAACCAGTCGCATCTACATCTGCAGAACGTGAAGAACCAGTGACATTTACATCTTCAGAACGTGAAGAATCAGTGGCATCTATATCTGTAGAACGTGAAGAACCAGTAGCATCTACATCTGTAGAATGTGAAGAACCAGTGGCATCTATATCTGTAGAACGTGGAGAACCAGTAGCATCTACATCTGCAGAACGTGAAGAACCAGTGGCATCTATATCTGCAGAACATGAAGAACCAGTGGCATCTATATCTACAGAACGTGAAGAACCAGTGGCATCTATATCTACAGCACGTGAAGAACCAGTGGCATCTACATCTGCAGAACGTGAAGAACCAGTGCCATATACATTTACAGGAGATTGTACAACTTTTAAAGCCAGTCCCCGTGTTTAGTGTACATGCCGTATGTGTTTGGAAGCGACAGAAGTAAAGTTGGACGTGCTAACGAATCGACTTGCAGACCTCTGGAACCTTACTTATTCGTAAGTAGAGGAGTCCCTGTGTATATTGTTTATAAATCAAGATGTATCCAATTTAAATATATTAAAACCTCACGAACCCACGTTCATTTTGGCTCGACGTGGACAAAAGCGTACCTTGTTTTACAAGAGCAGGTGAATAACTGTTCAATGTGTTACGGTACGAACCCGCATATCCACCTCACCGGGGCACTTATGCATGGACGGATAGGTGAAGGTCGGATATGCGACGTTGTACTGTACACTGCTGAAAGAAATAAAAGTTGAGAAAAAAAACGACACCCGGATGTTGCGTCGAATACTCGTATTGTGCAGTAGAACCACGCGGAGACGAGGAATACTAGAAGGGCTGTTGCCGTTTATTAAATCACCGTCACACTCGACATCCTACGCTCACACCAGTGTAGGTTCACTCTATCTCGGTCCTTCACCCCGGACACAGAGTACTATTTGGGCCTTACCCTCGGCTACCCCTTGGGCTCTCTCACTCGTCTACCCTGAGCGGGGGTTCAGCCAATACCGCTCCGCGACAAGGAGAGAGAGACCCTCTTCCAGCTGACCCTTACTGAATATGACAGGACCCTGCCCTCGGCTATCCCCTTAGGCTCTCTCACTCGTCTGCCCGGAGCGGGGGTTCAGCCAACAATGAGTAAGCCCACAAGCTGACCCCTAGTAGCCACAATGAGTAAGCCCACAAGCTGACCCCTAGTAGCCACAATGAGTAAGCCCACAAGCTGACCCCTAGTAGCCACAATGAGTAAGCCCACAAGCTGACCCCTAGTAGCCACAATGAGTAAGCCCACAAGCTGACCCCTAGTAGCCACAATGAGTAAGCCCACAAGCTAACCCCTAGTAGTCACAATGAGTAAGCCCACAAGCTAACCCCGTAGCCACAATGAGTAAGCCTACAAGCTAACCCCCTAGTACCCACAATGAGTAAGCCCACAAGCTAACCCCGTAGCCACAATGAGTAACAAACGTCGCTAGAGAGCTTCTTTGAAAAGGGGGAAAGACCCAATGATGAACACCCCCCACCCCGGTACGTGAAAAAAATTGTCTTCCACGAAACTGGTTCCTGGTGACAAAAAGGTTGGGGCCCGCTGTTGAAAGGGATAACACTTTTAGGGTTTTTATAACATATTTGAGCAGGAAAGCATCACCGAGTCTTTAAGACTTTTTTTGTCAGGAGGGGTATTGTCATCATCAGGATGTTGGGTCCAAATTCATTAACGAGTTCAACTATGAAAAACATTTTTTTAAAATTTTACCAGTTAAGACCCAAGTGAGCTGCTATAGAGCTTTTTTTCAGAAGCGACCTGGTTGCCACAAATGATAGATCAATGGAGTGGCTTATCGTCACGTGGACATTTATAGCAGCCAAATACTATAAACGCGTGCCGTCGATTCTAAACGCGGAGGGGGAAAAAAAACGGAGGACCTGGAAAACAATCCACGCGACTATGGGGAGAGAGAGAGAGGACACGCAGACTCTGAATATACAGCAGGCGTCAGGGTCGGGATCGAACCCACGACCTCCTGTGCACCAGGCAAGGGAGTTATCTCCTAGCCACTGTGATGAAGATGAGAGAGAGAGAGGCACGCAAACTCCAAATATACAGCAGGCATCCGGGTCGGGATCGAACCCACGACCATCGGTATACCAGGCGAGGTAGTTAACATCTCACAACCGTGGTGCCCTAGTACGGGTATCACAGTACCCAGAGAACACCAACAATTTATTTTTCCCAAGAGTTGCCTACCAGTTGGTTTTGGTTGCTGACTTGACACAGTCAGCCTGGGGGTCTTTGTAGTGCCGGATTAAGCTAAGTGCGGGGCCTGTAGCATATGATGTTATAAAGGGGCCATAAATTAAAACAAATGTTTTACTTGCACACTGGGTCTTTGCAGTTTCAACTTTACAGTCTTACCAGGCTTTAGCTTTGCATCTGTGCAACATTTCACGCACAAATGCGTGTAACTATTATTATCCACAATGCACCACTTCGACATACATGCACAGCGGGTCGCGGGCAGTTAAGTACGGCTCCTCGTCCTGTCGGCTTCCGAGTCCGCAATAGGCAGTGCTGGATTATCGCAGTAGCACAAGTAGTAGCTACATATGTAGTAGCTATTACATATACTACTACATATGTAGTAGCTACGGGCCCTGCACTTTCAAAGGCCCCGCGCTAAATGCTTTCAAGCTATCAATTCCGGTTCAGTGATTCTGCACTTGCTCTATTACTATAGTACTATACCGCCTTCAACTTTTTGAACGACCGGGTGTTTAAAGTTAGCGATTTGTCGTATTATCTGGCTGTATGGCAAACGACAAAATACGATTACGTTACTATGCAAGTAAAAAATGTCTTTTAATATTTGTGTTTCTTTTCATTTAGGGCCCTTTTATAACATTATATGCTAAAGGGCCCGCACTTAGCTTAATCCAGCACTGGCAATAGGTACTATGTACTCCAAAGACAAAGTTCCCCCGTATAGCCTTTAGAGACTGCCGGATGGGGCAAGTGCTGTGAGCGAGTGGCTGGTTGCACAGCAACCACGCACAAGACGGCCTCTTTTCAACCCCGTGGCGATGTTTACTACTGCTACTGCTGCTGCACCGGCACGTGACGCATTTGAGGCTGAGTCGACCTAGAGGAGGACCGGGACCAATTCAGATAATCGTCACCGGTTGTTGGGGGCTTGCGAGCGAGAAATCGAACTCGGGGGGGATCTGCCGGGGTTCGTAGCCCAGCGCGCTAACCACTGCGCCACCGCTCTCCACACCTGCAGCTACTCCACACCTGTGGCTACTCCACACCTGCAGCTACTCCACACCTGCAGCTACTCCACACCTGCAGCTACTCCACACCTGCAACTACTCCACACCTGCAGCCACTCCACACCTGCAACTACTCCACACCTGCAGCTACTCCACACCTGCAGCTACTCCACACCTGCAGCTACTCCACACCTGCAGCTACTCCACACCTGCAGCTACTCCACACCTGCAGCTACTGCCATCTCGGGTAATGCGATCCACTGACCGACTACACTTCCAGTAATTACCAGCAGCAGTCGTGATCGATCCACTGCTAGATGAAGGTCTCCCCCCCCCCCCCAATCCGCTTTACTCTCGGTGGCTCCGCTGCATAACCATGTGGTGATGTTAACTCCCTCGCCAGGTGCGCGGGAGGTGCAGTGGGTTCGGGGGTTTGCGTTTCTCTCTCTATCTCTCTATCCCCGTGGTCGCGGTGGATTTTTCTCCGGGTCCTCCGGTTTTACCTCCACATTTAAAATAGACATCCCGCGTTTAAGAGTATTTGGCTGCCATGAATGTCCACGTGATGGTGATGATGATGATGAGCCCACTCCTGTTGAGCTGTCATTTGTGGTAGCCAGGTCTCTTCTGAAGAAACAAAACGGCGACATAAGCAGCTCAGTGGGACCTTGAACCTGGTAAAATAAAACATGGTTCAGCAGTTCCACTGCTGGATTATATGTTTTCCGTCTGAGGACGACCGCTTGTGATGCGATCGAAACGTCGTGATATTTATTTTATGTTCTACCCACGTGACTTTACGCGAAGACAATAAAGTATTAAAGCTTTCGTGACTGCATAAAAATTACTCATTGTTTTTTTCGGTAAAGTCACGTATGTAGAAATACAATAAAATTATATTAAAACAAAAAACAATCACGACGTTTCGATCACAACGCAAGCGATCTTCATCAGGTGTCAAGAACAAATCACGGAGGTAAATACAACAAAAAAAGATGAGAGACGAGAATTCAACAAACCTGAAAAAACATTATGTGAAGCACATCCAGTCAGGCCAACAACACAGTTAGACACTTCCTGGCGGACCACGAATTTCATAAGAGTGTTACATTTCGTGTTCAACCTTTGGATTGCACAAACCAGCATAGAAAGAGTGAAAAAAGTGAAAAAATACGAGGTATACGGTCAGTAGAAATACATATACAAGTCCATCAAGAGGTAAAGCACCAAAGAGCATGGATTCCTGCAGTCACAAAAGCTTCCAATCAAGATCGATAGTTTGTGAGTTTATCTATGCAACATCGGCCCCCTTCTAAATGCTCAGTCACGTCAACAATATGCTGGAGCAAAGCAAACATTTAACACATGTACGGCGTGGTCCAGATGTCTTGTGACCCCCCCAACTTTTTCCCCCCCGTTTGCATGTAAACATAGTTTCGTTTTAGTCGTATATTTTAAGCGATTTGTTTACCATTTCCTATACAGCACTTTTATTTGTTTACATTCCTTGTACTTTATACACTCCTATCGTGTTTTAGCCCCGTTTATTGTTGTAACGTTCTGACCCCCGTGTCCCCTACTGGACATTTGTGGAAAAAAAAGAGCTTTATAACTCATCGGATTCCTCCTGCAGACTAAGTAAACGTTCTGACACTCGTGTTTTAAAGAAACTTTACTTCGACAAACATTAAGTGGCAGAGAATTAAAAAAGGGGGGGGGGGAGGGGGGGGCACGAGACACTTGGAGATACATGGCGGTGAGATCTCGAACAGAATTCACTGTGGATAGGAGGGTCGCTCCCATTTGTATCGTTCCGTTACTTCAGGCTCGGCTATCGCTCGCACAGCTGACCTGCACACCGACGCAATAATTTCACCGCTCCATCTCCACGCCACACGCACGCGCGCGTGTCCCTCCCTCTGGCTGTCATATCGATCAAGAATCAAGAGCCAGGGCGGCTGGGGGAGGAAATAAAAACAAAATCCGCTCAAGATTATTCATTTTGTAATCTCGCCCTTTTCTGTTGAGAGGTTTTTCGTTTTTTTTTTTTACCGCTCCGTTAGGCGAAAGGCAAAAAAAATCTAAAAAATCTATGTATAACATTACATTTGCACAATGCGTCATTATTTTTCTTCGCGCGCGCACACAATTCCGCGCGTGGTTCACGAGCCGAAATTATCGATTTCCATCAATGAATCGACTCATCGTTACATGCATGCACAGCGAGGATGCCGTTCAATGCATATGTTATGCAGGCCAGGCTATCAAACGAGTTGGTCTCGTCTAGTGGTTCTTAAGCTTTCGTGAAGCCTGCACCCCTTTGGGCAAAAACATTTATGTTAATGAAATACGTAGGTTTGGTGAAACGAAGGAATTGTACTTAGGGGCCGTCCATAAATGACGTCACGCGATTTTGTACGATTTTTTTACCCCCCATCGTCACACGGCGTCACAAAAAGTCAGACCACCCCTCAAATATGACGTCACAAAGCTCTGCCCCCCCCCAAAAAAACTGCTTCAAATCACTTTAAACTATTGCCATTGTAGTGCGTATTTAATGTGGCGCTGCACTCTGATGTTGTAGGAGAAAACATTTATTAAAACGTCTATTTAATTAAGTAGAACGTGTTGTCTATATTTATTTAAAGTTACGCATTTTGATGTGACGTCACATTTCTCAAACCCCCCCGCCCTTGTCACACATCGTCACAAATGTCTGACCCCCCCCCCCCCCCAGGTGCGTGACGTCATTTATGGACGGCCCCTTACGTGCCTATGCTTAATTTGCCTTTTCGATTATTTACCTTCTAAAAAAAAAACAGGCAGTGTCTCGCACACCCAAAAAGTGCGTGCACCCCAAGTTAACAACCACTGGTCTCGTCTGGTGAGTCCGGTAATGAGAATTTCCTGAATTTATTTACATAGCTACATTATTATCGTCATGTTCACAATGGACACCACACCCGGCTGTGTTTAATCTTTTATCAGTCCATCCCTGGGGTTGTATAGTATTCGTGAGAGATTACGTGTCTCAATGGGTTCCCACCATGTTATAAACAGTTACCGTACTCTATCTCTGAACCACGACCCCACTGCAACAGCCCCGAGTCTCCCGCGCATCTCCATTTATATACCAACACGAGGCCACGCCTCCCTTCTCGATCATTCTCGCTGACTCTGGACGCTCACTCCACCGTCAGACTCCACCGTCCTCTTCCGTCACCTGACCACGCTCCCTTCTGGAACATTCCCGTAGCCATCGGTCCCTTCGCACTCACAACTGACTCCCCTGCCATTACCACCCGTGGCCACCAGTCCCTTCGCACTCAACTGACTCCCCTGTCATTACCACCCGTGGCCACTAGTGCATTCGTACTGCAGGCTGACTCCCGTCATTACCTCCCGTGGCCACCAGACCCTTCGCACTCACAGCTGATTCCCCTGTCATTACCTCCCGTGGCCACCAATCCCTTCGCACTCACAACTGACTCCCCTGTCATTACCTCCCGTGGCCACTAGTGCATTTCACACTGCAGGCTGACTCCCCTGTCATTACCTCCCGTGGCCACCCATCCATTCGTACAGTAAGCTGACCTCCATGTCATTATCTCCCGTGACCACCAGTCCATTCGTACAGTAAGCTGACCTCCCTGTCATTATCTCCCGTGGCCACTAGTCACCTCACATCGCATGCAGGTTCTATTGTCATTACACATACGGTGCTCTTGATCTGCTGTAAAGTGGGGGGGAGAGGAACTATATCCGCCGGGTTCCATTATCCATGGGGCAGGGGGTTCGGCAAATCTGCGGCTTCCGATCTGCATCGCAGCTCTTGAAGGACTGCTGCTTTGTGCGACGTTATCTATCCAATGACCACCACCGCCATCTCGTATTCACCACGTGGCATTGCGGCTCACGAAAAAAAATGATCTTATACCCGTCAACCCATCACTGTTTTCCCCGTATTCTTGTACAGGGAAATTGAGTTTTCAGGTCCATACGGCATACAGCCGATTCAATACGGGCAAAACATTTTTGATTTGTGTTTCTCCCTCGTGATGGGACTTTGTAGGACAAACGTTGCGATTTGTAAGGGGGCATGGGGTGACCAACGAGGCTGAATTGGTCTGTAATAAGATTGGCACTGATAAGGGGTTGACAAGTACGTCTTCTTGTTATTTTGGTTTGTCAATCCATTCAGGAAAAGTTTCCAGATAACTCGCAGTATAGAGCCACGGATAATCGAGGGATTTTAGCCCAAAGGATGACAGCAGATAACAGGTTTGCAAACGAGTTGTACTGTACATATTATATCCAATGCAATATACTTTCAATGTTAATGCTTGCCTTGTGATACAAATTTAGTTCCTCCCGGCGTTTGTAAGTCACGCGACAGGCGAAAAATGTGGGGGGGAGAGGAACTATATCCGCCGGGTTCCATTATCCATGGGGCAGGGGGTTCGGCAAATCTGCGGCTTCCGATCTGCATCGCAGCTCTTGAAGGACTGCTGCTTTGTGCGACGTTATCTATCCAATGACCACCACCGCCATCTCGTATTCACCACGTGGCATTGCGGCTCACGAAAAAAAATGATCTTATACCCGTCAACCCATCACTGTTTTCCCCGTATTCTTGTACAGGGAAATTGAGTTTTCAGGTCCATACGGCATACAGCCGATTCAATACGGGCAAAACATTTTTGATTTGTGTTTCTCCCTCGTGATGGGACTTTGTAGGACAAACGTTGCGATTTGTAAGGGGGCATGGGGTGACCAACGAGGCCTGAATTGGTCTGTAATAAGATTGGCACTGATAAGGGGTTGACAAGTACGTCTTCTTGTTATTTTGGTTTGTCAATCCATTCAGGAAAAGTTTCCAGATAACTCGCAGTATAGAGCCACGGATAATCGAGGGATTTTAGCCCAAAGGATGACAGCAGATAACAGGTTTGCAAACGAGTTGTACTGTACATATTATATCCAATGCAATATACTTTCAATGTTAATGCTTGCCTTGTGATACAAATTTAGTTCCTCCCGGCGTTTGTAAGTCACGCGACAGGCGAAAAAAACTTTGCCGGGTCTCCAACGGAATCTTCAAGGAGCCGAAGGTTTTGGCAGTTCACGTCTCACGGCATAACCCAACTTGGTGGCAATCGACTCCGTGAGCTCTTGCTGCCCGTATGGCCCTGCGTGAGGCTTCAAAAAATAAAAATACAGTCATTGATGAACCTAAATAGGACCTTTGTTGCCAGTATCAAACTATGAAAAAATAAATTTCGATTCAAAGCTTTCGTGACTGCAGGGATTCATATTCTTGGTTCTTTCGGTAAATTCACGAAGGGAAATAATAAAAATAAAATTCTCACGACGTTTCGATTTCAACACAAGCAATCATCATCACCGCCACTTTTTTTTTAAATTTTTTTAACGTGGTTTTTCACACCTGATGATTGCTTGTGTTGCAATAGAAACGTCGTGAGAATTTTATTGTTTTATTTGTATTACTTTATTATTTCCCTTCTACGTGACTTTACCGAAAGAACCAAGAATATGAAAAAATAACAACAGGTTTCACCCTTTCTGGCAATAAAACAGGTGTTAAGATTTTGATTGCAAGCTTTCGTGACTGCAGGGATTCATACTTTTTTCAAATTTTCTTGCTGTGGCTTTCACACCTGATGATGATTGCTTGTGTTGCAGTCGAAACATCGTGAGAATTTTATTATATATTTTTGTTTCCCTTCCACGTGACTTTTACCGAAAGAACCAAGAATGTGTGTTAAGATGTTCAAACGCCAAATATATACCTTTTGGTGTTCTCTGGTCTGACACAAAGAAGGCCGTCTCTGGTGAAGGCCAGTTTCAAAGACAGTGTACATGATCAGAGCGTGTTTGTTTGCATGTTCACCACAAGTAGCGTGTGGTTAATGCAGGAACTTGACTCCTTGCAAAAGGTTTCTGTATGGTGTTTGAACATCTTAACACCTCCTGTTTTATTGCCAGAAAGGGTAAAACACCTATTATTTTTTATGTTAATGAAACAAACTGTCCACATTCTAGATTTGAAGTTTTCGTGACTGCAAGGATTCACTCTTTTTGTCCACATCCCAATGAAGAATACTCAAGGAGTCCCATGATGAATACTTAACATTAGTAGTTAATAATGAACGGGACTCTTACGAGACATGCAGTTTTCTAAAATCAAAAGACAAAACGGCTTGGAGGGAGGAGGGGAACAGAAAAGTGTTTCCAATATTTAACTCTTTTATTCATACATTTGTACCGGTCCAATTTCAAAAGGGATTATTATGGACTGCACAACGTGTAATACCTTCAGTAAGAGAACAGTGGCCGAGGGTAATATTATAACAGACGCGTTTCTCAAGCGACTTTCAAAAGGCGCGATAAGGGTTATATAAAGACGGCGTCAACCCACAACGGGCTCAATGACTTGCGTGCAACAGCAGATAAGAACAATGTACAAATGCGTGAACAATATCGTGCGAGCTTGACAAAAGCTTAACGAGGCAACTATTCTTTCCGTGGGTGTGCAATCCCCGCGTTTACGGGTGGTTAGCCACTAACGCCGTGATGCCGCGTTGCCCGGTAAATTAAAAGTGTGCTTGAAAAAACATCTTTCCCGACTTCGCATGCTCGGCATGCATCGCAGGATAGACAGCGTCGGTGAAGGTTTGGCGTCGCCGTGGGTGGGACGAACGTCGCGCTCCCCGAAACGCCGACAGAAAACTGCTGCGGTGACCCGACACTGAACGGCATCGCAAAGCAGGGCGGGCAAGTGTTTTGGGTTTATAATTGTTTTTTTGTTTTTCACACACGAGCTATTATTGCATGTTAAGCGCTTGCTTCACTCAAGTGAGAATGGTGCCAAAAAAAAAAAGCATCCGTCTCCCCGTACATTTTTACACGTTTTTATTTACTTAGATATATTTTTTTTAAATGTTACATTTTTTTTCATTGTCAAAATGACAAATTCATTTCCCGTTGGAAATTCTTGCCAAGCCTTGCCAAGCAGCTTAAACACTGTCCCGTCAAGAGGAAGGCCTCAGAAGAGGATGTTAGAGAACTACTTCTGAAGTCACTTCAATAGGCCTCCTTCATCCATCACACCCTTTTTATGCCCAGCAAAGTTCACCACACATCAGCTAAACGGACATCGCTTTAAATTTTTTTACGCGGTCCGTCTTAATTTAGTGAAAATGCAAAATGTAATTACTTTGGTGGTCTCAGTCCAGTCACATTTTGTGACTTGGCTCAGACCCATCAACTCGCTAAATTTGATAACTCAGTTTTTAACCGTCCAGATTCGACACCAGGATTCTCAGCAGTGCCACGTAAATCGTCCGACATGATATGAACCTCCTGAAAGAGGACTTATTATTTTTTTCAATCAAACTGATGACGAAAACACGAGAGAATTGCCGAGAGCAACAAAGTACAGGACAGATACAGACCCAAAGAGACAAAAGCAGCGGACTGCCACACACAGGAGGACAGAGGGGCGGGCGAAGTGAAAGAGGTCGAATCAGACCTGGGGTCAATTACAGTGAACAATTACAGCAGCCTCGTTAACTCAAGCAACGACCGCAATTGCGTGGTGATCGGAATTGAGTACAGATGACACAATTTACAATCGTAATTGATCCAGAGTCTGGCTTGAATAGAAGTTTTCCTGTTTGTAAGATTATACTCTCTAGAACGGGGGAGCGGCTGTGGAGCTCATTCTAGCGGAAGCCCTTCGCTAAATTACAGTGCGGTACACATTTGTACCTCTGTTTTTTCAAAAGCTTGCGCGAGCGAACTAATCTCCCCGGGGGCATTCGCTGTGACTAAGCAAGCGCCGTGGGTGCGTGGTGTGTGTGTGTGCACGTAGCCTGGCACAAGCGCCGTTGAGACGTCACCTCCACTTAGCGGCGAACGGCGGTTGCTGTCGGTGTGTGTGTGCGCGTGTGTGCGCACGGGGGGGGGGGGGGGGGGGGGTAGGAGCGGGGAAGAGCTGGTCAGTGAATGAATGGGTCAGCTTCGGCTCGGGCTTTAGTGGAGTGCGTGCCGCCGCCGTTGGCGTCGTGCTTTGTACGTTCGGAGAGCTTTGGGGGCGTGGGACGAGAAGGCACGACGGACTTTGCGTGATGCTCAGGCGAGGGAGCAGTAGCCCCCACAGCTCCCAGCGCCCTGTGCCGCTTCGTCTTTCGCAAGATGCACGCCGGAGCGGCTTTGGCCCTGACCCTCGCTCTCCCACAGGCCGGGCGTCTGGATGATCTTTTCCACCAGCTCCTCGAAGGCGCACTGCACTCCGTCTCGCGTCTTAGCGCTTGCCTCTGAGCAGCGTGCACGCAAGCGATGGTGGAACACGCGCACACACACGCACAAAGATCCCCCGCCGTGTAGCCTTTAATAGACTGTTAGGGGCAAGTGCTGTTAAGCGAGCAGCATGAAGGCCGGCACGGCATGCGAGGAGGGGGTGTTGGTGGCCAACGCCACGCCCGGCCACCTCTGTCTCCCCAGTGGCGATATTTATACACGCAGCACCAGGTACCCATTTGAGGCCGAGTCGACCCAGGGGAGGCCCGGGACCGGTTCAGATAATCGTCACCGGTGTTTGTCGTAAACGGGAATAGAAATTGCGTCTGCCCGGTTCGTAGCACAGCGCGCTAACCGCTCCACCGCCCCTAATCCCACACACACAGGGGTCAAGCGCTGTGCGACAAAAGCAGGATGCGTGATTATTTGGACTCGTGCCCCTCTCATCACACAAATACGATCGCAAAGGAACTTTGCTTTGCAGACTGATATTGTCTGCCAGGAGGGGTAAAATGTCAGTGATTTGTGGGTAATTTTCTTTTTTTTTAGGGGAAATCTGGACCGTGATGCCGTCACAGATGGCGAACGCCTTTTAAATAACATCACAGGGCCTTTCACGTTCACAGGTATGGAAAGACAAAATGGTTGGAAGTTTTAAATACGATAAAGCTAGTTTGCGGTGCTAAAAATCTGGTTAAATAAAATAAAATGCGTTTACTACATTGTCTTAGGGGTATTCCAATACAGTAACAGTGTCATTCATCCTTATCACATGCATTATTTGACAGTGTCAGAATGTGTCAATTTGATTCTGGCTCATAGGGATTTAGGTAAAAGCAGAAGTAAATGTGTAAGCTGCTGACAGTTACTTGCACTGCATTCTAAAGATTATACTATGCTCCCGAAAGTAAGATGCACCCCATACTTGTGCCTGGTGTCAATAAAGTTATACAAATCTAGAAAACACACACCTCCAAGATTATCCGGTGCTTTAAGATACAGGGGGTAAGTAAAAAAAAACAACAAACGCGTCTTACAATCCGGAGAATAAAGTCAGAGCGTGCGCACACAGATGGACTTACCGATGAACAGCATGGAATGTTTCCTGGCAAACTTCAGACCTTCTGTCCGGTCCAGAACTCGACCGTCCTTGCAGGCGCAATCAGGAAGTGTCAGTGCGCACAAATTAAAACGACTCCCCCCCCAAACAATGCCTTATACCATAAACAAAAAACTCGCGACGCTTCGACGGCAACACAAGCGGTTGTCATCTCCGCCTGATGACGACCGCGCGTGTTGCCGTCAAAACGTCGCGAGTTTTTTTGGTTTGTTATTTTTTTTTAAATTCATTTTATTTTCCATCTGCGTGACCATACCGAAGGAACCAAAGAACATGAATTCCCGCCGTCGCGAAAGTTTTACGTCAGAAAGGTTATATACCACTTGGGGCAATGCTCTGAAGAAGGGGGCACTGCTCGGTCGACTTGGAGGAGCCTTGCTAAAGGTTCATTTTTTGACACGTTTGGGACTGCAAAATGTAAATAAAAGCCTCCGTTGAAGCCGGCTGCCTACGATCCGTAACAGTTGCCAATCGGTTAAAATATACATTTTCACAATACGACTATTAATCGCAAGATCGATTCCCCATACTTGTTTCGTACTGTGTTCAAGCATTTGAGTTGCTTTGTGTGTGTGCGCTGTACTTTTCAGTACAAGTAAAAAGATTACTCCCCACTGCAGCCGTCGACTGCTGAAACTGGGCCTCGACGTCGCCAGGGATGAAACCCGTGCCTGGCTGCTAAACCGTGACATGTTCAGCCACGCTTTGCATCGTCTCCAATGCCGCTTAGAGACACAATTTTTTTTTTAAAGCATGAAGTCATGCGCACATGGTGTAGAGCAAGCTCATTTGTTGGGCACTGCATCAAGGCTAACTCCCCAGGGGACTATCCTTTTACTCAAGCGCAGAGTACACCGCGCGCATGCGTACGCTGTAATCTATGGCTGTTTGTCATGTTCACGTGATGAAGTGCATGCATGTGCAAAAAAAAGTATACAGGAAGCGCAGCTACATCTGCAGGTCGCCGTTTCAATGCAATATTTCATTTATTTTCCTTTCCTTTCGTTTCCTGCGTGACGTAACAACATCCCACCAGCTGCCAACAACTGTTTCATTATCCAATCTTAATGCTAACAATATTTTCCCAGCACGGTTAACGAGGCCAAACGAAACATTCTCCAGCGGAACGCTTGCAAACAAGCAGGCAGTTAAGTGTGCTCGTATTTTTTTTATTTATTTAGCTAGCGTTAACTTGTTGTGCTATGAGAGTACTCATTTTAGCTGGGAAACCTTACCCTATATTCTGATACTGATTAATACTGTGGGTGTGCATTTTCCATCTTTAAAAGGATCCTGTGACGTCATTAGAAAAGAGTAAGCCCATTGTGTGCTGGGGGCGTCACGGTCTGCCTTGGCCAAATTTTAAAGTGCACCCACAAAGTACTCCACTGGGATGACCATGGAGCAACATTGCCCCTTACTGCAAAACCACTGCACACTATGTCTGTTGAACATTGCGTGCCTTCGCGATGGTAGCATGTGTGTTTGTTGAACCTCTTTCGCACCGTACATAGCAAACCGTGCTCATCGGAGGCGCGGGGAAAGGACACATAAGTAAATACAAAAGGCTGTTCTAAAGAAATTTGTTTTAAATATAGATGATTTAAAAGTGCATAGCTCCAGTGGATTTGTAATATCAGAAGGAAAAGACTCATAGAGACCCACAGAGATCAAGACTCAAATCGAACCAGAGACCCACAGACACCCAGAGAGATTCAGAGACTCAAATAGAACCACAGAGACCCATACTCATATGTATGTATGTTGAACTTCTTTCGTACGTAGCCAACCATGCTAATCGGAGGTGCGTGGGAAGAACAACTTGCTCCTTTACGAATGGTGCAAACACCAAATGATTGATTTGATGTTCTACTAACTTGGGCCCTCGTGGAATGTGAACCACGCAGAGGTGGGGGAGATGTGCAAGGCTCACCTTGTCAATTTTGTTTCCCACCAGCATCTTGACGATGTCGCTGCGTGTGGTGTACGTCTCAAGCTCGCTCAGCCAGTTCTCCAGCTTCAAGAAGGTGTCCCGCTTGGTCACATCGTACACTGCCAAAAACACGAGGGGCACGTAACAAAAAAAATGCTCTTTGGTCGGTGCACTCTACCACGACGCTCGCTGCATGGCGCGCGGGGTGCATGGCTGGAGGGCACGGTGAAGGCGACAAGTTACTTCGCCGCGGAAACGCCAACTTGACGGGGGAGCAGCGTACTCGGCGTGGGCACAACAACAGCATTTCCCAAACACCACCTTCACCATCAACGCGGCAGCAGCAGCACAACAAGCACCACCACCACTGCTGGGAAAACAACAATTTCACTTCGCCGCCGCCACCACCACCACCACTTGCGTCAGCACTCCTGCAATTTAATTGCGACTGCGCAATGTCATTTGCCGATTGTACAACACCACGTGGACACAACTGGGAGGATGTGGTCACGCATCTAGTTATGCCCACGATGATTCTGAAAAACGGGTACACGTATATATTATGCGTTTAACGATTCACAACCGCCCCGAGAAAACCAGCTCGCGTGCAAGTGCTACGCGATTGCTACATCACAGGACTGCGGGAGATTGCGGCGCTTCTAAGCCTCCATCCAGCAGTGGAGAGATCTTGGATGATCATGGAATATTAAAGCTCGGACCCCCCCCCCCCCCAAAAATGGAATGTTGAATTCCCACCACCAACTCAAGGCAACACCCAAAGGAGTGCGAGGTTGTTGCTTGTTTAGAGGACAGAGACACTTTTGTTTTTGATTACAGATGGAAGTTGTGACTTGTACGGGTGCATGCACACTCTTCTTCGGGCAAAACACATCGTTCCAAAATAATATTTAGTCGTGTTCCCTTCTAAACAAACACCAACATTTCACCACCGTAATTTACAAGCTGCCATTGCTTTACACTGCTTCAGGAATGTATTTGTAACAAAGGTCCGTCTCTGTTTCACCGATTAATAATACCCATAACGGTTGGAACGCGACCCCAACGTAAATATTCGCAGGCGCATGTACCGCGCATATACTAGCCGATCATACACATAACGTGGCAATACTTGTTGCTTTGTAGTCAAACCACAACTCGAAAGTCAGTACGTCAACCTTGCTCATGTAAGTAAACTAAACTACAGTAAAACCTTGGATTGCGAGTAACTTGGTCTACGAGTGTTTTGCAAGACGAGCAAAATTTGTAAATAAATATTAATTTGATAAACGAGCGAGGTCTTGCAAAAACGAGCAGTACGTGTAGTACGCTTTGTCTGCCGAGCGTCACCTGATCACAACTGATAAACGAGTGCTTTGATATACGAGTGCTTTGGATTACAAACGCGTTTCCGGAACGAATTATGCTCGCAATCCAAGGTTTTATTGTATTTGTTATTTACCCGGTAATTGAATTCACACTCTTACTACAACAACGACAACAGCAGTAGCAAGAATGTGTATGTTGAACTTCTTTCGCACCGTACGTCGCCAACCGTGCTAATCGGAGGCGCGGGATGGTAACGCAAACAACGATAGCAGTTTTGGGTGGCCGTCATCCAGCAGTGGATTGACCACGACTGATGACAAGAGCACGTTCAACATCCATGGCATTTATAACGAGGATAACATTAGCGACACGTGGGTGGGAAGTGCTTACCCCCCTGTGTGTACAGCCCTGGGTCAGTAGTGAAGGCGACGAGTCTGTTTGACGGCACACGTTGACATGGGCCAAATCGGACACTCAAGTTTTTCGATCCCATACGGATGATGGGAAGAGTCAATGCCTGACCACGAATTTAATTCAACTATTTAAACTACTCAATTTGAAGTTTTCGTGACTGCAGGGATCCATAATCATTGGTTCCTACGGTAAAGTCACGTAGGTGTAAAATAAAATAAATTATTTTAATGAAATAAATCATTTTATACCTACGTGACTTTACCGAAAGAACCAAAGAGTATTTAAACTACTTTTTATTTGACCAGGCAAGGCCCATGGATCTACAGTGAGGGAAAAAAGTATTTGATCTCCTGCTGATTTTGTACGTTTGCCCACTGACAAAGAAATTATCATTTTAATGGTAGGTTTATTTGAACAGTGAGAGACAGAATAACAAGAAAATCCAGAAAAACGCATGTCAAAAATGTTATAAATTGATTTGCATTTTAATGAGGGAAATGAGTATTTGACTCCCTCTCAATCAGAAAGATTTCTGGCTCCCAGGTGTCTTTTATACAGGTAACGAGCTGAGATTAGGAGCACTCTTAAAGGGAGTGCTCCTAATCTCAGCATGTTACCTGTATAAAAGACACCTGTCCACAGAAGCAATCAATCAATCAGATTCCAAACTCTCCACCATGGCCAAGACCAAAGAGCTCTCCAAGGATGTCAGGGACAAGATTGTAGACCTACACAAGGCTGGAATGGGCTACAAGATCATTGCCAAACAGCTTGGTGCGAAGGTGACAACAGTTGGTGCGATTATTCGTAAATGGAAGAAACACAAAAGAACTGTCAATCTCCCTCGGCCTAGGGCTCCATGCAAGATCTCACCTCGTGGAGTTGCAATGATCATGAGAACGGTGAGGAATCAGCCCAGAACTACACGGGAGGATCTTGTCAATGATCTCAAGGCAGCTGGGACCATAGTCACCAAAAAAACAATTGGTAACACACTACGCCGTGAAGGACTGAAATCCTGCAGCGCCCGCAAGGTCCCCCTGATCAAGAAAGCACGTATAAATGCCCATCTGAAGTTTGCCAATGAAAATCTGAATGATTCAGAGGACAACTGGGTGAAAGTGTTGTGGTCAGATGAGACCAAAATAGAGCTCTTTGGCATCAACTCAACTCGCCGTGTTTGGAGGAGGAGGAATGCTGCCTATGACCCCAAGAACACCATCCCCACCGTCAAACATGGAGGTGGAAACATGTTTTGGGAGTGTTTTTCTACTAAGGGGACAGGACAACTTCACCGCGTCAAAGGGATGATGGACGGGGCCATGTACCGTCAAATCTTGGGTGAGAACCTCCTTCCCTCAGCCAGGGAATTGAAAATGGGTCGTGGATGGGTATTCCAACATGACAATGACCCAAAACACACAGCCAAGGCAACAAAGGAGTGGCTCAAGAAGAAGCACATTAACGTCCTGGAGTGGCCTAGCCAGTCTCTAGACCTTAATCCCATAGAAAATCTGTGGAGGGAGCTGAAGGTTCGAGTTGCCAAACGTCAGCCTCGAAACCTTAATGACTTAAGAGAAGATCGGCAAAGAGGAGTGGGACAAAATTCCTCCTGAGATGTGTGCAAACCTGGTGGCCAACTACAAGAAACGTCTGACCTCTGTGATTGCCAACAAGGGCTTTGCCACCAAGTACTAAGTCATGTTTTGCAGAGGGGTCATATACTTATTTCCCTCATTAAAATGCAAATCAATTTATAACATTTTTGACATGCGTTTTTCTGGATTTTTTTGTTATTATTCTGTCTCTCACTGTTCAAATAAACCTACCACTAAAATTATAGACTGATAATTTATTTGCCAGTGGGCAAACGTATAAAATCAGCAGGGGATCAAATATTTTTTTCCCTCACTGTATATAGTTCTTTTTCAGAAGCGACTTGGTTAAAAATTATAGCTCAAGGAAGTGGCTTTTCACGTGTACATTTATCGCAGCCAAATACTCTAAAAAGCAAGATTTCCTAATTGTGGAGGGAAAAACCGCAGGACCAGGAGAGAAAAATCCACGCGACCACGGGGAGAACATGCAAACTCAAAATATACAGCAGGAGTCAGGGTCGTTATCAAACCCACAACTTCCCGCATACCAGACGAGGAGCAAAACATCTCGCCACATGTGGCATGCCATAAGCAATGGGATGCCACCTCTTCTCCATCTGAGGCTATGATCCATAACATAACCATTGTTGATGTTCCCAAACTCATTCAGTTTAGCCCACGGAGCTACAAGAAAAGAGCTATTTTTTTTTTAACTTGCGTGTTCCTTCACCAAAGATTATCACCAAATCACTAGGAATGTGCCCAACCTCATCAGATCTCTGGAGCTAAGCGGGGTTTCGGTGTGGATGGCGCTTGGATGGGCAACCATCTAAGGTTGTATGTGCAACTTTTTCCGCACCAGTCGTAGCCAACCGTGCTCATCGGAGGTGTGGGGGAAGGACAAAAAAGTAAATACAAAAAAGTAGCTTTAAAGAGATGAGTTTGTCAATTTAGATTGCAGAGTGCAAAGCTCCAGTGGCTTCCTAATATCAGAAGGAAGAGCGTTCCAGACGGCCGCAGAAGCGCATCGGAAAAGAGCGCGATGCGGTGACCGTCTTTGTTCGGTGGCTAGCCAAAAGCCGCTGCTGCGAGGACGACCGAAGTTTGCGCGATGGTTTATGGCTCCTTGACAAGATAGTTTATACCCAGAGATCGCTATATACAAGGCTGCTACGGAATGACATTCAGGGCAGCACCTCGGAGGAGCACGTTTTTTTGGTACATGCGGTACGAAAGAAGTGCAACTTAATTACACACACCGCACCTCCGATTGGCACGGTTGGCTGCGTACGATGCGAAAGAAGTCCAACATACGTAGATACGCACTGAACCAGACCCATAGACTCACACAGACCCATAGTTTGTTGTCCTTCCTCCGCACCTCCGATTAGCACGTATGGCGTGGAAGTCCAACATACATGCATACGGCAGATGGGGAGCGCAGCAACAAAATCAATTGTTGTATTGTACTTTGCACCCACGTTTATGGTGTCAATCTTCAGATAACCGTATTGAGCAGCACGGTTAGATTTGATCAAAATCACCACCACGAACCACACGGCAAGGGGGTGAGGACCTTCATCCGGCCGGTCGAACGATAAAAAAGAGGGCCGAATGTTTGCAGACTTACTTTGCCCACACACATTGTGTAGCACGGAAGCAGAGACTCACCGAGAATCACGCCCTGCGCTCCTCTGTAGTAGCTCGGCGTCAGGGTGCGAAAGCGCTCTTGGCCAGCCGTGTCCTGTGCGGGAGAAATTCAAAGTGCCGCGCGAAAGCAAGCCATTGCAAACAAGGCTGCACCGTCACCTTTTTTTTTTACATTTCATATTCGACCCTTTTGAATTGCGCGAGGCTAATCGCAAAGGCCGCTACTGTTTCACAGATGAATGTACTCTGCCAGCAGGAGGTGATCTTGCCATGTGGTTTCACCCGATTAAAGTATATTTGAGCTCTACAAATTTGTAACACGTCCGGGGGTAAACAAGACTCGCCTGCAAGACAAAGCACATTTTTGCAATGCAAAATAATGTCCACTGTGACCAGTTTTTTTATATGCAAAACAACGTCAGTGTACCTTATTAATGTTCCAGCAAGCAGTATATTAAGTAACATAGCTCTCTCAATTGTTATTGGGTTGCGTGTCAAGACGTCGTGCCATCGTTCGGCACGATGTCTTGACATTCCGTTCCACGTGCTGGGAGATTGATCAGGAACTGTCCAATTTCACCACCAACTTTATTTAGGTCCTGAAGAAGCTACCAGCACGTGGAATCGAAAGGCATCATGTCCAAATGAACACGCGGCACAATCTGAAAACAAACATGCGTCAAGAGCTACACAGCGCAACCATGAACACCCGTGCAGTAAGATCACCTACGATATTACCGAATTGCATGCACAGCACAACGCTTTGAACGTGAACAGAAATCAACCCTTAATTTCCACAAATGGATGGCGTGCGACGAGCTGAGCGAGCGCTCTGGCGACTCACCCAAATAGCGAGCTTTGCTTTGTTTCCATCCACAGCGATTGTCTTCACTTTAAAATCAACACCTGGAAGAAAAATGACCCACAAAACACTGAGTACCCCCCCCACCCCACCCCACAGAACTCAACACAAGGTCTGCACTGGCAAAGGCTTTGTCTCGGGGGTTCTAAGTAATGGCTTGAGTGCCCGAGCCAAATGCAGGCAACCAAACCAGCCAAAGTGATCAAAGGGTCTGGGGGGGGGGGGCCCAAAACGTGGCGATTAAAAGACCGCGCTGAAGGCAACGAGATCCTTGGCAGCCACGTTACGGTTGTCATGGTGCCCACCCCCTCCCCTTCCCGATGATGCCATTCACGTGATGTCATTCCGTGATGTCATCTCTTTGGATATCCCAACACAGCGGTTTCTCAACCTTGTTTTTGGCGAATTTTGTTTCAACCGAGTAACCACCCCCCCCACCACCCCCCTTTGCCTGACCCAACGTGGTTCTGAAAAATAAATGTACGACTAATGAACGTCAATATTTGAACCAATCGTCCATTTCGTGAGGTATATCCTAACTTAGCTAAGTAACTGTAAACGAATAAAAAATAAATCAACCGACGCTCTGCACGTGTGATGCAATTTGTTCACGCTCGCTGGTTACTCTTGGAAACCACAATGTTTACGGTCAATGAGTTTAGAAAGATCATTTAAATCGTTCTAGGTTACCGTAATGATTAAACATTTGTCGTAGTTATTTTATATTGGCATATTCATACAACGTGATTGTTCACCAATGATTCAAATGTATGAAATAATTTCACACATTTGTAGTGGGTACAAACTTGTAGGAGACTTCCTCTTGGAGGCAACACGTCTATTAACAATAAACGTCATAACAAAGGGGTACGGCCCCTTCCACCCGATATCCGGCTAGCGTGTCCTACTCCCCCATGGGCTTGAGATGTCTTCAGTTCTTCGAGTGGGCGACAACTGCCAGTCCCGTTGTGAGGACCGGCTTTTAAACACGAGTCGGGGCTCACTCCGCCACTAGCCGGGGTCCACCCCTCCGGTCACGAGATACGGGGGGGAGTTTACCTTGGCTTAACTGCCACTCAACCTACTAAGCCTCCCATCCGTCCCCTGTAGAGCTATCGGCGTAGTAGCCGGCTAACTCTCACGTAGCGCTTTAATAATCGCGCTACACATTTATAAATCACCTCACGCACACCCAGGGGTCCGCGTACCCTCGGTTGAGAACCACAGCCTTAAAACACACTGTTATCTCGAATTAAATACATCCGAGGGCAAAAACATACGGGAAAGTGTTGCGGTAAACGTGAATAGGCATGGTTTATTATCTTCCTTGATGTTAAATCTTTTTATTTCCTTACCGATTGTCGCAGCCAGCTCGGGGTCAAACGTGTCATCTGTAAACCTCAAGAGCAGGCTGAAAGAAGAACAACAACAACAACATTCACACGTGATGCACAACGGCAGCGTGCGACAGGACACCACTAAGACAAAACTCGAGGCATCGGGGCATGTAATGACTGCATCGATTAAAAACAATTCTCACGACACGTAGGGAAATCAATTCGTTGCAATTCATCGGTGTGTTTTTGAGTCCGTGAGTGTTGTTCGATGGGTGGCCACCATGCTTGATAGTTGTACACGGTGGTCTAGATGTCTTGTGACCCCCGTTTAATTCTCTAAAACTTCATGTGTTTGCATATCGGTGTGAAAACAGAAATTAATTAGCAAAGGTAAAAAAAAACGTAGAGGTCGTCAACAATTTGAGGGGGGGGGGTCACAAAACATCTGGACCACGCTGTAGACTGTTGCTCGTCTGCGTTGTCGGTAGAGGGCAGTACAGCAAAATGCATTGTTGCACTGTTTAGTCAATTCCATGTTCAACGCGTGTCAATTTACAGGTCCATATAAAATGGAAATTTTCTTCAAAGTTCTGATTGCTGTCAAAGCACAGCAACCTTTACCACAATTACCATCGCCACGACCACCACCACTACTATCAACCCAGCAGTGTTTTCAAGGCACCATCTGCAAGTCAGCGTAACTCTGGCTGCCCTCATTACAACTGCAAACATCACAAGTCGCCACGATGACCACTATCACAACTACCAAAAGACAAAACAAAGATCCCGCCCCCCCGTATAGCCTGTAACAGACTGTTGAAGCAACTGCTGTTAGCGAGCACCTATGAAGGCCGGCACTGTGGCACACGAGGGGGGGGCGGTGGCCAGCACCACGCCTGGCCATGGTCAATCCGCTATTCACGTCCCCATCTCTCACAATCCTGAGACGCAACAATCCACGTCGCGCACGAACCGATTCCAATGCTCCGCCTCCTCGGGACGCATCCTCCTGTAAACGTTCCGCTCCTGCGATGCTGCTCCGACATCATTGCTGACCATCGGCAGTCCGTTCTAGCGACGAGTGCCGTCCCAGCAGACTGACGTTTTAATAACCGTTAAAAAATGTCATCAATCAGCGCATTTTATCTTATCCGTGTGTTCCGCTTTCAGCCCCTCAATGAAATTACGAGCATTAATCTCGCCGTGCATCTTTGGTCAATGTACTTTATTATTTGTTTTTAACACAAACCTCAACACCGTCTTCTTATCAAACGTAAACTTTAAAACGCGTGATAAAGGTCACTTCCTTGCATGTCGCAGAACATGATGCAACTGGAAGCTTAAGTGGCACTTCATGGAATTGAGAGCTGTATCCACGCGAAAATCGCCCCGTCAACTCATGGCACTGCCACTTCTCAAAAGGCCCTCCACAGACACTGTACACAAGTACCAATGACTGTCCTCTCGACGACTTGACTTTACACAACAGCGTCAAAACCTCATGCATGCTTTTGAGCCAACAACAGACACATAACCATCGTGGGTCAAGACCCAGTGGGCTGCAGGTTAGAGGTTAATACCTTCAGCTTTGGCAGCACTCCACACACCTACTTACACGGGGTGGTATGTTTTGCAGACGCATGCATACCACACGCTTGCCCTACGTGTAAACGGGCAGACGCATTTCTTTGGCCAGTATTTGTCTTTCACCTCCACACGCTGTGTAAATTACGAGAAGTAGAGAGCTACAACCACATGTTTAGGAAGCCCGAAAAGTGAGACGTGAGAGAGGTGGTGGGCCGATTGTGTCAGAAAATACTGCAATTATCTCGACTTATCAGAAGAAGGTAGTGTGACGATCACACTGGGCACAACATCGTGGCATTGCATTGCAATTCAACACGGCTCTGTGTAGTGAGTAATAGACGATGATGACGACGACAACGATGATTGCGTAATAAGGGATTGCATAACACACCACGTCGACAATGATTCAACAGGGCTCAATATGTTTGCCAGGTAAGTCATGCCGGTGATTAAAACACACCGACACACTACTCACCCAACAATCACATCCTTCTGGCAAAGCTTTATTTTGTTCTGATCATTACTGTACATCTTGCCACGCCTGTACGCCATATGTGCTAACATTACTGAAGCATCTCAAACAAGCTTAAGGATTAGATTGTTTATGTTGCGCGCACCTGTGTTGTCACGAGTGTGTGTTGTCAAGAGCAAGACTCGCATCCACGACTTGGGTTAAACCAACCCAAACTTAGAGAGACTGAATTGTATGAGCGCATGAGACTCATAAACAACACCGATATACACTCTATGACTCCGAGCATCTAAAATTAAACGGGGGCTAGGTTGACAGGCATAGGCATGTGAGCAGAACACACTGTCACCATCATCGTGGTAAACATTGACTGCCTATAAATACTTCGTAACAACATATTAATAATGTTTTATATAAGTTTGATTTTACATCTCGCGCTTAATTCCATCGCCTGGATGAAGGCCCTTCCTACGCCTTGTCGGTCATGGAGAGGTTTTGTTTACTATACTTCGTCATGCTGGTCAGAGGGGCGCCGCGGTGGCGAGATGTTAACTACCTCGCCTGGTATACAGGTCATGGGTTCGATCATGATGCTGATGCCTGCTGCATGTCGGGTTTGCACGTTGTCCCCGCGGTCGTGTGTATTTTTCTCCACGTCCTCCGCTTTTTCCCTCCACATTTAGAAACACACGTTCAGAATATTTGACTGCTGCTATACATTTCCACATCGTTGAGCGATCATTTACGATAGCCAGGTCGCTTCTGAAAAAGGGCTATATAGCTTTTTTTCTTTACCTGGTGAAACGAAAAAATGTGTTTAGTGTAATTTCTGGTCAGGCATTGACTCTCCCATCATCTCTATGGGTTAAACAAAAATTGAGTATCCGATTCGGCCCACGTTAAAATGTGCAGTCAAACAGACTCGCCGCCTTCACTACTGGCCCAGGGCTGTATACTCAGGGGGATAAGTTCTTCCCACAAACTCGTCGTTAATGTTATCCTCGTTATAAATGCCATGGATTTTGTATATCCTCTTGTCATCAGTCGTGGTCAATTCAAAGCTGGATGACGACCACCCTTGTTTGTGTTACTATCCCACACCTCTGATTAGCACGGTTTGGTGACATTAGGTGCAAAAGAAGTTCAACATACATACATGCATATTCTTGCTACTGCTGTTGTTGTAGTCAGAGTGTGAATTCAATTACTTGTCCCGGGCTCGACTCTACTCCCATCGTCCTTTCGAGGTCGATAAACACAAGTACGGTACTGCTTGGAGCAAGTCAGAATCAGAAAATGTATTTATACTGCAGCAGGAATCCGTTGAGCTGTAAAGCTCTTTTTCACAGATGTCCAGGAGGGGCACCGGGTCAAAACGTCACGATAACCAACAATACAAAAACACAATATAAGTGCAAAGTGTAGGAAATGTAAATAAATCACTTACAAAAGTACATACAAATAAAACTAACACAAAATGTGTTTATCTCACCAGCCTTGTGTCTTAAGACTCTTAGACTGTAAAGACAGGGATAAGCGTCTCCCATTCGCTGTTATCCTTGTTACAAATATTTTACTCGTTCGTAGTGTTATCTTCATCACCACCAGCCACGGTCAATCCACTGCTGGCTGCAGCCCTCCCACCAAGCCTTTCCCATCTTTCACGACAATGCGATGTAAAAATCCACCTCGCACCTTGTACATGACTTGATTACAACGCTCCATCTCCTAAAATTATATCCTCTATGACGCGTTTCGTTCGTTAACTGCCACTCCCGTCATTGTCGTACTTGATGTTCAGAATATTTATACTGGAGGAATCCGATGAGCTATGAAGCTCTTTTTCCGTGGTGTCCCCAGTCGGGGTAGGTAAGAACGCTACAACAACAAACACTACAAAAAAACACGATAGGACTGCAAAGGACAGCACAGGTAAGTAAATCACCCCAACACCTACAAATATAATACTAAACCATCCCCATCCCACTAGCCAAAGCCCACTGAGGTATTCACTTAATTTTTCAAAAGCGACCTGGCCACAAATGATCATTGTTAATGCTATTTACATATACTCCGTGTAGTTATTGTTATTATCCCATGTTATCTTTGTTCGCATCATAATCCTTGTAGCTTTTACTCTTCTTGTGATCATTATTAATCCGTTATCATTATATTTGTTATTACGGTATTCTTACCGTTATTGGTTTTACTTGTTGCTGTTATATTATCTGATGGTTTCTTTCGCCTGTTACTGTGTTACCATCGTTATACAGTAATTGTAAATACTTAAGTATGATACTCGTCACCGTTATAACTCATTAGCAGCGTTTTGATTAATGTTAAAAGAGTTGTTGGTATTCTCTTATCCACGTCTTGTTTTGTCACCATTAACATTGCTATAACCACTGTTGCTTGTCATGCTTGTTGTTACACATCATGAGTGTTATAACGCCGTTTAAGATTTGGTCCACTCACTGGACTGAGTTTGTAGAGCGAACCAATCTGCCCCCGATATTTTGAGTGTCGTTCTCTCTCGAATGCAGCGAGGTGGGCATTTGTCCAATAATCTTCGGTTTTATAACCAGACAAATCCTCACAAAGGGAATCGATCAGAAATCCCAGACTGTGCAGTTGGACCTCCTCCTGAAAACTAATCTTGAGACTCAGTGAAGCTTTCCTGCATACGTTTGCGTTATAATCGCAAATGTATTATGTTGCAATTGTTACACCACTTATTATAATGATCAGAGTATCACTGTTATTGAGTGTTCCGATTGTGAATAATATCATTTTCAGATGATAAATATTTTGATGTAAAGCTTTCTTGACTGCAGGGATTCATTTCGTGGATCTTTCGGTAAAGTCACGTAGAAGGGAAATAATAAAAATATAAAAAATATATTTTGTTTCCCTTATACGTGACTTTACCGAAAGAACCATGAATGCGCTGAATATTGTTATAATTCGTTGACATTATCCTTGTTATTGATATTCTTGTTAATGTTACCAATGCTGTTAATGTTTATTGCGATTGTTACGGACATAAGTGGAGCGTATTAGTTGTTAATATTAGCGATAGTCGTATGTATTATTCTTGTCATTGATACGGGGCGTTGTTTCAATTATCCCAGTTATCGTCAATTGTGGCATTTCTGCGATTGATATTACACCACCAACAATCCTCTTCGGCCCTTTGTCATCGATCCACTGGTGTACGAACGTCTCTAGAAGCCGCCGCCGTCGCCACCTCTCATCATCAGTACCATCGGCACGAGTTCTTCCTGCAATCTTTACTCTACAGATACCAATGGTCACAACTCGTAAGCCTTTAGCAACAACACTCTTTGTACGCCGCTACGAGTCGAACTGCGACCCTGCTAGGCCTCCGTAAACCCGGCGACATCGACAGAAGGACCACGACGGGTGACGATGGCGTCACCACAGGGCTTGTTGCCAGGCGAGACGCACTTTCATTTTCACCCAAGTGCAGAATGCTCGGGTGACAGGTCACGGGGCAGACACAGGTGTTGACGGGGTTAAGCGAGATGACCGGCAGATTGTATCAACTAAGCTCCCCGCTCTAAAAAAAAAACTTATGTCAAAAGTGATTTCTTACTCGAATGAGCCATTGAAGCAAATTCCACATTCGCATGGCGGCGGCGGCGGCGACCACTGATGATTGCCCCACAAATCAGCACTCATGTTTATTGACCCGAGAGACATAATAAAGAAAGCCAGTGTGTTCTTCACTAATTTTCAGAGGGGGGGGGGTGGTGGCACTTTCACCTACAAGACATCACCAGTGTGAGATCCGCCATACCATTCGAAACCATTGGGGTGTGACAGCAACACGACGATGGTGATGATGAAGGGGAGGGGGGGGTTGTCACTGTTTGTGTATTGTCGGGAACCCGCACTGAAGACCACCATGGGCCCGGCGGGCCTTGCAATGAACACCGCAGGCCTAAGCCAACAAAACCACGACAACCAAAGCACCACCGCCACCACCGCCGCCGCCACCTCACCTGGACTTGCCAACGCCGCTCTCTCCGATGATGAGAATCTTGAGCGTCGTGAGGATGTCCTCCTCCATAGCGCAGTCGCTCACTGGCGCTCACGCCTCAAAGTCGCCTGATGTTATAGAGCTCGCGCTCAATCACTCCGCTCGCCGTAATCCACTCGACGGCGAGGTGGGTGGGGGTTGAGAGGGAGGCACGGCAACAGCAGCCGACGGAGTCCCGGGCGTCTGTGGGAACGAAGCGAGGCCGTGAATCTCCCTCCCTGGAGGCGATCGGCGCGGGCGGTGTCGATCAACAGAGGGCGGCGCGCGGCATGCCGGGAGAGCTTCCACGCACAGGAAGTTGGGCGTGTGGCGTTGCGCGTCACGTCCGGTTACGTGCGCCGGTCGGTGTTAGCTTCCGGTCCCGGATTTTAAAAAAAATCCCTGTCGGCGCCTTCTTCTTCTACGTCACGTCCGGTCACGTGCGCTGTCGTTTTTTTGTTTTTGCACTTCCGGTGGCTCAACAACATCGTGAATTTGGGTTAGAGCATATGTCAAATAAGGCTATATTATATAATGTATTAAATCAAATTATATTTAGTTATATTTAAATCATATATGAAATTATCATACGCGGAGTATATTATTTAATAATATATTTTAAAATTACAAATATTGAATAACATTCTTGGTTCTTTCGGTAAAGTCACGTAGAAGGGAAACAATAAAATAATACAAATATAAAACAATAAAATTCTCACGACGTTTCGACTGCAACACATGCAATCATCATCAGGTGTGAAAACCACAGCAAGAATTGTTTTATTATTTTATTGTTTCCCTTATACGTGACTTTACCGAAAGAACCAAGAATATGAATCCCTGCAGTCACGAAAGCTTTAAATCAAAATTGAATAACATTACATAATATATTAAATTGTAATTTATAAATAATATTAGATTTAATACTATATTGGATAATTAACTACTATAACGAGCCAATTCATGAAAACCGACACACCTGATGACGACCGTTTGTGTTATGGTCGAAACGTCGTGAGAATTTTTATTGTTTTATATATATATTATTATTTTATTGTTTCCCTTCAACGTGACTTTACCGAAAGAACTAAGAGTATGAATACCAAGAATGTCTGTTCTGCGCGTGACGTCACTCCACGTCGACCAGCCCCCCTCATTAATAATCATGAACAGTACAGTATATTCTTGGTGCTTTCGGTAAAGTCACGTAGAAGGGAAACAATAAAATAAGAAAAATGTAAAACAATACAATTCTCACGACGTTTCGACTGCAACACAAGCAATCATCATCAGGTGTGAAAACCACAGTATATTCTTGGGTCTTTCGGTAAAGTCACGTATATAGGTTCAAAGTAACAAAAATAAAATTTAAATTTTCTTTGAACCTATCGACGTGACTTTACCGAAAGACCCAAGAATATGAATTCCTGCAGTCACGAAAACCTTTAAGTCAAGATTTAATCATGAACAGGTTACGTCCTTCACATGGACCCCTCCCCCTCCTCATTAATAATCATGAGCAGTTGGCGTCACTCCGCATGGAGAACCCCCCCTCATTAATAATCATGAGCAGGTGACGTTACTCCACATCGAACAACCCTCCTAATTAATAAGCATGAAGAGATGACGTCATCCAAAAGGACCCCCCCCCGCCAATAATAATAATTAGCGGCTGACGTCACTCCACATTGTGGGGGGAGGCGCCTCCTCCCCCCTCCTCGGCGTCAACTTACAACCCTCACGTCACGTGATCTCCGTAACGCTGTTGTTGAGACATCCAACCACTAGCACCCCATCCTCCCCTCTTCGCCCTCGTGTTCAGCTGGAGGCCGCCTGGATCACGGGAGACGTCTCATTAGACCTGGCGGAGGAGAGACACACAACGATATTCATGGAATATTAAAACACGAGCCAGCGATAGTCAACAGATTTCGCATGCAATTTGGATCGAAGGCGTGCAATGTGGTTGCAACCAAAGTGTTTGGAACCATCTAGGAAGTGTCATCTTCTTGGTAACTCCATACTGGGTCTATGTGGATCTATGCAGCTGTGTGTGAGTCTATGCACCTCTGTGTGAGTATATGGGTCTCTGTGTGAGTCTATGAGTACATCTGTGAGTCTATGTGTCTTTGTATGAGTCTATGGAGCCGTCTATTAATGACGTCACGCACCTGGGGGGGGTCAGACATTTGTGACGATTTGTAACGGGGGAGGGGGGGGGTTAGAAATGTGACGTCACATCAAAATGCGCAACTTTAAATAAATATAGACAATACGTTCTCCTTAATTAGACTTTTTGATAAATGTTTTCTCCTACAACATCAGAGTACAGCGGCGCATTAAATACGCGCTACAATGACAATAGTTTAAAGCGATTTGTGACGGGGGGGGGGGTCAAAAATCGTCCAAAATCGCGTGACGTCATTTATGGACGGCCTTAAATAAAATAATATATTATTTACTCGATCTTTCCCCAAAAACTCTCTACTATGAATATTGGTCGCACAATCACAACTACTACTACCACGTGTTGAATCGCTATTGGAATTTAGCGCGGCGGCCACGGGTGACGTAATTGCTTACTCGGACGCGGGCACGTGGGCGTGGATTGTTGGACTCGACGACATTACGTCATTCAGTGAGGTGTGGTTGGGTGCGGGGGGTGATTGGGAGTGGGGGGCGGGGGTTGGCAGTGGGGGGCGGGGGTTGAGAGTAGGGGGCGAGGGTTGGCAGTGGGGGGCGGGGGTTGAGAGTGGGGGGGCGGGGGTCAGCAATGGGGGGCGGGGGTCGGTAATGGGGGGCGGGGGTTGAGAGTGGGGGGCGGGTGTTGTGAGTAGGGGCGGGGGTTTGCAGTGGGGGGCGGGGCTAGCTTACAGGTAGGCGTGGTTTTGTAAAAATGGGAGGGGCTTGTCAGTTTGGCCCAACGTGTTGCCGGTTGAGCGTCTCCCAACGAGGATGTTCAGAATGTGTAATTATACTGCAGGAGGAATCGGATGAGCTATAAAGCTCTTTTTTCACGGGTGTCCCCAGTAGTGGCACGGGGTAAGAACGTAACAACAAACAATACAAAATCACGATAGGAGTGCATAGTACGAGAAAGGTAAACAAATCACCCAAACGCCTACAAATACAACACTAAACCATTCCCCATGCTACCAGGCAAAGCCCACTGAGTGTACGTTGCGGCTGCGTGGCCGGTGCGGGGTGGAGTGTGCTGGTGGTGGCTGTGGTTGATGATGTGGAGGAGGCTCGTGAAGGACGCTGCTGCGACTGGGCAGTTGGAGGCAGACGCCCTCCCAGCATCAACAACGAAGGGCAGAGGAGCGACGCTCTCACAACAACGAGCGGAGCGCCGGGTGGATAAAACGCAGCGAGTTGGCACAGTAAGGGGGTGGGGGGGCATATGCGGTGCATCGGCCGGTCATCTCAGTCGACCCGTGGCACCTGCTGGGTCTGCCCCGTGACCTTGCCAGCCAGCGGGCGTTGGACACTTCACGTGGTAGCCCCAACGTGCACCCAGCCTGGCACAGGCGCCGCGGTGACGTCACCGCCACTCGGGTGGCGAATGGCGGTTGTTGTTGTTTGTTGTTGGTGGTGGTGATGGTGATGGCGAAGTCGCCTTGCGTATTGCTTCTGCTCGTGCTGCTACTGATGTCGCCTGGTGGTCCCGTCGGAAGGTCAGTGCCGGATTGTGATGTAGGGCCGTGGTTTTTTTTTTAACACACACTTTCAGACGGGGGGTTGGTGGTGCCACTTGCCCCGCGATGAGACCTCGTCAGTGCGAGTGAGGAGGGCCCAGCCACGCATTATTTGAAACCATTGCGGGGTTTGTGACAGCAGCAGCACCACGGTGATGATGGGAGGTGTTGTCACATTTTGTGTATTGTCGGGGGGGGTGGGCGGTGGGAGGCCTCACTTAAGGGGCCACCAGGGGCCTGCTAGTGGCCCCGCAGGGGCCTTGCGATGACGAACACGGGGCCCACGCTGACAGACCATTCCGGAGTTGTCGTTGACGAGGCAAAGGGGGGCAGCCCTGCAGCGGTTACCCGCGCACGTCACCGCTGGCTGAAGGGCCACACCGTTTGAAACCATTGTTGGGGTTTGACAGCAGCACGACGGTGATGATGATGATGGGGTGGGGTGTTGTCACTGTTTGTGTGTTATCGGAGGGGGCCTGCATGTCAGGGGCCGCACTAAGGCCAACCAGGGGCCCGCCAGCCGTATTAAAGGCCAACCAGGGGCCCGCCAGCCGCACTAAGGCCAACCAGGGGCCCGCCAGCCGCACTAAAGGCCAACCAGGGGCCCGCCAGCCGCACTAAAGGCCAACCAGGGGCCCGCCAGTGGCAGTGAACAGCACTGGTTTAGGAGCTGCCTGCTCACAACAACGAAGCTATACACGCTATCCTGGGCAGCCACACACATCCGTATGAATAAAACCACTGTCACGGCCTAAAGGTAAAAATGTGTAAATGCGAACCGACGTACGACGTTCGAACTTAAGTTTGGGCTGTCCCGTTGCGTCAGTAAAGGTTTCAAGTACAGCAAGTAGGCCGACGGAGCTATCGCAGCGTGTAAAAAAAAATTGTCTTGGTCGAGTTCCTGCAACGCACGAAATAATATTAAAAATACTCATTGTTTTTTTCGGTATGCAGTCACGAAAGCTTTAATACTTTATTAATATTAAAACGCCAACGCAGCAGCAGCAGGACCCCTGCCGAAATATTGCAGTTGAGACTCAACTCGCCTTCTTTTTTCGGGTATAAAATATATACACACAACCTTTTAAAGCTTCAATGACTGCAGGGGATTCATATTTTTGGTTCTTTCGGTAAAGTCACGTAGAAGGGAAATAATAAAAATCTAACAATAAAATTCTCACGACGTTTCGATTGCAACACAAGCAATCATCATCAGGTGTGAAAACCACAACATTTTCTTGCTGTGGTTTTCACACCTGATGATGATTGCTTGTGTTGCGATCGAAACATCGTCAGAATATATTTTTTATTATTGTATTATTTCGCTTCTACGTGACTTTACAAAAAAAAACAATATATACACAGCCTTCGTGACTGCAAGGATTAATCTTCTTTGGTTCTTTCGGTAAAGTCACGTAGAATGAGAATAAAATAATAAATTGATAAAATAAAATAACACAATAATATTCTCACGACGTTTCGGCCACAACACAAGCGGCCTTCATCAGGTGAAGGGACGAGACTGTCTGGTAGGACAGCGCTGTCACCTGATGAAGGCCGCTTGTGTTGTGGCCGAAACGTCGTGAGAATATTATTGTGTTATTTTATTTTATCAATTTATTATTTTATTCTCATTCTACGTGACTTTACCGAAAGAACCAAAGAAGATATACACAGCCGTCAACCTATCACGGTTTACCCCGTATTCTTGTTCAGTGAGATTGAGTGTTTATGTCTATATATGCTTACAGTCGTTTCAATACGGGCAAAAATATATATTACATTTGTGTTTCTCCCTTGTGATGAACGTTGAATAATTATAATGGGCACGGGGGTGACCAATAAGTTCTGAATCGGTGTGTAATAAAGCAGGGCAATGATAAGGGATTGACAAGAATTTTATTATTATAATTAGTGAATATTAATGAGGCACGTACAAGATTATCACCATGCTTACGATTCAGCTTCGCATGTGGACAGATCATCCAATCAACAAGTGACCGGTCAGATACGTACAGACGTAGTTATAAATTTAAAAGGCGGGTACGGTAATCCTATTGTCGAGTTTAACCGCCACCACAACCGCCCATAGGCGTCGCCAGTTACGTGATTAAATACTCTAACTGCTGATTTAATTTAGGGCCCGTCCATAAATGACGTCACGCACCTGGGGGGGGGGGTCAGACATTTGTGACGATGTGCGACGAGGGGGGGGGGGTGAGAAATGTGACGTCACATCAAAATGCGCAACTTTAAATGAATGTAGACAACACGTTCTACTTAATTAGATATACTTTTTGATGTTTTCTCCTACAACATCAGAGTGCAGCGCCACGTTAAATACGCACTACAATGACAATAGTTTAAAGCGATTTGAAGCATGCTTTATATATTTTTTTTTGGGGGGGGCAGAGCCTTGTGACGTCATATTTGAGGGGGGGGGGGTCTGACTTTTTGTGACGCCGTGTGACGAAGGGGGGGGGGGGGAGTCAAAAATCGTCCAAAATCGCGTGACGTCATTTATGGACGGCCCCTTAGCTTAATTATCGATCCGGTTCATTCTGGGCACGTCGATGACCTTATGTACGCCACGGAATATTAAAGGTTAAAGGTGCAGCCCTGAAAGTTCTTACACTTTTGCGGGCAGCTCCAGAGGGCCCCTGTAGATGTTGCCTCATTTAGGTCTACTCTTCCACCCTGGCTAGAGTACCCACACTTTACCCCACCACACCACGTACGGATAGACCACACGAGTGTTACACATTTATGCAAGCAGGAGGATTTACGTATACGTTTGAAATTTGACAAACAAATATTGATTGTGAATTTAATCAATGTGCTCTATGGGGGGAAACAAAACAAAAACCATTGACCAGATGCTGTTATCACTTGCTTTTTTCAGCTAGATTGGAGCAAGATTTTGAATCGGATTTACTGGATAATGAGAATAATAAAAACAGCCACGCATCTTTGAACACTGACGACTCCCCCAGTCTTATTAGAGGCAAGCAGGGGTCTCCCCAAATACATCTACCGGCCCCTTCGACTGGCGAAGAACCTGCCGGGTTGACATTGACTCGGCATACGTATGATGATAACGAACGTGAAACAGTCTTCACGCCATCTCACGTGTCTGAACGTTCCGCGAGACGCTCAGTCGTGGTGCAGAAGGACATTCTGAAATCCCATGCCGGAGACGTCGATTCGCCGCACGGATCGGAGCTCGCCGGCGACGGTGATGACTATTCACAAGTTGTGATGTCTGCTGCTGATGCTCAGTCTGCCATGAGTTCTGACTGGGAGCCTGCCAGCGGTTTTCCTCCTGCGGCTGTGCCACCTTCTGGATCACAGTTCAGGATTGTGCCAATGGCCAGTCCTTTTGACTTTCCCAAGCAAACAAATGAAGGTAAAATCATTTAAAAAAATACTTTTCTCGTGAAATACAGCGTGCTTTAAAAAAATGTGAACGCTTCTGAGAATTTGCAACAACGCCACAAGAACTGTGCTGCCTCCGGGCTGTGGAGACCACCTGGAGAAGATTAAAGGCACGCGTTGACAATGATGGCGAACAAGTGGAGACTCTTTGACTTTTTGAAGCTATTGACATACATTTGTTTTCATGTTACAGTGTATTATCCATTCTTTTTTACATTAAAAACGATAGTCCCATGTAAGTGTTAACATTTTTTTAAATTGCCCTGTATACCACTGTAACTGAATAGAGAGCATTTCAGTTCCAAGACTCAAACTCAACATAAGCAATTCATATCTAAGGGAACCTTTTTTTGGCAGTTTCAAATGTTATATATATTAAAAAAAATTAGCTTTACCCTATCTGGCCGCTGAGGAGTTCAAGAACAGTTGTAGTTGGTGCATCATTTAGCCACGAACGACGGTAACGCTACGTATGTTTTGGTTCTGTTTACAGTTCCTGTCTATTTCCATCTGCATTCGAAGGAGTCGTTACCCTGTGGGGTTTCTGCCCTCGAAATGACCGCTGAGCCAGAGTACCTGTGGCTTGACCAAAATGACCATCAGATAACAGGTGATCATTGTTCCTGATCTGTCACGGAGTTCTCATTTTGTTGTCACTTTTCTCCCGACAAATTACATTGTCGGTCTCTTCTAGGCCCTTGGCTTTCTCCGTCTTAACACTCTGCTGTTTGCAGGTAGTACCGAGATGAGTGTTACAAGCGATGGAGATCTAATATTCAAGACGGTTACCCCGCGGACAGCTGGCGTTTACACCTGCGTCCTTAAATACGCAAATGCCGATTTGAATTATGCATTTCACACAAAGTATATGGTCTACGGTAAGTATAAATACTGCGCATCATCCTAGCAAAAGCTATTAAGGTGCATGTCGTCACAAAGCAGCCTAAAATAGTGATCTGAAACATTATTAAATACACATAAAGGGTAAAGATGCAGCAATTCAATTGCTTGCTCACGTCACTGCTGGCGAAAGGACCTCTCCTAGCGTGAGCTCTTGAGAGCACAGAGCCTTCCACGCTGGCTCGACATCTCCTACCCAACTACACGCTGCCTGCCAATCAACCAACTGCGGTACAACCATTTATACTGCCGGTTGGACAGAGGCAGGGGGCTTTAAGATATTTGCAGGAGTTTCGAATGCCATGCCGGGAGATGGCCCTGGCAACCTCTGGCTTGCAATTCCAGCGCAATGAACCGTTACACAGTGGCAGGATCCCATTAAATACACGCAGTCGTGCATTCACAAAACAGTATTCAAAGTTTTAACGCCACAATGTAATGCGTGCTATGTTAACATGAGATCTTAACCTGAGGGGGGAGGCAGTACTGTGTCCAAGAGACCTGGAATGGCGTATTTGGTATACATCTTACAGGCCTTTGCATGAAGCTTATTCAAGGCATTTCACATCGAATTACTTAAAAGGGATCGATAAGTCATGTCCTGTGAGCCAGTACACATTAGTGCTTGAATGAATCTCCCAGACCTGACCACTGGAACAGTGTGTGAGTATCTCAGGGGTG
The DNA here is from genome assembly GCF_048934315.1 of Petromyzon marinus. Lineage (NCBI taxonomy): Eukaryota > Metazoa > Chordata > Hyperoartia > Petromyzontiformes > Petromyzontidae > Petromyzon > Petromyzon marinus. The sequence continues at coordinate 7,288,803 of NC_133722.1, forward strand.
AGACCTATGGTGAAACAGGAAATTGATGTCATTGTTGATGTTTTAAGACCATGACAGCTTACTTAAAATGTCTCCTTTGCATCGAATATACACGCGCTCACTGCGCACAGCTTAAAGTGCTATCGTAAGCCTACGGTGCCGTCACATTACTTAAGGTATCACCAGCCGTGGTCTAGCCACTGCTGGAAAAAGCCTCCCCATGCCTTCGCTATCCTTCACCATCCTGCGATGCCACATTGCACCTTGCTCCGGCTTGCAAGCCGATCTCAATGCTCCATGTCTGCGGTAGCTGCGGTTCCCTCCTTTGGCTGCTATTGCATCGCCAGTCTCGCCCATCGGCCAACATCCATGCGAGCGATGTGTCCTGCCCAATGCCAATAACGTCCCTTGTGAGTCAACATCAGACAATTGTATACGAGTAGCTCTACATGGTGGGAAAGGGATGACTTTACTCTTCAACGTGAATGTAACCACGTCTAAGCCGCAGCTAACTATAACACATGCCACGTGAACATCTGCGCCTGTTATTCAGCAACTTGACAAAACTGGCGTTCTGTTTCAGTGTACCACCCGCCGTACCAGACGATGTACATCCACGCCAAATACCGGGCCAATGCTTGCAGCTCCAAGGACATAGTAAAGCGTGAACAGTGGATCCGCTATGAGCTGAACTCTCTCCTTGTCAGCACAAACTGCATCGTCCAGAATCCCACATGGCAATGCTACGAAATAGGCAAACCCGAAGCCGTGGGTTGGAAGCTGACAGTGGAGTACGTTGCTCATTTTTCCTTCATGGGTAAGGCTGCCGCGGTGTGGTTGACGACAGTGCTGATCTGCGCGAGAAAATCGAGAAGCTTTAGTCTTGAAAGATCAAATAGCCTCTGAAATGGCCAATTCCACGTGGGAGTTAGGCCGATAAATACAAATGCAGGATGTATTTGTTGCCTAAGCCGATGTGTTGGGACTAGGAGGCCTGCTTACAACCAAATCCCCCCAAAATGACACTAAATTGAGACCAATATAAAAAAAAAAATCTATGAAGCTAAGCAGGTTGAAGCTTGGTTGGTACTCTGTTGCGAGACTTCCGGGGGAGTGCCAGGAGTGATAGGCTTTCCGTATGAGGTGGTCAGGATATGTCAGAACAGCGATTGTTTGAATAAAGGTGGACAGACCCATTCCACCAGGGCCCATACTAACTATGCTACATCGCTGATTTTGCCACTCATATCCAGCTGTTGAGTCTCAACCACAGCTTATGCCCACGTGGTAGCCATTGGCTAAGTATTGACACAAACGTAGCAAGGCGGGGCTGGTGAGCATGATCGTTTACGTATTGCATTTATTTTTATTGATCTTTTGTTTATCCGACAGTCTATCCCTACGGTGATGGCTGGAACAAGTATTGCACTTCTGATGACTCTATATCCTGCCAAACTAAAACGAACATGCGCCTACAAAAGGTGACAACTCTTTGCGTGCACAGCGACGGTACCAGCGATGTGACATTTTAATTCTAGCATACATTTGTTAAATGCACATTTCATTTGATAAGTTTTGCATCGTTCACTTTTGAATCGATAGGACATATAAGTATACACCTGTGCTTTGCATGTTTGCCCTTGTGTGTCTGTGCAGGCCTACAGTTTAATACAAGCGTTCTTAAAAAAACAGACGAATGGGGCATTTTCCGATCAAAGCTTGGCTCCATTGCTCTTTTACATGAAAGGCTCAATGCAAGCGTTGAGGATAAGCCACTGCAAGCCAGGTTTCGGGAAGAACTACACAAGATACATGTGTGACCAATGCTGCGGTAAGAACATGACAGTATTATTTAATGCTTCAGGCTAAAGTCTTCGTCCGTGTTGGAGAATTGGGCTGGTATACAGGATGTCGTGGGTTCGATTCCGATCCTTGGCGCCTGTTGTATTGTTTTAGTTTTTGTTGTAACGTTCTTACCCCGTGCCCCGACTGGAAATCTGTGAAAAAGAGCTCTATAGCTCATCGGATTCCTCCAGTATAAATATTTTGATTCTGATGTGTCACGTGACATCAGGTGACACTACTTTTGACAGAACGAAGTCACGTTAAAGCATTACATTTTAATGATCTGAATACCTGAAATATATCCAAAATTATCTTTCAATACCTGAACATTTTAGATTCGAAACTCATCCTCGATGTTCAGGTTGGACAGATGCCTTGCGGAAAAAGCGAGCGGCTTCCAATCAGAAAGTTACGATTTCAAATCCCGGTTGGGGTATGACTCGGTTCACCATCTCTCTGGGGTTGATCAAATGAGTCGCACTTTATGGGAAAGCCAACAGTGGAGAGACTCGCTTCCACCATTGGCTCGGCTGCAAACAGGAGCCGAGTCCCTTTCCCTCAATGCCATTCTAGAAATAAACATACAAACCCTAACGCGCACGTGCGTGTCTTTTGAATGTACTTTACACAGTTGTTTGCGATCCTGGGAAGTTCACATCCACAGCCAACACCTTCTGCCACTCGTGCCTTATTGGTTCCTACAATCCGCACTATGGAGCAGCCATCTGCATCGATTGCCCGCAAGATTACGTGACCCTTAAAAGGGGCAGCACATCCCCCAAAGATTGTGTATGTGAGTACAGGTAACCTGGCGAGTGATTTAAAAAAAAAAATGACTATTTACCAAATTATCAGGATTATTAGATGCACATTTCCTATCCCCCCCCCCCCCGCCCTGTATTTTAAAGTGAAGGTGGTATATCTAATAATCCAGTAGGTGGCTTCAGCTTGCGTGACCAAAATTGTGACTTAATTTCCACCCCCACAAAATTTTGGGGTGCGGCTTTTGGTTTACCGTCGTACAATCCGTAAATATTGTGAATGTGATTTTGTGCTTTGGTTTGCGATCACTGAAGGTGTTCCTAATTAATCTGGCGTTGTGGCGTTTATTGTCACCATCGCCACGGTGGCTAGATGTGAACTACCTCACCTGGTATACAGGAGGTCGTGGGTTCGATTCCAACACCTGTATATTTGGAGTTTGTGTGGTCTCTCTCTCCCCGTGATCACTTGGATTTTTCTACGGGCCCTCCGGATTTTCCCTCCACATTTATAAACATGCATTTAAGAGCATTTGGCTGCTATAAATGTCCACATAAGCCACTTCGTTGAGCGATCATTTGTGGCCAGGTCGCTTCTGAAAAAGAGCTAATGGCTCTGTAGGCCTTACCTGGTAAAATAAAAATCTAGTTTAAGATTATATGTGGGACGAGGATTAAATAACTTTACTGGCACAGGATACAGTCAACAACTTTCTTGCCACACAGCCACTTCCACTGTACAGTAAAACCTTGGATTGCGAGTTACTTGGTCTGCAAGTGTTTTGCAAGAAGAGCAAAACATTGTAAATAAATATTAATTTGATAAACGAGCGAGGTCTTGCAATACAAGTAGTACGCATACGCTTTGCCGAGCGTCACGTGATCACAACTGATATACGAGTGCTTTGATATACGAGTGCTTTGGATTACAGACACGTTTCCGGAACGAATTATGCTCGCAATCCAAGGTTTTACTGTATTCTCTTTATTTTGTATTTTCCCGATTATAAGGATTTTTTTTCCAGTGTCCAGTCTGTTTTAATAATTTTCTGTATTCCACCCTTGTTTCTCACTTTCTCGGGCATTGTATTTTCCATAAAAGTTGGATTTTTGTTCGAAATGTCCCCAAAGCTTGGGCTGCGTCATATCCAGAGAATATGGAAATACTGAATGTTCAATATCCAATGTAAAAGTCAATGTTTAAACTCCTGCACAGTCAATAATTTAAATATCAACTCATATCCGGTCTTAACACAAACCGGAATAATAATGTGAGTGCCTTGCAATTTGCCATAATTACACTTAAGGAAATTATAATTGATTATTTAATTTACATTAATTTAAATTGGTGCCACTTTTTGCCTGCACGGAAACATGAGTGCTACTCACGTGTTCTGCATCGAATATACGAGCATAATGGTTGGAGCTTAACTGGCTGTTGTTCACTAAAAATAGTGGCTCAACACATGCAGCTAAATATTCCGTACTGATGCATACTGTGTACTGATGCATACTGGCTGCTATATACTGTGTATGCATCAGTACGTTGTTTAACAGAAATGCTGTCCGTCTATGATTGCAGTGCCACAATCTCTGCGCAGGCTGATTGGAATAACCGTCGGTGCAACATTGGGTGGGGTCCTGTTGTTTGCCATTCTATTTGCCATGTAAGTATTTCATAAACTATTTAAAAACATAATTTCAGCTGAATTAAAGTGCTATTTTGCGTTAATGCTATTGACCTCACCTCATCCCACTACCGTACTCTACATGATGACCAAATCATGCTTCATCCACCCAGCCTTGTCTGATCTGAGGTGGAGAGTAGTGGTGTTGGGGGTTACAATAACCCTCATAAAGATGCGATTTAAAGGAGGGGTGATTTGAAAGAATTACAAAATCCAGGCATGTGCATGATGTTCGGTTTTTTTTTTTAGAATCGTGAAATGCTGCTGCACAGAGCCACATGACATTATGGCTCTGGCTTGCATGGAGAAAAAGATGCAGAAGAAAATTCAAGCGCTGCACGAATTCATACGCAATGTGGATTTGGTAAAAGCCAAGAGAAGGTTAAAACCTTGCCCCATTCTGACCAAACAGGAGGAAAGCACCGAATATGACAGTGAAGAAACCTCCATCTCATACGAGTCGGACCACAGCTATTAAAGGCTGCGCTCAGGACCAAGAGGAAGGGCTCAAATTCATCAGTATTCAAATCCTTTGACAAGAATTACATCCTTTAGATACACCGAGTCCAATATCACCTGTAAAATATTGCAGCCAATCTCACAAAGCTATGGCAAGAAAAACTTGTAATACTGTTACATACTTAACAATTCTGTGAAAGCATCTAGTGTAAGACAAAGTCTCTAATGTTAGATGTTGCACGGACTTCTTCCAAATAAGAAGAGCAGCTTACATGTTGTTATACAACTGACATTTTCAAACTCCAGTGTCTGTTGCTATAAAGAATAGGTGTCAGTGCAGTGGTATTGCCGAGTTAAGTGTTTATATTCCTAGTAAATGCATGGCATACAGATGCCAACATTTAATTCAATATTTTCATAACTTGAGAGCGATGTATATCTTCCAGGAAATGCATTTTATTTTGATATTTTTAGCGATTTTGACATACCCAGAGCGATTAAGGTGTAGATACTAACATACATATCGTGCGGAGAGACATTATCAGCCATCATAAAGCCACTACTGGATTAAGGCCTCCCAAAAATGTCACCATCACTCATGGTTCATCCAGCACCGACACACGAGCTGATTTCATTGCTCAATCTCTGGCATGTTCAATCCTCCGGCTTGTACTCGGTCCACTGGTCTCGACCACGGGCCATCAGGACATTGATAATGAAATTGTGTCACCTGGTTTCTTTTGCCAAGATTGTGGTGTTGCCATACCACATTGTCTTGGCAGCTGTGGTTCTATTCATCCACGTTGTCGACGCACACAAGTAGCGATTTCCTGCTCAAATGAGCATTGATTTGGTGTTCATCTCCTGTTTACAGCCCAGAGCCAGTGGTGAAAATTCCTCATTCCTACGGTGGGGGTGGGTCATAATGTAGGACAACCACTCTTGGCTTCTCCACAATGCAGTAGTCATGTTATCAACCCTGGAGGAATTAGGGGCCGAGTTAACGGCCGATCAGGATTTGAACTCGCAACCATCCCGTTTACGAGCCGCTCATTCGACCGCTGCAACACCAGGAAGGCATTGTAATTGTACAAATGTAATCGTAAAATAAAGGGAGTATAAAAATGTGTCCAGTAGCAACAAACGTTTATTCGGAACAAAAAATGTCTAACTTTAAAACATGTATGCGTTGACTGCAATTTGTATTTGTTTAAATTGATTACCGCGATGGGTTTAACACTTCTTCTTGGTTCTTTCGGTAAAGTCACGTAGAAGGGAAATAATAAAAGTTATATTTTTATTATTTTCCTTCTACGTGACTTTACCGAAAGAACCGAGAAGATGAATCCCTGCAGTCACGAAAGCTTTAAATCGAGGTTTAACACTTGTTCTTGCTCTGCAGCGAAATATTCCAACGGACATGCAATTGAAACAAATAAAACGTGTGCATTTTAAATAAATGACTTATTTTAAGACATGTTCCACGTGGCTGTGAATTCGGTCTATATCTGCCAGCTGTGTGTGTGGTGACCATCATCATCATTGGCCACGGTCTATCCAAGCCCTCCACCACCTTCCACGATCCTGCGATGTAATAATACAACCAAGCACCGGCCCACGAACTCATTTCATCGCTCCGACTCCTCGGTGGACGGTACTCTCAGATGCGTTCCAATCTTCTTGCGCGATCAATTGCATCCAAGCGAAGCTGTCGTGCTTGCAATCATCCGGCTGCGAGTGCGTCCACTTCTCATGTTGCAGGAGGCCAGCACGGACCGCAGCGCCTGGGCATAAGCTTCGCAGAGGAACACAAGGTCGGGCGCTACACGGGAAGCGTGCAGCGGTGGTGCGAGACATAGCCAAACGGAGCAAAAGCTGAGCAGCCCAAGGGGCCCCCAGGTTCATGCGAGAGAAAAAAATGGATGCATCAAACGTCCGCTAGAAATCATTTGGTAAAAAAATACAACTTATATTGAAATTGAGAGGAATAACTTTAATCGCTCTGACAGCTACAGGCTTAATGCGGCCTGGAAGCGTATTATTAAATAATACACATTACATTTTGATTTAAAGAATTACTAATCTACAACTCATTACTAATCATAACCAATGACTGATTACTAATCGATTATATAATTACAATACCCCCCCTCTGCCTCTAATCACTGCACCTGATATGAGTTAAGTGATGACGTCACCCTGCTGCTCTATATAAAACCGGGAGCAAGTGGGGGCTTTACCATTCTGGCGAATTGCCCGATGATGCTGGATGTATTTACCAGCGAAACGTCGTACTCAAACTGTAAATGTGGATTCACTCTTCAACACACCGGTGGGCTAAAGTAGTGAATTATTTGTCTTTTGTCAACGTGACACTTTTTTTGCTGATTGGCCGTGTCGGGTGGTGGAGGGTTACGACACATTTATAAATAAACGCGATCTAACCCAAAAACCTTTATTATGAATTATATAAGCGAGTTAATATTCCAATCCTGTCTGCAGTTCTCTTCTCTCATCTGACCACATCTGTCTTTTGTCCAAATCACTCGATTCATCATATTTCAGTGTCATCTGTATCTCCTCCTCAAACGCATGTGGCAGGCAGCACGAATAGCAAGGGTATCAAGGCTTCAAGTTTGCAAACAGCACGTGGTATAAGTGACAAAGAGAATTTGCGTTAATGCGTTGGCAGTGGTACACAAACGCGCACACACACACGACAAAAAAACTCAACATGTTCGTCATGCACATGTCAACCGATATGCTCTGCAGAAGGACCATGGCCCAAAACGTCACCTATTGTATGTTTCCTTTTAAGGCAGTATTACTGACGAAAGTGTTTTTTTTTTTACGAACAAAATTGGTTTAAGAGAGCTCACCAACACGTTACATCATTAGGCGCATAGATTCACCTCCCTTTTAATACTGGTAGGAACCTCATGGTTACACCACCAGCCCACAGGGGATTGTGTCTGTCCATCGTGCATCCAAAAATGGGAGGGGTGGGGCTGGGTGGAGAGGGGAGGGTGGGGAGGGGCTGGGTGGGGAGGGGCTAGGTGGGGGGGGGGCTGGGTGGGTGGGGAGGGGCTGGGTGGGAGGGGTGGGGCTGGGTGGGGAGGGGCTGGGTGGGGGGTGGGGCTGGGTGGGGAGGGGCTGGTCACCCCGTGGTGCCCTTATAAAACTCAACGTTTAACCTACTCACGCTGGCTTGTGCCCACCCTCACAGTCGGACATATTTGCGGAATACACCACGTGGTGCCGTTGACCCTGGCCATTGACCGAGCAACCCAACGCTCCTACCAACTCCCTCCGCAGGAATGTGTTTCAATGAATTGGTACGATTCCAGGTCATGATTTGAGTCAAGAATCAATAATATATACGAACATCGTGGTGAATGTAGCGTCTCTAGCCGGATGCAGGGGGTGGTGTCACGTGAACCATTGACAACAAAAATAAATATACGCACAACTTGATGCACGTGTAGCGAGTATAAGAAACAGTTTCATTCAATAAGTGAATGAATGAATGTACTGCTACATGCATAGTCATCACTGTTAGAGCTCAAATGAATTTAATTTGTACGTGTTGACATATTTTCATTCAGCATGCAACAATGCATCAAATCAAGTATTCTCGATGCTTTGAGACTCTTCAGCCACCCCCACCTTAGAATTGTGTCATCTAAAATGTCGTTTTCGGTTATTGTAGATATTGTGGTTTACGAGTAATACTGAGATAATAATTATAATGAAAATGTATAAAGCGCTCTTAAAAAAAAACATTCTCAGGGCGCTATGCATGGAGAGGCGGAAATAGTTTAACATCAACCGAGGAAAGAAGAGGCGAGAAAGACGTTTGAAAATAACTAAAAAGAGAGAAAGCCATTTTAGAAAGAGACGTTTTTAGTGGATATTTGAAGATTGTTTAGTGTATTCACAGGTTGAAAGAGATCTGATTTTAAAGATTAGCTACTTGCTGCCTTCGACGTGGTGAATCGTTTCAAGCTTCACGTCTATCGTCCAATAACTCATTGAGCACTCCTTGATCCCGGACCACGAGTGTAATGGAATTATGCATTGTGGGTGTACCATTCGCTGCATACCCTTCTCATTCTTGTAGAATGCACAGTTGTTGGCGCAGCTGTCGGGGTGCGAATCCCAGAAGCTGTCGCCACAGAAGCACATGGGGGGCAGCAGGATATTTTTCTTCTCTATTTCTTTCAACGTTTGCATTCTCAGCGCCTCGATAAACCTGGCAACAATGAATTTGAAGAAACAAAACCATGGCAGCCAGGTCACGATTTCTCACGCGAAGGTATTCGCGATGGTGCCAAACTCTCCAGTGTTTTTTTTGGGTTTGTACGCCGCATTGTTCTGCACGACGTCCCCGATGTTCCGCTCTACGCGACGGGGGCCTTCTTCAGGACCTCAAAAAGCAGCTCTCCCAGCACGTGGAGGAAACCGTCGGACATCATGCCGAACACGCGGTACAAACCAAAAGCACATCGGAGAGCTAGAACATACAATTTATGGATCAACCATGATTTATTCATGACCAAAACGCTGTCTTCTTCAAACTCTTAAGTCTGTGCACATTTTTCTATCCCGATTTTGTACAGTATCGTAATACGCGCGTGGCACATTTTTATTTTAAATTGGATTTCAACACAAGCTCGCTACTGAGCACAAACCGCGACGTGGGGAAGGGGGGGGGAGCCACAGAAACTCCATGGACAGAAGTCCCCCAAACTCTGTGCTCCTGGGTTTAGTGAGGGAACAAATTGGGCTCACTGTGAGCAGGGTACTTTTATATTTTCAGTTTTCAGTTTCATTTATTAGGATTTACCCTGTGAGCCATTCGGCTCTTGATTTGGGTGCAACCGCAACAAACAATAAAATTACAAGATACACCTAAAAGTCATTATACACAAATCTAAACATCACATACATAATAAAATCCTACGGAAAAAGCATCACCCGTTCCATGCTGCGTACAAAAAATTCCATTTCTATGTTTCATCCCAATAACAATCATAATACAATACAGATCAACATTTTAAGTATAAATCTATATTCTTATCTCTTTCTGTAAAGTCACTGTAAAGTCAACGTGACTTTACCGAAAGAGCTAAGAATATGAATTACTGCAGTCACGAAAGCTTTAAATCAAAATATAAATCTATACTAAGTAAAAAAAAATCGGGCCAAACCAAGCCCCTCTAAAACTTACTAAAACAATGCTATCTAAACAACGTTAAAACAGTTTTCCCAACAAATGTGATTAAAAGTTTACAATAGCGACACACACACAACACACATCACTAAACCTGGGGAGGGGACGATAAGGGAGGAAGAACAGGGAGTAGGGGACGGGAGTAGGAAGAGGAGGGGGGGGGGGGTGGATATGCGTGTCGCATCTAAGACGCATCCAAACCGTTTTGTAACGTGACCGAGCGTTGGCGTTATTTCCCGCTAGTCACGAAGGTTCGCGGTTTATAACCCCTGGTGGTTGACATTTGCTGGTGCACGAACCAAAATATGTGCGCCGTCCTGCTTGAGAGTGGATGTGTTAAAGGTGTACTCAATAAACTACGGTGAACGTCGCTCGTACCTGACGGTTTCTTTATTTCGCTGCAGTTCCCTCGTCACCGTCACCTTTTGTTGCTCGTCCTTTGACCGAATAATTCGTTTCCTCTCCCGCTCCTCCTCAAGAGCCGACACGATCTTCCGTTCTTCAATCTGCCTTGCTTTTTCCTTCGCAGCTCTGATCCTGGGTTGGCACAACAAAAGAGAGTGAGTTTAAGGCAAACTTCAAAAGCACGCACGTGAACCCGTTCGTTCCTGTTCCGGGACATCTGCAAGTTGCAGGGTTGGGCGTCGTGTTCACCTCTGAATTTCGGAACGCGCAGGCGGCCGAGTGTTAATTGTATTCAGAGAGGCGTAGTGCTGCCGGTTTTTTTTTAAAGACTTTGCACTGTACTCACCCGCATAGAACTGTGGCGACATGACCGCTACTCTACGATAGACGGCGCCAAACTGTGCACACACACCCCCTCCCGCACGGCCTTTTACTTCCGATTCCGTTAGGAATCGATTCCGTCCCAATGACGTAAACAAACGTATTCGGAACGGAACCTGAAGAAAAACTTATGACGAACACGTACGTACGTACGTCACCGGAAACGAGTTAAATGACAGATGACATCATAGCAAAGTAATATCCCACAAACAAATGACAAAATCACCCAGAAAACCACTAGATCTTGTCAGATCTTCGAAGCTAAGCAGGTATAAAATTGGATAATGCTCGGATGCAGGGCTACGTGGTGATCAGCAAAGGGCAATGCAGTAAAATCCACTGGTGTACTGCGATAATATGCTCCCACATCTATTCACCTCACCAACGCACACTGACCAGCGATGTGAATTATCGTCAAATAACCCCCATTGCCTGCATGGCAGAGGGAGGCCCTCATGCACAAGTGGATTGACAGAGCAATACATGTATATTATTGCATAGGCAAAATAATTGTTCGTCACAAGCAGGATTGTATGCATGTATTCATGAGCATCAGAATCTATTTTAATTGATGAATCAATGCATTTACTTCATGTCTAATGTTTAGACCTTACATATTTGTACATGATTGGGTGATTCACGTAATGTCACACCTGTCAACTCATACGGTTTACCCATATTCTTGTACAAAGAAATTGAGTATTCAGGTCCATACGGCGTACTGCCGTTTCCATACGGGAAAAAAATGATACATTTGTTTGTGTTTCTCCCTTGTGATGGGACTTTGTGGGATGAACGTTGAGATGTATAAGGGCACAGGGTGACCAATAAGGTCTGAATTGGTCCGTAATAAGGTAGGGCACTGATAAGGGGTTGACAGGTTTGTAATGTGGACCTGGACGACCTGTCAGCTACCATATTCTACGGATTTTCAGATGGACTTTTTTCCGTGCATTTTCAAAGCAGAGGTGCTTTGTGTGTGACCAGAATTTGTGTAACATTATCGACACACGTTTTGGGAACATCTTAGGGGCCGTCCATAAATGACGTCACGCACCCGGGGCGGGGGGGGGTCAGTCATTTGTGACGATGTGTGATGGGGGGGGGGGTTTGAGAAATGTGACGTCACATCAAAATGCGCACCTTTAAATAAATATAGACAACACGTTCTACTGAATTAGACTTTTAAAAAAATGTTTTTTCTCCTACAACATCAGAGTGCAGCTCCACATTAAATACACACTATTGGGGGGGGGGGCAGAGCTTTGTGACGTCATATTTGAGGGGGGGTCTGACTTTTTGTGATGCCGTGTGACGAGGGGGGGGAGGGGGGTCAAAAATCGTCCAAAATCGCGTGACGTCAATTATGGATGGCCCCTTACTCTCCGGAGCATCTTACAATTGGGTGTTTGTGTGTCACCAGATTTGTGTAACTCTTTACTGACAACTGGACACAAGTCTGGGGTACGTCTTACTAATCCTGGAGACTCATCACCTGGCCATTCTCTTCTGGTGTTCCTTTTGCCTGCAGTGCTCCTTCACTCGCTCTCTCTCAAGGTCCTGAAAAACTCTCCGCAACGTTGAGTACCGAGTCTGTTTCTGCACACACAGACAAGACCAAAAAAAAAAGATCCCCCCCCATTTTGCCTTATAAATTGCTCAATCCAAACTATTAATACTGGCACATGCGTTTCCTTTGTACAGTTCGCCTTTTGTCGTTTTCTGGTCTAACACTGGTGAGACAAGGCCATAAAGAAGGCCGTCTCTGGTGTAGGGCAATCAGATTAAAAGAAAGTGCATATATCATCAGAACATGTTTGTTTGCATACGTGTGGTTCATGCAGACTTGAACATGTTAACACCTGTATTAATATTACTGGTTCTTTCGGTAAAGTCACGTAGAAGGGAAACAATAAAAATATAAAACAATAAAATTATCACGACGTTTCGACTGCAACACAAGCAATCATCATCAGGTGTGAAAACCACAGCAAGAAAATTTGAAAAAAGCTGTGGTTTTCACACCTGATAATGATTGCTTGTGTTGCAGTCGAAACGTCGTGAGAATTTTATTGTTTTATATTTAAATTATTTTGTTTCCCTTCTGCGTGACTTTACCGAAAGAACCAATAAAATGAATCCATGCAGTCACGAAAGCTTTAAATCAAGACTTGAACATGTTAACACATTGATTTGAAGTTTTAGTGACTGCAGGAATCCATACTCTTTGGTTCTTTTGGTAAAGTCACGTAGTTAGAAATAATTTTATTATTTTATTTCTAACCACGTGCCTTTACCGAAAGAACCAAGGAGTATGTTAACACCTGTATTAATGCTGGAATGGGTGAAGCCTATTCTTATATTTTTCATTAAACTATGTGTGTGGGACCAGATTTTAATTACGTTATTCAGAAACAGCATATTTATACTGGAGGAATCCAATGAGCTCTAAAGCTCTTTTTCACAGATGTCCAGTAGGGGCACGGGATCAGAACGTTCCTACAAAAAATAAAAAAATACCTGCCACATGTTTGAGGAGCATCTCCCCCGATTAGGATGATTGGCCGAGTACGGTGTGAAAGAAGTTCAACATACATACATACACACTTTCCGAAGTTTCTTATAATCCGGAGAATATGGGAGCAGGACAGCTTCCTACCTGCATAGTAGAGGTCACGCCGTTTGGCAAGGGTCCCTGTACGCGTTTCTCCTGAGGGTCCTGCACATCCACGGGCTCCGTCCAATCATCCTCTGACTCATCCCCAGCACGACTCTCCGGCTCTCTGGGTACGACGGGCATTTGCCTTGAGGTGTGATTCTAAACGTGAAAAAAAAACGAGCAGGCAACACGTGGCACGCTTAGCAATTGGAGAGACGCTGGTTTATTCAACGTCCCGATATGCAGTCATCATACATGGGAGCATATTTGTAGAGTACAACGATAGATGTTGTTGCACTTGTGTACCGCGTACACGTCACTGTATCCTGTGCGCATGACAAATAAACTATTATTTTACTTCACTCTGCTGGTCACAAGGCATTGTATCTATATATATGTTTTTAATGGTGTACTACCATGCAGACACTTCATTCTGCGTACATCTTTAAAAGCGGCCACTTTCCAGAAATCGCCAGGCAGATCAGATGTCGCACTTCCACCCGGCTCGATTTTCCGCGTTGCCAGCTTATCCATCGCTTGTCTTCGAAACGTGGGCACCTGGGACAAAGTACAGTGGTTCTTGTAACATTTACTTGCTTAAAGCACGATGCTCAATAAGCATTTGGCAACGATGTGAACACAACATGCATGTTTGTGACTGAAATAATCGTTAGTGTGCTAAAATGCAGTTGCATTTTCATCTAGATTTAAACAAATACACTTTTTTGAAGTCATGCCACACCTTGGATAGTCACACATAAATTAACTATTCAGTGTCCTTTAAAACATATACTCCTGATACAGTCTCAAACAATTTCTCTGCAAGTGTTTTTTTTAACCGACTGCTCCGTGATTTTCACGAGTTATTAACTGCCATATTATCGCTCGCGACGACTTTAATGTACCTTTGTCTTCGCCGTTCCTCGATCGCTTAGCATTTTTCGCTTGCGAATTTTTGCGCAACATTAGTTGCGAATAACGTACCTCGAGGGGATGCTTTCTCTCGCCAAACTCCTCTTGGTCATGGCCTGCAGCTGCAATACGGACGCCCTTCCTCTGTGGACTGCAGATTTGAAGGCCGGGTGCATCTCGAAAAAGGCACGTGTCCCTCTTAGACAGGAAGCCATCTGCCAAACTGGCCGCGTGACTTATCTTTTCAAACTGTGCACAGTCAGAAAGAAGACAAATGTTCAGTGAGACACGATGGCAAATTATTATATTTGCTTCAACGCCTCATCTAAACTGGGCGCCACGGTGGCGAGATGTTATCTACCTCACCTGGTACACAGGAGGTCATGGGATCAATCCTGACCCTGATGCCTGGATGTCTGGAGTTTGCATGTTCTCCCCATAGTCGCGTGGATTTTTCTCCCTCCACATTTAGAATCGTCCGTGAAGAGTATTTGGCTACTATACATTTTCTGCACCTCCGATTAGCAGTTGGCTACGTATGGTGCGAAAGAAGTTCAACATACATACATGTGATAAGCCACTTCGTTGAGCTATCGTTTGTGGCCAGGACCCTTCTGACAAAAAGCTATGTAACTCAGTGGGCCTTACCTGATATTTTTTTTTTACATAGTTTAAACATTTGTTTGACACATTTTTAAAAAACACATATTGGTTGCTAATTTCAAATTTAAATATTGAAACTGCCTATAATCGCCTTCAACAGTCACTGGAAGGTTTTTCCACCATAATAACTTGTTTTTATCAATTGTACTTTTATGTAACTATGCACAAAGAAATCTGCTAGCTGGACTTCTAGAAGAACTGCCAGTCGGCGATATTCTGCACAAAACATTTAATGCTATATTTAGGAAACCTACCAGGGATGTAATAATAAATTGATCCGTCGATTAATAACAATTCTTAAGCTCAAGATACGTGTACTAAATCAAATGTGCAACAATATAAAAAAAATATATGCAACATACACGACTGCATCTAGAGAGAGAAAGTGACGAGAAAAAGAGATGAGCGGGATGAGAGAGAACTCCTCCAAGCTTTAGAAGCATCTACAGACGTTGCACGCGTTCCAATCTTCGTAGGCCAACATCATTATCCGCGAAATTTTCTACAACACGAGCATCTCCACAACGTATCCCAAATGTATCCCTGATCCCGAATAACGTTCGGGGTGAATAAAATAACGTTGCCTTATCCCGTAACAACGTTCCCTCAAATCGAATAATGTATCCCTAGTCACGAATAACGAGGGAATGGTGTACTTCGTGCACAGCGCTCTGTAGCTGCTGGTCTCTCTTTTGCCGCGCCTGCTGTCAACCTCCTCTGCACCTCCTGCTGGAACCTCCTCAACCTCTCCCCTCCTCTCCTTGGGGAGTTCACTCAGCCTCTCGTATCCCTCATCCCAAATGTATCCCTCGTCGCGAAAAACGAGGGAATGGTGTACTTCGTGCACGGCGCTCTGTAGCTGCTGGTCTCTCTTGAGCCGCGCCTGCTCAGTCACCCTCCTCTGCACCTCCTGCTGGAACCTCCTCAACCTCTCCCTCTTCTCCTTGAAGAGTTCACTCAGCCTCTCCTCCTCCAGCTCCGCTGCCACCTGCAAAACAAAGGCGGCAAACGGGGACCCACGGAGAATCAGAATAATCGTTCAGCCGTCCAGAGGGTTTAGTAAGAGATCGGTTAAATGGGGACACATGATGGTGTTATAAACCAAGGCCGTAGCCATGGAGTCAACATTGGGGGGGGGGACCAAATCTTCCAGGGGGTCTGGGGGTCCCAACCCAGAAAAAAAAATTTAAATTTGAAAACTCATTTCCTGCCATTTCCTGCCTAAAATATAAAAAAAATTCACTCACGCATGGGATGGACTTTTAATTTATTTTTCACAATAATGTCTAATAGTGTATTGTATTACATTGCTCTGTTTTTACTTTATTTTACCATTTCTTGTTTCATTGTATGATTGAGATTAGGGATTAATAAAGTACAACCACAACCACAATCATATAAACAGAAATCTATGCATTGATTTATATGAAGACAAGTTCAGATATTGTGGCCAAGGTTTAGCAAATTGTTTTATTTTATTTACATAGCATAGCAATTATTACTTCTTAAAATATTTTTATAGCAATATATGGGGGGGGGGGGGGCATTTTGAGCATATTTGAATATTGGGGGGGGGATATGTGTGTCCCCCCCCCCCAATATATTATAACTACGGCCTTGGTAAGAGATCAGTTAAATGGGGACATATGATTGTGTTATAAAACATCAACAGCATTGTCCTGAGTCTAAACCCCGTCAGTCAAGCCGCCACACACTGCAGGGGCGTGGTAAAGTTACGGAGGGGTTTATTTTTACGTTTCCGAGAAAAAATAGACTACATAAGAGGTTTTTGGAGTTGAGATCGCGTGAATGTGTCGTTAAACCCCGCCACCACCCGACACAGCCAACTAGTAAGGGGTTCATATTCTTGGTTCTTTCGGTAAAGTCACGGAGAAGGGAAATAATAAAAATATAAAACAATAAAATTCTCACGACGTTTCGACTGCAACACAAGCAATCATTAGTCGAAACGTCGTGAGAATTTTATTGTTTTATATTTTTTATTATTTTATTGTTTCCCTTCTACGTGGTGACTTTACCGAAAGAACCAAGAATATGAATCCCTGCAGTCACGAAAGCTTTAAATAAAAAAAATAGTAAGGGATTGTCACGTAAACAGAACGTGGCCAATTCGTCACTAGTACACCACCACCGGTTGTGTGTTGGAGAGCCAAGCTACAACATTTACAATCTTGAGTACGACGTTTCGCCGGTAATTACAGCCAGCTTCATCAGGCGACAGCCACATTTGTGGAGAAGTCCTCCTGTTTCGTTCCTTATATAGATGCGTAGATGACCACGCTTCTGCGCTCTTGCACAATGTGGGGGGGGTATTACTGAGGCAACGTTCATAGTTCCATTTATTTGGTATAGCCCTGCGAGCCATTCGGCTCTTGAATCGGGTGCAAGCACAACAAACAAAAACATGAACAAAGAAAACATCTTAAAGTGACTGTGTGTGACTGCGCGAACAGAAAATCCAGGAAAAAAAACACATCAAAATATTCCTGAAATAGCACCGTACACCAACGCTGCATTATGCATGTGCATTATGGGATCCCTTTGAACTTGTCCTTCCTGTCTATTGTGTTTATTGATACGGCGTGAGGAGGAGCTTCATCTAGCGGCGGATTGATACTAAAAAAAATAAAGACTTTAACAAAACAACAACTCACCGCAGCCGCGTTCAGAGGCTCCCCCCGATCGCCGGCCCCCTCCAGCCACACGCCGACCGGTGCCACCTCACGGGCCCTGCGGCCCAACGAGGCACGGGCACCCCTCATGGGTTTACCCCTTCACTTGCCTCTCTCTCTCTCCCTCTCTCTACCTCTCTTGCTTTCTCTTCTCCGGCGGCTCGGCACCGACGGGGCCGACGCGCGATCTCGCGCGGCCACAGCGAGCGCCAAAATTTCCCGCCGCGGTCCATGGCAACGGCGTGCGGGGGTGGAGGATGTGACGCCACACGCCACACACCCCACCCCCTCCAAACAACCAATCAACGTCCACCTTGGTAGGGGATGTGGAGTCCGGCGCTGTGTCCCCTATCTAAGATGGCAGCCGTTCGAGTGCGGAGGCGTCCATCTTGGGTGAGAGTTTACTCAATGGCGTGCGATTAGTTGATGGCTGGGGTGTCGCCATCTTGTCGGGGATGGAGTTAGAGGGAGAGATGACGCTGTTCCCCCACCTAAGATGGCAGCCATCATAGTGCAGAGGCGTCCATCTTGGGTGAAGATTACGCAATGGCGTGCGATTGGTTGATGCGGGGGTGTCGCCATCTTGGTAGGGGATGGAGTTAGCGATGGCGCTATTCTCTCACCTAAGGTGGCAGAAATCCGAGTACATAACGTCCATTTTGGGTGAGGAATAGCGTGAGATTGGTTGATGCTGGTGTCGCCATCTTGGTAGGGGATGAAGCATGGAGGGAGATGGCGCTATTCTCCCGCCTAAGATGGCAGAAATCCGAGTACATAGCGTTCATATTGGGTAAGGATTACGCAATGACGTGATGGTTGATGCTGGGTGTCGCCATCTTGGTAGGGGATGGCGTTCCAGAGGGAGAGATGGCGCTGTTCCCTCGCCTAAGATGGCAGCCATGCGAGTACAGAGCGTCCATCTTGGATGAGGATTACGCAATGGCGTGCGGCTGAGTGTCGCCATATTGATAAAGGGAAGCGTCCCTATAAGCGTCCTCACTACGATTGATAATGCAATGTTACCGTAAGTCCTCGCTTAACGCGTGTTCACGCAACGCGTTTTCATGCGCTGATAATATATGCATTGTCTTTTAAACTGGTAATATATGCATTTTCGTTGAAATTGATAAAATTTGCATTCTTTTGAAACTGATAATATATGCATTGTTATTCTTAGTTCTTTCGGTAAAGTCACGTTGAAGGGAAACAACAAAATAATAAAATATATATAAAACAATAAAAATTCTCACGACGTTTCGACCATAACACAAACGGTCGTCTTCAGGTGTGTTGGTTTGCATACATTTATTTAATTTAAACGGTGTATTTTTTTAAATAAAAAACGTCAGCACCACGCGCAGCGATTTGGCAGTTTATTTAGGACTAGTCCATCTATATTCTGAAAAGAGGAGGGGGGAGACGAATTTTTTTTAATGTATGCTGTCTGAAAGCCACTGTAAGCGTGAACAATCAATTAAGACCTGAAATGGTTTATCAAATCTTTCCAATGATTGTGAACACAAAGCAGACCTTAAACACGGTAGGACCAACACCTCGGCCGTGGCAGATCATTCTTATAATTCAGTAGGCTCACATGACATTGACTTTTCCAAGACAGGTTCTTTGTAAGCCATCTGGCTACCATGAGAGATTCGTTCATGAGGCTATCCACATATACAAGCATAGAGACAATTTCAACCGAGAAGATGGATTCTATCTTAGCAATCATTGGAAAGATTTGATAAACCATGTCAGGTCTAAATTGATTGTTCACGCTTACAGTGGCTTTCAGACAGCATACATTATAAAAAAAAAATTCGTCTCCCCCCTCCTCTTTTCAGAACATAGATGGACTAGTCCTAAATAAACTGCCAAATCGCTGCGCGTGGCGCTAACGTTCTTAATTAATAAATAAACCGTTTAAAAATAAATAAATTTCTGCTAACCAACACACCTGAAGACGACCGTTTGTGTTATGGTCGAAACGTCGTGAGAATATTTATTATTTTATATATATTTTATTATTTTGTTGTTTCCCTTCAACGTAACTTTACCGAAAGAACTAAGAATATGAATTACTGCAGTCACGAAAGCTTTAAATCAAAATTTATATGCATTGTTTTTAAAAGTGATTGTATATGCATTGTCTTCGAAACTTATTGGCCTACACCAGACATTGTATTTGCACTGTTCGCCTTTTGGCGTTGTCCTCTGGTCTGACACTGGTGGTGAGACTAAGGCCATCAAGAAGGCCGCTGTCTCTGGTGTAGGTCAGTCAGTTTCAAAGGCAATGCAAATATCAGAGCCGTGTTTGTTTGCATGTTTTACAACCAGTACCGTGTGTGTGTGTGGTCAATGCAGCAACTTGATTCCTTGCAAAAATCGGTATCTATTTTGTGTTTCAACATTTTAACACAACTCCTATTGTATTGCCAGAAAGGCTAAAACCTATTACTATTAATCGGTGGATTGATTGATGCATCGTCACACACACCCATTACTGTCCACGGTTTATGATTTATAACTTTTCCCCGCAAAATATAGAATAGATCTCTGAACATTTCTCCCACCACCACGCCTGCGGGACTTTAATGCCATCGCAAAACTTGGGATTGTTCACGCACGCCAAACAAAAAAATTGTTTTTACCCGCAATAAAAATCGTAAAACGCACGTATCATACTTTAAACGCCAAACTTCAAAATGTGTACACACGTTCCGTTTACATCAACAGGCAGATCACACCGATCGAGTTAACCAGGCGCTTCGTTTATTTACTGTCGACGACAAAAAAGGAACAAAAAACCACCCCCCCTCCCCAGTTTACAAAACCACCAACAGGATTTACCGGCTGTAAACATTACCACTCCAAGCCACAGCGATACGATGACGACGACGACTATCATCAAGAGAATTTTCCCACGCCATCTAGTCTTTAGACAATCCGAGGTGCTCACATTTCATTTAGCTCGGGTATACACCTACAAAACAAAGATCCTCCTCCCAAATAGTCTTAACAGACTGTAGGGGCAAGTGCTGTGAGTTAGCGGGCAGCACCTATGAAGGCTTACCCGGCACTGTGGCACACGAGGAGGGTGGGTGGGCCAGAACCACGCCCGGCCGCCTTTGTCTCCCCGGTGACGATGTTTACTACACACCGCACCAGGTACTCATTTGAGGCTGAGTTGACCTTGGGGAGGTCCAAGAGCGGTTCAGATAATGGTCACCTGTGTTGGCCAATCGAACTCGGGCCACACTACCGCTCCCCCCACACATACACACACGCACACGTGTTCAAAGATGAACTACAGCGCAACGTCGCATATCCGCCCTGACCCAATTCTTGGTTCTTTTGGTAAAGTCACGTAGAAGGGAAATAATAAAATAATAAAAAGAAAACATAAAATAAAAATAAATACAAATAAAATAACCGTCATTGTAGATAGATTTTCACGTCGATGTTCACATATGGTCACATAGATGTTCACGTATGTTCACACAGATGTTCACATAGATGCTTACATGTTCACATAGATGCTTACATGTTCACAAAGATGCTTACATATTCTAGATTTGAAGCTTTCGTGACTGCAAGGATCCATACTCTTTGGTTCTATTCGGTAAAGTCACGTAGGTCAAAAATAAAACAACAAAAATCACGACGTGTCGTGATTGTGGCCGAAACGTCGTGATTTTTGTTGTTTTATTTTTTACCTACGTGACTTTACCGAATAGAACCAAAGAGTATGCTTCCATATGTTCACATAGATGTTATCATAGGTGCTTACATGTGTTCACATATGTCCACATATAAGGTAACGTATATTCACGTAGATCAGGGGTCGGCACAACAACAAAAAAACCTAAATACTTTTAAGAGCCGCAATGCATCGTGGTGGTGAATACAAGAGGCCGGTCCTTGATCGATAGTCGCACGCGGTGCCCCGATGTTGCCGACTTAGACGTTCACATTTTCGACGGATGTTCAATTATCCGTCTGATATGCGACGTTGCACTGCACACGAGAAGCCAATCGAACGAGCTGTTTTAATTTCAGAGCACAAAGCGGAAAATGTAACGCGCAATAGTTAATTCAGAGTGCGTAAAACATTTTAACCAATACCTCCAAAATAACATTTAAAATCGATGCACTGTTATATAAATATACTTGTCAGTTGGAACGGCTGCTCATCTTTATTCATAAAAAAAACTGCTGCCTCATAACGGAAACAATCTTGCATATAGTAGGCTGACGTTTCGGGCAAAGAACCTTTCTGGGAGCGGAAAGAGGGCAGAAAAAAATTGACTGGCCACGGCTTTAAAATGTAAGCCAACTTCGTGCCCTCTAAATTAACTATTATATTAATTCGGTTATAGGCGGTGATCGCACCTGGCGGATGTTGGCACGCATTCCTGCCTGGCGTTTGGAAAATCACAGGTCGGTGGCATGTGACCGACGGTGAAGGTGGACCGTGATCACACGGCCGGCAGAGGCATTGAAGGCATCCGCTCAGCTTTTCCCTCCGAGGCTGTCATTTGGCTTTCGGAGCAGAGGACGTGGACGTACGAGCTGCTATGCAAAGCCGCAGGCAGGGATCGCTATCCAGAGGCATGGAAATGTACGGTAGCCAAACACTCCGAAACGCGTGTTTTCTAAATGTGGAGGGAAAAACCGGAGGACCCGGTGAAAAAAATCCACGCGAACACGGGGGGAGAGAGAGAGAGAGAGAGACACACGCACACAAATTCCAAATATACAGCAGCAGGCGGCAGAGTCGGGATCAAACCCCCGACCTCCTGCATACCAGGCGAGGGAGTCAACACCTCGCCACCGTGGTGCCCCCTGCTGTTCCAGGACCAGGCGAAATCTCTTAACGTCGTAGCTGAGACCAACGGGGGGGGGGGAGGCAATGGCTAATTCCCAAACAAGAAGAGCCTGACCGCCGATCCCACCACGGAAACCCACTCGGGGATGGACCTACCGGGGAAGCCGTGGCCCGGGATCTGAACCGAAATCCCAAATATCGCAGCGTGCGGCGGCTGCCCCCACGCCACCGGTGAAAAAATATGGCTCTAGATTTTGGTGTTATAATTTATTTATGTAGTTTATTGTAAAAAAAAAAATCGGTCACAGTCCCTATGATCACTGTTACATTGGATTTATGGCTTTTATTTTGGTGATTTCGAAAAGTTTTTTTTTGTTTTGGCCATGTTTTTGTTTATTGTAGTACGGAGTTAGACTGATGGGCTTAATCTTAGTTGTCTTGTGGTTGTTGTTGTTATTTGACTTGCATCCCACTGGGATTTTTGCACACAGCGTTGGTGTACGGTGCTATTTCAGGAATATTTTGATATTTTTGTTCCTGTATTTTCTGTTTGCACAGTCACATAATCACTTTAAGATGTTTTTCTTGTTCATGTTTTTTGTTTGTTGCGGTTGCACCCGATTCAAGAGCCGAATGGCTCACAGGGCCTATACCAAATAAATGGAACTATGAAACTAACTATAACTTGGAAAGAGGAGAAGCGGTCCCCACCTTTCCCCCGCAAACCGTGGCCATCGAAGCCGCACCGCGGTGGGACACGCCATCCGGCGGTCACCCGAAGTTTCGCTTGTTCGCAGGCAGCGTCGCAAGAAATTCGAGACATCGCTGACATGGCCGCCATCAACTTTGCTCGCCGACCTCGTCAAGGATCAGCACACCATCATCACGCGAGCTCCGGTTCTCCTCGCAGCAGCGGATTTTTGGCTCACCGATCGAACCGCATTCACGATGTTAGGAATCCACTCGAGAAACGCACTTTTAAATCGTCTAGATTGAAAACCCACTTCTTTAGAACTGCTTTTTGTGTGTTCAGTTTGCTGTCCTTAATCCCGCGCCCCTGATGAGCGCGGTTGGCTACGGACGGTGTGAAAGAAGTTCAACATACCTACATACAACTTGGCTCACCAACGTCGCTCCTGGCTCACCGGCCTTCCACTACAGCGCACAACGTTGCTAGCCGCGCTGTCATACCAAGGAAGATGACGCATGAAGAAGATCTCTGTTATAAATGCAGCGTCAACGACGGAGGTGGCGAGTTTTTTTTCTTTAACTGGCGCTTACGCACCAAAAAAATCCGTCGTAATAAAATTAGTTTTTTTTTTAAATTCTCTCAAACCCATTGACAATTCCTGGCGGGCCCCTTTGAGCACAGGATGAAATCAATCCTTGATTTGAAGCTTTCGTGACTGCAGGAATCCATACTCTTTGGTTCTTTTGGTATAAAATAAAATAAATCACGACGTTTCGGGCGCAACACAAGCGGGAAAGCCTTGGTCTGCTGCTGAGGCAGACTGTTTTAAAAAGGTGTGAAATGGCTGTAGCCCAAGGGTCATAAAGAAGTGGCCGGGGCTAGTGATGTTAACGTGATAAATTAGCATGATGTTAATGTGAGAAATTAGCATGATTAGCATGATGTTGATGTGATAAATTAGCATGTAACTGTCAGATAGAAGGAGAGCGGCCTCCTAAACGAGGTCACGGAAGTGGCTATGTTAATGTGAGGGATTGCCATGATGTTAATGCGATAAATTAGCATGATTAGCATGATGTTAATGTGAGAAATTAGCATGATTAGCATGATGTTAATGTGAGAAATTAGCATGATGTTCGCGTGAGAAATTAGCATGATGTTAATATGAGAAATTAGCATGATGCTCGTGTGATAAATTAGCATGATGTTAATGTGAGAAATTAGCATGATGTTAATGTGAGAAATTAGCATGATGTTAATGTGAGAAATTAGCATGTGAAAGCAAGCTAGGAGAGCGGCCTCTTGGACGAGGGCACGGAAGTGGCTATGTTAATGTGAGGGATTAGCATGATGTTAACGTGAGAATATAGCATGATGTAAACGTGAGAAATTAGCATGATGTTAATGTGAGAAATTAACATGTTAACGTGAGAAATTAGTATGATGTTAACATGAAAATAGCATGATGTTAACGTGTGAAATTAGCACGATGTTAACGTGAGAAATTAGCATGATGTTAACGTGAGAAAATAGCACGATGTTAACGTGAGCAATTAGCATGATGTTAACGTGAGAAATTAGCATGATGTTAACGTGAGAAATTAGCTTGCTGCTAACGTGAGAAATTAGCATGATGTAACTGTAAGATCGTTCTTCCAAGTGTCACTCGCAAGGGGGTCCCCGCACGGGCAGATATCCCGTGCTCGGTGGGCCCCACAAAACGCGACCGTGTTGTTGTTGTTTTAAACTCCACAGCAACCGGCTCCGGCTCCGTTGCCACCTCGTCGCTTCATTCCCCAGGCGCTCGGTTCTCACAACCCGCCGTCGAAACTCTCCCCGGTCCTTTTAGTAAAACCGCGTGGGGGTGACGGGGGATGGGGGGAAGGAAAACGTCGCCCGGCAACCAGAGCCGCTGTCCGAGGCGGTTAGCCGATGAAAGCCGAAGCGACGCGCGTTGTTGAACGACGATGTTGTAAGTGAACAATGATGATGTAAGTGAACAATGAATGATGTAAGTGAACAATGATGTAAGTGAACGACGATGTTGTAAGTGAACGATGGTGTTGTAATTGAACGATGTTGTAAGTGAACGACGATGTTGTAAGTGAACGATGATGTAAGTGAACGATGATGTTGTAAGTGAACAATGATGTTGTAAGTGAACGACGATGGTGTAAGTGAACGACGATGATGTAAGTGAACGATGATGTTGTAAGTGAACGATGATGTAAGTGAACGATGATGATGTAAGTGAACGATGATGATGTAAGTGAACGAAAATGTTGTAAGTGGACGATGATGTAATTGAACGATGTTGTAAGTGAACGATGATGTTGTAATTGAACGATGTTGTAAGTGAACGACGATGATGTAAGTGAACGACGATGATGTAAGTGAACGATGTTGTAAGTGGACGATGTTGTAAGTGAACGATGATGATGTAAGTGAACGACGATGATGTAAGTGAACGATGTTGTAAGTGGACGATGTTGTAAGTGAACGACGATGATGTAAGTGAACGACGATGATGTAAGTGAACGATGTTGTAAGTGAACGATGATGATGTAAGTGAACGATGATGATGTAAGTGAACGATGATGTTGTAATTGAACGATGTAAGTGGACGACGATGTTGTAAGTGAACTACGATGTAAGTGAACGATGATGATGTAAGTGAACGATATTGTAAGTTAACGACAATGTTGTAAGTGAACAATGATGATGTAAATGAACGATGATGTTGAAAGTGGACGATGATGTAAGTGGACGATGATGTTGTAACTTAACGATGATGATGTAAGTGAACGATGATGTAAGTGAACTATGTTGTAAGTGAACAACGATGATGTAAGTGAACGACGATGTTGTAAGTGCACGATGATGTAAGTGAACGACGATGTTGTAAGTGAACGATGATGGTGTAAGTGAACGATGTTGTAAGTGAACGATGATGTAAGTGAACGATGATGTAAGTGAACGATATTGTAAGTGAACTATGTTGTAAGTGAACAACGATGTTGTAAGTGAACGATGATGGTGTAAGTGAACGATGTTGTAAGTGAACGATAATGTAAGTGAACGATGATGTTGTAAGTGAACAATGATGATGTAAGTGAACGATGTTGTAAGTGAACGATATTGTAAGTGAACGATGTTGTAAGTGAACGATGATGTTGTAACTGTACCATGCCCACGTGTTCCATTTGGTGAGAGACACGTCTCTGGCCAGGCCGTTACGCACCCAGTCCACTGGGTGCACACAAATAAACGAGTTACAGAGTTAAGGGGCCGTCCATAAATGACGTCACGCACCTGGGGGGGGGGGGGTAAAACTATTGTGACGAGAAGCGGGGGGGGGTTGAGAAATGTGACGTCACATCACAATGCGCAACTTTAAATTGTTATAACAACACTAATTGTTATATCAACACTCCTACAACATCAGAGTGCAGCGCCACATTAAATACGCACTACAATGACAATAGTTTAAAGCGATTTGAAGCGTGTTTTATATTTTTTTTGGGGGGGGGGGGGGGGCAGAGCTTTGTGACGTCATATTTGAGGGGTGGTCTGACTTTTTGTGTTGACGCCGTGTGACGAGGGGGGGGGGATAAAAAATCGTCCAAAATCGCGTGACGTCATTTCATTACCAGGCAGAAGTGCTTCGTGTGTGGTTAGTTTATTGTTAATTCCCGCCTCCCTCCGATTAGCACGGTTGGCTATGTACGGTGCGATAGAAGTTCAACACGTACACCGCACCTCCGGTTGGCTACGTACGGTGTGAAAAAAGTTCAACACACATACACCGCACCTCCGGTTGGCTACGTACGGTGTGAAAGCGGTTCAAAATGCACGCAGCATTCCTGTGCAATTTCGGCTGACATGACTATAATTGACGTATTTATATCTAAATATAAATAATGCCTCCTTCCCACATTTATCCTTTCCATATAAAATACAAAAGTTGCGTGTCTGCTCAGCATATTGGCTGCACGGCCTTTGGGAGTGCATCATTTGGACCGGTTTTGACGCTAATTGTCTCATCAGCAGAGTCAGTTGAGCATGTATGGGTCTGTGTGGATTCCCTTTTTTCCGATATTAGGAAGCCACTGGAGCTATGGGGCCGTCCATAAATGATGTCACGCGATTTTGGACGATTTTTAACCCCCCCCCTCAAATATGACGTCACAAAGCTCTAACCCCCCCCCCCCCCCAAAACCATATTTCCATTTTGAAAATCGCTTTAAACTATTGTCATCGTAGTGCGTATTTAATCTGGCGCTGCACTCTGGTGTTGTAAGGAGTGTTGTTATAACAATTAGTGTTGTTATAACAATTCTATATTTATTTAAAGTTGCGCATTTTGATGTGACGTCACATTTCTCAAACCCCCTGCCCCCCTCCGCGTCACACATCGTCACAAATATCTGACCCCCTCCCCCCCCCCCCCCCCCCCAGGTGCGTGACGTCATTTATGGACGGCCTCTATGCACTTTTAAATCTGAATTGAAAGCTTTTTCCTTGAGAACTGCTTTTCGTGTTTAGTTTATTGTCCTTCCCCCGCATCTCCGATTCACGCGTTTGGCTATGTACGTTGACGAAAGAAGTTCAACATGCACGCACATTCGCTCGCCCCATCCCACGGGGGCGAAGACCGTGCCCCCTACGCTCTTTTCAAAAGACTCGTTTTTAAAACGGCCCGGTGCCGTTCCCGCCCTACACTTTGTTATCGACAAGCTCCGTGCCGCCGTGGTAGGCGTTCGCCGCCGACGTCCTGAGCAGCTCGAGGGCCATGAGCTCCGGAACGTCGGCCCCGCGAGACGGCGCGGGGCCGCCGGCGCCGGCGTCGTCGGCGCGGCGCGTCCCCGGCGGACGCGCCCGCTCCATCGCGACGCGCTCGGCACCGCGACACCCGACCGCCCCCCTCTCGGCCAGATCGTGCCACCCGCCGTCCCCCGCAGCGGAACCCCGCGCGTCCGGCGCCGCCTCCGGAATGAATCCCCTCGGGCCGCGGGGGTCGGGGCTCGCGGCGGCGGCGGCGTCGTCGTCGTGGAAACCGACGGGCGGCTCGGCCCGGCCGCGGCCGACCGCGGGCCGGGCGTCGCCGCTCGGCCCGCGGTTGCACGGCAGGCAGTTGAAATTGGAGTTGAGGAGGCTCGCGTCGCGCCCGCCTCTGCAGAAGCACGTCCGGGCGCGGCCGCAGCGGCGCGCCGCGGGATTGTTCGTCGCGCGGGATGCCGCCGCCGCGGCCGCTGCCGTCGAACCGGCGGGAGGCCTCGCGCCGGGCCCCGCGGAGCGGCCGTCGGCGGGCGTGCCGCCCGCGTCGTCGCACGCGGCGAAGGCGGGGGGCCGCGCCCCGAAACGATCGTCGCCGGGCGGCGCCGGCGCCTGCGCGAGACACGAGCTGCCCGGTTCAGCGCCCGCCGCGGGTTTGGGCTGGGCCGGCAGGAACATCTTGAGGAGCAGCATGACGCTGCGCAGGTCCTGGCTCAGCTGAGAGACTTCCCGAGTCAGCGTGGACATCTGCACGCAGAGCGAGCGAAGCACGCACAGCACGCAAAGCCGCTTAAGGTGTCTGACGCCGTCGAACAGATGAGCCAAAACGTGGCCCATCTCGTCAGATCTCAGAAGCCGAATGGGGGTTGAGTCTGGTTAGTGTGTACTTGGAGAAGAAGGGTGACCATCAGGGCTAGTCGCCAGGCGTTGTAGACGTGGAGCTGTGAATGTATGTATGTTGGACGTTCACACCGAATGTAGACAACCGTGCTGATCGGAGATGCGGAGGAAGGACAACAAACTAACACACAAAAAGCGGTTTCTAAAGAAATGAGTTTTCAATCTATATCCAGTGGCTTTTAAATGTTTCTATACGTATGTTGAACTTCTTTCGCACCGTGCTTCGGCAACCGTGCAAAAAAATCAACCCACATCGGCCACAATCCCATTTGCTGTACTGCCACCGACTCGCCACACTCGTAGCCCAGCGGGTTTTGAGTGTTTCACAAACCCACAGCGGTGGTTAACCAGCCCATGACGCAGCGAATTGCACTTCGGGTTTGCGTTGAACGGCAAGCGACGCGTCAACTTTGCGCGAAATGTCACGAAGCTCCCAATTGTTTCGGGGGTCAATTGTCTCGCGTTGTCACGGGAGGATCGCCGCTAATAAGGGGAGCATGCGCTCCCAACTTTTTAATTATGGGACGGCATTGGCAAGGAGCGATTTGAAACAAATAACAAAAAAAATCGTTCACAAATTGTACTTTCGCGTCGTGCGATTCACAGATTACGAGAGTGGAGTATTTGCATTGCAATGTCAGGCCATTTCTAAAAGTGGTGAGTCTGGACTGCATATTTACTTCTTAAGCCTTTAGAATAAGAAGAATAAAAAAACAACATTGTCCTAATCTAACAGATCTCTGGACAGGGCTGACACCGCTATACTTGTCATGTTGCGGTCACATGACATGCATGTCACACATGGTACGAGCCGTGCTCTGCTGCTCTTTGTGAGCAGCACGCGCCTGCAGGTGATGTTACGTTTATTGTGTGCGAAGAAGGAAGCCCAACCAGATGAGAGAGAGAGAGAGACTGGGACAAACAATACAATAAAGACGGTAAGACCGGGACAAACAAATGGTCAATTCTTGAACATACTCGCGGCCCTAAAACAAGATTCCAGAATGCAGCATTCTCCTGCCATCTCGTGAATGCCTCGCAGCCTGTGACTACACCACCTGACAAGCCCCAGTGCCCTGCTATCCAACCAGATTGAACCCTGCTTGGCATCCGAGATCCGAAGACATCGGGTGGATTTAGGACCTCGGATCGTTGACAAGAAAAATACAAAATAAAACATCCTTGCACGCACGCGAACACGCCGGAAAGCACTGCACGACTCGTACCCACGCTTTTAACTGTGCTCGCTGTCAACCCCTTGTCAGTGCCCAATCTTATTACAGACCAATTCAGACCTTATCGGTCACCCCCCGTGCCCCTTATAAATCTCAACGTTCATCCTGCATAGTCCCATCACAATGGGAGAAACACAAACAAATTGACACAAACAAAAAAAAACCGTTTTGCCCGTATTAAAACGGCTGTACGCCGTATGGACCTGAAACACTCAATTTCCCGTGCACAAGAACACGTGGAAAAACCGTGATGGGTTGACAGGGTATTCGCCTCTCACCTCCTGGTTGAGCTTGCAGATGTTCTGGCGGTTGTCGCATTCTGTCGAGTCACTGGATGGACAGCCCGGGAACACCAGCGCGCCTTCTGGGAAGTCGTCAAACCGAGGAGGGCGTGGGGGGGTGGGGGGCATTCAATAAATTTGCAGCACATTTCTGTCTGAGATGCTCCACCAGAGGCCACGTGGTGAGCTGGCCCACTTTGACTTTTGTTTCTTCTTCTTCAAAAGTATTTTTTTTTTAAATCAAGAAAACGAGCAGGATATGAACAGGGAGTTGATGGAAACCTGCCTTAAAGTGCACGTTTCAATGAACCGGTTTCAATAAACTGTACAGCTCCCTGCTGTCTTCCTAAGGGGGCGTCCATAAATGACGTCACGCGATTTTGGACGATTTTTGACCCCCCCCTCGTCACACGGCGTCACGAAAAATCAGACCCCCCCCCTTTAAATATGACGTCACAAAGCTCTGCCCCCCCCCCAAAAAAAAACACGCTTCAAATCGCTTTAAACTATTGTCATTGTAGTGCGTATTTAATGTGGCGCTGCACTCTGGTGTTGTAGGAGAAAACATTAATTAAAAAGTATATTTAATTAAGTAGAACGTGTTGTCTATATTTATTTAAAGTTGCGCATTTTGATGTGACGTCACATTTCTCAAACCCCCCCCTCGTCACACACCGTCACAAATGTCTGACCCCCCCCCCCTCCTATGTGCGTGACGTCATTTATGGACGGCCCCTAAGCTCTCATACCCTAGAAGGAGAAGAGGAAAAAGGAGATGTAGTGAAGGGGGTTCAATGTTTGGTGGTAAGCTTCCTCCCTTACCCCTTAGTTTTGCAACTTAGATGCTCTGGAGCGGCAATTTTTAGACAATTTATTGGCCTATTCCTGCCATTGTTTGGGGGGGAGGGAGCCGGCCCACTTTCACGTAGCCACGCCCACCGGGCCACTAGCTCCGCCCACGCGAGGGAGTGGCCTCTCGGCCACGCCCGCACAGCACAAAGGCCTTGCCCCCACTCCTCTGCCAGCGCCACTCTCTTCACCTGTACCACGAGTCACGCAAGTTCATGGCCTGAATAATCTTGAACCGGCGGGTCAAAAATCCCAACTATCGCCAACGCTGCAGGACACGGGGCCAGGCCAAGACATTGCAGGTAGCTTTAGAATTAAAGCTAAAAATAACATTTGGCAGGAAGTGTAAATCTCGTGCAAGTTTAGCAGGTAATAATCACTAATAATCTGGGTCATTCCATTAAAATGACATCGGCTCAATGTCCATAACCCATAATAGCGGGGTCATTTACGTATGGGAATTAGAACGGATACAAATAAAATTTCGATTTAAAGCTTTCGTGACTGCAGGGATTCATCGTCTTGGTTCTTTCGGTAAAGTCACCATGTAGAGGGGAAATAATAATATTTTTATTATGTTTTATTTTTATTCTTTTATTATTTCCCTTCTACGTGACTTTACCGAAAGAGCTAAGAATAAGATGGACACACATTAGGCTGCGGCGTTAAACGGGATCGTTCGCGGATCACGCCTGCCTGCTGTGTGAGAACGTTTTGAAACTACGGAAGGCAAAACGCTGCATACATCAAATGTTGTGGTGGGGCTCTATGTCCCTTGCGGTAATTCTGCCGAAGTGGAAACCGACCGCAAGCGGCACTCAGTGGCGTAGCGTGATCCACTGGACATCTTGCGAAACCACTGGGAATCTTGCGAAAAAGAGCTTTCATAACTCATCGGATTCCTCCAGTACAAATAAACATTCTGATTCTGATTGGCATGGGGACCTGCTTGAATGGAATGTAATTGGTCCGACTCCGAAAATGTATCTTCAAGTGGCCTTTTTTTTACTTTACACTACAGGGGGCGCACTTTCCCACGTTCCACGAAACCTTATGCATGATTTAATCTAGATTTGAAATTTTATGCGTGATGTTTTTTTTCCCTTCAGTCATTGGTAACCAGGCTGAGACCGTCACATCGCTGCAACTGAGCATCGGCTTTAATCGCGTGCAGGTTGAAGCCCAGATTCGACCTCAGGTTCTCAGCGGTGTGCAATCGAGGCTCTGAACTCTGACCTCTGAGCCACCCAGCCGCCCCCTCGGCTTCGTGGAACGGTATTTTCAACCTTGATTTGAAGCTTTCGTGACTGCAGGAATCCATACTCTTTGATTATTTCGGTAAAGAGTCTGCCTCAGCAGCAGACCACGCTTTCTCACCCGATGACGGACGCTTGTGTCGCGCCCGAAACGTCGTGATTTTTTAAAATTTATTTTTACCTACGTGACTTTACCGAAGGAACCAAAGAGTATGGTATTTTCAACATTCTTAAATTGCTCGCACGGGAAGCCAGCGTCAAAAGTGCACCTCACTAAATGGTAAGTGGTAACAACTTTCTATAAATTTTGATTTAACACTTTCGTGACTGCAGGGATTAATATTCTTGGTTCTTTCGGTAAAGTCACGTAGAAGGGAAAAACAATAAAATAATAAAGATATAAAACAATAAAATTCTCACGACGTTTCGACTGCAACACAAGCAACCATCATCAGGTGTGAAAACCACAGCAAGAAATTGTGTTTCCCTTCTACGTGACTTTACCGAAAGAACCAACAATATAACTTTCTTTAAGCCATCTAATAGGGTATCTAATTGGCATTTGAACACCTGTTTTATATGCCAGAAAGGGTAAACCCGATTCTAATTTTACATGTTTTGATACTGGCAAAAAAGGTCCCATGATAAAGCTGCTCACCCCCAGCTATAAATGCTCTGATACGTGCACTGTCTTTGTACTGTTCGCTTTATGGCGTTCTCTGGGCTGACAATGATGAGACCAGTATAGGCCAATCAGTTTCAAAGACAATGTATATATTATAATAGATATTCTTGGTTCTTTCGGTAAAGTCACGTAGAAGGGAAACAATAAAATAATAAAAATATAAAGCAATAATTTTTATTATTTTATTGTTTCCCTCCTACGTGGTGACTTTACCGAAAGAACCAAGAATATGAATCCCTGCAGTCACGAAAGCTTTAAATCAAAATTAAAATAGATGTTTGTCTGCATGTTCACCACAAGTACGCATGGTTAATGCAGACTTTATTGCTTGCAAAATGTATCTGTTTGGCGTTTGAACATCTTAACACCTGCTTTATTGCCAGAAAGGGTAAAGTCTATTCTAATGCATCTACTACATTTGATCAGTGGTGGGGGCCAGGCATTAAGCAAAATCAAGTCAAAAGGTCAGAGCCCCAAGTAGTTCACGGGGACGCCGGATTTACGGACAAAAATATATAAGTTCATCAAATGTTAAACTCGACTCGATATCCTCATAAACGTGACAAGCTCACTTAACGTGAATATTAATCTCTCTCGTCATATCATGGCTCATCTCACCTCGCCGCATCTGCATCTATGTCTACATCTCTTCTGTCATCTTGCAAGGGGGGGCAGAAGTTATTTCTGCTCTGGATCCCAAATGGGCCAGCACTCCCACTACATTAATCGGGGCGCCACGGTGGCTATGAGATGTTAACTCCCTCGCCTGGTGTACAGGAGGTCGTAGATTCGATCCCGACCCTGACGCCTGCTGTATATTTGGAGTTTGCGTGTCTCTCTCTCTCATCATCATCATCACCACGGTGGCTAGGAGATGTTAACTACCTCGGCTGGTGTACAGGAGGTCGTGGGTTCGATCCCGACCCTGACGCCTGCTGCTGTAATATTTGGAGTTTGCATGTCTCTCTCTCTCTCCCCGTGGTCACGTGGATTTTTCTCCCGGTCCTCCGATTTTCCCCTCCGCATTTAGAATCGACGTGCATTCAGAATATTTGGCTGCTCCTATAAATTACCACGCGATGATAATCCGCTAACTTCGGTGAGCTATCGTTTGTGATAGCCGGGGTCGCTTCCCGAAAATGAGCTCCAAAGCAGCTCAGCGGGGCCTTACCTGGTAAAAAATAATAAAGATGGTTTAAATATTCTTGGTTCTTTCGGTAAAGTCACGTAGAAGGGAAACAATAAAACAATAAAAATATAAAACAATAAAAAAATAAAATGGTTTAAATGTTGACTTAAAGCTTTCGTGACTGCAGGGATTCATATATTGTTTTAAAATTATTTTTTCTATCTACGTGGCTTTACCGAAAGGCCCCAAAGAAAGATAGTTTAATAGTTTTACAACTGAGGTGATAATTGTGACGCTCGTGAAACGCCGCCACACGTTCAAGATAAACTTATTTTTATTAGGAATTCGAGGAAATTGTTATCCGTCGGCTTTGCTTCGTGTAAATACTGGTTGGATTTTTTTTTCCTAAATCAGGTTATCACTAAGCGTTGCGGAGCGCGTGAAAGTGTGCGTGTGCATCCGCGCGTACGTGTGTACGCGTGCGTACGTGTGTGCGTATGCGCGTGCGTGTGTGCGTGTGCGTACGCGCGTACGTGCGCGCATCCACCTTGCACGTGGGACTTGACCGGGCTGCTCTGGGTCCCGGCGAGCTGCAGGTTGAATTCAAACTTGACCCCTGTCGACTCGGAGCCGTCGTCCTCAATCCCGTCCACGAATCTGGCGGGAAGTCGGAAAGTAGCGCACGTTTACCGGTCGTGTTTCTAAATGTAACAAAATATATATATTTTTTACCAGGTAAGGCTGAGCTGCTCTGCAGCTATTCATTCGCAGCCAAATACTCTGCACGCATTATTATAAATGTGGAGGGAAAAGCCGGAGGGCCACGGAGAAAATTCCACGCGATCACGGGGAGAACACGCAAACTCCAAGTACACAGACGTGAGGGTCGGGATCGCACCCACGACCTCCTGTATACCAGGCGAGGTAGTTAACATCTCCTAGCCACCGTGATGATGATGAGAGAGAGAGAGAGACACGCGAACTCCAAGTACACAGACGTGAGGGTCGGGATCGCACCCACGACCTCCTGCATACCAGGCGAGGTAGTTAACATCTCTCCACCATCGCACCAAACAGTTTCACCGGCCTCCGAGCAGCGAAACAAGGCAAAAAGTGCAGCCCCGTGCAATTGCTGTGCTCGTGTACACAGCTGGAGGAATGAGCCCTCCTCTAGACGGGGCTCCAGAGGGCCCCCGATTTTTTTTTTTGCCTACAACTCAACGCGGAGCAGACGTCTTGGAAGAGGTCTACCCTCGCTTTACCCCACCGCACACTGTCAACGAAACCACGGCGTTCCCCGCGTATCCTGCAGGCTGGACAGAGGTGGTGGCGGCAGGGATTTAAGAAAACTTGCGCCGATGATTCAACTGCCGCGCCGCTAGATGGGACCGAAACCTTTACACCTCTGGATTGCAAGTCCGGTGTGCTGACCGTTAACGCCGCGGCAACAATACACTGCAGTAAGTACGTCGCGTGTCTAAAAATGATGGGGGAAGGGGAAATCATAATAAGACGACATGGTCAAAACGAGACGAGAGAGAGAGTGATCATTCATTCTTTGACATATAAACGCAGCCCCTAACTTGTGACATCTCATCACAGTCGATGTCCCGCACAGATGGAGGTCAAGGATCCATTGCTGCTGCTGCCGCCACCTCCTGGCAAACCTTTCAGCCTCCAATTCCCAGGCAGTCTCCCGCCCAAGTAGCCGCACTAACCAGGTTCAACACCAGCTTAGATTGCGATATCTAATGAAGATCGGGTGCATGGGGGGGGAGGGGGGTGGGGGAGTAATTTTGTGGCAGTGCGCAAGTGGCAACGCCGTGCGAAGACTTTTTTCATCCGGCCGTGATTCAGGATCGACGATTCTGATGACAACGACGAGGACAATTTACGACGAGGTGATTGTTTCAGAGCGGCTTTGGCATCTGCTGTAATTATAACGGCCGCGCGCTCTAACGCGTGCGGCATTCGCGACCGATATTATTCAGAACGTTTTGTTGCATCGTGACTACATATATATAATGTCGTGGACATCATAACAGCGCGGTCACGATTTTGCAGGAACTGTGTTTTTTTTTTGATCCAATAAAAGTAGCACGCCAGTGGTGGGAGGCAACGGAGCTTGCCTATTGCCTCCAAAGGTCGCGGAAAGCGCTCAGAGATAAAATAAAAAAAGTGTGCGTTCGTTAGCCACCATTCAGGGGCGGCGGATAAAGGTCACCCGCGCGTGGACGATGGACGGTCTTCACGCGGGAGGCGCTGCTCCTTGTTTGCTCGATTAACATCGTTATTTCCAGTCACCCGCTTTGACCCCCCCCACCACCCACCCACCCACCCCTCCCTCCCTCCCGCAGCACCTTCAATTAAAACGAAGAGGTACAGGAGCGGCCCCGCAAAGCCACCCGCTCGAGCCACGGGGTTGGCGGAAGGGCCTGCGACCGGAGCGGACGCGTTTGGTCTACTCTTCCGCTGCTGCTGACCGGCGCGCGTGTTGGACGGAGCGCGTTATTGTTTGACCGTGCGTGTTTGGTGAAGGGCCGAGGGTCAGGGGGCGGTCGACTCATCACTTGCCGCTGACGTCGGGCCGTGGCTGGGAATCCAACTCCGATCGTCGGGTTCACAGCGCCAACGTGCCAACAACCACTGCACCACCAGCATTAGTCGGGAGTAATAATAATGACGATGGCCTGTGTCTACGTTCAGGAGGAACGAAGGGATTTTATGAATGAATGAATGGGTGGGTGTGGTTGGTTGGTTGGCACGTACCGGCAAAAACACCCGAGGACCCGGAGAAAACCCCACCGTGAACACACGAGGGGATGACGCTCCAAAGATCCGCGCAGATAGATTCGAGAAATCATCGCCGTACGAGCCACATGCTGCCAAGTCCACTTCGCAGGCCAAGCCTACGACTACCTCTCATCCGAGCGTAGCCGTGGCTCAATACCCGGCTAGGCTTTGAGACCCAGCGAGGTTGGGGCGCATTCAGGGTGGTTTGGTCAGACGGGTGAACGTCTAAATACATTCATCATCAGCAGCAGCAGCCATGTGCGTAGCACCTGCACGCAAGATGATGCCATCGCTCCATCTCCCTGGAGGATGGGCTCTCGCCTGCTGTCCCCGTCATTCTCCTCTAAGGCCCACTTCGGTCTTTTGTTTGAATGGTGTCCATAACCCGAGTAAGTCTCCCTCCCAAACAGCGGACTGACGCGGTACGGGAGGACGTGGCGGTTTGTCGATGAGCGGTGCCAGTGGTATCAAGATCGGCCTCTGTGGACCGCCATTGGGGAGTTGGAGGCACTCCAACAACAACGGAGGGCAGAGGGGTAACGCTCACAAACAGCGAGTGGAGCGCCGGGCGGATAAGACGCAGTGGGCATAGTACAGGCGGTGCATCTGCCGGTCATCTCATTAAGTCAAACCCGCGGCACCTGGGTCTGTCTGGTGACCTGTCAGCAACAAGCATTCCACACTTCACGTGGCCCCAGGGTGCACGTAGCCTGGCACAAGAGCCACGGTAACGTCGACCGCCACTTAGTGGCGGCTGGCGACTGTTGTTTGTTGTTGTTGTTGTGATGCCCACGCATTTGCGCGGGCGGTGCTCGCGTTCAGCAAGTCCCCGCGTTACTTTCCTCCTTCCGTCTCTCGACGCAACGCCAAGCGCGTGGACGTTGGCGACTGTCGCAGCGATTCGCGTTTCACGCGCGGAGCGAGCCCCTCCGTTTCACCCGCTCGTCGTCGTCGTCGTCGTCATAGCGCAGGGGTGGGGGAACCTTTTTTTTTCTGCCAAAGGGCCATTTGGATATTTATATAACATCGTTCGCGGGCCATTACAAAATGATCAACGTAAAAAAAAAAATTAGCCCGTTATATTCGGTCAAACATTTTTAATGAACTCGCCCACTAATGCGATGGGCTGGAACTGCTTCTCTTTGGTGAGGCGTGTGATGATGTCAGCTGGTATTGATGATGTTGCTGCTACTCGCAACTGCTTTTCCAGGTGTTTGCTCCCTAGATTTGTTGAATTTCGAGTCCCGCCTGCGGCTGCCTTGGCAGGGCCAGACCCAAATAATTTTTTGCGGGGCCTCTGTGACGTAGCAAGTAGACGAACGACGTTGTTCCCGAAGAGTGCCGCGCGCTAAGCTGGAAAACGCCTTTCGAGCGGAAAGCCAAAAAAGAACCCCCGCAGATAACGTCACGACGATAACGTTTGGCGAGTTACAACGCGCCTCCGCTACTACGCACACGCGCAGGGGAGACGGCGGGACAAGTAACTGAGCGTACGCCGCCCCGCTACTGAATCATTCAGCGTAACGTATCACTGCACCGCTACTGAATCATTCGGCGCAACGTATCACTGCACCGCTACTGAATCATTCGGCGTAACGTATCACTGCACCGCTACTGAATCATTCGGCGCAACGTATCACTGCACCGCTCAGCCGCACAGCTCAAGAAAGTAGTTCGTCGTCGAAAGCGCGTTACTGTATAACGGTGCACTTTCTGCGTTATGACGGTAAGCGCGTCCCGCGTTATAACGGTACATGCGTCCCGCGTTATAACGTGGTACATGCGTCCCGCGTTATAACGTGGTACATGCGTCGCACGTTATAGCGGTGCATGCGTCCCACGTTATAGCGGTGCATGCGTCCCACGTTATAGCGGTGCATGCGTCGCACGTTATAACGGTGCATGCATCCCACGTTATAACGGTGCATGCGTCCCGCGTTATAGCGGTGCATGCGTCCCGCGTTGTGCGGACCGTGCCCCCCACCCCCGCCCCCCCCCCCAATGGAAGAACCACGTGATTGTGAACACCGCGACGCGTTAAGCGAGGACGTCACTGCCGGAGAACCGCAGGTGCTCCACTCGCACGGCCCTTACGGGCACGTTGTGAGCACAAAGGTTGCTTTTGTCCATCGCCCATGCAGAGTCATGGACCGTTTTCATTTCAATAAAATAAAAACGATAATGACGTCAATTATTCACCCAGCAAAGGCTCCCTGAGTCTCAAGAACCCTTTTTTTATTCATCACAGTCCTGCTAAGTCTCGCAGGATGGGGTGATGATGATGATGTTGTTGAGTGTTTTTCCAATCGAGTACATTTTACAAAAGCTGTCACTTGTCGTACAAGTGTGTCCGTGCCAGGGTTTGTGCGTATGTATGTTGAACCTCTTTCACACCGGACGTAAGCCAACCGTGCTCATCGGAGGTGCGCAGGGAAGCACAGCAAACAAAACACACACAAAGCATATTCTTGGTTCTTTCGGTAAAGTCACGTAGAAGGGAAACAAATAAAGTAATAAAAATATAAAAACAATACAATTTTCACGACGTTTCGACTGCAACACAAGCAATCATCATCTGATGATGATTGCTTGTATTGCAGTCGATGATTTTATTGTTTTTATATTTTCATTATTTCATTGTTTCTCTTCTACGTGACTTTACCGAAAGAACCAAGAATATGAATCCCTGCAGTCACGAAAGCTTTAAATCAAAACACACAAAGCAGTTTCAAAGAAATGAGTGTGTCAATCTAGATGATGATTTAAAAGTGCATAGCTCCAGTGGCTTCCTAATATCGGAAGGGAGAGCGTTCCAGACGGCCGTACAAGTGCATCTGAAAGCGCAGCGCGATGCGGTGACCGCCGCCTTTGTTCGACGGCTTTGCCAAAAGCCGCTGCTGCTGCTGCTGCGAGGATGACCGGAGTGTCACGTGATGGTTTATGCTCCTTAACGAGATCAGCAAGGTATTGTGGTTCATTTGTGGCAAGCACCTTTGCGTGTGTGTGTGTGTGTAATGAGTGTGAGCTTATAATGTAATAATGTTGCCACTTATTGAGGTACACAAAAACCCAGACACATCACAGGAAGACGAAGAATCTCTCACAACACCAGAAGAAGAGAGAACTTCACGTAAACGCATGGCCTTGAGTGGTAGACGATCACGCAAATGACAAACACTGGGGATTTGAATGTCCTGGGAGGACAGATGTCCCAGGAAAGATACCTTAACGAGAGGACCATCCTGGGAAAACCGGGACAGGTGGCAACCATAGTTTGTTCAATTGGAAGAGGTGTTGAAAACAAGTTTTTTTTTGCTCGGGTTTATTTTTTTGTGCGAATGAAACGTGCTTTTGACTCACAGGGCGCTCTGATTCACAGCCCAATGCATTCATACGCACGCACGCACGGACAAACACAACACAGGTAAAGATGCCCCATGTAGCCTTGGGGTAGGAGTGCTGTTAATGAGCTCATGTTAAGGCTTTAATGGCACACGAGTGGCTGGTGTGGTCAGCAACATGCCCGACTCCTCAGCTTTTGTCTCTCCAGCGGCGACGATTTTACACACTGCACCGGGCACTCATTTGAGGCTGAGTCGACCTACACGAGGCCCAGGACCGGTTCAGATAAATCGCCACTGGCTGTTGGTGGCCGTGAGCGGGAATCGAACTCGGGTCGCCGGGTTCGTAGCGCAGCGTGCTCACCGTTGCATGACCGCTCTACAAAGACACACACACACACACGCCTACAATGATCCCCCATATAGCCTGAACAGACTGTTGGGGCAAGTGCTGTTAGCGAACACCAATGAAGGCCAGCACGGCACACGAGGGGGTGGGTGGCCAACACCTCGCCCGGCTGCCTTTGTCTCCCCAGTGCACACAGACACACACCACACGTGTGATACCAGCGTGGTTTGAAGATGATCATCCACAGCCACGGCGGAATGAATGTGTGCCCAGGGATGAATTTCACACCGAATATTTTATTGGGTGGCTGGCAGACTGCAAGCAGGCACGTGGCTCGTAGCCAAAGCCATAGCCATAGCGTCAAGAGGTATACTGGACGTGGTGTGCCCATGGATTAATTTCACACCGATTGGCAGACTGGATGAGCAGACACCTGGCCAGTAGCCCTCCAATTAGTGCCCTGTCGTGGGTCTGGCTTGCCCCGTGGGAATTAAGAAACAGAGGCAAACGGCTGGCCAGCACTGCTGAGGACCTCGGATTGAACCCAGCTCCCAGCCACCTGTGTTTAAACCAGGCCCCCCCCCCCGCCCCCCCCCCCCGTGCGTTGCGAGAAGCGTTAAATGAGCAGCTCCCTCTGATGCGTTTTTGTTAGGTTGTGGGCGCGTGTCGTTTTGCACGGCGGAAACTTGCTCAACACATTAATCGTAATGACAATTACAATTACCTTGAATGCAAAGCTCTCTCGTAGCTGCGGTTTTTTTTGGAAAGCGCTTTCTGGTATTGGTTGGGGAGTGTAAGAACAGCAACAGGCGCCAGGCTGCGCATGCAATATCCGTGCCACGGATGACATTGTCGTTTGTAAAACATTATCCGGATT
Organism: Petromyzon marinus; assembly: GCF_048934315.1. Lineage (NCBI taxonomy): Eukaryota > Metazoa > Chordata > Hyperoartia > Petromyzontiformes > Petromyzontidae > Petromyzon > Petromyzon marinus. Next base: position 7,330,468 of record NC_133722.1, read on the forward strand.
AGACAATTAACTCTCCCACGCTCGCCACTTTATTGTGAAGCAAAATGTCCGGATGTTATCCGGTAGAACACGATCATGTACCACGCGTAAATAAGCACGCGAGCACTTTATTTGATGTCAGACAATGTGGCATCAAAAGCCCTCTTGCCGCCGCCGCCGCCGCTGCTGCTTATTACAACTTACAGTTGCAGCGAAACAGCAGTGGTGAGCCGAGAATTGCCAAGATGTGCAAAATAACAAAACATGCATATTGCAATGATTCATTAGCATTAAACTATATTTATTTAAAAAAATATATAAACTATATTTATTTTAAAACGTCATTATTTAATGTATGTGCCAAATCTCAGGGGGGGGGGGGGGAGGGAGAGGGAGGGAGTAGTGGTGTGGAATTATGTTTAGCACCACTGCGCTGATAATCCAGTGGACTAAATTAAAATTCCAGCCCACGGCCAATACAGCTGCGAGTATTATATGAACCAGTCCCATGCTACCCTACCTATATGCCAATACGCGCTGACAAGGCATGGTGAAGTATGGTCGAGCAACACCCACGACCGACGATTTAACAAGTGTTAAGGCTTTAGCGACCAATATTAGGCTTTGTAATTATTTATTTAGTGGCGGGGTGGATATCAGGTCGTGTAAGTAAAATACGCGTCCTAAACCCTCTGTGTGGGATTGAGTGTTGCCCCATAATACTTGTGGGTTTTCTCCGTGTGCTCCGCTTTTCTCCCACGTGCAAACACCCATTCTGAATCGGCCGGTAACACCTCAATGTCTATATACGTTGAGGACCGCAGAGCTCGGGCAATCGTTGACGCCGGCTAACCACGTGGCGTTCCTTCGCCCCCGCCCGTCTGTGGCTCCCTCCTTGAGCCCCTGGGTCGTCCTCTCTCTCTACGAGAGCGAGCGAGCGAGCGAGTACCGTGCAGCAAAGTTACAATTATTATGAACTAGCTTTACTACCCGGCTTCGCCCGGGACTTGGATTCTTGTCTTGATTAATACACGGCCTACGCGGAGGGTGTGGGGGGGGGGGGGTGCGTGACGTCAGCAGGCACACTGCGTGACGCTGCCGCATGCGGGTGACATTACAGATGTGACGTCACTGCTCACTTGCCGTGCAAATTATATCCATTATTGCGCCCCCCCCCCCCCCCCAAAATACGAAAGTTTATTTTTATACTTTTTGCATTGTGTACAGTCTGGAAGCTACCCACATGCCGAATGTCACGTTTGTTGCATGTCGGAAGTATGCTAAACATTTCGAACAGACACACACATTCACAAATTTCCCTTTAATATTATTATTCATAATATTATTGCTATTAAACTACCGTGCCACCGTTCCTCCCCCCCGCCGCCGCGCCCTTCGACCCCTACCCTCTGTTGTGTCGTGAAAGAGAAAAAAAAACATTGCCTTTATATATTGCAGCGCTCCACGCCATCTGTGATATCCGAGACGTGCAGCTGATGTTAAAAAAAAAACCCACCCCCTTTGTCCGCTGTAAAATTTGCCCACTAATCTCAGCCCAGCTGCCACGCGCCGCTCCATTCACTCCCACGGTTTCATCATCGTCGTCAGCCACGGTCGATCTCCCACTGGATGATGGCCTCCCCAAAAACCGCTGCCATATGCCCGAGACCCACGCTTGTAATAATTCACCGAAGACCTGCACATGATCCGATTGCATCAGTCCGTTAAGACTACACCCGTATAAGGCTTTTGCAAGGAATCCAGTCTGCAATTAACCACACGCAGTTCATGTGGTGAACCTGCAAATAAAAAAAAAACATGACCTGGTAATATATGCATTGTCTATCAAACTGATTCTCCTGCATCTGAAATGGTTGTTGCAGTGGTTTTGAGCGCCGTGCTGTGAACCTGCAGACCCGAGTGCAATTTCCAAGCACAGCTAACAGTCAGTGGCGAGTGGTAATCATCAGAGCTTATCCTCGGTTTCCACTGGGCTGACATAGCCTCATGCGAGTTCCTGGTGTGGTGCCTAAAAGATCAACGCTTACAACCGAGTTGGATTCCCAACAGTGGCGAACATCAGTGGGGAGCGACATCTGACCCCGAGTCCTCATCCTTTGAACTCAGTTGCCGAAGAAGCTTCCCAGCACGTGGAGTGAAATCGAGGCCAGCCCGAAACTGAATTTCTGGTTTCGGCCGGTAAACGAAACCAGACCGAAAGTTAAAAATTTACTTTCGGCCGAAACCGAAAGTATGCCGAAAGAGGCCATTTGCCGAAACCGAATTTCGGTCGGCCTCTAGAGTGAAACGTCGGACGTCACGCCGAAGAACCACGCGCATCGGAGGAGCTGCACCGTGGCGTGATCGCGAAAAAAACCCGCGCAGTGGCACAGCCTGCCCCCTTGCTCCTTCACCAAACTCGCTCCTCTGACCATCGTGGTGAAGTATGGTCAAAGAGCCCTCGTGACCAACGCATGGCGGTCCTTCAACCGGCAGTGGATTGATAAAGGCACGAGGATTATGAATTTACGTGAACGAACGTACGGCACCGCTTCTGGTGTGACCAGGGGTGTGGGGGGGGGGTGTGTGTGGGTGTGCCACTTCCGAATATCGATGGGGCATCGTCGTAGTACCACGCGACAGACCCCGCTACGTGCGAATGCGGGGAGCCAGGAGACCGTGGCGCCCCATCGTCTACGGCTGCGAAGTGCGTCCGGGCGTGCCGGGTGGACCGGTTGCCCTCCACGTGCTGGAGCAGGAGAAGGCTGTCGCACGGCCCTGTGGCTAGGTAAGGGGCTGACGCCCCACTAACACGTAACATTGACGACCATATTTCACCAATAAATGTTCGATCCCGACCCTAACCCCTGTATATTTGGAGTCTGCATGGTGGCTAGATGTTAACTACCTCGCCTGGTATACAGGAGTTCGTGGGTTCGATCCCGACCCTGACGATGCCTGCTGCTGTATATTTGGAGTTTGCGTGTCTCTCTCTCTCTCTCATTATCATCACGGTGGCTAGGAGATGTTAACTACCTCGCCTGGTATACAGGAGGTTGTGGGTTTCATCCCGACCCTGACGCCTGCTGTCTATTTGGAGTTTGCGTTCTCTCCTCGTGGTCGCGTGGATTGTTCTCAGGGTCCTCCGGTCTTTCCCTTCACATTTAAAGTCGCCGTGCCTTGAGAGTATTTGGCCGCTGCTATAAGCCCGCTTCTGCAACAACAACAAAAAGAAGAGCTATACAGCTCAGTGGGCCTTACCTGGTAACAAAAATAAACCTAGTTTTTAAACAAATTCGCTTAGATTGGTAGCGGAGGGTGCGCTGATGGGTGGGGCTAGTTACCTGATGCGGTGCCAGCCCATGCTGAGGGTTGTACTGTATTCTATTCCTATTTTCTATTGTGACCAGGTGAAGGCCCCCACTGAGCTGCTATTAATACAGGGTGTTTTAAAAAGATGGACCCGATTAAAAAGCAGCACTGCTTTGAAATCGGGTCCATGTTTTTAAAACACCCTGAAAAATCTCTCCTTTGCAAAAGCCGACCTGGCTATCACAGATGATGGCAGCTCAACGGAGTGGCTCATCATCACCACCACCATCACCACCATCACGTGGAAATGCAGTGGGCAGTAGCCAACCACTCGATTCTAAACGTGGAGAGAAAAACCGGAGGGGCTCGAAGCAAAAAAAGAAGTCCACGCGACCACGGACAGAGAGAGAGAGAGAGACATCCAAACTCAAAATATACAGCAGCAGGCATCATTCTAAGGGGGGTAGGTGGGTGGGTAAGCGGGGGGGGGGGTGGGGGGGGGCACCACACAGGGCCAAAGCTTCAGAGGCTCGATCAGAGGCGCTCCCTCGATGACGACGGCTTCAGGATCCTGGTGGCAGCCGTCACGCCGACGCTCGGAATTTTGAGAACGCGAGAGGCCATGCGTCGTCACCCCTTCGCCCCCCCCCCCAGTATATAATTAATAAATAGCACAACAACAACAACAGAGAGATCTGACTGGATTCTCACATCAATTTTATATATATATGGAGCGGATTATATCTATTTCTTTAAATATTTATTTATTGCAAACCCCACATTGTGATGTTGGCCACCCAGGTTTCACACCAGTAGTCCTGTGAAAGGGAATAAGCCAACACAATGACTTCATTTAAAAAAAAAAGATATATAAATTTTCATGTCGCCAGTAGAGAACAACAACACAGAGGAGAGGACATAAACCTCCCGAGCGGCGACTGCGGTTTTTACTGAATTCCCACGGGTCCTCGTTAAAAAATGTGTGGCGCAAGCAACGATTGGACACGGGGCAAAGGCATATAGCCCACAGCAGGCTGTCTGCGAGCACCTATCCATGGCCGGTGCGGTGGTACGAGTACGTGGAGAGGGGTGCGATGTGGCCGACAGCAGGTGTCCCCAACCGATACCGGTCCGTGGCCTGTTAGGAGCCGGGCCGCACAGCAGCAGGAGGTGAGAGCGGTGAGTCCGCGCGTGGCCCGCCCCCATTATTTTATTATTTACCACTTCCGTCCGCGCCTCTTTCCCACACTGCGAAACTTGTCTCAGTCACGTGGTGTTGGTAAGCCCACAAGCTCTAACCCCTAGTAGCCACAATGAGTAAGCCCACAAGCTCTAACCCCTAGTAGCCACAATGAGTAAGCCCACAAGCTGCTAACCCCTAGTAGCAACAATGAGTAAGCCCATAAGCTAACCCCTAGTAGCCACAATGAGTAACCCACAAGCTAACCCCTAGTAGCCACAGTAAGCCCAACAAGTTAACCCCTAGTAGCCACAATGAGTAAGCCCACAAGCTAACCCCTAGTAGCCACAATGAGTAAGCCCACAAGCTCTAACCCCTAGTAGCCACAATGAGTAAGCCTACAAGCTAACCCCTAGTAGCCACAATGAGTAAGCCCACAAGCTCTAACCCCTAGTAGCCACAAGGAGTAAGCCCACAAGCTAACCCCTAGTAGCCACAATGAGTAAGCCCACAAGCTCTAACCCCTAGTAGCACAATGAGTAAGCCCACAAGCTAACCCCCTAGTAGCCACAATGAGTAAGCCCACAAGCTAACCCCTAGTAGCCACAATGAGTAAGCCCACAAGCTAACCCCTAGTAGCCACAATGAGTAAGCCCACAAGCTGACCCCTAGTAGCCACAATGAGTAAGCCCACAAGCTGACCCCTAGTAGCCACAATGAGTAAGCCCACAAGCTAACCCCTAGTAGCCACAATGAGTAAGCCAACAAACTAACCCCTAGTAGCCACAATGAGTAAGCCCACAAGCTAACCCCTAGTAGCCACAATGAGTAAGCCCACAAGCTAACCCCTAGTAGCCACAATGAGCAAGCACACAAGCTGACCCCTAGTAGCCACAATGAGTAATGAACAAACCGTCGCCAGAGAGCTTCTTTGAAAAGGGGTAAAGACCCAATGATGACCCCCGCCCCCCCCCCCCCCCCCCGGTCCGTGAAAAAAATTGTCTTCCACGAAACCGGTCCCTGGTGCCCAAAAGGTTGGGGACCGCTGGCCTACAGTGCCGTGCTTGGCCGTCTTTGTCTCCCCATGGGCTGATGTGTTGCGCACGGCCATGTTGAGTCGACGTAGGGAGGGCCCAGGATGTCCGCCACTGGTGTTAGCCGTGAACGGGAATCGAACTCGGGGCACGCCGGGTTCATAACTGCTAACACTACGGCGCGCACACGTACACCTCGCTCAGGGCCAAACACACACACAAAGATCCCCCGTATAGCCTGTAAGAGACTGTTGGGGCAAGTGCTGTTAGCGAGCACCTAGAAAGCCGGCACGGTACACGAGGGGGTGGGTGGCCAGCACCACGCCCGGCTGCCTTTGTCTCCCGAGTGGCGATGTTCAAACACCACTTATTTGAGGGTTGAGTCGACCTAGGGGAGGCCCAGGACCCGTTCAGATAATCGTCACTGGTGTTGGCTGAGAGCGGGAATCAAACTCGGGTCACTGCGCTTGTAGTGCAGTGCGCTCACCGCTTGCACGACCATTCCCCAGGGCCCCATACACACACACCCCTCCACACTGTAAACAATTGTGCTATCCTGTAAGAATCACAAATTAATTTCCGCATGAATCTTCACAAATCGACGTGTTAAATCACGAGCATTTTTGGTAATACTGGCTCCCTGCCTGGACCCGCATTGGTTTTAAGATTCTCTTGCCGGTATTCAAGGCCTTAAATGGACTTGCCCCTCCCTACATTCTTGGACTCCCTTTCGGCCACGTATGTTCCATCAAGATCGTGAAGATCCTCAGACTGTGCGTCGCTCACTGTCACCACGGCCTTTAGGCCTCGTACTCGGGGTGGTGGACGGCGCCTTAGGGGCCGTCCATAAATGACGTCACGAGATTTTGGACGATTTATGACCACCCCCCCCCCCCCGTTCGTCACACGGCGTCACAAAAAGTCAGACCCCCCCCCGTCAAATATGACGTCACAAAGCTCTGCTCCCCCCCCCCAAAAAAAAAACATGCTTCAAATCGCTTTAAACTATTGTCATTGTAGTGCGTATTTAATGTGGCGCTGCACTCTGATGTTGTAGGAGAAAACATTTATTTAAAAAGTCAATTTAATTATGTAGAACGTGTTGTCTATATTTATTTAAAGTTGCGCATTTTGATGTGACGTCACATTTCTCAACTCCCCCCCTCCTTGTCACACATCGTCACAAATCTCTGACCCCCCCCCCCCAAGTGCGTGACGTCATTTATGGACGGCCCCTTAACTCTGTAACTCGTTGCCCCATTCGAGGCCACGACTTCCAAAGCACTTACAAATCTTCAAATCTCGACTATAAACGTATCTGGTTAAAATGTTTTTCTCTCTCTCTTTAGTTAATTTCTAACGTCTTTCTCACCTCTTCTTTCGTCGGATGACGTTAAACTATTTTCTGCCCAAATTCCATGGCATAGCGCCTTGAGAACGATCGTATAAGGACCGCTTCATACATTTTCATTTTTATTATTATTATTACTACTATTACATCTAGGTACCGACACGATTATATAGGGTGAGAAAGAAGATCAGTCTGCCATTTCTCAAATGTCAGACTGTGCTCGGAGACATTTTAAACGGCTCGCTCGGCTCATTACAAAATTGACCCAGCGCTTACGCATCGTGCAGCGATCCATCCCGTATTACGTTACATCAGGAAGATTTCTTTAGGGGGGGGGGGGTGGTGGAGGGATCTAAAGCGGTGTCTGGTTTGCTCACGGAATTGATTGACAAAAATGTATAATTAATTTTCGAGTAAGATCGTAAGGAGGTGAAATGCAGATTTCACGAGAACCCTCCACCACCTGACAGGAGCCGGCAAAACAAATAAAGTTGTCAACGCCATGGTGAAAATTCGCCGATTTCTTAGGGTTTTTCAGCGAATCAGAACGTCTAAAAGCAAGAAAAACTGTGTGCCTAACATGTGTAATGTTACCCCTCCACGATTTAACGCGTAATAATTTAATTGCGAAATCACGATGAATTGTGGCGAGCACCTACAGCACGTACGATAACACGTTTAGCCTTGATATGGCGTCGCGCTAATGCATAATTGGTCGTAAGAACGGAGAGCGTCGCCAAAAGCGCGCTTCCTTTTCCGCTGTCTCCCAAATTCAATATCCTACGGACGGGGCGTCGCCTTCGCTGAGAACAACTTCACAACATCTTCTTCAAGGAGAGAGAAAAGATCAACGGTTCACTTCGTTACAGTAACGCGCACGTGCGCTGAACTTATTTGCCACGGTACGTAGCCGACCGTGCTAATCGGAGGTGTGGGACGGCGGGGGGGGGAAGGACAGCGAACTAACACACAAAAAGCAGTTCGAACGAAATGAGTTCTCAATCTAGATGACGATTTAAAAGTGCACAGCTACCAGCCGCTTCCTGCTATCGGACGGAAGAGCGTTCCAGGAGCGCATCTGAAAGCGCCGCGCGATGCGGTGACCACCGTTCTTTGTACGACGGCCAGCCGCCAAAAGCCGCTGCGAGGATCTATTGATATCGGGGGCATTAAGGGGAGGATATGAATTGCAACCCATGTTATTATTTTTTAGCCAGGGAACGCATCGTGAGACCACCATCTGAACGGATGATAGGACAGGTGATTAAACTAAAACTAAACTATTTTTTTTATTTTACCAGGTTTAAGGTCCCACTGAGCTATATGGCACTTCTTCAGAATCGACCTGGCTATCACAAATGATAGCTCAACGAAGTGGCTTATCATCGCGTGGACATTTATAGCAGCCAAATACTCTAAACACGCGCGTTGGTTATAAACGTGGAGGGAAAAACCACAGGGCCCGGAGGAAAATCCACGCGATGACGGGGAAAACACGCAAACTCCAAGAAAACAACAGATGTCAGGGTCGGAATCCAACCCACGACCTCCTGTATAGCGGGCGAGGTAGTTAACATCTCACCACCGTGCCAGCCACGTCGTGCACGGCACAGCACGCGAGCAATTATCCAGCCACACGTGCCAGGAGTAACAGCTCGCGTTTAACAACACAACATCTGCCAGCGGCAAATCACACACCACGGTGTTTCATTAAAATTATATTTAGCGCCAAGCTATGTTCATAATCATAATAATACTATGATGAATAAGGGGCTTGTTATGTGAATTTGCACGTCACTTTCTAGTCCAAACCGTGCATGCAACCAAATGTTAATGCTTCTTTCATTCGAGTGGGCTGCAAACGGTCTATAATTCAATCACCTTTGCAGATTTTTGGGGATTTAAAAAAAAGAGAAGCAAAAAAGGTTCGTGCCGATTCAATTAATTGCTGTGGTTTAAGAATTGATTCAATGTAAAAAAAAAATAACTGTGGTGAAGGGCATCAGCAGAGGGGACGTCTACCGAGGAGATGGAGTGATGAACTCGTAGATTATTGCGTCACGGACTTGCGAGGGGTGGCGGCGGCTTCGGGGAAGGCCTTCATACAGCAGTGGACTGACCACGGCCGATGACGATGACGACGAATGTCTTTTGGACGTGCACCCACCACCACACTACCAGAACCACACTGAGTGCTCCCCATCTCGCCGGGTCTCAAAAGCCGAGCCTGGTTACACCCGGATGGGAGACTCCGCGGGATTGTCATGTGCCGTAGGCTTCATGCTGTGGTGTGGACAGGACAGCCGGTGGCGGTACGACAACGACCTCTTCGATCTATCCGTGCGGATAAAAAAAAACAAAAATCGAACGAGTCGACCGATCGATCGAGAGCGATCGAGCGACGCCGGCGCAACCGCTCACCGTGGGCTGAGATCGGAGAGCGCCGGCGACGTCGGCACGGGGATCTGCAGGTGGCACGGCTTCCTCCACGCTTCGGCATCGCCGAGGTAACCGCCTGGCATCAGCTGCTGCTGCTGCGCCCCGTGCGGAGGCCACTGGCGCGTCGGCTCCAGGAGGCACGGGCTCCGCTTCTGGCAAAGCCACGCGTCGCCGCTGCCGCCGCCGCCGCCACCCGTGGGCTCCCGCGCCGGCGCGAAGGGCTGCTCGAGCGACGGGCGTCGCGCGTCCCAGCGCGGGCCGGAGCAGCCGGCCTGGGCCGGTTCCGTCTGGGGGTCGGAGGGCGGCCGGAGCGTCCGCGGCGTCGGAGAATGAGGAGTGGGGGCAACGCCGTCGCCCGCGGCGGGCGGATGGCGGGAGCCCCACACGTGCGAGCGGAGGGGCGGCGAGGCGACGGGAGGTCGGCCGTAGCTCAGCGGGCCGGGGAACGTCGGCGGCACCTGCGGGGAGGGAGGGGGCAAAGTTCGCCTGGGTCGTGGCACCTCCCGACGAGCTCTGCGGGGCCGCGGCGACTGCTGTCGACCGGCGGTTGAATTGCCGCGACGATTCGGCGTTCGCCGCGTCGTTCGCGAGCTTGCTACGTCGGCGATTTTGGCTACCCGCGAATCGCGTCTGGGAGTCTACGTGACTGCGTCGCGAGCGAGGGGGAGTGATGCGAGAAAGCGACGAGATAAAATTTAAATTTAAAGTAATATTCAATACTTCAAGAATGTATTTGTATTTGCTTGAATGTTATCAACAATTTTTTCGCGTTATTATAATTGTCACGTGTTTAATCGCTCACTCGCGCATTTTTATTTATTTATTTATTCGTAGGCCAATAACATTACCCACGAAATTTGCTATTCACGAGGATCTCCGGAACGTGTCCCTCATCGCGAATAGCGAGGGGATCCTGCACCACACGTTCCCAAGGGAGCTCTGGGTACACACCGCGAAACGTTCGCTTGAGCCCCGTATACAAGTTGGCCTCGTCTGCCAGTAGAGGGCGATGACGTTCTCGGTTGTTCCAATTAAGTAAATGTGCAAGTCATTATTTTTTTCCCAATTCGGGACCACGACGACCGGCGCCAACGCTCTTCCCCGAACGACGTCTGCTGAAGAAGATGACTGTGCCGCGCGTCACGGTTAACACGGCGGCTAGGAGATGTTGACCACCTCGCCAGGTATACAGGAGGTCGTGGGTTCGATCCAGACCCTGACGCCTGCTGCTGTATATTTGGAGTTTGCGTGCCTCTCTCTCTCTCTCCCCCCAAGGTGGCGTATATGTTTTTTCTCCGGGTCCTCCGTTTTTTCCCTCTGCATTTAGAATCTACGTGAGTTTAGAGTCTTTGGCTACTGCTATAATTTTCCACGTTATGATAAGCCACTTCGTTGAGCTATCATTTGTGATTGTCAGGTCACTTCTAGATAGGTCAGTGGGCCTTACCTGGTGCAAAAACAATTGTTTAGTTTAATTTAATATACTGTATTTCCCACACCTCTGATTTGCATGGTTGGCTATGTACGGTACGAAATAAATTCAACATACATACATCGGAAGTATTAACCAGGGCGGCCAGGGCCTTGAACCACAAACCCTCTACTTCGAGCGGTAAACACTCGGCTGCGTCACCGCCGTGCGGTTAGCTGCCGAGCCGCTTTTGACTCCGACCTGGAGGGAGGCCGACGATTGACCGTTCAGGGTCTTCTCCCTGGAGAAAGACGAGTCCGGTGTGAGCAGGGAGAGTTCCGCGTCGTCCAGATCCTCCTCCTCGTCCTCCACGATGGAGGGTAGCTTCGCGTGCATCGAGGCGCCCCGGTCATCGTTGTGCTGTGGCGAGAGGGCGGCATCCGAACGCGCGCCGCGTCAAAGTCCCTCGCGGGTAACTCAGCAGGCGCTCGGTTCTCCGCTCGTCTCGATTAATGTCAGCAACACTCGCCACCAAGCTAAAAACTAACAACTATTTTATTTTACTTTACTTTGACCAGGTAAATGCCCCACCGCTGAGCGGCTACGTAGCTCTTTCTCGGAAGCGACCTGGCCATCACAAATGATTAGCTCAACGAAGTGGTGTCTTATCGCGTGGAAATGTATGGCGGAGGAACAGCCTAAGCGCGTATTTCTAAAAATGTGGAGGGGAAAACCGGAGGACACGGAGAAAAAAAACCTACGTGACCGCGGGGAGAGAGAGACACGCAAACTCCAAATGTACAGGCGTCAGGGTTGGAATAGAACCCACGACCTCTTGCATACCAGGCGAGTGGGTTAACATCTCACCAGCACGCTATTCCCTCATCCAAGCTGGCTTGGAAGAAAAATACCCGATACTGTTGTTGTTTTTCACTCTGTATGTGTACGTATGTTGAACTTCTTTCACAGTGTATGTAGCGACCCGTGCTAATACGAGGAGCGGGGGGAAGGACAACGAACTATCGGTCTCTGTGTGAGTCTATGGGTCTCTGTGTGAGTCTATGGGTCTCTGTGTGAGTCTATGGGTCTCTGTGTGAGTCTATGCGTCTCTGTGTGAGTCTATGGGTCTCTGTGTGAGTCTATGGGTCTCTGTGTGAGTCTATGGGTCTCTGTGTGAGTCTATGGGTCTCTGTGTGAGTCTATGGGTCTCTGTGTGAGTCTATGCGTCTCTGTGTGAGTCTATGCGTCTCTGTGTGAGTCTATGTATGTATGTATGTTGAACTTCTTTCGCACCGTACGTAGTCAACTATGCTAATCGGAGGCACGGTGGAAGGACAACGAACTAAACACAAAAAGCAGCCGTAAAGAAATTCGTTTTCAATCCAGTTGATTAAAAAGTGCGCATAGCGCCTGTGGCTTTCTAATAATGGAATGGAAGAGCGTCCCATCTGCCGCTAATCCTATGCACAGGTTTACACAACAAATATTGGATGCATGATAGACCCACTGATAGATGGATGTGGAGAGCCAATGGAATAATGTTCCGGACTGTTCCGTCTGAAATGGAGGCACTAATTAAAAGGGGGATTAAAAAAAAATCTGAAATCAAATCTGAACATTTGATGTTTTTTTTTCACATTTCACTTCCCAGTTTGCATTTGGCAGCGCAAAATAAATAAATAAATAAATAAATCGGATGCCAATTATACAATGCTCACAGACGTAAATTGTTTACGTGCCAAACATTTTCCGTAATTCTCCGTGTAGAAATTATTTCACGCGAAGAGCGATGATTAAAAAAAACGAATACATTTAACGTGATCGTTCGCTGTGGTTTCTTATACTGTACACCTCGACGAGTGAAACGAGGGGGAGTGCGCGCCCTCTCAAACCGATGTCAACCGACGGCATTTTTTCTCGTCCGTAACGGTCTCTGTCGACTCATCTTGAAATTCTCCCCAACAACGTCATTTCAGCTCCGCGGCACTGGATTTTAAATCTCGCCCGGGTGGTTTGGGTTGGGTTGGGAAGGGAGGGAAGGTTGCACCCTTACACGGTTTGCGTTTCCACATCAGGCAATTAACGCCCGCATTCTAAGCCAATTATTATCTGCACGATGTGCGTGCGGGCTGGCGGAGACGAGCGAAAGACGAGCAGATCTTGGAATGGGAAATTATGTTTGAGATTTATGAAACATTGTAAAAAAAAAAGATTACATCTTTGTACGTGCGTGATTGCAAATGTGTGCGTGCATGCGTGTGTGTGTGTGCATGCATGCATGTGCGTAGGTGTGAACATCTGTGTGCGTGTGTGCATGCACGTGCGTGTAAGTGCACATCTGTTTGCGTGTGTGTGTGTATGCGCGTGTGAGCCTGCATGCATGTGCGTAGGTGTGAACATCTGTGTGCGTGTGTGCATGCACGTGCGTGTAAGTGCACATCTGTTTGCGTGTGTGTGTGTATGCGCGTGTGAGCCTGCATGCGTGTGCGTAGGTGTGAACATCTGTGTGCGTGTGTGCATGCACGTGCGTGTAAGTGCACATCTGTTTGCGTGTGTGTGTGTATGCGCGTATGAGCCTGCATGCATGTGCGTAGGTGTGAACATCTGTGTGCGTGTGTGCATGCACGTGCGTGTAAGTGCACATCTGTTTGCGTGTGTGTGTGTGTGTATGCGCGTGTGAGCCTCCATGCATGTGCGTAGGTGTGAACATCTGTGTGCGTGTGTGCATGCACGTGCGTGTAAGTGCACATCTGTTTGCGTGTGTGTGTATGCGCGTGTGAGCCTGCATGCATGTGCGTAGGTGTGAACATCTGTGTGCGTGTGTGCATGCATGTGCATGTAAGTGCACATCTGTTTGCGTGTGTGAGTTCGTGTGCATGCCTGTGCATGTGTGCATATATTTGGGGGTGCATGTGTTTCTGTGCTTGCGTGTGCTTGTATATGTGTGTGTGTGTGCATGCATGTGCATGCGTTTGTGTGGCGGTTAGCGCACTGCGCTATGAGTAAAATTTGCCACTCACGGGCAACACCAGTGACGATTATTTGAACCGGTTCTGGGCCTCCCCTAGGTCGACTCAGCCTCAAATGAGTACCTGGTGCGGTGTGTAAACATCGCCAATGGGTAGACAAAGGCAGCCGAGCGTGGTGCTGGCCACCCACCCCCTCGTGTGCCGTGCCGGCCTTCGTAAGTGCTCGCTAACAGCACTTACCCCCAAAAGTTTGTTAAGGTTATACGGGGGGTATTTGTCTTTGTATGCATGCGGATGAGCGTGTATGCATTTATGCTCAGTGTCACGCGCCCGGCCGCCTTTTTCTCCCCAGTGGCGAAGTTTACACACCGCACCAGGTACTCATGTGGGCTGAGTCGACCTAGGAAAGGCTCAGGGGACCGTTCAGATGAAATCGTGACTGGTGGTGGCCGTGAGCGGGAATCGAACCGGGGTGATCGGGCTGGTAGCCCGGCGCGCTAACCCACTGTTGGGGCAAGCGCCGTTGGCGAGTAGCACCTTCAAAGGCCGGCACGGCACGGCACGGGACACACACGCAGAGCACGCGCATTAATCGCGCGAGCGTTCCTCGAACGATATCAGAGCGCTCACACATGAGACGCGCGGGGGGAGAGAGATGCGAGAGAGAGAGAGCAAGAGAGAGCAAGAGAGAGAGAGCGAGAGAGAGCGAGATGCGAGAGATGCGAGAGAGAGATGCGAGAGAGAGAGCAAGAGAGATGCGAGAGAGAGCGAGAGAGAGAGCGAGAGAGAGATGCGAGAGAGAGAGAGATGCGAGAGAGAGAGCAAGAGAGAGAGCGACATAGAGTAGGGAGAGAGGGGGTAGAGAGAGCGAGGGGAGGGGGCAGAGAGGGGGGTAGAGAGAGAGGGAAGGGGTAAGGAGAGCAGAACGTGAAATCTTTCGTGAAATCTTTCATTTGAAAGGGGTGGGGAGGGGGGGGGGGGGGTTACATAAAGCAAAGCATAAAAAACCGAAAAAAAACCCCGAAATGATGAACGAAGCAAAGTGCCGACTACACCGAGCATCTTCTTGTTTCCTCTGATCGCAGAAAATAAAAAAAATAAAAAGAGAGATAGAGAGAGAGAGATATGAAGGCGATCGACTGAGCCAAATTCATCAAATGACAAAGCCGCCAACCTCCGCACGCCCTACAATAGGTTCACGGCTCGTGTACCGGCACGCACGCACGCACGCTGAGCGAATCGCGCGCGTTCCAGGGCGAGTCCCATCGGATCACCAAAACCGGCTGAAGGAAACTGCATTGAGCAGTAGCAGCGAGAGCAGGGAGGCGGGGGGAGGAGGGCGGTGGGGGGGGGGAGCAGGGAGGTGTGGGGGGGAGGTGGGGGGGGCGGTTGGGGGGATCAGGGAGGTAGGGGGAGCGGGGAGGTGGGGGGGAGATAGGCAGGGAGCGAGTAGGTGGGGGTGGACGGGGTGGTGGGGGGAAGCGGGGAGGGTGGTGGGGGGAAGGAGGTGGGGGCGGTTGTTAGCGATGGGAAGCGACGTTCTCATTACATGTACAGCCCCCCCCCCATTCCCCCATCGCGTGTAACCCAACCCCCCACCCGCCCCTCCCCACAGGCCCCCACCTCCGCCAGCACCAGGGGAAGAAAACAGCGGCTAGGTTTTGCTTCACTATTAAACCAACACATTGTTTTTTTTTTACTTTACCAGGAAAGGGCCCACTGAGTTATAAATATCTATTTGTGTAAGAAGCGACGTGGCTATCACAAATGATAGCTCAACGAGGTGGGCTTATCATCATCATCATCACGTGGAAATGTATAGCAGCCAAACATTCTAAAACGCGCGACGCCGATTCTAAAATGTGGAAGGAAAAACCGGGAGGACCCGGAGAAAAATCCACGCCACCACGGGGAGAGAGATAGAGAGACACGCAGACTACAAATATACAGCAGGCGTCAGGGTCGGGATCGAACGCACGACCTCCTGTATACCGAGCGAGGTAGTTAACATCTCCTAGCCACCGTGATGATGATGAGAGAGAGAGAGAGACACGCAAACTTCAAATATACAGCAGGCGTCAGGGTCGGGATCGAACCCACGACCTCCTGTATACCAGGCGAGGTAGTTAACATCTCCTGGCCACCGTGATGATGATGAGAGAGAGAGAAACTCGCAAACTTAAAATATACAGCAGCAGGCGTCAGGGTCGGGATCGAACGCACGACCTCCTGTATACCAGGCGAGGTAGTTAACATCTCCTGGCCACCGTGATGATGATGAGAGAGAGAGAAACTCGCAAACTTAAAATATACAGCAGCAGGCGTCAGGGTCGGGATCGAACCCACGACCTCCTGTATACCAGGCGAGGTAGTTAACATCTCCTGGCCACCGTGATGATGATGAGAGAGAGAGAAACTCGCAAACTTAAAATATACAGCAGCAGGCGTCAGGGTCGGGATCGAACGCACGACCTCCTGTATACCAGGCGAGGTAGTTAACATCTCCGCTGTGTTGCTCGCGACGTGCGCACCGTCTGCTCCGCAGTGGACGTCGTTTGAAATGAAAAAAGAGTCGGCCGTTGGCGCTGGTTTTCGCGGTCCGAATTTTTTGTTCGTTACAAATGATCACTCAAACAAAGTGGCTCATCACGCGGACATTTATAGCAGCCAAATTCTCTCAACTCCCTCTGCTGAAGCCCTCTCGTCGTGGCCAGCAGCAGCAGCAGCAGGAGCAGCAGCAGACCTCGACTTCGGCATTCAGCTTACGCGTCACCACCACCACCGCCGCCGCCACCGCCAAAGAAACGTCGCGAAATACCTTTCGCTTCATACGGAAACCTGGAGCTGGCTCGCTCGCAAGCCTTCAGCTCCTTTCAATAAGTTTTTTTTTTAAGTTCTCCTCGCGTTGCTTTGAATTCTATTTTTCTTCAAGACGTTGCAGGACCCCAGGTGAACGGGATAACGAGAAGAAAAACAATGAAAGGGCGAGGGGAGGAATTAAAAAAAAAATATCAAAGGCAACTAAACTTGTTAATAGGGTTTTCCCCTTTTTTCTGGCAACAAAACAGGTGTTACGATAATAAAAATGTGAAACAATAAAATTCTCACGACGTTTCGACTGCAACACAAGCAATCATCATCAGGTGTGAAAACCACAGCAAGAGAATTAGAATTTTTAATTTAATTTAATTATTTTATTGTTTCCCTTCTACGTGACTTTACCGAAAGAACCAAGAATATGAATCCCTGCAGTCACGAAAGCTTTAAATCAAAATTTAGGCGTTAAGATGTTAAAACACCAAACTGAAACTTTTTACAAGGAATCATGTTTGCATTAACCACTGCTTGTGGTCAGAATGCAAAAAAAAACCACTCTGATAATAAATGCATTGTCTTTGAAACTGATTGGTCCGCACCAGCGACAGCTTTCTTTTGAGCCTCGTCTCAAACGGTGTTAGACCAAGTGGACGCCAAAAGGCGAACACAGCACAAAACACAACGCCACTATCAGAGTAATGAGAGCTCGGGTCGAGCATCCACATCACGGGTCCTCCTTTTTGCCAGTACCAAAATATGACAATAGGTTTTTTCGCCTTTTTTATGGCAACAAAACCTCTTGAAGGACGCTGCAGGACCACAGGTGAACGGGGAGAATTACAAAAAAAAACTAAACATCTTGAATGAAGCTGCAGGCTTGAGATAGAGAGAGCGAGCGAGCGAGCGAGCAAGCGAGCTTCAAGTTTCGTATGGAGCGAGAGGTATTTGACGACGCTGCGTTTCGTCGTCGTCGTGGTGGTGGTAGCGGTTGCTTGGTGTGCAACCAGAAAATAACGGGAAAATTTAACAAATAATTTCAGGAGGACCACAAAAAAAAGCAAAGCAAACGAAAACGCCGGGCGTGACTCACCGGGTGGAAGTGTCCCAGCCGCAGGTTGTAGGTGAGGTCGTTCTGAAGGTCCCTGAGGAAGTGGCACGCATACTCGGGGTAGAGCGACAGGACGTTGTAGAGGCCTCGCAGGCCGATGCACTGCAGGGCGCAGTACGTGAGGGCCTTCACGTCGGCGTTGGTCTTCACCACCTCATCAATGACGGTCAGGTCCGAGCCGATGAGGTCTCCCTTCCCTGTGGCAACCGAGAGACTTTGCCTTTTAAAAACAACACAGATGAACAAGCATAATACGGTAAAGCCTTGGATTGGGAGCATAATTCGTTCCGAAAACGTGTCTGCGATCCAAAGCACTCGTATATCAAAGCGCTCGTGTATCAGTTGTGATCACGTGACGCTCGGCAGTACAAAGCGTGTACACGTACTACTACTCGTATTGCAAGACCCTCGCTCGTTTATCAAATTAATATTTATTTTAAAAAAAATTTGCTCGTCTTGCAAAGCACTCGCAGACCAAGTTACTCGCAATCCAAGGTGTTTACTGTACATCCACGCGCTGTGGCGCTTAATGCACCGCGCACAACACGAAAGAAAAGTCACGTGGTGGTGATGGTGGTGGTGTTCATCGCGCACGTCACGGTGACGAGCGAACGCTTCAGATGGTGAACACGTGGGGTGTGCCGTCCACGCTGGTACAGAGAGGGGCTTGTCCGGCTCCCCAGCCGAGAGAGAGAGAGACAAGGATCACCCCCTGCCCCCCCCCCCCAATATATCCTACAGCCTGCTCTCCTATAACGCGGTGTGGGAGGTTGGGGTGGAGGGTGGGGCACGCTCGTTACCGAGGATGGCGAGCACCGTGCCGTCCTTGAGCACCTCCATGGAGCCCGAGCACACAAAGTAAAGAGCCTGAAGAGCGTCGCCTTGCCGGAGCAGCACCTGCCACGCACAAAGACAAAGGTGCCCAACACCGTACCGGGGCCGTCCATAAATGACGTCACGCGATTCTGGACGATTTTTGACCCCCCCCCACCCACTCGTCACACGGCGTCACAAAAAGTCAGACCCCTCCTTAAATATGACGTCACAAAGCTCTGCCCCCCCCACCCCCCCCAAAACCATATTTCCATTTTGAAAAAAAAAAACATGCTTCAAATCGCTTTAAACTATTGTCATTGTAGTGCGTGTTTAATGTGGCGCTGCACTCTGATGTTGTAGGAGTGTTGTTATAACAATATAACAATTAGTGTTGTTATAACAATTATATATTTATTTATAGTTGCGCAATTTTACGTGACGTCACATTTCTAACCCCCCCCCCCCCTCGTCACACATCGTTACAAATGTCTGACACCCCCCCCCCCCCAGGTGCGTGACGTCATTTATGGACGGCCCCATAGCCTTCACGGACTTTTGGGGCAAGCGAACTATGAAGGCCGGCACGGCACGCGCAGCAGCGAGTGGCCAGCACCTGGTGATCGATACACAACGCACCAGGTACCCGTTTGAGGCTGGGTCGACCTAGGGGAGGCCCAGGACCAGGTTGTATGATCGTCACCAGTGAGCGGGAATCGAACCGCTGAGCCACGGCTCCTCACAACCGTCACACACAAACAAAGGCAGAAAAAAAATCCCAATTCATAATAAAGGTTTTTGGGTTAGATCGCGTTATTTATAAATGTGTCGTAACCCTCCACCACCCGACACGGCCAATCAGCAAAAAATGTGTCACGTTGACAAAAGACAAAATAGTTTGCTACTTTGGCCCACCGGTGTGTCAACGTGACACTTTTTTGCTGATTTGCCGTGTCGGGTGGTGGAGGGTTATGACACATTTACAAATAACGTGATCTAACCTAAAAAAAAAACGTTTATTATGAATAATATTGGTCGCGAAAGCTTACGTATTAAACCAAAAAAACCCAAGTTTACAAAACCACCAACAGGATTTACCGGCTGTAAACATTACCACTCCAAGCCACCGCAAAACGACGACGACTATCACCAAGATAATTTTCCCACGCCATCTAGTCTTTAGACAATCCGAGGTGCTCACATTTCATTTAGCTCGGATATACACCTACAAAACAAAGACTCCCCCGCATAGCTTGTAACAGACTGTTGGGGCAAGTGCTGTTAGCGTGACACCTATGAAGGCCGGCACAGCACACGAGGGGGTGGGTGGTTAGCACCACGCCCGGCCGCCTTTGTCTCCCTAGCGACGACGTTTACACAGCGCACCAGGTACTCATTTGAGACTGAGTCGACCTAGGGGAGGCCCGGGACCGGTTCAGATAATCGCCGCCCGTGTTGTGCCGTGAGCGGGAATCAAAACTCGGGTCGCCAGATTCGTAGCGCTAACCGCTACCCATTCGCTACACACAAACACGCAATCTAACCCAATAACCTTCATTATGAATAATATTGGCCGCGAAAGCCGACATGTAAAAACCACTGTGCACAAAGACAAAGATCTCGCCCACGTAGCCTATGATAGACTGTTGGGGCGAAAGCTGTTAGCCAGCAGCACCCATTAAGGCCGGCATGACGCACGATAGGGTCGGAGGGGTGGAGAAACACCACGCCCGGCCGCTCCACCGGCTATGAAGGCCACGACAGACAGGGAGACCACGTGTCCTCTGGTCGACGAAGCATCAGTAAGGAATTTGATTTCACTTTGCGTATCGGGGTGTTTTGCGTTTGGGGCCGTTCATAAATGACGTCACGCACCTGGGGGTGGGGTGGGGGGTCAGACATTTGTGACGATGCGTGACGAGGGAGGGGGGTGGGGGGGTTGAGAAATGTGACGTCACATCAAAATGCGCAACTTTAGATAAATATAGACAACACGTTCTACTTAATTAGATAGCCTTTTCAATAAATGTTTTCTCCTACAACATCAGAGTGCAGCGCCGCATTAAATACGCACTACAATGACAATAGTTTAAAGCGATTTGAAGCACGTTTTAATTTTTTTGGGAGGGGGGGGGCAGAGCCTTGTGACTTTTTGTGACGCCGTGTGACGAGGTGGGAGGGGGGGTGGCGGTCAAAAATCGTCCAAAACCGCGTGACGTCATGTACGGACGGCCCCTTTGCACGGCACGTGTATCATGTCGCGAATTGGTGTACGTTACGTATGCAAACCGGAGGTCCCCGAGAAGAATCATCTTCTCTCGCGACCACGGGGAGAACACGCGAATGCCGATAAGTGCAAGTGGAAGCGTCGCGGTCGGCGCGCTGCACTACGAACCCGGCGAGCAGACTTTCAATTTCCGCTCACTGCCACCAACACTGCGATCGATCCCGACGACCTCCTGTATACCAGGAGGAGGAGGGGTGGGGTTCTGGCCCTCTTGCTCACCTCTCCGGGCACGCAGAACGATGGCTTGACGCGCAGCGAGAGTGAGCGCAGGCACCCGCGCGACGCCGACTGGAAGAGGGGCAGTCGCAGCATCTCCTTGTTGAGGTGCAGCGCCACGTCGGCCTGCAGCTCCTCCGGGAAGTAGCGCAGCAGCTGCGCGAGCGGGACACCACGGCCGCAAGTTTGCGGCGGTCGGCCGTCGCGTCAGCCGCGGGTGGCATGGGGCTCGCGGCGCGACGGGAGGTTTGGAATCGCGGCGGTGGGGAGGGGGGAGGGGAAGGAGGAGGTTTGCTTGAAGGGGACTGGCCACACTTTCAGTTGTCATGTTTTGAGTCGGTGGCCGAAATAATCATAGTAATAGCAACTATGATACTAATCATTATCATAATAGGGCTAGCACGCGCCTAGGGTACCGAGGAAATGCGTCCGCATCCCGGGAATAATTTTTTTTTTTTAAACTGATCGGTTTGTTCAGTTGCCGATGATATTATATGACGATATTATATTTACTAAAATTATGTTGATATTACGTAATGTTATTAATCTAATACGTTTTTTTGTTGTTGTTACAGAACTCCCTTCACGCCAGGGGGTCTTAGCGGCGCCTGTACACGCGATAAGCGCTCTGCGTACGAATTTCATCTCAGCGCATTTGAAAGGGGCACCCCCAGCAGCAGCTGTCCCTGTGAGGCACAAACGCAGCTCGGCAGCGCCTGGCCCTTCGGGCAACGCACAAGCGGGGTGCACGAGCCTGCCCACAGTTCATCGTCGGATTTCTCGAGGGTCAATGAATATTCTGACTGAAATACAGGGTGCTTCAAAAAAAATGTTAACACGCACATGGGACTATCGTTTTTTTACTGGGGAAAAAAAATAGATACTAATACTGTACACTGTACCATAACAAATACATGTTATTAGCTAAAAAAAAGTCAAAGATTCTCCACTGGAATATCCTCATTGTTGCAAATTCTCCGAAGTGTTCACATTTTTTCGAAGCACCCTTCTATCTATAAAAATTAAAAAGGGCACTGGACCTCGTGCGTGTCGATGCCGTTGTTGAGGGCCCACGTGGTCTGGAAGTACTCGAGCATGCGCTGCTTGAGCTGCTTGGGCAGTCGGTGGATGCGGATGAAGTCCTTGAGGTCCTTGGTCTTGGTGTGGTAGAGGGACCAGCGAGAGTACATCCTCTGGATTATGGCCGTCACGTTTCCGAACACCACGGCGTGCATCAGGGCTGCGGGACGGACAGCGCGAGACAACGCCGTCGTCAACGCCGTCGTCAACGCCGTCGTCAACGCCGTCAACGCCGTCATCAACGCCGGTCGTCGTCGTCGGCGGCAACTGCTGTCGTCAACGCCGTCGTCAACGCCGTCGTCAATGCTGTCATCAACTCCGTCATCAACGCCGTCGCCGCCGTCAACGCTGGTCGTCGTCGTCGGCGGCAACTGCCGTCGGCAACGCCGTCGTCAACGCCGTCGGCAACGCCGTCGTCAACTCCGTTGTGAACGCCGTCGTCAACACCGTCGTCTACGCCGTCGGCAACGTCGTCGTCAACGCCGTCGTCAATGCCGTCGTCAACGCCGTCGCCATCGGCAACGTCGTCGTCAACGCCATCGTCAACGCCGTCGTCAACGCCGTCGTCAACGCCGTCGCCGTCGTCAACGCCGTCGTCAACGCCGTCGTCAACGCCGTCGTCAACGCCGTCGTCAACGCCGTCGTCAATGCCGTCACCGTCGTCAACGCCGTCGTCAACGCCGTCGTCAACGCCGTCGTCAACGCCGTCGCCGTCGTCAACGCCGTCGTCAACGCCGTCGTCAACGCCGTCGTCAACGCCGTCGTCAACTCCGTTGTGAACGCCGTCGTCAACGCCGTCATCAACGCCGTCGTCAACGCCGTCACCATCGGCAACGCCGTTGTCAACGCCGTCGTCAACGCCGTCGTCAACGCCGTCGTCAACTCCGTTGTAAACGCCGTCGTCAACGCCGTCGTCAACGCCGTCGTCAACGCCGTCGTCAACGCCGTCGTCAACGCCGTCGCCGTCGTCAACGCCGTCGTCAACGCCGTCGTCAACGCCGTCGTCAACTCCGTTGTGAACGCCGTCGTCAACGCCGTCATCAACGCCGTCGTCAACGCTGTCACCATCGGCAACGCCGTCGTCAACGCCGTCGTCAACGCCGTCGTCAACGCCGTCGTCAACTCCGTTGTAAACGCCGTCGTCAACGCCGTCGTCAATGCCGTCGTCAACGCCGTCGTCAACGCCGTCGTCAACACCGAGCGCGCGTGCCAAGGTTGCCGCGAAGCGGCGACGCGGCCCTGCAGGGTCCAAGGTGATGGTAGCGTTCGGTATGGAAAATCAAACACTCAACTCGCTCTATCAACACAACACTGCCTTGAAAGAACTAAAAAATATATATATAGAATCGGCGATGTGTCATGTGCTATGGAGAAGGGGCCATTGCCTGAAACGTCGTCGATTTCATAAATATATTTTTATTTATGCCACAGTGTGAGTTGTTGTTGTTTTTGTTGTTAGCTGTGCGTCTGCATCACGTGCAAGGCAGCAGCAGGGCCGAATAATTTTGTTTTGGAAAATATCGCGATAACCACTGCTCACTTTCATCTTGACGGATATCACATTCAATGAATGATTAAAGTCGAAATTAAAACAGCGATTAACTATTGCGTTGTGTTTTTGTCAATAGTTTTGTTTCGTAGGTAAATTAGAACAAAGACATTTATTACATGATGTTATCAATTTGGACTTTTTTTGGTAACGATTTAATTATGTCTTGCATAATGGACAGCATGCGCCGCATATGCATCTCGGCATCGCAACATTGATCGCTGCCTTAGGGGTGAGTGAAAGTGAAAGAAGTTTCCAGGAATATTCCTTCGTAACGAGAAGTGAATCTTAGACAATTCGAACAACTCCTTGGCTGTCCCCTGATGATGCCGCTTGTTGGATTTACCGGCGAGACGTCACGACGCAACCGCTGTGCTGAACTCGTAACGAATTGGCACGTTTTGTTCACGTGACGAACCCCCGACTAATTGGCCGTGTCGGGTGGTGGTGGCGGATTTCAACGGGTTTAACGACACATTTGTTATCTACGCTTTCTAACTCCCCCCCAAAAAAAATAAAACTCTCATAGCTAAGATTAAAAAAAAGTGACCCACAATTACAAATACCACGGGGTCACTCGATAACATAACACGAATTGAATCCCTGAAGAAGCTCGTGGCACATGGCGCGGAACGCCGGACATCGCATCGAACAACACGCGGCACGCGACCACCCCCCCCCCCTTCCTCGCCCGCCAGCGCTGTCCCCCCGAATTCCGTCCCATCAGCAAAAATCAGCCAGGGCGAAGCGGCGACCGGCTCACCCCCGGTGAGCATGGCGCATATGGAGAAGATCTTCTCGGCGTCCGTGTTGGCCGACACGTTGCCGAAGCCGACGCTGGTGAGGCTGCTCAGCGCGAAGTAGAGTGACGCGATGTACGCGCTGCGTAGGTTGGGTCCTCCGCGGGTGTTGTTCGCGTAGTACGGACGGTCCAGCCGCTTGCCCAGTTCGTGCAGCCAACCTTGGGCGGGCACGCGGTGGACGGCACGCGGTTCACGCGCTCGACGAAACACGCAGATCCGCCACCCCCCCCCACCCCACAACTCTCCTGTATAGCCCTGATGGATTTTTTTTTAATTTATTTATGCAAGGGCTGTTAGTGAGTAGCGCTGGATCGTCAATTGGCCGAACTGTAAAAGTGGGCGGAGTGGTGGCGCGGTGGTTAGCGCGCCTTGGGACTCAGTAGCCCTGGTTTGATTCCGGGCGGTGGCTAACAGCGGTGGCAAGCGGCGTCTGAACTGGTCCTGGGCGCCTCACCCCAATTACCAAAAAAAAAATACCTGTATAGCCTTTGAGCGACCGTTGGGGCAAGTGCTGTTAGCAAGCACCTGTGAAGGCTGGCACAGCACGCACAAGGGGTGGGTGGCCAACACCGCGCCCGGCCGCCTTTGTCTCCCCCGTGGCGATGTTTACACACTGCGCCATAGTACTGAGTCGAGGCCGAGTCGACCTAGGAGGAGCCCAGGACCGATTCCGGTAATCGTCACCGCTGTTGGTGGCCGTGAGCGGGAATCAAACTTTGCTTGCCGGGGTTCGCAGCGCAGCGCGCCAGCCGCTCCGCTCTAACACGCTCGCGCACATAAATACACGCAGTCGAAAATTCACAATTTCCGTGGCCACTGTGGCCTCTGTGACCTCCGCGCCGGGCTGTGAAGATAGGGGGAAATTGGGCAGTGGGGGGGGGCAGGGGGTGAGGGCAGGGGGGGGGTCAGGGGTGGCCCCCCTTGAATCCTTCCACCAAAGCCAATATCTTGTGGGCGATGTGTGTCAGCATCAAGTTCCAAATTGTCCTCACTTCACAAATCACCTGCAAATCGTAAAGAAAAGAGACACCCACCAACCACATCGCAAACACCGGTCCCCTACTGGCATCCTAATTTACAACTGCTAGCCGGGACTGAGCATGCACGTATTTATGTTGAACTTCTTTCGCACCGTACGTAGCCAACCGTGCTAATAGGAGGTGCTGTGTTTGTGTGTATGTCGAACTTCTTTCGCACCGTACGTAGCCAACTGTGCTAATCAGAGCTGCGGGGGTAGAAACAACAAACCAATCAGGCAAAAGCGGTTCTAAAGAAATTAGTTTTCCATCTATAGATGATTTAAAGAGTGCATAGCTTCAGTGGCTTCCTCATTTCGGATAGATAGAGACTCACAGAGACCCACATAGATCCAGAGACTCGTACAGAACCACAATGACCGACAGAGACCCACAGAAAACCCTTCGAGACCCCATACTCGTATGTATGTTGAGCTTCTTTCGCACCGTACGTGGCCAATCATGCTAATAGGAGGTGCTGTGTTTGTGTGTATGTCGAACTTCTTTCGCACCGTACGAAGCCAACCGTGCTAATCAGAGCTGCGGGGGTAGAAACAACAAACCAATCAGGCAAAAGCGGTTCTAAAGAAATTAGTTTTCCATCTATAGATTATTTAAAGAGTGCATAGCTCCAGTGGCTTCCTCACCTCGGACAGATAGAGACTCACAGAGACCCACATAGATCCAGAGACTCGTACAGAACCACAATGACCGACAGAGACCCACAGAAAACCCATTGAGACCCCATACTCGTATGTATGTTGAGCTTCTTTCGCACCGTACGTGGCCAACCGTGCTAATCGGAGGTGCCCTGCTCGTGGGCACCCGGTGGGGGGGGGGAGGGGCGGGTGGTGGCAGAGGCAGGCGGCAGACGGAGGTCCAGGGGGATCGGGGAAGCTCTCACCGATGTCCCAAGTCTCCGGGTCGTTGGCGGCCATCTCCTTGCGTCCGATGACGAACCACACGCAGGCCATCCAGTGGGCGAGCAGGGCGAACGTGCACATGAGCATTGCCAGCACGACGGCGCTGTACTGCGAGTAGCGCTCCAGCTTCTGGCGGAGACGCAGCAGCCGCAGCAGACGCACCGTCTTCAGCAGGTGCACCAGCGACGTCTGCGCTCGCATCGAGGGAGAGAGAGAGAGAGAGGAACTGCTGCATGGGCTGCTGTTGCATAGGCTGCTGCTGCTGCTGTTGAATGGACTGGCGCTGCTGCTGCTGCATAGGCTGTTGCTGTTGAATGGACTGGTGCAGCCAAATGGGGTGCTGCTGCTGAAAGGACTGGTGCTGCTGCATGGACTGGTGCTGCTGCTGCATAGACTGCTGCTGCTGCATGGACTGGTGCTGCTGCTGCTGCATAGACTGGTGCTGCTGCTGCATAGACTGGTGCTGGTGCTGCTGCATGGACTGGTGCTGCTGCATGGACTGGTGTCGCTGCTGCATGGACTGGTGCTCCTGCATGGACTGGTGCTGCATGGACTGGTGCTGCATGGACTGGTGCTGTTGCATGGACTGGTGCTGCATGGACTGGTGGTGCTGCATGGACTGGTGCTGCATGGACTGGTGCTGTTGCATGGACTGCTGCTGCATGGACTGGTGCTGCTGCATGGACTGGTGCTGCATGGACTGGTGCTGCATGGACTGGTGCTGCTGCATGGACTGGTGCTGCATGGACTGGTGCTGCATGGACTGGTGCTGTTGCATGGACTGGTGCTGCATGGACTGGTGCTGTTGCATGGACTGGTGCTGCATGGACTGGTGCTGCATGGACTGGTGCTGTTGCATGGACTGGTGCTGCATGGACTGGTGCTGTTGCATGGACTGGTGCTGCATGGACTGGTGCTGCATGGACTGGTGCTGTTGCATGGACTGGTGCTGCATGGACTGGTGCTGCATGGACTGGTGCTGCTGCATGGACTGGTGCTGCATGGACTGGTGCTGCATGGACTGGTGCTGCATGGACTGGTGCTGCTGCATTGACTGGTGCTGCTGCTGCATGGACTGCTGCTACTGCTGCATGGACTGGTACTGCTGAATGGACTGCTTCTGCTGCATGGACTACTGCTGCTGAATGGACTGGTGCTGCTGCATGGACTGCTGCTGCTGCATAGACTGGTGCTGCTGCTGCTGCATGGACTGCTGCTGCTGAATGGACTGCTGCTGCCGAATGTGGCGCAGCTGCTGCACGGGCTGCATGGTCTACAGTACAGAGTTGCAATCAAGAAGCACCAGTAGAAAGCGGTGATTGAGATAATTACTCAGCAAGGAGGTGATCGCAAACCAAAAACAATGTTTCACAAACTATCCGTTATACACACAAAAGCAAACAGATGACACGCTATACTGTGCTCGAGATCGCCCTCTCTAGTGCCCACGTGATTTGAGTTATGCACACATCATGTGACTATAATCTTTTTAATGTAGTCTCACAATGAAGAATTGTGGGCGCGCAAATAACATTGATGGGCAAGGCGTTCCGAAACGCTGTGGTCAACACAACAGATGCCTCCTTTTTTGGCTAACTCTTCATTTCGTCCACTGTTCTTGTACAGTGAGGGAAAAAAGTATTTGACCCCCTGCTGATTTTGTACGTTTGCCCACTGACAAAGAAATGATCAGCCTATAATTTTAATGGCAGGTTTATTTGAACAGTGATAGACAGAATAACAACAAAAAAATCCAGAAAAACGCATGTCAAAAATGTTATAAATTGATTTGCATTTTAAGGCAACAAAGGAGTGGCTCAAGAAGAAGCACATTAAGGTCATGGAGTGGCCTAGCCAGTCTCCAGACCTTAATCCCATAGAAAATCTGTGGAGGGTGCTGAAGGTTCGAGTTGCCAAACTTCAGCTTCGAAACCTTAATGACTTGGAGAAGATCTGCAAAGAGGAGTTGGACAAAATACCTCTTGAGATGTGTGCAAACCTGGTGGCCAACTACAAGAAACGTCTGGCCTCTGTGATTGCCAACAAGGGTTTTGCCACCAAGTACTAAGTCATGTTTTGCAGAGGGGTCTAATACTTATTTCCCTCATTAAAATGCCAATCAATTTACAACATTTTTGACATGCGTTTTTCTGGATTGTTTTGTTGTTATTCTGTCTCTCACTGTTAAAATCAACCTACCATTAAAATTATAGACTGATCATTTCTTTGTCAGTGGGCAAACGTACAAAAGCAGCAGGGGATCAAATACTTTTTTTCCCTCACTGTATGTTGGAGGGGAAATAAAAAAACGAAAAGAAATTGCAAGAGACCAAATTTCAACTTTTCGGTAAAAAAAAAACTCATTCTCAGTATCACTTCAAATACAGTTGCCTCTGCAGCGCAGAGAGCTTTTTGATCCCACCGTCAACATTGATTCGGCAGGGCAAGACCAGCGCAAACACAGCGCGGGGTCATGATAGAAGGCGACCCCGAGGAGGTGTCCCGCGAGAATTGTGTTGCGTTGTGCGGTTGAGTGAAATCAGCGTCTTACGAAATGCGTACGCATCCCATTCACAACGCATACATGAACACATGTAAACGCACGCTGTGCATCATTTATTAACGGCGCTATTACCCGACTTGTAGCCGCCCGCATTATTTAACGTTGACAAATTTCCACCGCCGTGATCATTAACGCCGCGCCGAGAGGGGGACGCGTTCGAAAAAAATGCCGAACGATTCAGTGAGCGGCGAGACCCCTTTTTCGGGACTGGCCGCGAGAGAGGAAAACTTTTTTTTTTTTACAAAATAACTTGACGAGTATTGCAACGCGTGGTGCACCAGAGAATATATCAGAGGTGGCGGCGCACCGCGAAATGAATTTTCCCTCCAAAAAAAACAAGATACCCGTAATTTCCACGCAGACGAAATTTTTTCGCCGTCGCTCGCCACGTCATTTGCCTCGCATGCGATGCGGGACGCTGCGTTGCTACCGGCAACTAACTCGACGCGCGGACTCTGGCCGAATGTATCGAAGGTCTGCCCAAAACACATTATTTGGCCGATTAAAAAAAAATAAAAACCCATCGCCGTCAACCCCGTCGTCGCTCGGAAGGCGAAGAAGAATGCCCTCGAGGGCTATCTCTCTCTCGAGCGTTACAGAATGTGTTTTTTTTTGTTGGCGGGCAAGCCTCGGGAGGCATTACCACGGTGATGTTGAGCGCGAAGAGGAGGTCGAAGGGCAGGGCTGCGATGAGGTCGATGAAGAACCACGTGGTGGAGTAGTGCATGCAGATGAGCCGTGAGTCGTACACCACTTGGCCAGACTTGCTGACGAACGTGGTGCGAAAATTCAGGATGATGTCTGCACGGGGACACGCGCATGGCAACGTGTGTTCACGACGGATTGGCACGCAAAGGCGCCGCCCTGCAGTTGCTTGCTTACTGGAAATCTGTGAAAAAGAGCTTTGTAGCTCATCGGATTCCTCCTCTGCTTACGCCACTGCAGGGAGAAGGGATCGCTAAAGAGCCCCTCGAGAGCAGTGGTTCTGAACCTTGCTTGGCTACTCCTGTACCCCCATTGCTGATTTTAGTTTTCAACCGAGTAACCCCCTTGGCTGACCCAACGTGGTCCTGAGAAACGAACGTATGAACAAGGAACATCAATAATTGAACCAATTGTCCATTTTGTGAGGTATATCCCAACTTAGCTAAGTAACCGCAAAAGAATACAATTTTCTTTTAAACGAACGTTCTGCGCGTGTGATGTTATTTGTTCGCGTTTGCTGGTTACTCTTGCAAACCACATTGTTGACAATCAGTGAGTTTATAAATGTATTTTTTGTGTCTTGCTCGGTTACCATATGGTTTTGCATTTCATCGCCGTCATTTTATATCGGCGGATTCGTACGCGATTGTTCACCAATGACTCTCGTGCATGATTTAATTTCACACATTGATACATCACCTCCCGTTTCGCCCTGGGACATCGCCCATGTAACCCCCTCGCAGGGGTGCGCGTTACCCTGGTTGAGAACCCCTGCTCTAGAGCTCTCGATCAGCGGTTCTTAACTGGGGGTGCACGCACTCCCTGGGGTTGCGAGATGCCCTTTCTGAGAACCAAAGTGGTGCAGGCTGCAGTAAAGGTTCAGAACCGCTGTTCTCGAGGGTTATTTTTGCGGCCATCCTCAACTCTTACACACTGACCAGGTGTCTTCGATAGATATGTTTAGTGCCGACACTTTACCCAGCACACATGAACTGGACCTTCTTCGACCTCAATCGCAGCTCTGCCCTTCTGTGTGGTGAACTCGTTTATGGTGCTCGTGTGGACAGAGGAGCGAGGAGGAGGTGGTGGCGATGTGGTGGGGGGGGGGGGCATTTGTAAAACTTTTGCACTATTGTTCCAACTGCCCCCCCCCCCTGGATTGCAAGTCCATCGTACCAGACATACCAGGTCAGCGCGTGTGAATTTTAACTGCGTACGACTCTGCTTTGGCCCAAAACATTCGGTATCTTTTATGTGAAGTCACGTAGAAGGGAAATAATAAAATAATAAAAAAACAACATAATTAAATAAAATTCTCACGACGTTTCGGCCAAATTTGGAGCGCTGTCTTCCCGACAGTTATGTTTCTTCACCTGAGGAAGGCTACTTGTGTTGTGGCCGAAACGTCGTGGGAATTTTATTTTATTATTTTATTATTTCCCTTCTACGTGACTTTACCGAAAGAACCAAGAAGATGAATCCCTGCAGTCACGAAAGCTTTAAATCGAAATAAAATCTTTTATGTATTTAATTATCATTGCGTTTATGTGTTAAATGGCAACATTTCCATGTGAATGCCAAATTTGGTTTCGCCGCATATGCACTTATGGCCGGGTGGGCGAAGAGGCTCACGTGATGTAAATATCCCTCCTTTTGTCCTGGTGCCGACGGTAATGATGTCGCCAAGCCACGGCCAAATTGACGGAAAAAATAAAGAAAAGGCTTTTCTCCTTTCTGGCAATACAACAGGTGGCATATCGCTGGGACCCTTTTTATTTATTTTTTTGCCAGATAGATACGACTGCTCAACCCGAGCTTTTGATGCTTTGATACTTGCATTGCCTTTTTTACTGTTTGACTTTTGGCATTCTCTGGTCGTCTAAGACTTGTGGGTGAGGTTATGCCACAAAGAGGGCCGTCCTTGGTGTCGGCCAATCGAGTTTCAAAGCCAACGCAAATATTATTATTATCAGAGCACGCTTGTTTTGAATGTTTTTTGCCACGAGTACGTGTGGTTAATGCAAAAATGTATTTATTAGGTGCTTCCGAAAAGGGTTATTGGCAAAAATCAGAACATGTATTTATACTTGAGGAATCCGATGAGCTATGAAGCTCTTTTTCACAGATGTCCAGTTGGGGGCGTGTAAAAACGTTACAACAACAAACAGTACAACACACGATAGTAGTGCAAAGTATAATAAAGGTAAACAAACCACCCAAACAAATACAACAACTTAACCATCGCCACCCTACCAGACAAAGCCCACTGAGCTATTAACTTACTGTTCAAAAAGCGACCTGGCCACAAATGATAGCTCAACAAAGTGGCCCATCACTTGGACATTTATAGCAGCGACATCATCTAAACAGTCTAAACGCACCTTGATTCTAAATGTGGAGGGAAATACCGGAGGACCTGGAGACAAAAATCCACGTGATCCACGGTGGAGATTGAGAGACACGCAAACTCCAAACATACAGCAGGCATCAGGGTCGGGATCGAACACCTGGCCTGCTGCATACCAGGCGAGGTAGTCAACATCTCACCACCTACAATTTTACATTCAGGCGGTAAGGTTAAAGCCATACAGTAGCTATCAACCCCTTATCAGTGCCCTACCTTATTACAGACCAAGTCAAACTTTATTGGCCACCACGTTCCATTATAAATCTCAACGTTCATCCCATCACAAGGGAAAAACATAAATTAGACACATTTGTATTGCCCTATAGAAACGGCTGGACCTGAAAACTCAAATTGCCTCTACAAGAATACGGGTTAAACCGTATGGGTTGGTATGGTCGTGTAGTGTATAGTGTAAGGTAGAGTAGTGTATAGTGTATTGTATAATAGTGTACAGTAGTGCAGTGTATAGTGAATACATGTCAACCCCTTATCAGTGCCCCACCTTAGAACAGACCAATTCAGACATTATTGGCCACCCCGTGCCCCTTATGAATCTCAACGCTCATCCTACAAAGTCCCATGCACAAGAGAGAAACACACAAACAAATAAGACAGAATATATATTTGTTGTTGTATTCGAGCAGCAGCAGCGGCAGCAGCAGCCAGCAGCAGCAGCCAGCAGCAGCAGCCAGCAGCAGCCAGCAGCAGCAGCAGCAGCAGCCAGCAGCAGCAGCCAGCAGCAGCAGCAGCAGCCAGCAGCAGCCGCAACAGCAGCCAGCAGCAGCAGCAGCAGCAGCCAGCAGCAGCCGCAACAGCAGCCAGCAGCAGCAGCAGCCAGCAGCAGCCAGCAGCAGCAGCCAGCAGCAGCAGCAGCAGCCAGCAGCAGCAGCAGCAGCCAGCAGCAGCAGCAGCAGCCAGCAGCCAGCAGCAGCCGCAGCAGCAGCCAGCAGCAGCCAGCAGCAGCAGCAGCAGCCAGCAGCAGCAGCAGCCAGCAGCCAGCAGCAGCAGTAGCAGCAGCCAGCAGCAGCCAGCAGCAGTAGCAGCAGCCAGCAGCAGCAGCCAGCAGCAGCAGCAGCCAGCAGCAGCAGCCAGCAGCTAGCAGCAGCAGCAGCCAGCAGCCAGCAGCAGCAGCCAGCAGCAGCAGCCAGCAGCCAGCAGCAGCCAGCAGCAGCAGCAGCAGCCAGCAGCAGCCAGCAGCAGCCAGCAGCAGCCGCAGCCAGCAGCCAGCAGCAGCAGCAGCCAGCAGCAGCCAGCAGCCAGCAGCAGCCAGCAGCAGCCAGCAGCAGCAGCAGGCAGCAGCCAGCCAGCAGCAGCCAGCAGCCAGCAGCAGCCAGCAGCAGCAGCAGCCAGCAGCAGCAGCAGCCAGCCAGCAGCAGCCAGCAGCCAGCAGCAGCCAGCAGCCAGCAGCAGCCAGCCAGCAGCAGCCAGCAGCCAGCAGCAGCCAGCAGCAGCAGCAGCCAGCAGCAGCAGCAGTCGGGAGGTGACGGGGTGGATGGGAGAGGGTCGAAGTGCATCGACGGACCCGTGATGAAGAGGAACTCGACGGCGATGTCGCTGACGATGGTGATGCGCGACGGCACGGGCTTGTCCTCCTTGCCCACGAAGCAGACGTTGTAGGGCACGGTGAGGGCCACGTAGAAGGTCGCCAGCAGGGTCAGCCAGTCCCAGCCGGCTGAGGCGGGCATGGGGGTGGTGGTACAGGCGCGCATTGGCGGGTTGGGTGGTGGAGGGGAGAGACGACACACCATTGTCCTGCCCGCGCCACGACCGCCCCCGCGGACCCCCGAAACGAGTAGCGGTGCGAGCTGCGCGACCTCGGCCAGAGAGGCGTCGCAGCGTTCAACGCCAGCCGCAAAGATAAAGGCAAAGATCCCCCGTGTAGCCTGCGACGGACTGTAGGGGCAAGTGCTGTTAGCGAGCAACTATGAAGGCCGGCACGGCACTACGAAGGGGTGGGGTGGCCAGCACCACGCCCGGCCGCCTTTGTCTCCCTAGTGGCGACGTTTACTGCACACCGCACCAGGTACTCATTTGAGGCCGAGTCGACCTAGGGGAGGCCCATGGATCGGTTCAAATAATCGTCACCGGTGTTGGCCGTGAGCGGGAATCGAACCCGGGTCCCCAGGTTCGTAGCGCTAACCGCTACACTATCGCTCCCCCCCCCCCCCCCCACACACACACAGATAGACACACATACACACAAAGATCCCCCGTATAGCCTTAACAGATTGTAGGGGCAAGTGCTGTTAGCGAGCACCTATGAAGGCCGTAACGGTACACGAGGGGGTGGGTGGCCAGCACCACGCCCGACCGCCTTTGTCTCCCCAGTGGCAATGTTTACACACCGCACCGGGTACTCATTTGAGGCTGATCCGACCCATGGGAGACCCAGGAGCGGTTCCAGATCATCGCCACCGGCGTCGTGTGCGGGGATCGAACTCTTGGGTGTCCGCCGGGTTCTTAGCTAAGCGCGCTCACCGAGAACAAAATACAAAGACCACCACCCCCCCATCCCACCCCGTAATAAAGGCGTTTGTGTTAGATCGCGTAAGTGTAAATGTGTCGTAACCCTCCACCACCCGACACATAAACAGGACCCAGGACCCAGGACTTGGCCTAGAGCGTTGCTCTTCATTTAATTGTCAGAGTGGGGGGGGGGGGGGGGCATTTTGGCCGATAAAACATCGCCAGTATGAGGACCGCCACGCCACTTGGAACCATTGTTTGGGTTTAACAGCACGATGATGGTGATGGTGGTGGTGGGTGTTGTCACTGTTTGTGTATAGGAGGGAGACCGCACGTCAGGGGCTGCACTAAAGGCCACCAGAGGCCGTCAGCGGCCCGTGGGGATTGCAATGAATAACGCTGGCCTAGAGGCACTGACTTTGATGCTCACCCTAACGCCTTTACATCCTGTCTATATATATGTTTGTTTGTTAATCTTCCCTCTTGATCCGTGCAGTTCACCTGTCGCAGATTGGCGCTCCCCCGCCTCTGCAGACCCGGCAAATAATTATTTATCAGAATACATTTTAATTTTTTTAAAGGCATTCAATTAATGCGTCGTGATACGTCACAGCAGGTGGGTGGCTTCTCTTTTTTTGTTCAATCCAATTATGTTGATCGTGAATTTTTGTTTTGTTTTTAAAAAAACGTGCCCTGCCTTTATCGCTCGCGGATTTCTGCAATTGTCCACCGGGACAGACCACGTGTTCCAGAAGGAAAGACACATCGAGCAATTGCTCCGATTTGAGATTCGTTTGAAAAGCAGAAGCAA
Source organism: Petromyzon marinus (assembly GCF_048934315.1). Classification (NCBI taxonomy): domain Eukaryota; kingdom Metazoa; phylum Chordata; class Hyperoartia; order Petromyzontiformes; family Petromyzontidae; genus Petromyzon; species Petromyzon marinus. The sequence continues at coordinate 7,365,707 of NC_133722.1, forward strand.
GCAATCGTTGTGCATGCCTTTCATATTCTCCGTAGATGTCTGTTGCTGTTAATCCACTGCTCGATGCAGGCCCGAGCAAAGATGCTGGTTTTGCGGGAGGGGTGGGATGGGTGCGGTGCGTAGTAAACATCGCCGCCACTGGGGAGACAAAGGCGGCCGGGCGTGGTGCTGGCCCACCCACCCCTCTCGTGTGCCACAGTGCCGGCCTTCTCAGGTTCTCGCTAACAGCACTTGCCCCTACAGTCTGTTAAAGGCTATACTGGGGATCTTTTGTCTTTGTGGTGAGTGCCCAGGACCAGTTCACATATCGCCTGTCACCGATGTCAGCGTGGCCGGGAATGAAACTCAGGCCACCAGGTCCACAGTGCAGCGCGCTAACCACTGCGCCACCACTCGACATTTGGGTTGATTGACGGTGCAGCACTAATATCATTCCGGTAACTCATCACCTTCAGTCACCTCCTTGTCACTCTTGTATCGCTACTAGCGCTCATTCATTATTCCTCTCCTTGTTGAGAGGGCTCGGTCTGGAGCAAAGCGACTGTCGCGTCTCAACCGTCACGCTGTGTTCAACCGCCACGCTGCACCAGCATTCCTCCACAGCTCCGGCTGCCATCCTGATGATGCTGGTCGCAATTACCAGCGAAACGTCACGGCGCTCGAATTGTAAATGTTGTAGTGGGTTTACTCTACAACGCACAACCGCTGTGCTGAACTATAGTAACGAATCGGCACGTTTTGTTTACGTGACAAACCTCACTATTTGGGATGTGTCGGTGATAGTGGCGGGTTTAACCACGCATTTATATGTACGTGATCTAACCCAAAAAACTCTATTTTGCACAGCAACACGTTCACGCTCCCACCCAAAAAAAGCAAAATAACACCCTTACTCTGCATAGTAGTTGGCGATGCTGCTGCTGCGATGGCAGTGGTGCAAAAGCACAGACAACAACAACAACTCTATACTACGACAACACGTATCTTTGGGACTATCTGTGTCAGTATCAAGGTGATGAAAAAAATCAAAAGGCTTTAGCCTCTCTGGCAGTCTTCTTGATGCCTTGTAATGGATATTTATGTGGTTGTAGAACCTGAATTATTACCATAAACTCGATAATAAACCAAACTATTATGATTCTACCAGGTAAGGCCCACTGAGCTACGTAGCTCTTTTGCAGAAGCGACCTGGCCATTACAAATTGTAGCTCAACGAAGCGGCTTATCGTGTGGACATTTAAATCAGCCAAATACTCTAGACGCACAATTCAAAATGTGGAGGGGAAAGCCGGAGGACACGGAGAAAAATCCTTGCGACCACGGGGAGAACATGTGAACTCCAAATATACAGGCGTCAGGGCTCGGGGGTCAGGGGTCGGGTTCGAACCCACGACCTCTTGTATACCGGGCGAGGGAGATAACATCTTGCCACCACGGCACGTTATACACAATCGTCAATAACACTGTGACCTGAAAAGAAAACATAATAGACAACGTTTCGGGCAATGGCCCTTCACAGCACACTGTTTTATGCAGAGCGGGTTGGGACATCGTTGGTGGCGAACGTGGTGCGTTTCCCAACCCTAGGCAGTTTCACTCCTTCATTTACCCTCTTATCTTACACATAGAGAGGCTTTCATAGGCCTCTCTGACAGAAAGGCCTCCCCTATACGTGTGCTATGAGTAAGGGCACTAGCTCAATATGTCACCTTTTATATATATTTTACCTTTTAAGGCCACGGTGTGATTGACAAATGAGTCGAGTGGTCGACTGCCTATGGAGTTTATCTTGTCCTAAGCGGAGCAGGCATTTGCCGCACCGACCACGAATTTATCTTGAAAATGGGTCCCGCACAGCAGTTGATTATAGGCATTCTCAGGCTGCTACATTGCTACGTTGGTGCTCTAAAAGGAAAAACAAAATTGGACACTTTTCTAGTAGAGTTAAAAATAAGATCGACCTCATTATCATTCCGCCTGTGTTCCTGAGAAACTGCCGTCAAGTGTGAGGATCGAGGTGTTAATTTCCGTTGATTGAAATTAGCCCCGAAAATTATTCGTCAGCTTAAGGGGGTTTTTGTTTTTTTCGCCAACGGTGGCCGCGAGAGGATGAAGATCACCAATCGTAATGAAGACTTTGACTTCTTCCCCCCCCCCCAATACCACCAGCATCACCAGCAGCAGCACCACCACCACCAATAGACCATGACTGCGCACCAATACCACGACCACCAACAAACAACAAAGATCCCCTGTATAACCTCGGCAGACTGTCGGGGCAAGTGCTGTTAGGAAGTAGCACATATGAAGGCCGGAACGGCACACGACGGAGTGGGTGGCCAGCACCACGCCCGACCGCCAGTGGCGATGTTTACACACCACACCAGGTACTCATTTGAGGCTGAGTCGACCTAGGAGAGGCCCAGGAACCGGTTCTATTGAATGTCACTGGGGTTGGCCGTGGGCTGGAATTAAGCTCGGGTCGCCGGGTTCATAGCGCAGCACGCTATCCACCACACCACCGCAACCCACCACCACCACAACTACAATCACCACCATCGTCACCGCCATCACCACTAGACTATGGCTGCACACCAAAAACGCGGCTGACTGACGAGACAAAATTTAATTAACGAGTGTGAATTAAGATTCTGGCTACAATAATTTGGTACCGCTGTTAAAGCAGTGCACTGAGAAACACCCAACATGGTACTTAATTCATACCTGTCAACCCTTATTACAGACCAATGCAGACCGTAATCGTAAGCCTGTGCCCTTTTATATCTCAACGTTCATCCTGCAAAGTCCCATCACAATGGAGAAACACAAACAAATGGACAAACATTTTTGTTGCCCGTATTGAAACGGCTGTACACCGTATGGACCTGGAAACTCGATATCCCTGCACAGTACAAGAATACGGGGTAAACCGTATGGGTTGACGCGGTATGTGAATTGGCTATCCATGTCTACATAACAAGATTAACCGAGGTCACCGATTGGCCGACCTGACAATACTGGTGGGGAGAATTACACACCCCTCAATGGAAAACACTGAATCGCTGCGCGCGTTTGACTAAACTCTTGACGGTTCGAGTCGACCGGACTAAGCCTCTTGGCTACAATTTAAACCGCTGGCTAAATTTACCACTCATAGAGAGATGACCTTCACTCCAGGCAGCGCGAACCGCCCAATGGAATCTCCCAAGCCTGGAACGTCTTTTCAAGAAGCATCAGAATTACAAGTGATCGGGGGAAGAAGACAAATAAATAACAATAGCAAAGCACCGGAGGATGCTCCGGTCGGCTGTTAGGAATAGATGCAGGGCCACAGTGTCTGATTGGCTAGTTAGGGCTAGTGATAGCACTGTGTCTAGTTAACCTCTGATTGGCCAGTTTGTTAGGGCCAGCGATAGGGCTTTGTGTTCAGTTATCTTCTGATTGGCCAGTCTGTTAGGGCTAGTGATAGAGCTTGCGTCTCGTTGGCTAGATTGTTCGGGTTAGCGATAGAGCTAACGTCTGGTTAGCTGGTTTTAATTGGGCTAGCGGTCGCGCTCGCGTCTGGTTGGCTAGTTAATTGGGGTTAGCAGTAGGGCTAACGTCTGGTTGGCTAGTTTGTTTGGGCTAGCAGTAGGGCTGGCGTCTGGTTGGCTAGTTTGTTTGGGCTAGCAGTCGCGCTAGCGCCTGATTGGCTAGCGCACTCCAGTCTACCTCTGCCCAACGTGTCGGCAGGGGGCAGCTGGTGAGGCGCTGGGTTACCCTTGAAGGTGGCATAGTGAAGCAGGATGAATCTGGACTTCTGCACCGTCGCCACCTTGTACTCCGGCAAGACCAGCTGCTCGCGTAGCACCCTCTGCGGGAAAAGAGAAAGCAGAACTTGCTGAACTTGCTGACCGAGCGCCTACTGGACTTCTGCGAGAAAGAGCTTTACAGCTCATCGGATTCCTCCAGTCAAAATTAGGATTCTGGTGCCGATTCCAGAAACGGCTTGTTAAAAAAATCTCGCAGAGCGTCTCCTTGTCTCTCTCTCTCTCTCGCGCGCGAAAGAACCCATACGGTCACTGGCAGAGCCAGGATTTTCAGGTAGGGCGGGCAATCCCTCCAGCAATGAAAAATGATAGAGGAGTTGTTAGTAAGGGTCGAATTCGAACCGCGTTGTGTGATCGGCATCGCGCTCGCTGAAGGTGTTTGCCTTCAGGGAAGTCGTGTACTGTATACGAAACTGCGCACAATTCTGAGCCACTTATAACTGCTTTGCCGTTACTTATTGCCAATTATTGACTCAGATAATTGTTCTATCATCTCATAGAGTCCCTGGCACGTAATAATATGCTACACAGTGGCAGTGGGGGTCGCAAAATGCCGATTTATTACTAATAAACCCCAATGATCCGATCGAAATTAGGAATTTCGATCGAAATTAGGAATTTCGATCGGATCATTGGGGGGGGGGGGGGGGGGGCACGTGCCACCCCACCCCCCTCTGGCTCCGCCAGTGCATACGGTTTAACTCGTATTCTTGTACAGGGAAATTGGGTTTTCAGGTCCACACGGCGTACAGCCGTTTCAATACGGGCAAACATTTTTTTCCAATTTGTTTGTGTTTCTCCCTTGTGATGGGATTTTGTAGGAGGAACGTTGGGATTTATAAGGGACACGGTGTGACCAATACGGTCTGAAATGGTCTGTAATAAGGTAAGGTGCTGATAAGGGGTTGACATGTATATATATATTTTTTTACATACAAGAGCCCGATTTTAGAATGTGGAAAAACACAAACATACACACAGCCCCCTGCGAGCAATAAACCCAGGGGCCAGGTTCCCTCGGGATAGGGACCAGCCAAAGGTGACTGGGCTCACTGCTCCCTACCTCCCCTCGTAGGGGCGACGATCGGGAACGCGGCGTTTTTAAGGGGCGGCGAGAGGGCGGGAGAGAGCAGGTGGGGTTGGGAGAATGTACCCAAACAGAACAGCAAAAGATAAAATAACACACACGCGCGCATTGAGCGAATTTGTCATTCTTACAGATCCCCAGTGCCTTCGAACACCGAGCGGATCGCAAACACACACACACAACACCAGTGGTGATTCAGGCGACGGATGTCGAAGCCGGCGCACGGTTTGCTCGTCGCTGAAACAACGCCGCTGCCAGTGCGGTTGACGGGCTGCGTGTAAATATAGCTGAGACAACGACGAAAAAGCATTTCCGTGGAGAGACAGATGTGGGGAGGAGGTGCAGCGGGAGGAGATGGCGTTTTATTTTATTTGGGACTGCAAACCAAACGCGCGCGTGTTGAACTTCTGTCGCGCCGTACTTAGCCAACCCGCGGTCATCGGAGGTGCGGGGGAAGGGCAACACACCGAGCATTAAAAAAGGAGAGTTCTAGAGAAAATGAGTTCTCAATCTCGACGATGATTTAAAAGTTGCATCGCTCCAGCGGCCTCCTAATATCAGACGGAAGAGCGTTCCAGACGGCCGCAGAAGCGCGTCTGAAAGCGCGTGATGCGGCGCCCGCCTCTGTGCGACGGTCAGCCAAAAGCCGCTGCGAGGATAGACGTCGAACTTCTTTCGCGCCGTACGTGGCCAGGCGTGCTAATCGGAGGTGCGCGGCGGGGGGGGGGGGGAGGGGAAGGACGATCGGAGTTCCCGTGATGGCCCAACGCTCCTTGACGCGATCAGCGAGGTTATCGTGGTCCGTCCGCGGCAAGCGTTGCGGCTGCAACAATTCCCCTTGCCCCCCCCCCCACCCAACACCCGCACGGTGTAAATCAGAGCGTCCGCTCCGCCGCCTTCTCGTACGCGTAACCCGTGGGTGGACGGCCCTCCCCGCCACACACACACACACACTGGCGTTCGGCGACCCCTTCACACTCACGTTGTTGATCTTCAGCTTGCCCTTGCTCTCCTTGTTCTGCAGGTGGCCCGACAGGTGGTAGAGCACGGCGCGGCTCCTACGCCGGCTTGACATGAACGCCGGGCGAACTGCCCGGCGCTTCTTCCGTCGGCTAGCGTCTTCTGGACATGCGGCAGGGGGCGGGGAGGGGGGTGGGGGGGGCAGCGGGGGGCAGCGGAGGCGGTTGGGGGGGGGGGGGCGGTCACGTAACGCACAAACAGCGGTGGGCACATCGCGGGCAAAGCGGTGCGCGGTGATGAAGGACAGCAGGGGGCTTGGCCAGCGCACGTCACGGGCTCAGACGGGGTTGGCGGGCCCGGTGGTCAGAGGGTTAGAAGGTTCGGAAGTTCAGACTGAGAATCTTTAGACACCTTTGGGTCTTTCGGTAAAGTCACGTAGATGGAAAAATAATGAAATAATAACGTGTTTTTTTTCTATGTACGTGACTTCACCGAAATGTGACTTTGCCGAGAATGAATTCCTGCAGTCACGAAAGCTTTCAGTCAAGATTTGAGAATCTTTATTCATGCGGGAGGAGGAATCTGATGGGCTATGAAGCTCTCTATTTTCACAGATATCTCCAGTAGGGTCACGTTGTGAGAACGTGACAACTATATGAGTGCAAAGTATCGAGGAAAATGTAAACATCAGTTATAAATTTGAAGTTTTCGTGACTGCGATGATACATACTCTTTGGTTCTTTCGGTAAAGTCACGTAGGTAAAAATAAAAAAATAAAGTTAATCAAAAGTTAAAGTGAAACGTCGTGATTTGATTAAGTTTATTTTTTTATTTTTACCTACGTGACTTTACCGAAAGAACCAAAGAGTATGTAAACATCACTTACAAAATATGTACATATAAAACTAAACTTTTTTTTTTATTACCAGATAAGGCCCGATTTAAAGCTTTCGTGACTGCAAGGATTCATCTTCTTTGGTTCTTTCGGTAAAGTCACGTAGAATGAGAATAAAATAATAAATTGATAAAATAAAATAACACAATAAAATTCTCACGACGTTTCGGCCACAACACAAGCGGCCTTCATCAGGTGAAGGGACGAGACTGTCTGGAGGACAGCGCTGGAGCTGATGAAGGCCGCTTGTGTTGTGGCCGAAACGTCGTGAGAATTTTATTGTGTTATTTTATTTTATCAATTTATTATTTTATTCTCATTCTACGTGACTTTACCGAAAGAACCAAAGAAGACAGATAAGGCCCACTGAGCTATCAGCTTCTTTTTCAGAAGCCACGTGGCCACCACAAATGATATCTATACGAAGAGGTGGCTTATCAAGTTCTTCCCCTACCCCTCCCTTCCCTCCTCCCTCGTTCCCCCGTCTCTATATCCTCCCTTACTATTGTTATCCCCCACTCCCTTTCCCCCCATAGAAACTCTCGGGCTCGCCGTCCCCACCTAATCAGGGACAGGGAGCCCACATATTCTCCACCTCCCCGCCTTAACTATTTGTATTTTTGTTATCTTAACCAGGTAAAAGCCCCGCTGAGCTGCTACGTGGCTCTTTTTCCAGACGCGACCCTGGCCATGGCAAATGACGGCAGCTCAACAAAGTGGGTCATCATCATCACCATGTGGAGATTTATGGCGCCCGAATACCCTCAGCGCGCGATGTCGATTCTAAACGTGGAGGGAAAAACCTGGAGGACCCGGAGAAAAATCCACGCGACCACGGGGAGAGAGAGAGAGAGACACCGCAAACTCCAAATATACAGCAGCAGGCGTCAGGGTCGGGATCGTACCCACGCCCTCCTGTATACCGAGCGAGGTAGTTAACATCTCCTAGCCACAGTGATGATGATGATGAGAGAGAGACACGCAAACTCCAAATATACAGCAGCAGCAGGCGTCAGGGTCGGGATCGAGCCCACGCCCTCCTGTACACCAGGCGAGGTAGTTGAAATATCCTAGCCACCGTGATGATTATGAAAGAGAGAGAGAGAGACACGCAAACTCCAAATTTCCGTGAGGCGTCAGGGTTGGGATCGAACCCACGCCCTCCTGTATACCAGGCAAGGTAGTTAATATCTCCTAGCCACCGTGATGATGATGAGAGAGAGAGAGAGACACGCAAACTCCAAATATACAGCAGCAGGCGTCAGGGTCCGGATCGAATCCACGACCTCCTGTATACCAGGCGAGGTAGTTGACATCTCCTAACCACCGTGGCGCTCGCGAGGGATGGGATGGAGTGGAGGGGCGAGTGGAGGGAAGGGAATGAGAGCTCCTCTGGTTGATGTTTGGGTCTACTGTGGCCAGTCTGGATATCGCAGCCTACTCTCCCGCAGGCTGTAGAGTAGGGGGAAAGTCGACTGGCACGAAATGCGATTTGATGGGTGCAGCACGGGGCATAGCAGGCGATTTCAATCGATGAATCGGCGTGTCGTCAAAGGCCGAGCACAAAATAGCAACACGACTGAAACTAAACCAACACGTATAAAAATACGGACATCAATAAGGTATCCGTTGCTGCTACGTTGCCATGGAAACATAACACATTCGTGAAAACGTGCGATTCTTCATTTGTCATCGGCAAATGTTATCCATTAAATAATGAAAACAAACTCGACCATTACCCAGCTGAGAAATATTTTTGTTCACCAAAAAAATCATACTCTTTGGTTCTATTCGGTAAAGTCACGTAGGTAAAAAATAAAACCTACGTGACTTTACCGAATAGAACCAAAGAGTATGGATCCTTGCAGTCACGAAAGCTTTAAATCTAAAAAAAAACAGTTCACGAGAGAACATTATGTGCTCTCTTCGCCACTGTCATCATCATCATCAGCAGCCATGATCAATCCACTGCTGGATGAAGGACTTTCCCAAGGCCGTCGCCCACCTCCCCCCCCTACCCCCCTACGATTTCACGATGCATTAACCCGCTCAGCACGCGCGAGCCACTTTCATTCCCATCGCTCCGTCCCCCCTCGACGGACGCGCCCCGAGAAACGCGTTCCCCACTCTCCTCGCTTGTCGCTCCGTCATTCACGCCTACCGATGCACCCCCCCCCACTGCCTGGTGTTCGAGACAAGCATTGAAGCGATGTCCGCACGCCCCCTCGACGCCCACGTCGCCCCTCTATTCCGGCTCCCGACGTGTTCCTCGCCACTTTGCTGAATGTAAAAAAATATAACATCGAATAAATGTTTGAACAAAAATTCCAACCGGGTACGAAATCTTCGTGTTAATTTCCAGCACCCCCCCCACGGACGAATGAGCAATTGCTTTAATTGATTCCGTTGCGGGGAAGTAAGCGAATTCTATTTTGGTGCGTTTTTTTTTTCTCCAATTGAATGTCTCGCGCGCGCTACGAGGTAGGTACATTTGCTGCCAGTCCACGCTTTGTGTTTAAAAATGTAATTTTTTTTATTTTTAAATCACTGAAATCGCGCCGCCGATATACATTCGTAAAGGAATGTATCCCCGGGTGCGCTCTCAGGTCGTGGCGCGAGTTGATGTCCGCGTTGTCTCTCTCGACGCTCTGGGAGCTCCTTCCGGGAGGATGGAGCTGTTCAGGACGAGACGTGGACGGTGCACACCGCAGAGACGACCCGGAGAGCTGCGCGGCCGTGAAAAAAACGAAATCTTTCTAGTTCATGGCGTCAAAAAGAATTCGATTCAATGCGATGTCCCACCGTTTACATCTGTGAAACTAAAACTCGATTATTTTATTTTACCAAGTAGGGCCCACTGAGCTCCTACATACAGTAGCTCTTTTTTTTTCTTTCCAGAAGCGACCTGGCCTTCACAAATTATTGCTCAAGGAAGCGGCTTATCACGCGGAAAATTTAAAAGCTGCCAAATACGATAAACACATGTTGATTATAAATGTAGAGGGACAAACTGGAGGACCTGGAGAAAAATCCACGCGACTGCATGGAGAGCATGCGAAGTCTAAATGTACAGGTATCAGGGTGGGGATCGAAGCCACGACCTCCTCGATACCAGGCGAGGTAGTTAACATCTCCTGGCCACTGTGATAATGAGAGCGCGAGAGAGGGAGAGACACGCAAACTCCAAATAAACAGCAGGCGTCAGGGGTTAGGATCTAAGCCACGACCTCCTGTATACTAGACAAGGTAGTTAACATCTCACCACGGAGAGAGAGAGACATGCAAACTTCAAGTATACGACAGGTGTCAGGGTCGGGATCGAACCCATGATGACCTCCTGTATACCAGGCGAGGTAGTTAACATCTCCTGGCCACTGTGATAATGAGAGCGCGAGAGAGAGAGAGAGACACGCAAACTCCAAATAAGCAACATGCGTCAGGGGTTAGGATCGAAGCCATGACCTCCTGTATACCGGACAAGGTAGTTAACATCTCACCACGGAGAGAGAGAGAGAGACATGCAAACTTCAAGTATGCGACAGGTGTCAGGGTCGGGATCGAACCCATGATGACCTCCTGTATACCAGGCGAGGTCGTTAACATCTCGCCACTGCGGCGCTGCTGTGACACCATCTCTCGCCAGATGCCTTCTGCCGACTCACCAGAGTTTCCCTCGAACCATCACCCCCTTGCGGGAACTTTCAACTCCCATCACACCAACAATTGCGACGTTTGCGGAACCTCGGTGAAGACGAGCGGGCGATTCGAATTCAAATTGCCGTGCAATTAAGACGCCGAGAGGTTTGCAATTTTGCGCGTGACTCACTGACGGGACCGTGCTGTGCACATTACACCGAATTCATTATAGAGCGGAGGTGGAAACAGAAGACTTTGTTACGTTGAATAAAATGTCTTTTTTTTTTAGTTAGAAGGATTGTTTACCCGAGAGAAGCGTCACCGAGTCTCAAGACTCATTTTCAGGAGGGTCCTGCCAAGGTTTTTTTTCTCAGGGGAGTGAGGCTCCGTGCGTAAATCCCAATCGAGTAAACATTGCGGCGACATTTTTCCCGCATTGGAATGTTTTGCCGGTACCGGTTAAGTTACGGTGTGTGTGTGTTCTGTTTTTATTTCAGTCAGTCAACCTCAGCCAGTCGACCCGTGGCACCTGCTGGGTCTGTCCCGTGACCTCCTGCCAGCGGGCGTTTTGACACTTCAAGTGGCCTTAAAGTGCACGTAGCCTGGCGCGAGCGCCGCGGTGATGTCACCGCTAACCGAGTGGCGAATGACGGTTGCTGTTGTTTGTTTTATCTGTGGGAGGAAATTGGAGTACACGGAGAAAACCGCATTGCAGAATAGGGGAGAGAGCGCACAAAGTCCACGTTCAAAGGCGCCCCAATTCGGTGAATCGAACCGAGGCCCCTATTGCTTGCGAGGCGCGTGTATTAACCAACAGCGCCAGCCTGCCGCCTTAAATGTTGCCACCTTTACTGCTTCACGCTTTTCCACAACGTCTGATTTTTTTTTAAAATCGTGACAAAATCGACCCAACGCGATGCTTTCTGAATTTTTGCGGCGAATTTTCCTTCGCGAACGCGCAGATTTCCTGACCTGAGGCTTTCAGCGAATCGCTGCCAAGTAAACAATTATCGTGATTTTTTTTTAAACATATATTTTGCGTGGCCCAGGCAGCCGGGCGGCTCGACGACAATCGGATCGGCCGAGTCGGTGCGATGCAACAAAAGAAACCTGCAACGATTACAACAACTACAACAGCCAAGCCAATCAATTCGATGACAATTATCCACGGAGGAGGGAGGGGGGGGGGCGGATTATATTTTCGTCGACGGCTAAATGCCGTCGAACAAAAAATCGAAATAACGCGAGGAGCGCGGTTGACACGACCAGAAAAAAAAACGCATTTACGCAACCCGCCCACCCACCCCGCCCCCCTGCTGGGCCATTTCAAAACCATTTTCACTTTGCGCGTAATAAGAGAGGAATTAAATAAAACTATTGCACTTCACGGGCGGAACGAATCTCCAAAACCCCCTCTCCACCATGCACCCCCCACCCCGCCTCCATCACCGCGAGCGTCGGGGTCGCACATAGGGCCGGCAGTCCAGTGTGGACGTCCATTACGTATGATGAACTTCTTTCTCGCCGTACGGAGACAACCATGCTGATCGTAGGTGCGGGCGGGAAGGACAACAAACTGTGGGTTTCTGTGTGAGTCTATGGGTCTCTGTGTGAGTCTATGGGTCTCTGTGTGAGTCTGTGGGTCTCTGTGTGAGTCTGTGGGTCTCTGTGTGAGTCTGTGGGTCTCTGTGTGAGTCTGTGGGTCTCTGTGTGAGTCTACGGGTCTCTGTGTGAGTCTATGGATCCATGTGTGAGTCTATGGGTCCCTGTGTGAGTCTATGGGTCTCTGTGTAAGTCTATGGGTCTCTGTGTGAGTCTATGGGTCTCTGTGTTAGTCTATGGGTCTCTGTGTGAGTCTATGGGTCTTTGTGTGAGTCTGTGGGTCTCTGTGTGAGTCTGTGGGTCTCTGTGTGAGTCTACGGGTCTCTGTGTGAGTCTATGGGTCCATATGTGAGTCTATGGGTCTCTGTGTGAGTCTACGGGTCTCTGTGTGAGTTTATGGGTCTCTGTGTGAGTCTATGGGTCTCTGTGTGAGTCTATGGGTCTCTGTGTGAGTCTATGGGTCTCTGTGTGAGTCTATGGGTCTCTGTGTGAGTCTATGGGTGTCTGTGTAAGTCTATAGATCTCTGTGTGATTTTATGGGTCTCTGTGTGAGTCTATGGGTTCGTGTGTGAGTCTATGGGTCTCTGTGTGAGTCTATGGTTCTCTGTGTGAGTCTACGGGTCTCTGTGTGAGTCTATGGGTCTCTGTGTGAGTCATTGTGTCTCTGTTTGAGTTTATGTGTCTGTGTGAGCCTATGGGTCTCTGTGTGAGTCTATGGATCTCCGTGTGAGTGGATGGATCTCCGTGTGAGTCTATGGGTCTCTGTGTAAGTCTATGGGTCTCTGTGTGAGTCTACGGGTCTCTGTGTGAGTCTACGGGTCTCTGTGTGAGTCTATGGGTCTCTGTGTGAGTCTACGGGTCTCTGTGTGAGACTATGGGTATCTGTGTGAGTCTACGGGTCTCTGTGTGAGTCTACGGGTCGCTGTGTGAGTCTATGGGTCTCTGTGTGAGTCTATGGATCTCTGTGTGAGTCTATGGGTCTCTGTGTGAGTCTATGGGTCTCTGTCTGAGTCTACGAGTCTCTGTGTGAGTCTATGTGTCTCTGTGTGAGTTTATGTGTCTGTGTGAGCCTATGGGTCTCTGTGTGAGTCTATGGGTCTCTGTGTGAGTATATTAATCTCTGTGTGAGTCTATGGGTCTCTGTGTGAGTCTATGGGTCTCTGTGTGAGTCTATGGATCTCTGTGTGAGTCTATGGGTCTCTGTGTGAGTCTATGTGTCTCTGTGTGAGTTTATGTGTCTGTTTGAGCCTATGGGTCTCTGTGTGAGTCTATGAGTCTCTGTGTGAGTCTATGGGTCTCTGTGTGAGTCTATGTGTTTCTGTGTGAGTCTATGGGTCTCTGTGTGAGTCCACGGGTCTCTGTGTGAGTCTATGGGTCTCTGTGCAAGTCTATGGGGCTCTGTGTGAGTCTATGTACATATGTATGTTGAACTTCTTTCGCACCATACGCAGCCAACCGTGCTAATCTGAGGTGCAGGGGAAGGACAACAAACTAAACACACCCAAAAAAGCAGTTCAAAAAGAAATCTTTTAAATCGAGATTTTAAAATGCGTAGCTCAAGTGGCTGCCTAATATCTCACAATCCCACACCGATGTCTCACCGGGATGGGGCCTCTCCCCTGGCACGGCCAGAAGTTTGGCCTCCGTGATGTCCTTGAAGGACGCGAGGAAGAGCACCACCTCCCGTTTCTCATTCTTGATGGGGACGATGTCGAGCAGACACCAGAACGTCGACCCTGCGGGTGACAGAACGCGACCAACCCGCAGTTCCGGATGAAGCTAAGTGCGGGGCCTGTAGCATATGATGTTATAAAGGGGCCCTAAATTATAAAAAAAAACATAAATATTAAAAACATTTTAAAATTGCATAGTAAAGTAATTGTATTTTTGCATTTGCTATACAGCCAGATAATACGACAAACCCGGTCGTTCATTAAAAGTTGAAAGCAGTGTAGTACTATAGTGAAAGAGCTAGTGCAGAATCACTGAACCGGAATTGATAGCTTGAAAGCGTTTAGCGCGGGGCCATTGAAAGTACGGGGCCCGTAGCTACTACATAGTAGCTATGTAGTAGCTACTGTGTAGTAGCTATGTGTAGTAGCTACTACATAGTACTACACAGTAGCTACTATCTAGTAGCTGCATAGCTACTACATAGTAGCTACTTGTGCTATATGTAGTAGAGGATAATCCGGCACTGCCAACGCGAACAAAAAAACAGATAGTGGTGCAGCCCTGCAACTGCGTGTTTATGCCGCTGCTGGCGGGGAGGATGGGTGGGGGCTCCACTCTAATAAATCCCTCTCCTCCCCCCTCCCCCCCCCCCCAGAGATCTCCTCCACGCTGCGAAAAATTCTCAGTGGATGTCGGATGTACCCACACTTTACCCCACCTAACGGGACCTGCCGATCGACTGACTGCGTTGTAACCCATTCATACCTCTGCTCATCTCTGCACATATCTCCGTACGCATCTGTGTGCATCTCTGTGTACGGTATGCATCTCGGTGTGTGTCTGTGCGTGTATGTATATCTGTGGCTAAAGCACAGCAGGTTGGCACAGTAGCGGGCACAGGTGGTGCATCAGCCACTCATCTCAGTCAGTCGACCCGTGACACCTGCTGGGTCTGCCCCGTGACCTCCTGCCAGCGAGGCCTTCGACACTTCACGTGGCCTCAAGGTGCACATGGCCTGGCACAAGCGTCGTGGTGACGTCACCGCCACTTAGTGGCGAATGGCGGTTGTTGTTGTTGTTGTTATTATCTGTGTGTGTGTCTGTGTGTGAGACTGCTAAGCAGACTCCGGTGGTTTATTCATAGTAATAAAGGTTTTATGGGTTAGATCGCGTAAAAATAAATGGGTCATTAACCCGCCACCACACGACAGAGGCAATTAGTAAGGTTTGTCACGTAAATAAAATGTGCCAATTAGTTACTACTCCAGCACAACAGTGTGTTAGGGAGTAAACCCACAAACATTTACAATTTGAGTACGACATTTCGCTGGTGATTACAACCAGCTTCATTAGGCGATTTGACAGAAATTGTGAAGAAGTCTTCACTATATAGACTAAACTATTTTTTTTTATTTTACCAGGTAAGGTCCACTGAGCTCTATAGCTCCTTTTCAGAAGCCACCCGGCCACAAAAGATAGCTCAGCGAAGTGGACATTCATTGCAGCTGGATACTTTAAACGCGTGTTTCTTAATACGGTGGGAAAAACCGGAGGACCCGGAGAAACATCCACGCGATCACGGGGAGAGAGAGAGAGACACACACACACACTCCAAGTATACAGCAGACGTCAGGGTCGGGATTGAACCCACGACAACCTCCCATATACCAGGCGAGGAAGTTAACATCTCGGCACCTCGGCACCCACAATACGGTCCCATAGGTTCTGGCTGCATGGTCACAATTGCACGGCTCGCAAAAACAAAAAAACAACGAAAGAAACATTCACGAAGAATTTCTCTTCGGTTCTTTCGGTGAAGTGACGTGGAAAGAATAAATAAAATAAATAATAGCATACCACGTTTCGATAGCAATCGTCATCAGGTACAAATGTAAGAGAAAACAAATCTAGTAAATCATCATTAGACCTCCTTTGCCAGTACCAAAAAGTAATAATAGGGTTTTTCCCCTGTTTTCTGGCAACAAAACTGAAACCTTTTTTTTACAAGGATGCATGTCTGCATTAACCACAATACCTGCAGTCAAAATGCAAACAAAAAACGTACAATGATAATATATGATGCATTGTCCTTGAAACTGATTGGTCCACACCAAGGGACGGCTTTCTTTTGAGCCTCGACCTAATAGGGTCTTTCCCCAGATGACGCCTTTTGACGCCAAAAGGCGTCATCTGGGGAAAAACCTATTATTAAATCTAGTTAACTTAGAAATATAATGCAATACAACACAGAGAGTCGGCTAACATAACAGTCAACACCCGACCTGGTTGATTAACGTTCTTCCAAAGATTGCTAAATTTGAGAGAGAGAGACAACACAAGGACACGGAGACACACAGACAGACACATAAGCAGAGAGAGAGAGAGAGATAACACAGAGACACACCCAGAGAGATAGACACACACATAGGCACACAGAGAAACAACGCCTCTGTGTCGAGGCCTTAAATAGAGAGAGAGAGAGAGGAGGGGGGCAGAGAGAGAGAGAGAGAGGGGGGTGGGGGTGCGTAGAGAAATTATTCATCAAGAAGAAACATTCATTTGAACAAAGCTCACGCTATGGAGGAATTCCACCGGCGGTCACCGCCACACCGCCACGCCCCGCTCACCGTCCTTCTTGTAGAAGAGCATCTCGGCCTTGGTCTCTCGCTGCTCCACCAACCCCTTCTGGATGAGGCCCGCGGCGTACTCGGCCGTCTGTGGCCCGTGCAGGAAGCGGCACGCGCATCCACGCTGCATCACCTCGGTGCGCGAAAAGCCACTGAGCTCGCAGAATCCGTCCGAGCAGTACACGATGGGGTACTCGCGCGGAACCTGCGCGTTGCCCAGCACGAAGTTGCTGTCTGTAGGGGCAAGCGGCGGCGGGGGCAAGTTGGGAAAGGGGGGGTCGGAGCAAGGTGGGGCCCAAGAAAGAGAAGAGAAAGTGACCACATTTTTTGTTTCCAAATGTCGTGTAATTTATTGTTTTCCAAAAGGGTTTTATGCGAAAGTAAATTTGTAAACATTTTAAATCAAATGTTTACAATTTTACCTCTTGCATTTTCGAAATGTTCGTACATTTGTGTACTTAAAAAAAAGTGCACGTTTGAATTGAAAACAAAATTCACCATTTTGTGGCAATTTTTTCCATTCGTTGAAAATTTTTGGCCATTTTTTTTACATGTTTACATTTATTTTTTTTACCAAGTAAGGCCCCACTCAGCTATGAAGCTCTTTGAAATTATAACTCGACGAGGTGGCTTATCATCATCACGTGGACATTTATAGCAGCAGCTAAATACATTGAACACGTGACGTCGATTCTAAACGTGGAGGGGAAAAACCGGACGACACGGGGAAAAAAATCCACTCGACGGCAGGGAGAGAGACACCGCAAACTGGCGCTTGGTGTAGCTATTCGGGAAACGTTTCCAAGGTTATCATCTTTTACCAAGGTGCCTCTGAGTGGACGCTCATCGGCCAGCAGTGACGTGAGCAAGAAACTGCAGGGCTGAAACCTTTACATTTTACTCCAGTTCGATGCCATGCACACAACACTCATGAAACAAAGGCAATTGGCCGCACATACCAAGGCAGGAGCTTCCTGAGTCTTCAGACTCAGTGTGGATTTCCTGGATGAATTCATTAAAAAAAATCCCTCTCTCTCTCTCTCTGCCTCACTCAAGTTCTCTCCCCAATGGCAGGTCCATGGTTCGAGCTCCCCTCCCTCAATCACATTAAATCTTCAGCTCGAGACCCCCAGAATACCAGCGTGAACGAGTCGACAAAAATCCAGAGCTCCGTCTAGTGTGAGCCCTTCCACCAGCAGTGGCGTGAGCACGACATTGCACGGCTGCGCCTTTATCCTTTTTTCATTTACGATATCCGAACAATAATGCCAGTGAAGTTGCAGTCCAAGTTCTGTGCTGTGGGTCTATTAAAGCCACTGTCATTGCTCAAGCAATAATGTCAGTGAAGTAGTCCACACTCTGTGATGTGGGTCTATTAAAGCCACCATCATTGCTTCCCCGCTGAGCTCCCTCGGGCTCTTTGGCTCCAATGAAGCCAATCACATCTACCCACATCAACTGTACGCAGCACGGGCAAAGACACGGAGAGGTGTGGAGACTGGGCAGGGTTCAACTGCACCCGCTGTGTTCGCCGGGGAATGTCGGAACGGCGCCGCTGATAACGGCCATGGGATCTCACTGATATTGAGATCTCAGTGTGTGCACGTGGTGCCCGTGTTGCATGTGGCGCTGGCGACGTGTTCATTGCTCGCCACGACGAGAGGGCTTCAGCAGAGAGAGAGAGAGAGAGTTCGTGTCGTGTCGCTGTTCCCCTTCCTCCTACTCCGTTGAAGGAGCGCAGACAACAGCGGACTTACAGGGTGGTCCAGATGTCTTGTGAGACTACATTTAATTCTCTAAAACGTAATATGTTTATCTTTTAAAAAGTAAGATTTATTTAAGATATTAATGAATGTGCAAAGTGGGGGGGAAATGCTAGGGTTCAAATAATTGGGGGGGTCACAAGACACCTGGAGCACCCTGTACTATATGGGTCCATAGTTTGGGCTGCATGGCCACGATAATTAATGTCCCGCGATGTCTGGGCCGACGTGGCAGAATGGGGGGCCAAAATACCCTCTTCCAGGAGCTCACTCGAACTCCCTCTGAGTGGCTGTCCATAAATGACGTCACACGATTTTGGGGCGTCACAAAAAGTCAGACCCCCCCTCAAATATGACGTCACAAAGCTCTGCCCCCGCCCCCCCCCCCAAAACCATATTTCCATTTTGAAAAATAAAACATGCTTCAAATCGCTTCAAACTATTGTCATTGGAGTGCGTATTTAATGTTGCGCTGCACTCTGATGTTGTAGGAGTGTTGTCATAACAATTAGTGTTGTTATAACAATTCTATATTTATTTAAAGTTGCGCATTTTTATGTGACGTCACATTTCTCAAACCCCCCCTCCCCCTCGTCACACATCGTCACAAATGTCTGAAACGCCTTCCCCCCCCCCCCCCCAGGTGCGTGACGTCATTTATGGACGTTCCCCTGAGTGGCTGGTGCCACTTATCCCTTCCAGCGCGACATGTACGCGCTAACATGCCACCACCACGTGCCTGAGTTAAATTCCTGGCGCCCTACGACTAACATCTGTGGGAAGTAGCGGGCACGTCCTCCACCCCCCGACCCTCCGCCACTGACCATCGCGGTGAAGTATATCACAACAGCGGCACGCACGGTTGGCTACGTACGGTGCGACAAAAGTTCAACATACATACAATCACCGCGGAATACGTGGCATGGCCTTTATCCAGCGGTGGATTGAGCGAGGCCTGTAAATTAAAATTGATTAGTGTAGCGAACGCAATGGGACACATGAAGCCTATTCTTGTCTAACACCGGTAAGACAGGGCCATGCAGCTGTCTGTGTCGTCTCTGGTGTAGGCCAATCAGTTTCAAAGACAATGCGTCTATTTTTCATCTAATTATCAGAACGTGTTTGTTTGCATGTTTTGCCACGAGTGTGTGTGGCTCATGCAGACTTGATACCTAAATAATAGGCATCCATTGGGTGTTTTTAATATTTTACCAGTAAGGGTAAAGCATTTTTTTTTAAATCATTGTTATCCTGGCCAAAAAAAAAGGTAAAAAATTATAGTTTTGAAATGCACACAAACTTTTATTTTTACTCAAAAGTATGCAAATTATCCCGCTCCCCCAGAAATGAATAGCATTTAATGTGCTGACGAAAAGTGTTCGCAAACACTGGGGTGAAAAGAACGTATTTTCTACTTTTGAGTGCAAATAAAAGTGCGTGCATTGAACAACTTTTTTTTCCATCTCATTGTTATACCAGCAAACAAAAATATTCCCCGTAGATACAAAGGCCACGGCGAGTGACGTCAGGTGGGTAAACATCTCAAACACGGACACCGATTGGCCTCCATCACTTTCCCCTCTCTCGTGCAATCAGGCGGTGGTTGTTTTGCACGGGAGCCAGCTTCAAGCACAATGCAATCCAACACAATAGCCTTTGTAAACACACACACACACCGGTGGAGCGTGGGGCAAATGATCGGACGAATTGTGTGAACACACGGGCAGTCTCAATGAGCGAGAGGAACGCGTTGATTCACACTCCCAGCCATTCGGTAATGAATTGCCACGCATTGGTGCCGCGGCTTGATTCAAGCACGTGGACATATCATGGAGAGGGGGGGGGGGGCTAGGAGATGTTAACTACCTCGCCTGGTATGCAGGAGGCCGTGGGAACGATCCCGACCCTGACGCCTGCTGCTATATATTTGGGGTTTGCGTGTCTCTCTCTCTCTCTCATCATCATCACGGTGGCTAGGAGATGTTCACTACCTCGCCTGGTATACAGGAGGCCGTGGGTTCGAACCCTACCCTGACGCCTGCTGCTGTATATTTAGAGTTTGCGTCTCTCTCTCTCTCTCATTATCACGCTGGCTAGGAGATGATAACTACCTCGCCACGTCTACAGGAGGTCGTGGGTTCGAACCCGGTCCTGACGCCTGCTGTATATTTAGAGTTTGCGTGTCTCTCTCTCTATCTCATCATCATCACGGTGGCTAGGAGATGTTCACTACCTCGCCTGGTATACAGGAGGTCGTGGGTTCGATCCCGACCCTGACGCCTGCTGCTGTATATTTAGGGTTTGCGTGTGTCTCTCTCTCATCATCATCACGGTGGCTAGGAGATGTTCACTACCTCGCCTGGTATACAGGAGGCCGTGGGTTTGAACCCGACTCTGACGCCTGCTGCTGTATATTTGGAGTTTGCGTCTCTTTCTCATCATCATCACGGTGGCTAGGAGATGTTAACTACCTCGCCACGTATATATGAGATCGTGGGTTCGAACCCGACCCTGACGCCTGCTGTATATTTGGAGTTTGCGTGTCTCTCTCTCTCTCTCTCATCATCATCATCACGGTGGCTAGGAGATGTTAACTACCTCGCCTGGTATACAGGAGGCCGTGGGTTCGATCCCTACCCTGACGCCTGCTGTATATTTGGAGTTTGCGTCTCTCTCTCATCATCACGGTGGCTAGGAGATGGTAACTACCTTGCCATATCTACAGGAGGTCGTGGGTTCTATCCCGACCCTGACGCCTGCTGTATATTTGGAGTTTGCGTGTCTCTCTTTGTCTCTCCCCCTGTGGTCGCGTGGATTTTTCTCCATGGGTCCTGCGTCTTTTGTCCCCCTCCACATTTTAAAATCAACATCGCGCGTTCAGAGCATTTGGCTGCCTGCCGCTTATAACATTTCCACGTGGTGATGACGATGATGACGACGACGATACGCCACCACTTCGTTGAGCTATCATTTGTTTAAGCGAGGTGGCTTCTGAAAAACAGAGCTACATCGCAGCTCAGGAAGACCCCACTGAACTGCGATGTAGCTCTTACCTGGTAAGGAAGACCAGCAGACCCACCTCTCTCTCTCTCTGCCAATCCCACCTCTCTCTCTGCCCCCCCCCCCCATCTCTCTCTCTATTTAAGACCTCGAAACAGACACATTGCGTCTCTGTGTGTCTATGTTGTGTGTCTCTCTTTCTGTGTGTCTGTGTTGTGTGTCTCTCTCAGTGTGTCTGTGTTGTGTCTCTCCCTGTGTGTTTCTGTGTTGTCTCTCTCTGTGTGTCTGTGTTGTGTCTCTCTGTGTGTCTGTGTGTGTCTCTATCTGTGTGTCTGTGTTGTCTCTCTCTGCTTGTGTGTCTGTCTGTGTGTCTATGTTGTGTCTCTCTCTCTCTGTGTCTCTGTGTTGTCTCTCTCTGCTTGTGTTTCTGTCTGTGTGTCTATGTTGTGTGTCTCTCTTTCTGTGTGTCTGTGTTGTGTCTCTCTGTGTGTCTCTGTGTTGTGTCTCTCTGTGTGTCTATGTTGTGTGTCTCTCTCTGTGTGTCTGTGTTGTGTCTCTCTCTGTGTGTCTGTGTGTGTCTCTATCTGTGTGTCTGTGTTGTCTCTCTCTGCTTGTGTGTCTGTCTGTGTGTCTATGTTGTGTCTCTCTCTCTCTGTGTCTCTGTGTTGTCTCTCTCTGCTTGTGTGTCTATGTTGTGTGTCTCTCTCTGTGTGTGTCTCTGTGTTGTCTCTCTCTGCTTGTGTGTCTATGTTGTGTGTCTCTCTCTGTGTGTGTCTCTGTGTTGTCTCTCTGTGTGTGTCTATGTTGTGTGTCTCTCTCTGTGTGTCTATGTTGTGTGTCTCTCTCTGTGTGTCTGTGTTGTGTCTCTCTCTGTGTGTCTGTGTGTGTCTCTATCTGTGTGTCTTTGTTGTCTCTCTCTGCTTGTGTGTCTGTCTGTGTGTCTATGTTGTGTGTCTCTCTCTCTGTGTGTCTCTGTGTTGTCTAACTCTGCTTGTGTTTCTGTCTGTGTGTCTATGTTGTGTGTTTCTCTCTCTGTGTGTCTCTGTGTTGTCTCTCTCTGCTTGTGTGTCTATGTTGTGTGTCTCTCTGTGTGTGTCTCTGTGTTGTCTCTCTCTGCTTGTGTGTCTATGTTGTGTGTCTCTCTCTGTGTGTGTCTCTGTGTTGTCTCTCTGTGTGTGTCTATGTTGTGTGTCTCTCTCTGTGTGTCTATGTTGTGTGTCTCTCTCTGTGTGTCTGTGTTGTGTCTCTCTCTGTGTGTCTGTGTGTGTCTCTATCTGTGTGTCTGTGTTGTCTCTCTCTGCTTGTGTGTCTGTCTGTGTGTCTATGTTGTGTGTCTCTCTCTCTGTGTGTCTCTGTGTTGTCTAACTCTGCTTGTGTTTCTGTCTGTGTGTCTATGTTGTGTGTTTCTCTCTCTGTGTGTCTCTGTGTTGTCTCTCTCTGCTTGTGTGTCTATGTTGTGTGTCTCTCTGTGTGTGTGTCTCTGTGTTGTCTCTCTCTGCTTGTGTGTCTGTCTGTGTCTATGTTGTGTGTCTCTCTCTGTGTGTGTCTCTGTGTTGTCTCTCTGTGTGTGTCTATGTTGTGTGTCTCTCTCTGTGTGTATATGTTGTGTGTCTCTCTCTGTGTGTCTGTGTTGTGTCTCTCTCTGTGTGTCTGTGCGTGTCTCTATCTGTGTGTCTGTGTTGTCTCTCTCTGCTTGTGTGTCTGTATGTGTGTCTCCGTGTCTGTGTTTTGTCTCTCTCTCAAATTCAGTTCGACCTGATGACGACTGCTTGCGTTGCAATCGAAACGTCGTACTCTATTATTTAATTTATTTTCTTTCTACGTGACTTTACCGAAAGAACCAAAGAGTATTTGTTTAACGTTTAGTTTAGAAGCATGGTGTGTCCCAATGGGACTCGGGCATCGCCCGTTCCTGCATCTCCGTGGCCTCGTACATAAGAGCGGTCGTTTTTTTATGTCCTAGATTCACCCCCTTCCCTCTTAACTCTTTATTCCATTTCTGATTGCATCGCCTCGGTATGGCCACAATCGTTGTCTCCTCACGAATCCAAACTCACTCTCTCTCTTCTGAGCTGAAGAGGCGAATCAACAGACAGAATAATAATAAGAAGAAATATAAATGAAAAAAAACAGGTTCGAAAGGAAATGATAATCAGGACCAATAGAGTTACTGATCCATAATTGTTTTTTTTGGAGGTTAGATCGCGTACATATAAACGTGTCGTAAAAAAAAAACCTCTATTATGGATTATATTGGTCACGAAATCTCCCCACGTGTTAAACAGAGTTTCCGTCTTGTGTTCTCATTTCTCTCATCCCATTTTAATTTCCCATTCTCGGGGACAGCGTAATACAAACAAATAAACCGGGTACTGCAGGTGGTGTGATGGCCAGCAGCTCACTGGGTCTTGAAATAATCCAGCGGCCGTTTGCTGGATTCCATCTCCCAGCGCGGCATTTGATTCAATGGGCACGTTTCGTTTTTAATTCCTCTGTCCACCCAGGCAGTGCGGATGATGCCCTGCTGTCATTCGATCAGCTGGTCACACGCGGTGGGGTAAAGCGTGGCTACGTTCGCACGTCGCAACATGTCTGGTCAACGTGGCAGAGAACGCCAAGGCACCGTCTGGTGCTGCCTCGTAGTCAGTGGTTCTTCTTAAGCTGGGGGTGCACGCTGCACCCCCAGGGGGTTACGAAATGCCCTTTCTGGGGGGGGGAGGGGGGGGGGTGGCGAGACACGGGCAGATTTTTTTTTTTTTAGATGGCAAAAATAATCGAAAACACAAATTAAGCAAGGGGCACGTGAGTTACAACTTCCTTAGTGTCATCAAACCCTACGTAGTTATTAACATTGTAAAAAAAAAAACAATTACGATTGAGAACCAAAGGAGTGTAAGGCTGCAGTAAATGTTAAGAACCAAGGCTGACGACGACACACGGAGTCTATCCCCCAACGTGAAAGAATGTCAGGCCGGGGCTTGCTCTCCACTAGGGGGGGGGGGGGTCAATTTCGCCGATTGACATTCTGAACAAGGTCATCATTTGAGGCTGAGCTGACCTTGGGGGAGGCACGTCAGATACGCCGACATTCCCACGGGACGCGCATCTCGGTGGTGGCTCGTTTGCAATCGGCGGCCTTCGGTCCAGCAGTGGATTGACCACGGCTGATTGACGTTGATGATGATGATGATGACGATGAATGCGATGCGACCGTGGAATCGTCGAACGTAGGATGGCACATGCGTTCTGTAACCTGCGCGTTACGCCTCCGTTTATATTTGTGTTTCTCTAGCCCCGCAGCCACCCCACCACCACCACCACCAGCCCGCCCCAACATCTTTTCGAGATGCCCGACGCGGCTGAGCGTGACCCTGGGCTTGGCTAGCCGCGAGACGGTGTCACGGAGGGGGGGGGGGGGTGGAGGAGGGGTCTCGGTGATCGTTGACTGCCAGTGTAAAAAAAAACTAAAAATGTGCATCGCGTTCCATCTCTATGGCGATGGGGGTTAGTTGGCAAAACCTTTGCCAGGCAACGCTGAAAGAGGCCGAGTGCACTTTTAGCACACGGGGGGGGGGGGGGTGGAGATGCCCCCCCCACCCCGGTGATCGCCGTTCGTCTCTTTGGGCAGCGACAGATATAAGGGAACCCGTTTCTTCTCGTAGCCCGCGAGACGACGGTGATGGCGGTGCTGAGTGGAATTGCCGATGACCGGGTACCAGCGGTGTCAACATCGACCTCCGTGGAGGTGGAGGAGGCTCGTGAAGGACGCTGCTACTGGGCAGTTTGCAAGGCATTCGCCCTCCGACAACAAGGGAGTGGCAGAGTAGCGACGCTCTCACAACAACGGGGGGAGCGCCCGGCGGATAAAACGCAGATAGTTGGCACAGTAGCGGCCCAGGTCAGTTATCTCAGTCAGTCTACCCATAGCACCTGGATCTAGTCCCATGACCTCCTGCCAGCGGGCGTTCGATACTTCACGCGACTTTAAAGTGCACCTAGCCTGGCACAAGCGCCGTGGCGACGTCACCGTCACTTCGTGGGGAATGGCGGTTTTTGTTGTTGTTGGTGGTGGTGGTGGTGGCTACGCCGCTATACGTTGTTGCCTGTAATCCAGCGGTGCGGAGGCAGGAGCAGCGATGGGGAATTGGTGGATCACCGCAGAAATGTTTGTGAAACTCCATTTCTATCCTCTCTCGAGCTCCCGCTACGTCCACCAGCAGTGGCGCGACCACGCAGTTCCAGGGCCGCACCTTTGTCTGCGCGGGATAGAGCGTTTCACCCTCGCACGCAGCGGAGGGTTTTTTCTGCGGCTGCTCCATGTTTCCTCCGAGGCGTCAACACTCGGCCATTGGCCGATAACACCACGATACATAGAGGACCGCCGAGCTCTGGCAAATGTTGGCACCGGCTTATTGCGTGGCTTGCTGCCTCCCCGTTTGTCAGTGGTTCCTCCTCGCGTCTCTGAGTCGCTGTGGCTCTCTCGCTCGCTCGCTCTCTCTCCAAGAGCAAGCGGATAATGGTGCAGTAGTGCGTTACAAGTTGAAATTAATATGATTATAGCATCAACAAAGACGTTATTATCTGCCCACTTGAGCATTGATGTGGTCGGTACCCACGCGTGCTTTTTTTTCACAGCCCTGAGCCAGTCGTGGAAATTCCACATTCTCGTGGCAAGAGCGAGCCTCCCCCGTCGGACAACCACTGTTGACTTCTCCGCAAAGTGATAGTGATTTTATCGATCCCAGAGGGATGATGATGAAGGTGGTGGGCTGGGTGAACCGCCATCCAGGATTTGAATTCGAAACCTTCCGACTGCCGGTTATTGCATCACCAACGGAGACATTAAAATGTAATTGTTTACGTACGGTCGCGTCTTCTTTCGTCGTCATTAGTCCACGCATAAATCATATTCACGCTTTGCTAATATATACAATAAACACCACGAGCGTGTAGAATTAATTCCCAGATTAACACGTCAATCATATGCGCTCAGTGTTTTCCACTGACTGTTGCTTATTATTATATTTCCATTCCTAAAGATGTATTTTTATCTTTTGGTATGAACCGCTGTTCGACCACAAATTTAGCCGAGGAGCGCAGCAGCACGGACGTCAGCTCAGTGAGGTGGAGTGATGAAATCAGCTCGTGTAGAGGTGGCGGCGGCTTTAGGGAGCCTACATACAGCAGTGGATCGACCATGACTGCTGCTGCTGCTGATGATGATCATTAAACAAACATTAAACACGAATATAACCTTTCAACGTATTTACATGATCGTTATAATTCCAAAATGAATGTACGCACACTCTGGTTCCTTCGGTAAAATCATCATGTAGGTAGAAAATTAATAGATCACGACGTTTCGATCGCAACACAAGCAATCGTCATCAGGTGGGACAGCCACAGCAAGAAACAAACTGGCTGTGGTTGTCCCACCTGATTACGATTGCTTGTGTTGCGATAGAAACGTCCTGATCTATTATTTTTCTACCTACGTGATGATTTTACCGAATGAACCAAAGAGTATGGATTCCTGCAGGCACGAAAGCTTCAAATCAAAGTTTAATGTACACACACACACACATAGTGAGATGTTTTCTACACATTTCATTTAAGTTAACGCGACGCACGAGATTACGCATCCTGTTGAAGACAAAGGGGCGGCCCTGCAACTGCGTGGTCACGCTACTGCCGGTGGACGTCGAGGGAGTTCGAGAGAGAGAGAGAGAGAGAGGCCCTCTCGAGGGATGAAACGTGAAGCGTACCCACGCTTTACCCCACCACACACGGCTAGCCTGCTCGTCGCTCGACTGCGGTGACCCCCATTAGAATGCTGAACTTTGAACTGCAGCGCCGGGACATTCGGATCGAACTTGTCATCTCTAAATATGCGCACAGGTCCAGGGCTTGCTGAACCACTGCAGTCCATCACAAGCGGCAGCATAGAATGTTGTTAAGATATTTCACGAAGAAGGTGCCCTGCACAATGAATAATTGAGCGATTTATATTTTATTTTACCAGGTAAGCTGCTACACAGCTCTTTTTCAAAAGCGATATTGACCATCACAAATGATAGCTCAACGAAGTGGGATTATCGTCATCGTCATCATCCTCATCACGTGGAAATGTATCGCAGCAGCGAAATACCCTAAAAACGCGTAATGTCGATTATAAATGTGGAGGGAAATCCCCGACGAACCCGGAGAAAAATCCAAGCGACCACGAAGAGAGAGAGAGAGACACGCAAACTCCAACTATACAGCAGCAGGCGTCAGGGTCGGGAAGGAACCCACGACCTCCTGTATACCAGGCGAGGTAGTTAACATCTCATAGCCACCGCGATGATGATGAGAGAGAGAGAGAGACACGCAAACTCCAAATATACATCAGGCGTCAGGGTCGGGAAGGAACCCACGACCTCCTGCACACCAGGCGAAGTAGTTAACATCTCCTAGCCACCGTAATGGCAACGGACAGAATGCTTCGCATGTGAAGACGACACCGCGTCGCGTCTCTGCGTTGTGAGAGCCTCATCGCGTGGCCCATCCCCTGCCGCTGATGGGCTCATTCCTCCGCACACACACGGGGGTGGGGGGGGGGGGAGTATTGGGGAGAATGGAGCTTGCTGCCTTTGTAATTGGCACCAGGATCTAATGATTCTCTTCCGTGGTGGGTGCGTGGGTGGAGGCGGTGTAAATAAGAAGGGGGAAAAAAACAAAACCCAGAAACATCCTCGCGGCAATTTCGCTCGCTGTAGGTAACGGGTGAAAGGCGCAGCCCCTGCAATTGCTCCGCTCGTTCGCGTCGCTTGCTGGTGGAAGGGTCTCCCGCTAAGGAGGGAGCTCCAGTGAGCTGTTCGAATTTGGTCTACTCTTCCACGGTGGAAAGACGTCTTGGAAGAAATGGCGTGGACCCACACTTTACCCGACCGCCGCCACCACCACCCACCAAACACGACATGCCGATCACCTAACTTTGGTGTTCGACAAGTGCTTCATTTTCGTGACACCATGTCCGCAGAGGATCATGGGAATTATAGGGTACACTAATTGAGGATAACTGTGGATGCACGTATCGTGTTCTCTCCTGGCAGTGCCTTAGCGCAGTTAATTCCAACACCACAAAGGCAGCCTACATTTCGATCGAGAAAGTAACGCACCAGAGTACATGCGGGGAGGACAGGAACGGGTGGCTATAGGGTGTAAGAATGACACGTGGCAGGAGTCAGCTTCCACGACCAACGTCCATAATCAAGGTATTGTTTGTTTTTCTAGGAGGTGGGGAGGGAGGGGGGGGCAATGGCGGAGCCAGGATTTTCAGGTAGAGGGGGCAACCCCTCCAGCAATTAAAAATTATAGTGGAGGTTGTTAGCAAGTAAGGACTTGTCCATTGCCTTTTTATTTGACGCGTGTGCGACGATGACGCAGCCATCGATCGAGGTGTCGAATTCGAACCGCGTTGTGTGATCGCCATCGCGCTCGCTGAAGGTGAATGCCTTCATGGAAGTCGTGTACTGTATACGCAACTGCGCACAATTCTGTGAGTTACTAATAACCGCTTTGCCGTTACTTATCGCCAATTATGGACTCAGACTATTGTCCTATCATCTCACAGAGTCCCTGGCACGTGATAATATGCTACACAGTGGCAGTGGGGGTCGCAAACTGCCGATTTATTGCTAATAAACCCCAATGATCCGATCGAAATTATGGATTTAGATCGGATTATTGGTGGGGGGGGGGGGGGGGCACGTGCCACTCCACCCCAGCCAGTGGGGGTGGTGGTGCTAGATCCCGTA
Organism: Petromyzon marinus; assembly: GCF_048934315.1. Lineage (NCBI taxonomy): Eukaryota > Metazoa > Chordata > Hyperoartia > Petromyzontiformes > Petromyzontidae > Petromyzon > Petromyzon marinus. Next base: position 7,394,559 of record NC_133722.1, read on the forward strand.
ACGACACATGCGCATTTACGCGACCTAACCTCCAAAAACAAGATACCATGAGAAACATGAAGTTCAGACTGCCGCTCCTGGAGGTTGAACCGAACCGACAGCCTCTGGATGGCAATTCCAGTTTTTGTTTTTATTCCACCCCCACCCCCCCACCCCCCCACCCCCCACACCCGGCGCTATCCATCGCAGCACAGAGCCACGTCCCTTGCAATGCACAGTAATAGGCGAAGTGTCCCCCTGTTCTCTGCACCGCCACTCATTATAATCCCTCAAACTCGTTTCCCCTCGCCCCTGGGACCACCAAGGTTGCCATCCCATCCTCCCCAGCCTCCCCACCACTATCTGCTCATCAGTCACCCCGCGGCCCCCTAAGTGGCACCTGCGTGCGCTTTGTGTCCTCGCTGAGGCCCCCCACGGGCAGAGGGGATGAACGCGGCTGTCGGAAACGCGCGCGCTCGCTCCCCGCTTCCTTCCCGTCTCGTCTCGCACACCGACCACGCTCGCTCTCACGGTCCACGCCACTACCACCACCACCACGGCTACCACGTCCGCCACGACCGCCGCCACCACCACCACCACCGCCACTGCCACCACGGCTACCACGTCCGCCACGACCGCCACCACCACCACCAACACTGCTCTTACCACCACCTACGCCGCCGCTGTCACCATCACCACTACCACCACCGATACCACCACGGTCCCCACCGTCACCACCACTGCTCTTACCACCGCCGCCGCCGCCACCACCACCACTACCACCACCACCACCACCACTACCACCATCACCACCGATACCATCACGGTCCCCACCGCCACCACCACTACCACCATCACCACTACCACTACCACCACCACTACCACCACCACCACTACCACCATCACCACTACCACCACCACCACTACCACCACCACCACTACCACCACCACCACTACCATCACCACCGACACCACCACGGTCCCCACCGCCACCACCACCGCTTCGTTTCAGCCGGAACCATTCCCCACGTGGTTTCCACACTGAGCAGCACTATCCGTCATCACTCACGTAAGTGGTGGGGAAGGGGTGTGTGTGTGTGGGGGGGTCATCCCTTGTACAAATCCACTGCTGGATGAAGACCTCCAACCCACGCTTGTCAGTGCGGGTAGGGGGGTGGGGTGCTTGGTGAAAGCGGGGAGCATAGACGCTGGGGAAAAGTACGGTACAACAATTTTTTTTTCTCCCTACAACCACGCATGGTGGTCTCTCTTTCGTGCGCCTCCATGGGCGAGCACTGCGTTTTCCAGGCTCACATACAAAATCCCTGCTTAGCTTCCGAGATTCGCATGCCCCCGGACGGATTGCGACTGATTTGGGCCGTAGTCCAGACACGCATGCGATTGTTTAACACGTCGAGGGCGGCTTTGTCGCGTCCAATTGTAAATGGATGTGGGCTTTACCCTCCAACAACTCAACCGGTGGTGCTGTACTGCCAACGAATTGGTCACGTCTCTTGTTTACGTGACAAAACCGTTACCGGTTGGCTGTGTCGGGTGGTGGCGGGTTTAACGACACATTTCTATTTACGCGATCTAACATACCCCCCCCCGCCCCGCCACAGAAAAAGCCCTCTACTGTATTACCGATGCACGTGATAATTGGGTACGCATTGACTACCCGGCGCGTGACTACTCAGGGGGCGTCCATAAATGACGTCACGCGATTTTGGACGAATTTTGACCCCCCCCTCGTCACACGGCGTCACAAAAATTCAGACCCCCCCCCCTCAAATATGACGTCACAAAGCTCTGCCCCCCCCCCTCCAAAAGCATATTTCCATTTTGAAAAGAAACCATGCTTCAAATCGCATTAAACTATTGTCATTGTAGTGCGTATTTAATACGGCGCTGCACTCTGATGTTGTAGGAGAAAACATTTATTAAAACGTCTATTTCATTAAGTAAAACGTGTTGTCTATATTTATTTAAAGTTGCGTCACATTTCTCAACCACCCCCCCCTCTCGTCACATATCGTCACAAATGTCTGACCCCCCCCCCCCCAGGTGCGTGACGTCATTTATGGACGGCCCCTTAACACGAGCAAGTATAAGGATGTGCCCCATATTAGTACATTGTGAGTATAAATTGGCCACGCATTCTTCTCACATTCCACAATTGAGCTCATACATATTCGAGTCCTCGGAGCAAAAAGCGAACATTTAATTTACATTTAATGCGACGGCTGTTCTTTCAGCAATTGATCCTTCAGTTCATGCTAATTCATCTAACAGGCTCTTTCGGCGACCCTTCAGGCAGCTTTCGACAGCTCCTCCCGCTTTAAATCAACCTTCTGCACCTCGCTCGCTCGACGGCTGCTCTTTGAACGATTAATAATTAAACGTTCATGCGTTATTTAGTCATTCGACAGCTGTTGTTTCAATAGGCGACCGTTCAACACACAGCAACACAGCAGGCATAACTTACGCGTGCAGTCGTTGATCGGCGGCTCCATCAGTAAGTGATCGTTCAGAATGACGAATGAATGGGCGCACTCATTCATTCGTTCGTCGGACGAGAGACTCTCCCAACAATGAATCCTTCAACTTTCGTCGCGTCCGGCCATTCGTTCGACAGATGTCATTTCAACAGCCTATTAAGCAACGCATTCACTCATTCATTTGTTCGTCCGAAGAGTCACTCTCCCATCAATGAATCCTTCAACATTCATCACGACCAGCCATTCGTTCAACAGGTGTCGTTTCAAGAGACGATGATGCAACGCATTCATTCATTCACTGAACGAGCCACTCTCCCAACAATGAATCCTTCAACATTCATCACGCCCAGCCATTCGTTCAACAGGTGCCGTTTCAAGAGACGATGATGCAACGCATTCATTCATTCACTGGACGAGCCACTCTCCCAACAATGAATCCTTCAACATTCATCACGTCCAGCCATTCGTTCAACAGGTGTCGTTTCAAGAGACGATGATGCAACGCATTCATTCATTCACTGGACGAGCCACTCTCCCAACAATGAATCCTTCAACATTCATCACGTCCAGCCATTCGTTAAACAGGTGTCGTTTCAAGAGACGATGATGCAACGCATTCATTCATTCACTGGACGAGCCACTCTCCCAACAATGAATCCTTCAACAGTCATCACGCCCAGCCATTCGTTCAACAGGTGTCGTTTCAAGAGACGATGATGCAACGCATTCATTCATTCACTGGACGAGCCACTCTCCCAACAATGAATCCTTCAACATTCATCACGCCCAGCCATTCGTTCAACAGGTGTCCTTTCAACAGCTGATCACTCGACATTTACAACAAAAGCACACCCCGCTCAACGCACCCGTTAATAACACCGTGGTCATGAATAGAAACAAATGTAAAGATATCAAACAGGCGACGTTTCGGCCACTGGTTCCTTCTTCACAGCGCATCGAGGCGAGAGTGGATGAGATATCGAGACAGCAGTTTCATACCCTGTACAATGCAAGGCCATAGCCATGGAGTCAACATTGGAGGGGGACCAAATCTTTCAGGGGGTCTGGGGGTCCCCCCCCCCTCCCCTGAAACAAAATCTCAATTTGAAAACGAATTTTCTGCCATTTCCTGCCTAAAATATTTAAATTCACTAACACATAAGATGGACTTTTTTATACAATAATGTCTAATAGTGTTTTGTATTACATTGCTCTGTTTTTTTATATTAATTTTACCTTTTCTTGTTTCATTGTATGTAATGGCAGAGATTAGGGATTAATAAAGTACAACCATAACCGCAATCATATAAACATAAATCTATTTTATAGCAATATATTGGGGGGGGGAGGGACATTTTGAGCAAATTTGAACGTGTCCTCCCCCCCCCAATATATGTTATAATTATGGCCTTGGTACAATATATCAACCACAAAATTCCCACCCCCGCATACAGTACGCCCATTCATGCGCTTATTTAATAGTTGCCCTTTAGGCGACACAGCCGCCCAGCATGCGGCAATTTATTCAACAGGTAATTCATTTTTTCGAGAGAGCAATCGAATTATTATGCTTGCAAATAGCCCATCACTCCGCGCGCAATGCGTTCAATCATGCAAGAGTCTTTGATGCAGCGGGGCAACGCCATGTCTTCGGTTTTATCAGGACGCTTTTGATTGAAGTGCAATTATTCTCAAGCTCCACGTTCTACGGGTGCAGTCTCCCAACTCCTAGTGTCCACTCCCATCTCTCTCGCCTCTTTATTTTGCTCTGAAGAAGGGTCAAAGTGTCGAAACGTCGCCTATCATATGCGTTTCCCACTTTTAAGGTCCACGTTGTCATTCGCGAATCGCGTTCGGAGTCGTTTTTATATGAACGTTCAGCGATCCGCCCCCATTCATTCCAGCCCTTTCACGATTTAATAATTAAAACGTTCAATTCATTGAAGTCACTCGATAGCTGTCCTTTCGACTAACGGGGCCCGCTCAACGTGCAGAAGTTAGAATACCCATCGGGGGTTCGAGTCACCGCGAAGCTGGCCGTGATCCACCCAGAAACGCATCCACCGCAACAGACCCACGGCAGCGGTAGATGCGGATACCTCGATGCGCGGATGGAAGATTTAAAATATAATAAATGTGTTGGTAAAACCCTCCACCACCCGACACAGCCCAACTGCTAAGGGTCGTCACGTAAACAGAACGTGGCCAATTCGTCACTCGCACAGCACCGTCTGTTGTGTGTCGGAGAACCAAGCCACAACGTTTACAATCTTGAGTACGACGTTTCGCCAGTAATTACAACCAGCTTCATCAGGCGACAGCCACATTTGTGGAGAAGTCCGCCTGTTTCGTTCCTTATATAGATGCGTAGATGACCACGCTTCTGCGCTCTTGCACAATGTGTGGAGAGGGGTATTACTGAGGCAACGTACATGATGCATGTGCATTACGGGAGCCCAGCAGTAGTATTAGTAGCGGTGGCGGTGTGGCGATTATCGTCCTGTAGGACAGACCGTGGCAGCAGTGCAACGTGGAACGACGCAATGATCCAGATCCACTAAGCCACTGGTTCTTAACCTGTAACCTGCAACCCCCCCCCCCCCACCAACACCTTTGGTTCTCAGAAAGGGCAACTCGCACCCCCTGCCCACAGTTGCACAAATGTCGATGCAGACATCACAGCGACGAAACACTGCTCCCCGCTACGACTGACAGCGGCTGTCTGGGCCCTGCCATCTACATCGGCAGCGGTACAGAGGAAGTGGCACACACGCAGAGAGAGATACACACACACACAGAAACACACAGAGAGAGACACACACAGAGAGAGAGACACACACACAGAGAGAGACACACACAGAGAGACACACACACACACACAGAGGCACACACAGAGACACACACACACACAGACACACACAGAGGCACAGAGATAGAGAGAGAGAGACACACACAGAGACACAGAGAGACACACACACAGAGACACACACACAGAGAGAGACGCACACACAGAGACACACACACACAGAGAGACGCACACACACAGAGGACACACACACACAGACACACACACAGAGAGACACACACAGAGACAGAGAGAGAGACGCACACACACAGAGGCACACAGAGAGAGACACACACAGAGACAGAGAGAGAGAGAGAGACGCACACACACACACACACAGAGAAACGCACACACAGAGAGACGCACACACAGAGACACAGAGAGAGAGACACACACACAGAGACACACACAGAGAGAGACGCACACACAGAGGACACACACACACAGAGACACACACAGAGAGACGCACACACAGAGACACACACACAGACACACACACAGAGACACAGAGAGAGAGACGCACACACACAGAGGCACACAGAGAGAGACACACACACAGACATAGAGAGAGACATACAGAGAGAGACGCACACAGAGAGACACACAGAGAGATACACATACATATACACACAGAGAGAGAGACGCACACACAGAGACACACAGAGAGAGAGACACACACACAGAGAGACACACAGAGAGAGATACACACAGAAACACAGAGAGAGTGAGAGACACACAGAGAGAGACGCACACACACAAAGACAGAGAGAGAGTCGAGGAGCAGAGCGAGGCGTGCAACTCCATGGATGGTGGAGGAGCAGGAATAACAACAGCTGTGGCACAGGTGTAGGTGTAGTCACAGGTGTCGGTGTAGTCACAGGTGTAGTCACAGGAGTAGTCACAGGTGTAGTCACAGGTGTAGTCACAGGTGTAGGTGTAGTCACTGGTGTAGTCACATATGTAGTCACAGGTGTAGGTGTAGTCACAGGTGTAGTCACAGGTGTAGTCACAGGTGTCGGTGTAGTCACAGGTGTAGTCACAGGTATAGGTGTAGTCACAGGTGTAGTCACAGGTGTAGGTGTAGTCACAGGTGTAGTCACAGATGTAGTCACAGGTGTCGGTGTAGTCACAGGTGTAGTCACAGGTATAGGTGTAGTCACAGGTGTAGTCACAGGTGTAGGTGCAGTCGCAGGTGTAGGTGTAATCACAGGTGTAGTCACAGGTATAGGTGTAGTCACAGGTGTAGTCACAGGTGTAGGTGTAGTCACAGGTGTAGTCACAGATGTAGTCACAGGTGTCGGTGTAGTCACAGGTGTAGTCACAGGTATAGGTGTAGTCACAGGTGTAGTCACAGGTGTAGGTGCAGTCGCAGGTGTAGGTGTAATCACAGGTGTAGTCACAGGTGTAGGTGTAGTCATAGGTGTAGGTGTACTCACAGGTGTAGTCACAGGTGTAGGTGTAGTCACAGATGTAGTTACAGGTGTAGTCACAGGTGTAAATGTACTCACAGGTGTAGGTGTAGTCACAGGTGTAGTCACAGGTGTAGTCACAGGTGAAGGTGTACTCACAGGTGTAAGTGTAGTCACAGGTGTAGTCACAGGTGTAAGTCTAGTCACAGGTGTAGTTACAGGTGTAAGTGTAGTTACAGGTGTAGTCACAGGTGTAGGTGTATTCACAGGTGTAAGTGTAGTCACAGGTGTAGTCACAGGTGTACTCACAGGTGTAGTCACAGGTGTAGGTGTAGTCACAGGTGTAGTCACAGGTGTAAGTGTAGTCACAGGTCTAGTCACAGGTGTAGTCACATGTGTAAATGTAGTCACAGGTGTAAGTGTAGTCACAGGTGTAGTCACAGGTGTAGGTGTAGTCACAGGTGTAGTCACAGGTGTAGGTATAGTCACAGGTGTAGTCACAGGTGTAGGTGTAGTCACAGGTGTAGTCACAGGTGTAGTCACAGGTGTAAGTTTAGTCACAGGTGTAGGTGTAGTCACAGGTGTAGGTGTACTCACAGGTGTAGTCACAGGTGTAGGTATAGTCACAGGTGTAGGTGTACTCACAGGTGTAAGTGTAGTCACTGGTGTAGATGTAGTCACAGGTGTAGGTGTACTCACAGGTGTAAGTGTAGTCACTGGTGTAGGTGTACTCACAGGTGTAGGTGTAGTCACAGGTGTAGGTGTACTCACAGGTGTAAGTGTAGTCACAGGTGTAGGTGTAGTCACAGGTGTACTCACAGGTGTAGGTGTAGTCACAGGTGTAAGTGTAGTCACAGGTGTAAGTGTAGTCACAGGTGTAAGTGTAGTCACAGGTGTAGGTGTAGTCACAGGTGTAGGTGTACTCACAGGTGTAGGTGTACTCACAGGTGTAGGTGTAGTCACAGGTGTAGGTGTAGTCACAGGTGTAAGTGTAGTCACAGGTGTAGGTGTAGTCACAGGTGTATGTGTAGTCACAGGTGTAGGTGTACTCATACTCACGGGTGCCATCGAATCTTGTGGCGATCGTATCAAGGAAAGTGTTCTGTGGAGCCAACAGCCCCTTCATTACAGGCATGATGATGCTGATGATGATGGTGGTTCGCCTACTCCTCACGCGCACGCACGAGAGAGGCGGTGGTGGTCGCGAGCCGTAACCATCACCCCTTCGCCTCCGCCACTGCCACCACAAAGACAAAGATCCCCCGTGTAGCCTGCGACGGACCGTTGGGGCAAGTGCTGCGAACGAGTCGCGTCCGATGAAGGTCGGAACGGCGCGCGAGGTGCTTGGGCGTGTGGCCAGCACCACCGCCCGGCCGCCTTTGTCTCCCCGGTGGCGATGTTCACGCACCGCGCATGGTACTCGTTTTCTTTCTGGAACCAGTCGACCCCGCGTTTCAAACAATCGCCAGCGAGCTGGAATCGAACTCGGCCCTCCGGCTTCGCGGCGCCTTGGTTCGCCTCCCCCCTTCACCACCACCACCACCACGGCCACCGCGAACCAAGCACCACCAGCCACTCCAACTCGGCGGCTCTCTCTCTCTCTGCCTTCGCGTCTCTCCTCCTCTCTCCTCTCTCTGCTCTCTCCTCTCTCTCCTCTCACGCCTCCGAGGCGCAGATTCCGAGGCGTTAATTAGACGGCAGTCCTCTCGCGCCGCACTCTGCTCGCAGCCTCCATGGACACCGCGCAGGCAGAGGGTGCTTTCGTCTGTCTATGAATATGTCGTTGTGCGTTGTGTATGGGGTTGGTCGTGGTGGTGGTGGTGGGTGGGGAGCGGTGGCGCAGCGGTTAGCGCGCTGTGTAGCTCCCCCCGATACATCGATTCGGACCTCGAATGAGCAGCTGGTGCTGTGCGTAATATGATCGCCACTGGGGAGACAAAGGCGGCCGGGCGCGGTGCCGGCCACCCACTCCCTCGTGCACCGTGTCGGCCTTCATAGGTGCTACTCGCTAAAAGCACTTGCCCTAACACTCTGGGTAAGGTTATACGGGGGATATTTGTCTTTGTGCGTGAGTGTAGCGGTCAGCGCTGCGCTGCGCTACGAACCCGGCGACGCGAGTTCGGTTCCCGCTCACGGCACCTCCCCCCTCCCCCGCCGCCGCCGCTCCACCCACCCCCTCCCTCCGTGGCGCTCGCAAGCAGCACTTGCCCCAGCAGCCTGTGCAGGCTACACGGGGCGTGGGCGGGGTGGGTGGGGTGAACCTTTGTCTTTGCGCTATAAATCACGCTTCGACGTTGTCCGCGGCGCACCGCAGAAGTGCGATCTGCAGAGAGTCACGAGGGGCGGCTTGCGGCGCTTCATCGCATCGCTATAGAACGGGACAGGTGGTGTACATCGTGGGAGTGGAGCGGTGGGGCAGTGGTTAGCGCGGTGCGCGCCTCCCCACCCCCACCCCGAACCTTGCCGCTCACGGCCGACAACAGAGGTGGTTATCTGAGCCCGGTCCTGGGCCACCCCCTTAGGTCTACTCGGCCGCAACGATGAGCGTCTGTCGCGGTGTGTAAAACATCTGTGCCCGGGGAGACAAAGGCGGCGCCCGCTTTAACACGAGATCGCTAACAGCGCTTGCCCCACGAAGCTGTGTAGGCTACGCGGAGTGTTCGGGCGTGTTGTTTGCGTGTTGGCGGGTACGAGTGTGCCTGTGTGTGGGGTGAGTGGTTTACGCGCTGCGCTACGAACCCAGCGAGTGACTCAGCCTCGAGTAAAGTTTCCTGGGGGCGATGCTTGTCACCCCATAGCTGTCAACCCCCTTATCAGTGCCCTACCTTGTTACAGACCAAGTCAGACCTCACTGGTCACTCCGTGGCCCTTATAAATCTCACCGTTCATCCTACAAAGTCACTATACACTACTCTACTATACACTACTCTACTATACACTACACTATACACTACACTATTACATACCTGTCAACCCCTTATCAGTGCCCTACCTTATCACAGACCAAGTCAGACCTCACTGGTCACCCCGTGCTCCTTATAAATCTCACCGTTCATCCTACAAAGTCACTATACACTACTCTACTATACACTACATTACTATACACTACACTATTACATACCTGTCAACCCCCTTATCAGTGCCCTACCTTATTACAGACCCAATTCAGACCTCACTGGTCACCCCGTGCTCCTTATAAATCTCAACGTTCATCCTACAAAGTCCCATCACAAGGGAGACACACAAAAAAATAGCAACAAAAAAAACACGTTTTTCGCCCGTAGTGAAACGGCTGTACGTCGCGTGGACCTGCAAACTCAATGTCCCTGTACAAGAATGCGGGGTACATCGCGATGGGTTGCCAGGGCATGCCACCCACTCACCTCGGGTGCCGTTCATACTTTCCATCGGTGCTACTGCACAGGCGTGTGCGCACGTTCTTGAGTGACCGGATTACCTGCGCGTCTCTCTGCGTGTTCGCGTGCTGACTTCTCTATCGACGACTGAGTGTTTGCACGTGGGCAGAGACACCGGGGCAGCGGGAGGAAAACCCGCGCGCGCGAGGGGGAAACCCTCGATCCCGCGCAGACCGAAAGGGTGGAGATTCGTCCACGCGTCTGCTGTGCTGCCTTGTCCTGGCCAGCCGCGGTTACGCTACCCGATCGACGCCTACGGGAAGGAACTTTAGTTCAAACTAAACTCTTTTTTTGTCTTATCGGGAAAGGTCCACTTAGGGGCCGTCCATAAATGACGTTACACACCTGGAGGGGGCGGGGGGGGGTCAGATATTTGTGACGATGTGTGACGATGGGGGGGGGGGGGTTGAGAAACGTGACGTCACATCAAAATGCGCAAATTTAAATAAGTATATAATTAAATTTCGATTTTAAGCTTTCGTGACTGCAGGGGTTCACATTTTTGGTTCTAAGTGACTCTACCGAAAGAACCAAAAATATCGAATTGCTATAACATCGTTATAACAAACACTCCTACAGCATCAGAGTGCAGCTCCACGTTAAAATACGCACTACAATGACAATAGTTTAAAGCGATTTGAAGCATGTTTTTATTTTCAAAATGGAAAATAAAAAGGCCCACTTAGCTAGCAGCTTCTTACTCAGAAGCGCACCTGGCCTGGCCATCGCAAATGATCGCCCAACGGAGCGGTGGCTTTTCAAGTTCTGCCCCCACCCCACCCCCTCCTCATCGGCACCCACACCCTCAGTGTGTGCCGTGATCCACCAACCCTCGCTGTTGCCCGGCTGAGTCCATGAGTGACGAGTGTTTTTACTGCTCCTGTTGCGTGCATCAGCGCCCCTCGGAACCCCTTGCCACGCTACGTTGTTGTTGCTATTGTTGTCGCTGCTGCTGTTGTTGTTGTTGCTGTTGTTGCTGTTGTTGTTGTTCGAGGGGTTCTCTCCAGAGCTCCGTCAAGTGTGGGTGGGAGGCCCTTTCGCCGGCAGTGGCCTGAGCGCGACATTGCAGGGGCTGCGCCTTGACATTTGTATCCAACAACAACAAACGAGACATAGTGTGTGTGTGTGTCAGTCGTAGCAATGCTCTCGAGCGAGTTGTGTTTTCATCGTATGCAAAGTCAGGCCCCCTCCCCCACCCCTGGGGACAATGAGAACCAATGCATTCACAACATCTATTTGTACCGGAGGAATCCGATGAGCTACGAAGCTCTCTTTCGCACACGTCCAGAAGATCGGTGACCTCTGTGCAGCCTCTGACCTTGGACCTAGGCACTATCATGTATGTGTGTACGTGTGTTGAACATCTATCGTGCCGTACGTAGCCAGCCGTGCTAATCGGAGGTGCGGAGGAAGGGCAACAAACTATGGGTCTCTGTGAGGGTCTATGGGTCTCTGTGAGAGTCTATGGGTCTCTGTGTGAGTCTATGGGTCTCTGTGAGAGTCTGTGGGTCTCTGTGTGAGTCTATGAGTCTCTGTGTGAGTCTATGGGTCTCTGTGTGAGTCTATGGGTCTCTGTGTGAGTCTGTGGGTCCCTGTGTGAGTCTACGGGTCTCTGTGTGAGTCTATGAGTCTCTGTGTGAGTTTACGGGTCTCTGTGTGAGTCTATGGGTCTCTGTGTGAGTCTATGGGTCTCTGTGTAAGTCTATGGGTCTCTGTGTAAGTCTATGAGTCTCTGTGAGGGTCTATGGGTCTCTGTGTGAGTCTACGGGTCTCTGTGTGAGTCTGTGGGCCTCTGTGTGAGTCTACGGGTCTCTGTGTGAGTCTATGAGTCTCTGTGTGAGTCTACGGGTCTCTGTGTGAGTCTACGGGCCTCTGTGTGAGTCTATGGGTCTCTGTTTCAGTCTATGTGTCTCTGTGCGAGTCTACGGGTCTCTGTGTGAGTCTATGGGTCTCTGTTTCAGTCTATGTGTCTCTGTGCGAGTCTATGGGTCTCTGTGTGAGTCTATGTGTCTATGTGTGAGTCTATGGGTCTCTGTGTGAGTCTGCAGGTCTCTGTGTAAGTCTGTGGGTCTCTGTGCGAATCTATGTGTCTCTGTGTGAGTCTATGGGTCTCTGAGTGAGTCTGTGGGTCTCTGTGTGGGTTTATGGGTCTCTGTGTGAGTCTATGTGTCTCTGTGTGAGTTTATGGGTCTCTGTGTGAGTCTACGGGTCTCTGTGAGTCTGTGGGTCTCTGTGTAAGTCTATGGGCCTCTGTGTGAGTCTATGGGTCTCTGAGTGAGTCTGTGGGTCTCTGTGTGGGTTTATGGGTCTCTGTGTGAGTCTATGTGTCTCTGTGTGAGTCTATGGGTCTCTGTGTGAGTCTACGGGTCTCTGTGAGTCTGTGGGTCTCTGTGTAAGTCTATGGGTCTCTGTGTGAGTCTATGGGTCTCTGTGTGAGTCTACGGGTCTCTGTGAGTCTGTGGGTCTCTGTGTAAGTCTATGGGTCTCTGTGTGAGTCTATGGGTCTCTGTGTGAGTCTATGGGTCTCTGTGCGAGTCTGTGCATGTACGCATGTTGCACTTCTTTCGCACCGTACGTAGCCAACCGTGTTAAATCGGAGGTGCGCGGGAAGGACATCAAAGGATTGGTGCCAATGTGGAGGTCTTGCTGCTGGCCACGGCGGGAGGGCTTCAGCAGAGAGAGGAGGAGGAGGAGGCTTCGTGTCGTGTCGCTGTTCCTTTTCTCCCTGTGTTGGAAGGAAGCGCAGCCTGCAGTGGGTTTTTCGCATGGTCCCGTTGACCTCGTCCAGTGGTTCTTCACCTTCACTGCAGCTTTGCACCCTTTGGCTCCCAATCGGTCGGAAAAATTACAATGCTCATAAATACATAGGGCTTAATGTCAATAAATAATGTGAATGCAATGTTAATAAAATGCGTGTTCATAAAATGTATAATATTTAATAAAATGTATAATGTTAAGAGAATGTATAACGCTAACAAATTAATGTTAATAAAGTGATAATAAAATGTATAATGTTAATAGAATGTATAACGCTAACAAAATAATGTTAATAAAATGGTAATAAAATGTATAATGTTAATAGAATGTATAATGCTAACAAAAAAATGTTAATAAAGTGGTAATAAAATGTATAATGTTAATAGAATGTATAATGCTAACAAAATAATGTTAATAAAGTGATAATAAAATATATAATGTTAATAGAATGTATAATGCTAACAAAATAATGTTAATAAAGTGATAATAACATGTATAATGTTAATAGAATGTATAATGCTAACAAAAAAATGTTAATAAAGTGGTAATAAAATGTATAATGTTAATAGAATGTATAATGCTAACAAAATAATGTTAATAAAGTGATAATAAAATATATAATGTTAATAGAATGTATAATGCTAACAAAATAATGTTAATAAAGTGATAATAACATGTATAATGTTAATAGAATGTATAATGCTAACACAATAATGTTAATAAAGTGGTAATAAAATGTATATTGTTAATATAATGTATAATGCTAACAAAATAATGTTAATAAAGTGATAATAAAATGTATAATGTTAATAGAATGTACAATGCTAACAAAATAATGTTAATACAGTGATAATAACATGTATAATGTTAATATAATGTATAATGCTAACAAAATAATGTTAATAAAGTGGTAATAACATGTATAATGTTAATAGAATGTATAATGATAACAAAATAATGTTAATAAAGTGGTAATAAAATGTATAATGTTAATAGAATGTATAATGCTAACAAAATAATGTTGATAAAGTGGTAATAAAATATTTAATGTTAATAGAATGTATAATGCTAACAAAATAATGTTAATACAGTGATAATAAATGTATAATGTTAATAGAATGCATAATGCTAACAAAATAATGTTAATACAGTGGTAATAAAAATGTATAATGTTAATAGAATGTATAACGCTAACAAAATAACGTTAATAAAGCGATTATAAAATGTATAATGTTAATAGAATGTATAATGCTAACAAAATAATGTTAATAAAGTGGTAATAAAATGTATAATGTTAATACATACGTAGGGTTAAATGAAACGAAGGCAGTTGTAGCGAACGTGCCCCGCTCTTAATTTGTGTTTTCGATGATTTACCTTAATTAAAAAAATCTGGCCATGTCTCGCTACCCCCCAGAAAGGGCATCTCGCACCCCCAGGGGGTGCAGCGTGCACCCCCAAAACCACTGCTCTCGATGGTGTACACAACACGCACACACACAGAAAAATAAACTCACACCAGCAGCCAAGCAAACTGAAATGTTTCAGTAAATAATTTATCACTGAGTGGTGCGTCCCCTAGCGGCGAAAGTGCGGAACTGTACCCAATGCGAAACGTGGCGTAGGTCCATAATGGAGCTTTTTGGGTGAGATCGCGTAAACGCAAACGTGTCGTTAAACCCGCCACCACCCGACACAGCCAATTAGTAAGGGGCCGTCCATAAATGACGTCACACACCTAGAGGGGGGGAGGGGTGGTCAGACATTTGTGACGATGTGTGACGAGGGGGGAGGGGGGGTGTTTGAGAAATGTGACGTCACATCAAAATGCGCAGCTTTAAATAAATATAGACAACACGTTCTACTTACTTAAATATACTTTTTAAATAAATGTTTTCTCCTACAACATCAGAGTGCAGTGCCACATTAAATGCGCGCTACGATTACAATAGTTTAAAGCGATTTGAAGCATGATTTATTTTCAAAATGGAAATATTGTTTTTGGGGGTGGAGAGGGGCTGAGCTTTGTGACGTCATAGTTGAGGGGGGGTCTGACTTTTTGTGACGCCGTGTGACGAGGGTGGGGGGGGGGAGTAAAAAATCGTCCAAAACCGCGTGACGTCATTTATGGACGGCTCCTTAAGGGGTTGTCACGTAAAACAAAAAAAAAACCTGCCGATTCGTTACTTGTTCAGCGCACCGGTTGTGTGTGTGTGTGAGAGCAAACGCCCGACAACATTTACAATTCCACCGAATTGTTGATTTTCCGGGGACCGAAACAGAAGGAGGATTTCTCCGCAACTCCGTGGCTGCTGCCTGACGATGCCGCTTTGCTGTTGCTGTTGTTGTTGTGATTACCGGCGAAACGCCGCGGTAATACCTCGCACTTCCGTCTGGTTACGGACCAGAGCATGGACGAATGTTAAATGAAATGGACGAATGTCAAAGCAGCGCCTTCATTTAGCGCGCACACTTAGTTTGGCCCGCGAAAAACGTGCATGCACATAACAGTAATCATAAAGAAAATAGGCACAGTGTGAATACTGCACACGCGTTTCACAATCACGAAAATAACTATGAACATCTTCTTTGGTTAAATTTTGATTTAAAGCTTTCGTGACTGCAATAATTCATATTTTTAGCTCTTTCGGTAAAGTCACGTTGAAGCGCTGTCCTCCAGATAGTGTCGTCCCTTCACCTGATGAAGGCCCCTGGTGTTGTGGCCGAAACGTCGTGAGAATATTATTGTGTTATTTTATTTTATCAATTTATTATTTTATTCTCATTCTACGTGACTTTACCGAAAGAACCAAAGAAGATGAATCCTTGCAGTCACGAAAGCTTTAAATCGAAATTTAACTATGAACACTCTAGCATTCATCTGTTATCACAAAAAAATAAACTATCAATTTGATTGCAGTACAATCACGGAAATAAGTACAGTATTAATAATATATAAATAAACACAAATATAAGAGATGCTCACTGAACGACTTCTATTCAAAGACCGGACGAAAAAAGACGGCGCGTGGCACAAACGTCGCGGAAGGTTTGGGGATGAAATCGGACGAAAGAGGAGAGCCTCGTGGACGAAATCTGAAACGTGGTTATGGTTGAAAACGGCCGAAAGAGCGAAGCGACGAAAGTCAAGTGGACGAAAGTGAAAGTATCGCTGCACTATAATTGTAAATGTTGTAGTGGGTTTACTCTCCATCACACCGGTCGCGTGTTGGAGAGTAAACCGAGTACTGGAATTGTAAACGTTGTAGTGGTTTTACTCTCGAACACATAGCCCGTGTGCTGAAGTAGCTAACTAATTGGCACGTTCTTTTTTACGTGACAAGCCTGACTGATCGGCTGCGTCGGGTGGTTAGTGGGTTTAACGACACATTCATGAAATTACGCGGTCTAACCTAAAAACAACCTCTCCTACGGATGATAATGGTCGCTAAATCCTACTGGGTGTTAAACTAAACGTGACGAGATGGTGGAGTACACACACAGAGGCCTGGTGAGGCTTCAAATAACGCAGAGATGTTTATTATTTGAAGCCTAAGGCGAGCTAGGCAAGGGCCCAAGAAAGGTTCAGATGCCAACACGTCACGAACGTATGCCATGGCCAGGAGTCAAATCCAGATGGCCTGGATCATAGCCCTGTGCAAGAATCACTGCCCCCTCCACCACTCTCCACGCTCAACAAGAACAGCCACCATTGGCCACTCAGTTTCTGTGACGTCACAACGGCCCTTTTCCCAGGCTAGGCGCACGTTTGAGGCCATGTGACGTGTCGAAGGCTCGCTGATAGGAGGTCACGGGACGGTCAGACCCAGGTAGAGTATTTATAGGTTCATTGCCGGAGTTTACTGACCAACGCACCATCTGTGCCCCCCTACTGTGCCAACTCGCTTTCGTTTTATCCGCCCGGCGCACCGCTCGTTGTTGTGAGCGTCGCTCCTCCGCCCCCCATTGTTGCTGGAGGACGACTGCCTCCAACTGCCCAGTAGCGTCCTTCACGAGCCTCCTTCACAGAGGCCGATCTTGACACCGCTGGCACCAGTCATCGGCAAATCCACTCATCTCCACATCCTCCCATTGCCGCATCAGCTCCAACCCTTCTCAAGCCCATGCCACGCTCGTTTGACCCCCTCCTTTATCCGGCGGAACAGAAGTTGCTTGGGCAAGCGGTGGCTAGGCAGGAGAGGGCGACCGTGACCCAGCCAAACGCAGCCTCCTCGCCTGCTGGAGGAGGTCACCGATGGGCACGTGTGTCGAAAAGTATTTCGAGGTTCTGGTGAACTACTCATGCTCACAGACTCTCGCCACACACGCAGGTTCCACTTTTTGTTTGTTTGCTCTCCACTTTGCTCCAGTGCAATATGAATGCGCATGGGCAGTGGGGGGGGGGGGGGGGGGGGAAGGGGGTGGCACGTGCCCTCCGATGTTCCGATCGAAATCCCAATTTCGATTGGATCATTGGGGTTTATTAGTAATAAATTGGCATTTTGCGACCCCCCCACTGCCACTGTGTAGCATATAATTACGTGCCAGGGACTCTATGAGATGATAGGACAATAGTCTGATTCCATAATTGCCAATACGTAACGGCAAAGCGGTTATAAGTGACTCACAGAATTGTGCGCAGTTGCGTCTACAGAGTCCACGACTTCCCTGAAGACATCGACACCTTCAGCGAGCGCGATGCCGATCACACAAACGCGGTTCCAATTCGACACCTCGATCGATGGCCGCGCCATCGCCGCACTACGCGTCGAATAAAAATCAAGGGACAAGTCCCTTTACTTACTAACAACTCCTCTATCAATTTTTCACTGCTGGAGGGGTTGCCCCCCCCCCCCCTACTACCTGAAAATCCTGGCTCCGCCATTGCGATCGCGAGTCACGCCTCGAGTCTTGCAGAGCTTCACTGCTGCGCTAGAAGAAGACGAAAAAAAACATTGCAAGGTGGGGGGGGGAGGGGGGGGAGGTAAGAATTTCTGCGGATGCACGCACGCACTCCGTACATGTGCACGCATCTGTAGTGACACAGCGCCGACCGCTGTCCAGCAGCCGCAACTGCGGTGGGCAGTTGGCGCAGACGCCGTAGGGCATGTACACATTGGGTGTGCAGGCAGGGAGTGGGAACCGGGGCAAGGGTCACGATAGGCCTCGTGCGGAAGCCCCTGGAAACCTCGAGAGGGTTCGAGAAGGGAGGGTGAATAAAAGCAGCGGGGAGCGAGAGCTCCGGGCTGCCGGTTCTGGGAGTGGAGTCGTGTCGATAATTGCACGGCCGGACAGTTGTTGGCTGTCTATAAATGACGTCACGCACCTACCGGGGGGGGGGGGGGGGGTGGGGGGTGGGGGTCAGACATTTGTGACGATGTGTGACGAAGGGGGGGGGGGTGAAAAATGTGACATCACATCAAAATGCGCAACTTTAAATAAATATAGACAACACGTTCTACTTCATTAAATAGACTTTTTAATAAATGCTTTCTCCTACAACATCAGAGTGCAGCGGCACATTAAATACGCACAAACAATGACAATAGTTTAAAGCGATTTGAAGCATGTTTTATATTTTTTTTGGGGGGGGGGCGGGGGGGGGCAGAGCTTTGTGACGTCATATTTGAGGGGGGCGTCTGACTTTTTGTGACGCCGTGTGACGATGGGGGGGGGGGTCAAAAATCGTCCAAAATCGCGTGATGTCATTTATGGCCGGCCCTTTAGGATTGTGTCTAGGCTGGGCTGAACGTCAACTAGAAGGAAGGAGGCGAGCCTGCGTGAACCTGAAGAGTTTTACTATAAAGAAGGTGGCTCCAGCAATTACCTCGTCTCCGACTTGTGCTACACTACACATGTACGTGTGGGCAGTGTGCTTATGACCGGCTCCAGTTTAACAGCAGAGGTCTCACTCCGAATCAGTCGAGCGGCAATATCTTTTCATCGGTTGCATAACGCTGTGTGGTGGAAGCTACCTGGTCTGTCGCTCCGCACGAAGCTTTGGGTCTTCTCGGCCACGGTCATTCCCTCCCTTCTCTACGCTTGCGAAACGTGGACCCCCCCCTAATGGAACATCTTCGCCGATTAGAAACATTTAGGCTGGCCTGCCTACGAACCATCCTGGGTTTAACCAGGCTGGATTGTGTGAGGAGCTCACAGATCTGGGCAAGGTCCCATCGGTGAGCTCCTCCGGCAGGCAAGGCTGCGTTGGCTGGGTCATGTAGCCCGCATGCCCAGCCACCGCATGCCGAAACAGCTTTTGTTCGGCCGGATCGAGGGGGCTAAACGGGCGCGGCACGGGCTAGAGAAGAGATGGAGTGATGTGGTACAGGAGGAGGTGGAGCTGAGTGGACTTGCCGATGACTGGTACCAGCGGTGTCAAGATCGGCCTCTGTGGAGGAGGCTCGTGAAGGACGCTACTGGGCAGTTGGAGGCAGTCGCCTTCCAACAACAACGGAGGGCGGAGGAGCGACGCTCACAACAACGAGCGGAGCGCCGGGTGGCTAAAGCACAGCAAGTTGGTACTGTAGGGGGCACAGGTGGTGCACCAGCCAGTCATCTCAGTCAGTCGACGCGTGGCACCTGGGTCTGCCCCGTGACCTTCCAGCGGGCGTTCGACACTTCACGTGGCCTCAAGGTGCACATAGCCTGGCACAAGCGTCGTGGTGACGTCACCGCCACTTAGTGGCGAATGGCGGTTGTTGTTGTTGTGTATGTGCGGAGTGGTGGGGTGGCGGTTAGCGCTGCGCTACGGACCCGGCACCCCGAGTTCGATTCCCGCTCACGGCCAACGCCAATGACGATTATCTGAACCAATCCAGGGCCTCCCCTAGGTCGTCTCAGCCTCAAATCGGTAACTTGTGCGGTGTGTAAACATCGCCACTGGGGAGACAAAGGCGGCCGGGCGTGGTGCTGGCCACCCACCCCCTCGTGCGCCGTTCCGGCCTTCATAGGTGCTGCTCGCTAACAGCACTTGCCCCTACAGTCTGTTAAGGCTACACGGGGCTTCTTTGTCTTTGGGGCGTGAGAGGAACCAGCCCATCATCGCGCACCACGCGTTCCCGCGGTCTGACGCTCAAACTCTTCTGTGACTTGACGTCACTTGAAAAATTATCATCACTCGAAACCTCTTCAATTCAAAGTAAATTGTCCAAACCAACAAATCGTCGTTACGGGATATTAATTTTCTTAAATATGTATTTTTTGTTCGTACAGTTTTTTTTTAAGTAGTTGTGCTTGCCCTGATCTCTGCTTTGCTAGGTTTTTTTGCGATGTAATCGCTGAGCAGCACTTCATTTGCCTTAATTGCTTTTGAACAAACGCATTGTTTTGATTAAACGTTTTTTTTATTTGTAACCAGGTAAGGGCACACCGAGCTATGGTAGCTCGTTTTCAGAAGCGACCCGGCTATCACAAATTATAGCTCAACAAAGTGGTTCATCATCATCATCACGTGGACATTTACAGCAGCCTCGAAACGCGTGACGTTGATTCGGAGAACAATACATGCGTCCAAACTCCAAATATACAGCAGCAGGCCTCAGGGTTGGGATCGAACCCACGACCTCCTGTATACCAGGCGAGGTAGTTAACATCTCATAGCCACCGCGATGATGATGAGAGAGAGACACGCTGACTCCAAATATACAGCAGGCGTCAGGGTCGGGATTGAACCCACGACCTCCTGTATACCAGGCGAGGTAGTTAACATCTAATAGCCACCGTGATGATGATGCGAGAGAGACACGCTGACTCTAAATATGCAGCAGCAGGCGTCAGAGCTGGGATTGAACCCACGACCTCCTGTATACCAGGCGAGGTAGTTAACATCTCATAGCCATCGTGGCGTCTTGAATGTGTTGCGCGGGCCACTCTTGAAAACGAGACTCCTCCTGCTCTCTTGAGTTCTCACTCAACAATGCTATACCCAAAATACATTTTGAACTTTGAGCTCCGTCAAATATATATTTTTAATTATCGAACAACATTTAGGTGGGGGTTAATGTGTAGTTTTCCGACAAGCTAAGGTCCTATGAAAGCCTCAGTATTGGCAAAAGACCTCTCCTTACCCCTGTCCTAGACGCATTCCTGCATCTGTCCCATGCGGCTTCACCTCACAACATTGCCACACGTCATACAATACAAATTATGGAAAATACATCGCCAAATT
The DNA here is from genome assembly GCF_048934315.1 of Petromyzon marinus. Taxonomy (NCBI): domain Eukaryota; kingdom Metazoa; phylum Chordata; class Hyperoartia; order Petromyzontiformes; family Petromyzontidae; genus Petromyzon; species Petromyzon marinus. Next base: position 7,415,633 of record NC_133722.1, read on the forward strand.
AGCAGTTTTAATTATATGAGCATTAGCATATATATAGCATCCTTAATCAGGGTTATACAAAGTAAGGACGCAGCCGTGAAATTGCTGGCACACGTCACCGCTCCGGGAAGGTCCTGGCAACTGGCGTATTTGGCCTACTCTTCCCGGCTGGGCAGACGTCTTGGAGGAGATGAGAGCGCCCAGACTTTACCCCACCGATCGTCTGCGATGTTCAGCGCGCGAGATCGAAACACTCGCACGAAATGGAGGGGGGGGGGGGGAAACACGTGGCAAAAAAAATGTGCTGCTGAGCGTTGGAGCAGTGCCGGATAATCGTAGTAGCACAAGTAGCTACATATGTAGTAGTAGTAGTAGTTACTACTAGTTACTACACTCAGTTTTCAATCGAGATTAAGAGCCACTACATGTGTAGTAGCTATGGGCCCCGTGCTTGCAAGGGCCCCGCGCTAAATGCTTTCAAGCTATCAATTCCGGTTCAGTGATTCTGCACGTGCTCTATTACTATAGTACTTTACCACTTTTATGAACCACCGGGTGTTTAAGGTTAGCGATTTGTCGGGTTATCTGAGCTGTACAGCAAATGAAAAAAAACAATTACTTTACTATGCAAGTAAAAAAATTGTGTTTTAATATTTACGTGTTTTTTTAAAAAAAATATTATTTCGGGCCCCTTATAACATCATCACATGCTACAGGCCCCGCACTTCGCTTCATCCGGCGCCGGGTGGGTGGGGTGGCCCATCTCAGTCCTCTCGACTCATCCAGAGCCACGCGGTTGCCCTCCCCTGAAGTCCCCAAACGTGGCAATTGTCGGCGCCCCGCGCGGTGAATCGACGAACTCGAGGACGGCGTTTCGCCAGGCGTAGCGGAGGCTGCGCAGTTCCCAAGGGCGATGAATGAATTCGCCGGCGGCTGATGCGTCGGCTCCGCCGTTGCTTTCGCGGGCGCCGAGAGCGGCGCTTCCGGACGGCCATCCGAGGACGTCTGGAACGCACCAGTGGCTTCCGGAAGCCACTGGAAGCTGTGCACTTTTTAAAGCCCGATTGGAAAACTCACTTCTTGAGAACTGCGTTTTTGTGGTTGGTTTGTGTGTCCTTCTCTCCCCCCGCACGTACGGGTGCGAAAAAGAAGTTGGACAAACTCACAAATCGCTTTGCGTCATTCCACGAACGATCCTGAGACTGCGACGATTCAGAAGCGAGCCCGGGCGCCGACGAAATTGCGCACGATACGCTACGTCGACCTTGTGTGTATTGTGTGTTGAACTTCTTTCGCACCGTACGTACGCAGCCAACCGCGCCGCTCGGAGGCGGGGCGGAAGAACGACACGCGAAGCACAACAAGCGCTTCGAAAGAAGCGAGTTTTCAATCGAGATTAAGAGCGCGTAGCTCCAACGGCTCCCTTTCATCAGTAGGAGGAGGAGCGTTCCAGACGTTCCGCAGAAGCGCATCTGAAAGCGCAGCGCGATGCGGTGAGCGCCACCGTCCCTTGTTCGATGGCCGAGCCAAAAGATGTTCAACCACCAGAGCCGCTCGCTCGACAAGCTGAGCCGCCTTGCCACTCAACACGAGCCGGCCACACTACAGCAAAGCTAAAGACAAAGATCCCCCGTATAGCCTTTAACAGACTGTTGGAGCAAGTGCTGTTCGCGAGCACCTACGAAGGCCGGCACGGCACACGAGGGGGGTGGGCGGGCCAGCACCACGCCCGCCCACCTTTATCTCCCCAGTGACGTTGAATTTTACCCACACCGCACCGGGTACTCATTTGAGGCCGAGTCGACCTAGAGGAGGCCCAGGACCGGTTCAGGTAATCGTCACCGGTGTTTGTGGCCGTGAGCGGGAATCGAACTAGGGCCACCGAATTCGTAGCGCAGCGTAGCGCTAACCGCTGCACCACCGCTCCCTAATTCATAAAAAAAGACCCCCGGTGTGACCTTAACAAACTGTTGGGGCAAGTGCTGTTAGCGAGCACACGCCAGGGCTAGGTGACCAACACCACGCCCGACCGCCTTTGTCTCCCCAGTAGCGATGCTTACACACCGCGCAAGGAACTCATTTGAGGCCGAGTCGACCTAGGGGGGAGGGGAGGGGAGGTGGCGTAGCCAGCAGCGATTCAAATAATAGCAGCACATGCAATCACGCGTTGGTAACACACTCGTCGAAAGGAGACGACTGGAGTACCTCGTGCTTAACGAGACGTACAAAAACCTCTTCTTTTACAAGTTCGAGAAAGTTGATGACTGGGTGGGTGGGTGGGGGTGCCGGGGTGAGCTGCTGCTGCTGGGACTCGAGACGTCGGTCACATGACGGAGAGCCGCGCGCCTGTCAGCTGCCGAGCCTTGCCCTGGGAGTAACAAGCGAAAGATGCAGAGAGGGAGAGCTGGGGGGGGGGGTGGGTTGGGGGGCAGGTTCGCTCTCTCTCTCACCCTCGCAGGGAGAGCGCTCGCGTTATATAAGGCGGTGTCAACGGAGCGAAGGTTTGGTGGCACGGCGAGAGGGTTAAAAGGTGGCATCTCTTTTTGGGGTTTTTCAGCTCGTCCGTCCGTCCGTTTCAGTCGCCGATGGAGCAAGCCGGCGTGTCCAAGTTGGCGAGCCTCGCCGTCGTCCTGTGGGCAATACCCATGCAGGTGACCTGCCTCAAACGTGAGTCCACCGCTGTCGTCCTAACGAGAAGATCCCACCACCACCACCATCGGCCTTTTGTTACACACTTTTATCGAACTTGGACCAGTTTGTCTGTTCATATTCTTTCAAATCTCTGACGCTTGTATATATATGTGTGTGTCTTCGATAATATCGATGGGGGTTTTTTTGTTGTTGCAGGGGTTAGATCGTGTAAATATAAAAGCGTCGTTAGCCCCGCCACCATCCGACACAGCCAATTAGTAAGATTGCGTCAATTCAACAGAACGCGCCAATTCGTAACTAGTAGAGCACCGCCGGTTGTGTGTTGGGGAGTAGACCCACTACGACATTTACAATCTGAGCGCTGTTTTATCTTGGAATCTGAAATGTTGCACACGCAGACTCGTCGTTGACTCCCGTGACAAGTGAAAGATTTCATATAAAGTTACCGGTTCCAGGTCCCCTGCAGATCCTTGGGGGGGGGGACCTCTCTTCGTGTTTTTTTTTGTTAAACTTAATTTTTTATTGCACTGTTTCAAATGTATGACGATAAATTAGTAAAAAAAAAAACTAAACAAAGACATTCCATGGGCACGCACTTTTATTTGCCCTCAAAAGTAGAACATACTTTCTTTTGACTCCCAGAATTAATCAAATTTGATGCGCCGCATAAATGTGGGTGGCTCGCACGAAGAAAATTAAACACATCGAAAGAAAACCACCAACTTTTATTCAGCACATCGAATTTGATTATTTCTGGGGTCAATATCATTTATTTTCTACTTTTGAGTGCAGATGAAATGTGTGTGCGTTGAAAAACTAAACATATTTACCCAATTATTTTGTTGCCAGGATAACAGTGATACAAAAAAATGTGCTTCACCCTTTCTGGCAATGAAACAGGAGGTGTTAAGATGTTCCAACACCAAATAGACACCTTTTGCAAGGTATCAAGTCTGCATGAGTCACTCATACTCGTGGCAAAACATGCAAACAAACACCCTCTGATAATAATAATATTATAATATACGCATTGTGTTTGAAACTGATTGGCCTACAGCAGAGACGGCACAGCCAGCTTTATGGCCTAGTTTCACCGGTGTTAGACCAGGCTACATGTGTCCCATTGCGTGATCGCTACATTGATTCCAAAAACATTTTTTGGTAATTTTGATTTAAAGCATTCGTGACTGCAGGGATTCATACTCTTGGTTCTTTCGGTAAAGTCACGTAGAAGGGAAACTATAAAATAATTAAAAAATGAAACAATAAAATTCTCACGACGTTTCGACTGCAACACAAGCAATCATCATCAGATGTGAAAACCACAACAAGAAAATTTGAAATTTTTTTGTGTGATCGGCATCACGCTCGCTGAAGGTGCGTGACTTTTTTCAAATCTTCTTGTTGTGGTTTTCACACCTGATGATGAATGCTTGTGTTGCAGTCGAAACGTCGTGAGAATTTTATTGCTTTATATTTTTATTATTTTATTGTTTCCCTTCTACGTCATTTTTTTTCAGCCGAATTTATTCAAGAGTTCATATTTCGTCGGAGCGGTTCCGAGCTCGTCGGCAGAGTTCGCGTCTCCTGCGTCGAACCCGCGTAAAGCGAATTACGCTGCGCTTGCAATGGTTAGAGCGAGCGAGCGAGCGGGCGGGCGAGAACGTTTCTAGCCGCGCGCTTTCAACGAGTGCAGTCCATCACGAACGCGCGTTCATCACGCGTCAGAGCGGAGGCTCTCTGAAACAACAACAACAACACCGACGCCGTTTTTGAGTCTGTCGCTGAAAACTGGCTTCCCGAACCCACGAGCGTGGTAGCGTGTGGGCCAGGTCTCGGAGGGCCGGAGGTAACCCCTGCAAAGTGCTCCGGGTCGTGCTGCGGGGGGGGGGGGGTAGGCAACCCCTCCAGCAATGAAAAATGATAGAGTTGTTAGTAAGTAAAGAGTTGTTAGTAAGTAAGGAGTTGTTAGTAAGCAAGGAGTTGTTAGTAAGTAAGGAGTTGTTAGTGAGTAAGGAGTTGTTAGTGAGTAAGGAGTTGTTAGTGAGTAAGGAGTTGTTAGTAAGTAAGGAGTTGTTAGTAAGTAAGGAGTTGTTAGTGAGTAAGGAGTTGTTAGTAAGGAGTTGTTAGTAAGGAGTTGTTAGTAAGTAAAGGAGTTGTTAGTAAGTAAGGAGTTGTTAGTAAGTAAGGAGTTGTTAGTGAGTAAAGAGTTGTTCGTATGTAAGGAGTTGTTAGTAAGTAAGGAGTTGTTAGTAAATAAGAAGTTGTTAGTAAGTAAGGAGTTGTTAGTAAGTAAGGAGTTGTTAGTAAGTAAGGAGTTAGTAAGTAAGAAGTTGTTAGTAAGTAAGGAGTTATTAGTAAGTAAGGAGTTGCTAGTAAGGAGTTGTTAGTAAGGAGTTGTTAGTAAGTAAGGCGTTGTTAGTAAGTAAGGAGTTGTTAGTAAGGAGTTGTTACTAAGTAAGGAGTTGTTAGTAAGTAAGGAGTTGTTAGTAAGTAAGGAGTTGTCCCTTGCTTTTTATTTGACGCGTGTGCGGCGATGACGCAGCCATCGATCGAGAGTCGAATTGGAACCGCGTTGTGTGATCGCCATCGCGCTCGCTGAAGGTGTCGATGCCTTCAGGGGAGTCGTGGACTCTGTAGACGCGACTGCGCACAATTCTGAGTCACTTAAAACTGCTTTGCCGTTACTTATTTCCAATTATGGACTCAGACTATTGTCCGATCATCTCAGAGTCCCTGGCACGTGATAATATGCTACACAGTGGCAGTGGGGGTCGCAAAATGTCGATTTATTACTAATAAACCCCAATGATCCGATCGAAATTAAGGATTTCGATCGGATCATTGGGGGGGGAATGTACCACCCCCTCCCCCGCAGATTGTAGTCGGGGTCCCGTTGACGGAGAAGTCGTGACAGACCCGGCAACAGCGGTCGGGGTTGTTGTTTTTTTTAAACCATTGCTTCGGTTCAGCCGAGCGCGATTCTTATCAAAGCGTAGGACGCAAATGGGGTCACACTCCGTCATTATGTGACCGTGCATATTCTCAGGTCGGGTGGTTGACCCTACGTGCCAGGTGAGTGTAGGTGTCGTGACGGTACAGGTGGGTGGATGGCATCGTTCGTTTCTCTAATTATTTCATCCCGCGCCGTCAGTTACTTTTGGTGCGAGTTTCTGAATGGGATGGGGCGCTAGAACACGGCCAGTTCATGTGCTGGTTTATTTTTGCCTCTGGCCAAATCGCGTGCAAGTGTCCAGCCTAAAGTGCGAATTCGACAAATTCGTCAACAACACTACGACCCGAAACTAATATTTATACGTGCGGTGTATCGAAAAGATGCACGTTTGTTGATCTTATTTCGCACCGTACGCAGCCGACCGTGTTAATCAGAGGTGCGGGGTAAGTGCAAAAATTAAACACAACAGGCAGTTCTCAAGCAATGAGTGTTCAATCTAGCTGATTTAAAAGTGCTTAGCTCAAGTGGCTTCCGAATGTGTGAATGTGTACGTATGTTGAACTTCTTTTACGCCGTACGTAGCCAACCGTGCTGATCGGAGATGCGAGGGGAAAGACAGCACGCAGGGAAGCCACGGTGGCGAGATGTTAACTACCTCGCCTGGTGCACAGGAGGTCGTGGGTTCGATTCCAACCCTAACGCCTGCTGCTGTATATTTGGAGTTTGCGTGTCTCTCGCTCTCAGTACTGAGATGTTAACTACCTCGCCTGGTATACAGAAGGTCGTGGGTTCGATTCCAACCCTAACGCCTGCTGTATATTTGCAGTTTTCGTGTCTCTCTCTCTCAGTGCTGAGATGTTAACTACCTCGCCTGGTATACAGGAGGTCGTGGGTTTGATTCCAACCCTAACGCCTGCTGTATATTTGGAGTTTGCGTCTCTCTCTCAGTGCTGAGATGTTAACTACCTCGCCTGGTATACAAGAGTCGTGGGATCGATCCCAACCCTAACGCCCGCTGTATATTTGGAGTTTTCGTGTCTCTCTCTCTCTGTGCTGAGATGTTAACTACCTCGCCTGATATACAGGAGGTCGTGGGTTCGATTCCAACCCTAACGCCTGCTGTATATTTGGAGTTTTCGTGTCTCTCTCGCTCTCAGTGCTGAGATGTTAACTACCTCGCCTGGTATACAGGAGGTCGTGGGTTCGATTCCAACCCTAACGCCTGCTGTATATTTGGAGTTTTCGTGTCTCTCTCTCTCTCTCAGTACTGAGATGTTAACTACCTCGCCTGGTATACAGGAGGTCGTGGGTTCGATTCCAACCCTAACGCCTGCTGTATATTTGGAGTTTGCATAGTCGCGTGGATTTTTCTCCGGGTCCTCCGGTTTTTCCCTCCCCAAATTAAATAAACACAATCGTTTAGAGTATATGGCTGCAATACATTTCCACGTCATGATAAGCCACGTCGTTGTGTTATCGATTGTAATAGCCAGGGTCGTTTCTGAAAAAGACCTCTATATCAGCTCAGTGGGCCTGACCTGGTAAAACAAAAAACGTGTTTTAGTTTTAAACGAGGCGATGGTTTTTGGCAGTGATGTTTGTTCAGTCAGATTCCGGGCCATTACCTGAAATGTCACCACTCACCCACTCACCTACTCACTCACCCATCAACGCATTCACCCACTCACTCACTCATCAAACCATCCACCCACTCACTCACTCACCCACCCACTCACTCACCCATCAACCCATTCACCCACTCACTCACCCACCCGCCCATTCACCCATCAACCCATCCACCCACTCACCCACCCACCAATCCATCCACCCACTTACTCACCTATCCACCCACTCACTCACCAACCCATCCACTTATTCATCCATCAACTCACTCACCCACCAACCAATCCATACACTCACCCACTCACTCACCCACCAACCCATCCACTAACCCATCCACCCACTCACTCACCAACTCATCCACTCACTCATCCATCAACCCACTCACCCACCAACCCATCCACCCACTCACTCACCCACCCACTCACCCACAAACCCATCCACCAACTCACCCACCCACCAACCCATCCACCCACTCACTCACCCACCAACCGATCCACCCATTCACTCACCCACCCACTCACCCACCAACCCATCCACCCACTCATCCACCCACTCACCCACTAACCCATCCACCAACTCACCCACCCACCAACCCACTTACCCACTCACTCACCTACCAACCGATCCACCCATTCACTCACCCACCCACTCACCCACCAACCCATCCACCCACTCATCCACCCACTCACCCACTAACCCATCCACCAACTCACCCACCCACCAACCCACTTACCCACTCACTCACCTACCAACCGATCCACCATTCACTCCCCCACCCACTCACGCACCAACCCATCCACCCACCCACTCACCCACCCACCCACCACCTTCAAGTTTATATTTGGGGCAGTGTGAAGTTACGCATTCCGTGATTTGGAGTTCACGGCTGCAGTCGCACACAAGACAGCCTGTTATTTTACACTATTTTTTATTTTACACTATTTTTATTTAAAAAAAAACGTTTCAGAAATGCTCACACAATCGGGAAATTATCCAAGCAAGCCATCACGGCCACGCACCAAACACTGGCTCATACATCCCACTCTTCACACCAATTATCGGCACTCTTCACACCAATTATCGGCACTCTTCACACCAATTACATCTCCCTCTAATTTGATCCCAATTGTTCAATCGGTGCAATGTCACGAGACGAGAAATTCATTACGGAGAGCAGTGAGTGTGAGCGCTCCGCGTTCGAAGGCGGCTCACGGAAGTGGATATTACAGAGCTGCAACCGAGGTCCCTCTAAAGCAGTGGTTCTTAACCTTTGCTGCAGCCTCACACCCCTTCGGTTCTCACCCGTTAAAAAGAAACGATAATGAAATAAATACGTGGGTGTTTAATTAAACGAATTTGGTTGTAACGTACGTGCGCCGTGCTTAATTTGTTGCCTTCGATGATTTACTTTCTAGAAAAAAAATCTGGCCATGTCTCGCACCCCCAGAAAGGGGGGGGGGGGCATCTCGTATCCCAGGGGGTGCAGCGTGCACCCCAGGTTAAGAATAAGAAGAACCACTGCTTTAAAGCGACCCCTGGGTCCACAATCACTTAGCACTGTTGGCTACGTACGGCGCGAAAGAAGTTCAACATACGTTCATAGCGGAGGGGCACCATTTCCCCGCTCGCTCTTCCACAAAAAAGTAAGTGACCCCTTCTGTTGCCTGAGAGCCAACGTGGTGCCCAGGCTAGACGCCCACGAACTTGCGCGGATCTGAGCACTCGGTTGCAATGACATTCAGGCGTTCATTCATTCACGCATGCATCCATCACCCGCGGGTCAGCGGAGGGCCAAGCGCGTGACCATCCTGCGCCTGCGTCAGCGTCCGCATGCACTGCTCTTGGCTGTCTCGAGTTCTTGGTTTTGATCCCACGGATCACGGTGGGGGAGGAAGGGTGGTGACTACGGGGTGCGGCGACATTCCTTTTAATCAGTTGTCCTTCTTCTTAACGTGGGGGTTCACGCTGTACCCGCTGGGGGTGCGAGATGCCCCCTTTCTGGGGGGGGGGGGGGTGGGGTAGCGAGACATGGCCAGATCTTCTTTGTAGGAGGTAAATAATCGAAAATTTAAATGAAGCACGGGCTGGTAAGTGACAACTTACTTTATGGGGCCTCCTTTGCCAATTCCAAAATATGAGAGTAACTTTGTCCCCCTTTTATCTGGCAACAAAACAGTTGTGTTAAGTTGTTAAAAGACCAAACTGAAACTTTTACAAGGAATCATGTGTGCATTAACCACAATACTTGTGGTCAAAATGCAAGCAAAAAACATACTCTGATAATATATGCATTGTCTTTGAAACTGACGGTGTTAGACCAGAGGACGCCTTGTGGCGTTAGACCAGAGGACGCCTTGTGGCGTCCTCTGGTCTAACACCGTTTTGAGACGAGGCTCAAAAGAAAGCCGTCTCTGGTGTGGACCAATCAGTTTAAAAGACAATGCATATATTATCAGAGTTTTTTTTTGCATTTTGACTACAAGTATTGTGGTTAATGCAGACATGATTCCTTGTAAAAGGTTTCAGTTTGGTGTTTTAACAACTTAACACAGCTGTTTTGTTGCCAGATAAAAGGGGAAAAACGTATTCTCACACAACTTACTTTGTTTCATCAAACTCTACGTCGTTATTAACATTGCACTTTAAAACATATATATAATTGAGAACCAAAGGGATGCAAGGCTACAGTGAAGGTACAGAACCGCCGGTCTCCGGGCAGTGAGAGTTTATGGAAGTGGTCTTGCTCATTCTTCTTCTTAACCTGGGGGGTCCACGCTGTACCCCCTTAAGGTGCGAGATGCCCCCTTTCTAGTAGGGTAGCGACACAGAGCCAGATTTTAACATTTTTATTTAGAAGGTAAATCATCAAAAACACAAATTCAGCACGGGGCACACGACGTTAATACGTGTGTATTAATACGTGTGTATTCATACGTGTGTATTAATACGTGTGTATTAATACGTGTGTATTAATACGTGTGTATTAATACGTGTGCATTAATACGTGTGTATTAATACGTGTGTATTAATACGTGTGTATTAATACGTGTGTATTAACGTTGTAAATAGTTTTGTTGCAAGGCTGCAAGTGAAGGTGACGAAGCGCCCGCTGACATGGAGTGGTCGCAGTCTCTCGCGCATCGAACGTCGAACTGAAGCGACCGCAATTTGCTGTTGTTGTTGTGGTTGTTGTGGTTGTGGTTGTTGTTGTGGTTGTTGTTGTGGTTGTTGTTGTTGTGGTTGTTGTGGTTGTTGTTGTGGTTGTTGTGGTTGTTGTTGTGGTTGTTGTTGTGGTTGTTGTTGTGGTTGTTGTTGTGGTTGTTGTTATTGTGGTTGTTGTTGTAGTTGTGGTTGTTGTTGTTGTGGTTGTTGTTGCGCACCGAGACCCCGGGTAAAGACGCGTGGGCGTCCACAGAGCGGCGGTAGCGACGTCTCTCCCCTCCCGAGCTACGCTCAAGACGTCTCTCCCCTCCCGAGCTAAGCTCAAGACGTCTCTCCCGTCTCGAGCTACGCTCAAGGCGTCTCGAGCTACGCTCAAGACGTCTCTCCCCTCTCGAGCTAAGCTCAAGACGTCTATCCCCTCCCGAGCTACGCTCAAGACGTTTCTCCCCTCCCGAGCTAAGCTCAAGACGTCTCTCCCGTCTCGAGCTACGCTCAAGACGTCTCTCCCCTCCCGAACTAAGCTCAAGACGTCTCTCCCCTCCCGAGCTACGCTCAAGACGTCTCTCCCCTCCCGAGCTAAGCTCAAGACGTCTCTCCCCTCCCGAGCTAAGCTCAAGACGTCTCTCCCCTCCCGAGCTAAGCTCAAGACGTCTCTCCCCTCCCGAGCTAAGCTCAAGACGTCTCTCCCCTCCCGAGCTACGCTCAAGACGTCTCTCGACCACCGCGAGAATCCGAACCCCCCGGCGTTTCACAAGTCGGCGCTGTCGAAGACGTCCACGGCGAATGTCCCGCGGCCGACTTGCGGTCTCGCTCAGCGTGCGATAGACGTGGTGAGACGGTGCATCGTGGGTAACGAAAAGAAAGAAGAAAAAGAAAACTAAAATCGCCGCTCTACGATCGCACGCTCCCCTTGAATGCGCTTCCGTCCGTCTCGTCAGATCTTGGAAGCAACGCAGGGTTCGAGTCTGGTTTAGGACTTGGATGGATATCCACCACCACCGGACAAAGATCACCCCCCGTGTAGCCTTAGCAGACTGTCGGGGCAAGCGCTGTTAGCGAGCAGCACCTACGAAGGCCGGAACGGCACACGAGGGGGTGGGTGGCCAGCAGCCACGCCCGGCCGCCTTTGTCTCCCCAGTGGCGATGCTTACACACCGCACCAGGTACTCGTTTAAGGCTGAGTCGACCTAGGGGAAGCCCGGAACCGGTTCCGATTATCGTCACCGGAGTTGGCCGCGAGCGGGAATCGAACTCGGGTGGCGGGGTTCGTAGCGCAGCGTTGCACGAACCGCCACCACCACCACCGCCACAACCACCACCACCACCACCACCACCGCCACCACCACCACCGCCACCGCCACCAACGCCACCACCGCCACCACCACCACCGCCACCACCGCCACCACCGCCACCGCCACCACCGCCACCACCACCACCACCGCCACCACCACCACCGCCACCACCACCGCCACCACCATCACCGCCACCACCACCACCGCCACCACCGCCACCACCGCCACCACCACCACCGCCACCACCGCCACCACCGCCACCACCACCGCCACCACCGCCACCACCGCCACCGCCACCACCGCCACCACCACCGCCACCGCCACCACCACCACCACCACCGCTACCACCACCGCCACCGCCACCACTGCCACCGCCACCACCACCACCACCACCGCCACCACCACCGCCACCACCACCACCACCATCGCCACCACCGCCACCACCACCGCTAGCACCACCACCACCGCTACCACCACCGCTACCGCCACCACCACTATGGCTTGCCACATGTTGTAGCCGCGGGGCTGCACAGTGGGCAGGAGGGGGCCCTGTTCCCGGGGTCATCACCCTCGTTTGGAATGGGATTTCTCCGAGTTCTCCGGCTTACCAAGACTCCCTCGCCTGCTATGTTTACGTGACAAACTCTTGCTAATTGGCAGTGTCGGGTGGTGGCGGGGTTAACGACACATTGATATATTTACGCGGTCTAAAATTCGTTACTTACAATTCGTTACGAACAATTGGCACGTTCTGTTTTATGTGACAAACCTCACTAATTGGCTGTGTCGGGTGGTGGCAGGGGTTAACGGCACATTTATATATTTTCGCGATCAAACCCCAAAAAAAAACCTCATCTATGGATGATATTGGTCGCTAAAGTCTACTATTACTACTGCTGCGTAATGAACTACCAAAGGTTCAGTAATCCCCACGACTTGCCGGTCGAGGCTCTCACGCCCCGTGTCGAGCCATTTGGCTCCCCCAGACCGACCGCTTTGTCTCATGCCCACTGTGGTGTACGTTGTGGTACATTTTAAAATTTCTTTAGAAACATTTTTTTGCGTTATCTTCTTATTATTATTATTTGGTTTGGAGCTTTCGTGACTGCAGGAATTACTTTTTGGTTCATTCGATAAAGTCACGTAGAAATAAATAAAGTAAAAAATATTTAAATAATATTTATAATATTATGACTATTAAATCATATTTATACTATTATATATGAAATCATATTTAATTTATGTTCTTTCTACGTGACTTTACCGAAAGAACAAAAAGGTAATATTTATTATTTTTATTCTTTGGTTCTTTCGGTAAAGTCACGTAGAATAAGAATGAAATAATACATTAATAAAATAAAATAACACAATTAAATTCTCACGACGTTAATTTCATTGTGTTATTTTATTTTATTAATTTATTATTTCATTCTCATTCTACGTGGTGACTTTACCGAAAGAACCAAAGAAGATGAATCCTTGCAGTCACGAAAGCTTTAAATCGAAATTTATTATTATTTTGATTAACGCGCCCCCCTGGGTCGACTTGGGATATGCTGAATCCGAGCGATTTAACACGTCCGACATGACTGCACAGCAACAATGAAGCGATCACGGGCCAAATACGGCGGTGGAAAGCAATGCATCAGAGACACGTTAAATGCAACAAGAAATACCGCGCCGGCAGCACGCACAGCACATGACAATAAACAGTAGCGAAGAGCGAAAGTACTATTTTTCGTGTCAACTGCATTTGGGGTTGTTCACACGCTAGCCGAGTATAACACGCCTTTGCTTTCGACTCAGATTGATGAACTGCGGGGTGTATTGACGATACTAGACTATTTAGATTACCGTGATGCTATAAATGTCGAAATAATGAGCCGCTCTGTTGAGCTGCTGTAATTTGTGGCCAGGTTGCTTCTGAAAAATAGGTGAATGCTTCAGTGGGCTTTGCCTGGTTAGTATGGGGATGGTTTAGTTGTTGTATTTGTTTGTGTTTGGGGATGGTTTAGTTGTTGTATTTGTTTGTGTTTGGGGATGGTTTAGTTGTTGTATTTGTTTGTGTTTGGGGATGGTTTAGTTGTAACGTTTCTTACCACGTGCCCCTACTGGACATCTGTAAAAACAAAACGCTTTATAGCTCATCAGATTCCTCCTTGCAAAGATCATGCTTTCTGAATACTATCCACGGCAAAGGCTGTCCTGCAACTGTGGTGTCGAAGTCCCGTTCGGCAACTCGCAATTTTCGTCCGCCGCTCTCGTAAGAAAACGAGCGGTTGAAAACCCGACCACGATATCTCCATCATTGTAGGAACTTTGTTTAACACCCGCCCCCCCCCACCTGCCCCCCACCCCTTTTTTTAAAAAAGAAGTTTGTTGTTCTAATCCTACGAAAAATTATTACATATCGACCCTCCGAGGCCTGCGCGCAACCATCTCACAAACCGCCGCGAAAAGCATCATCTCCTTGCGCCGGGCGAGCGACGCAAATATCCCGTCGTCAAAATCTATCTTTGACTCGATTAATGCATTGTGTGGGCGCATTCACGATATTTCTATGCCGCCACAAATTGTGGGGGGGGGGAGGGGGGATGGGTGGGGGGCACGGTGCCAAATGCCCCCGTCTCTCCCCCCCCCCCCCCACACTCATAAATTTGCGTCGTTACATAATAGGCCCATCTGTACAGAAGTGGCCGAGTCTGCACATTTCGCGGGGCAAACGGCGAGCCGCGGATCACAAAGCTGCACTCGCGCTCGGTCCCATGGAAGAGTCACATGAAAAAGATTAGCGGTGGGGGAGTGGGGGAAGGGAAAAAGGCACGAGGAGGATGTAGAAGAGGTGGGGGTGGAGGTTGCAGGGAGGTTGCGGGGAGGGTGCGTAACGAATGCAGCCCTTTCTCTGGATCCGCTCACATGACCGAGAGGCGAGAGCGCGCGCGCGCGCGCGCTGTCAACAGCAAATAGTCCTCGGCCGAGTCGCGTTGTCTCTGCGTGTACAGAGCGGTGGGAGTTGTGGCGATGGGTGAGCTGCTGCTGCTACGACTTGCCGATTCCCCGTTATTCGCGACGAGGAATGCGTTTCTGAGATGCTCGTGAATGGTACATTTCGCGGATGATATTGTCCGAGAAAAAAAAGTATGTGTGTATATATAGTTGTAATGCATTGCCTTAACTAAATACGGGAATAGGCTGTTACATATGTGACAATTACGATAACACATCACTTTATCTCTCATCACTTTATCTCTCATCACTTTATCTCTCATCACTTTATCTCTCGTCACTTTATCTCTCATCACTTTATCTCTCATCACTTTATCTCTCATCACTTTATCTCTCATCACTTTATCTCTCGTCACTTTATATCTCGTCACTTTATATCGCGTCACTTTATCTCTCGTCACTTTATCTCTCGTCACTTTATCTCTCGTCACTTTATCTCTCGTCACTTTATCTCTCATCACTTTATCTCTCATCACTTTATCTCTCATCACATTATCTCTCATCACTTTATCTCTCATCACTTTATCTCTCATCACTTTATCTCTCATCACTTTATCTCTCATCACTTTATCTCTCGTCACTTTATATCTCGTCACTTTATCTCTCGTCACTTTATCTCTCATAACTATATCTCTCATCACTTTATCTCTCGTCACTTTATCTCTCGTCACTTTATCTCTCGTCACTTTATCTCTCATCAATGTATCTCTCATCACTTTATCTCTCATCACTTTATCTCTCATCAATTTATCTCTCATCACTTTATCTCTCGTCACTTTATCTCTCGTCACTTTATCTCTCATCACTTTATCTCTCATCACTTTTCTCGTAATTTTAACATCGCAGAGAGCAAGGTTCGCGAATAACGAGCGTTCATGGAAATCTACGGAGTTGGTCAAATAGCCCAATAAATGTAGGACCACAGAGCTTGGGCAATCGTTGGCGTCACTTGTCTGTGGTCCCCCCCCCCCCCCCCACGTCTCTGAGTCTCACGGAAGAAAAACAAAACTGTGAGCTTAAAAAAAAAGTGACCGTACACTTTTAATTTAACCTTTTTTTTTCGTTTCACTCAAATCTGAGCAAGTCCAAGCCAACAGGCAGATGTTTGCACAACGAAAGCGACAGCTAATGCGTGCTGCAAAAAACATCGCCGCCGGGCAAGCGGCGGTGCGGCGGCTAAGCAGGGGAAAACAGTCACGCTCCGAGCGGCGCGGGCCCAGTTCAATTCCAAAGCCGCGGCCGACGTGAGCCGCCTGGTGTGCGTGCTACGTAGTGGGACGCCGCCGCCGCGGTGGGCGAGACGTCAACTCCCTTAGCCGAATAAAAATCCGCACGCTGAGACTCGATCCCAAAAAAAAAAAATCCCGCAGATTGCCGTCGTCGGCTGCCTGGCTGAAGTGCCTCCGAATGGACGGCAACAGCTTGGGCCGCATCGACGGCTCGACACGGCCGGCACCGAGCGAACGGAGACACCGGCCGGACGAAATCCACTCGGGAACTGCGAGCGTCGAGTCAAGTTCCACGGGGGGGGGGGGGGGGGGGAAGGTGTTCGAGCCGGCGACTAAAAAAATGATACAACAAAAATTCCGAAGAGGCACCGGTCTGGAACTTTGTAAAACAAAACTACGGGCAGGAAGCAGGGAACCCCGGAGGTCACCCAGGAGGGCATCCCGGAGGTCACCACGGAGGTCACCCAGGAGGGCACCCCGGAGGTCACCTCGGAGGTCACCCCGGAGGTCACCACGGAGGTCACCCCGGAGGTCACCTCGGAGGTCACCCCGCTCGTGGGGTATAAGAGCTTCGCGTTGAGGGGATCTTGGTGGCAGCCTTCTGGCACTTTCAAAGCAGACTGCATCGGCTCCCTGTGTACTACCGCTGCCTGCCCAAATTCCTCACCCTGCTCGCCTACAAATCCCGGCGCCGTCTTTCCCCCACCGTGTAGCTCGCCACGCTTGTAGCCTTCGGCCCGTCGCCTTCTCGCCCTCAATCTTTGCCGTCTCTCATCTCTCTCTCTCTCATCTATCATCTCTCTCTCTCTCGCTGTTCCTCCATCTCCTTGCTGCTTTACACGCGCTTTCGCTCCCTCTCTCATCACTCTAGCCACCTTCACTAAAACAAACTTCCCCCTCGACATTAAGCGGGAAACCTTGAGACATTTAGTGGAAGGCGAATGACAAATTGATGTAAATCATCGTTATTATCATTACCACCTTCACTCATGAGTTTCCGCTCCTCACTGAAGACTCACTTCTTGTTACCTCGAGCCCACCCCCACGACCCCCTCAATCCCCCCCCTCATATCCACCTTCCCTATTGACAACTCTTTTTACACACATACACACACACACAGACGCGCGCGCGCGCAGACATGTGCAATGATCTCCTCTTCATACTCTTTGGTTCTATTGGGTAAAGTCACGTAGGTAAAAAATAAAATAACAAAAATCACGACGTTTCGGCCACAACACAAGCGGCCTTCATCAGGTGAAGGGACGAGACTGTCTGGAGGACAGCGCTGGAGTGAAAAAAGCCACGCTCAGATCACGACCTTTAAGCTGTGTGAGAAGAAACAAAGCGCCTTGACAAAGGAATTAGCATAGAATTTAGCATTGAAATGGCTGAGTGATTAGCTAGTGACTGGTCACAGAAATGGCTATGATCTGAGCGTGGCTTTATTCACTCCAGCGCTGTCCTCCAGACAGTCTCGTCCCTTCACCTGATGAAGGCCGCTTGTGTTGTGGCCGAAACGTCGTGATTTTTGTTATTTTATTTTTTACCTACGTGACTTTACCCAATAGAACCAAAGAGTATGGATCCTTGCAGCCACGAAAGCTTTAAATCTAGAATCTTCTCTTCAGTTTAACGTCTTGCTAATTAAACAAGTTGACACCTGGTCCCTTGGCTTCCAGCGGCTGTGTAGCGGCGAGCGCGCTGCTGCGCTACGAACCCGGCGAGCCGAGTTTGCTTCCCGCTCACGGGTGACGATTATCTGAACCGGTCCCGCGCCTCCCCTAGGTCGATTCGGCCTCAAACGAGTACCCGGTGCGGTGCATAGTAAACATCGCCACTGGGGAGACAAAGGCGGTCGGGCGTGGTGCTGGCCACCGACCTCGTGCTCGCGAACAGCACTTGCCCCAGCAGTCCGTTGAGGCTATACGGGGGATCTTTGTCCTTTGCACGTCCGAAACGTTAGCTGATAATCGTGGTGGATAAAAAAAAAATTGAACTTGCGATCCAGATGTCTCTGGGTTCGTTATTTTTAAATCTATCTCCAGGATCAATGGGGCAAGATTCTTAAATTGTACCCCCCCCCGCCCTCCTGTCCACCCAGCAGTATCTCCGATTAGCACGCTCGGCTTACGTACGGCGCGAAATAACTTCCACATACATCGTGTATAAATGGGGGGGGGGGGGGGGGGGTGGGTGCGGTGGGTACACCGCAGTCAGTCTATCCGCAAGCCGCGTGCGCGTGGTGGGGTCACGTGTGGGTATTCTCTCGCCTCTTTCCTGATGACCTTTTTGGGTGTCTGTGGAGAGTCGTTTCTTCACCACGATCGCCCAAACGACGCTCGTCACTTCACCGTGCCGTGACTCCTGCCCACCCGGTGGCTCTTTGCTGCCTGACCCCTGGATCCCCCGTTGGAGGGATTTTGGCTTCGGGTTCTCTCGGAGTTCCGCCAATTCACGCCATCGATGGAGGCGGACAGCCCCGTAACCCGAAACTGTACCCTCAACAAATTGATTCGTACAATACTCTTTGGTTCTATTCGGTAAAGTCACGTAGGTAAAAATAAAATAGCAAAAAATCACGACGTTTCGGCCACAACACACGTGGCCTTCATCAGGTGAAGGGACTGGACTGTCCAGAGGACAGCGTTGGAGTGAAGACAGCCAAGCCCAGATCGCGTCCTTGTCTTCACTCCAACGCTGTCCTCTGGACAGTCCGGTCCCTTCACCTGATGAAGGCCACGTCGTGATTTTTGTTATTTTATTTTTACCTACGTGACTTTACCGAATAGAACCAAAGAGTATGGATCCTTGCAGTCACGAAAGCTTCAAATCTAGATTCGTACAATAGTCACCACCTGCATACGTTTAATGTCTCGTTTAACGTCGTTTGCAATGAGTACACTACGAGGGTCAGTCTCTAAAAAAGAATCTGCCCGAGCTGACAATAACAATGTATCGTTACCATTGATTTGTATGCGCAATATTGAGTGATGTTATTTTCTTGAGTTTTGCCATTTCCACGTGTCATCGCTGAACAGCACTTCACTTGCCTTGATTGCTATTAAACAAACACATTGTTTTGAATAAACTTTTTTTTATTTGTAACCAGGTAACGGCTCATTTTCAGAAGCGACCCGTCTATCACAAATGATAGCCCAACGAAGTGGCTCATCATCATCATCACGTGGACATTTTCATCAACCTCTAAACGCGTGACGTTGATTTTAAATATTGAGGCAAAAACCCGGAGGACTCGGAGAAAAATCCATGCCTCCACTGGGAGAGAGAGAGACACGCAGACTCCAAATACACAGCAGCAGCAGGCGTCAGGGTCGGGATCGAACCCACGACCTCCTGCATACCAGGCGAGGTAGTTAACATCTCCTAGCCAGCGTGGCGTCTTGTCATTGGTGGCGCAGGTCACTCTTGCAAACGAGACTCCTCCTGGTCTCTGTAATCCTCACCTTGTTAATCCCTTTCCCGTTCCGAGACATCTGCCAAGTTGCAGGGGTTTGGGTGTCCCGTTCACCGCCGAGTCTTGGAACGCACGAGTATGTTCAGCGTTCATTTTACTAAAAGAGGCGCAGTAGCGCCGTTGGTTTTAAAGGCGTTGTTACTCACCGCGGAGATCCGTAGCGACACGACCACAGCCATTCTACGATAGCCGGCGCCAAATCTGTACCACACGGCCCTCCCTTCCGCGTGGCCAAGTGGGAAGCTTCTGTACCGATGAAGTTATTTCATGTTCGTTTATCTTCCTGGTCTCTGTTTGATGACGTACGTACACTTGCACATCATTGGAATGGGATCGGAAGAACAACCGATGATGTGCACACGTACGTCATCGGAATGTACGTGTGTACGTCATCAGAATGGGATTGGAAGAATAAATGATGATGTGCACACGTACGTCATCGGAACGTACGTGTGTACGTCATTGGCATGGGATTGGAAGAACAAACGATGATGTGCACACGTACGTCATCGGAATATACGTGTGTACGTCATTGGAACGGGATCGGAAGAACAAACGATGATGTGCACACGTACGTCATCGGGAACGGGAAAGGTTTAAACAAAACAAATAAATAGCACGGCGTCCCCACGTCCTGCCCCCCCTCCCCCTCCCCCGGTGCCGTTTTCCACAGGATTCGAGGATGTCTTGGCGCCTGGGAAAGATTATCTCTCAGGGGCGGGAGGCTCGGCCCCCCACGGCTGGCAGCAGGCCTCCGCCGCTTGGAACGACACCGCGTACCCCGTGTGGCCCCCCAACGACACGCGCTGGGAGAGCAACTGGCGAGGTGCTCCCGCGGGCCTCGCACACGCCACACACGGCCCTCGGCGAGGTGGTAAACATCTCACGGTGGCTAGGAGATGTTAACTGCCTCGCCTGGTATGCAGGAGGTCGTGGGTTCGATCTCGACCCTGGCACCTGCTGCTGTATATTTGGAGCTTGCTATCATTTGTGCTTGCCAGGTCACTTCTGAAAAAAAAAGAGTTACAGCTCAGTGGACCTTACCTGGTGAATTAGGCAAAGGTCCCCCACATAGCCTTTAACAGACTGCTGGGGCAAGTGCTGTTAGCGAACCCCCCTATTAAAGGCCGACACGGTTCATGAGGGGGTGGGTGGCCAGCACCACGCACGGCTGCCTCCGCCTCTCCAGTGCTGAAGTTTTAGACACTTGCCCCAGGTGTGAACGTAAGACCGAGGCAACAGCTGACATTCACTGTCCCCATCCAATAATTGTCCCGAACCCATCGCGATCCCGATCCCATTACTGTCCCAATCCCATCACGATCCCGATCCCACTACTGCCCCGATCTCATCGCTATCCAGATCCCATCGCTGTCCTGATCCCATCTCTATCCCGATCTCATCCACCGTCCCAATCCCATCCACCGTCCCAAATCCCATCGACTGACCCCGGTTCGCGTGGCCGCTGCGCAGGTGGCCGCATGAAGGTGATGCTGACCAGCGATGGCCCGTTCCTGGTGGGGCTCTCACATCACATTTTACTCGCAGCTTCACTTCCGATCCCATCCACCGTCCCAATCCCACCACCATCCCGATCCCAACACCATCCTGATCCCAACACCATCCCGATCCCATTCCCATCACCATCCCAATCCCATCCAACCGTCCCAATCCCACCCACCGTCCCAATCCCATCCACCGTCCCAATCCCAACACCATCCCGATCCCATCACCATCCCATTCCCATCGCCATCCCAATCCCATCCAACCGTCCCAATCCCATCCACCGTCCCAATCCCATCCACCGTCCCAAATCCCATCGACTGACCCCGGTTATGCCGTGGCTGCTGTGCAGGCGGCCGCATGAAGGTGATGCTGACCAGCGACGGGCCGGCCCTGGTGGGCTCTCGCATCACATTCTACTCGCAGCTGCACTTCCCCCGCGGACAGCGGGCACAGCCCAACGGCCGCGCCGCCTGGGCCCAGAACGGCACCGTCGACGGTACCAGCGGCGTCAGCTCGCCTCTTGGCTTCGTGTGCCACACCGCCTCCTTGCCTGTTGTTGTCTTGGTGTGGTCTGGGACTGTTGTTGTTGTTGTCTTGGTGTGGTCTGGGACTGTTGTTGTTGTCTTGGAGTGGTCTGGGACTGTTGTTGTTGTTGTTGTCTTGGTGTGGTCTGGGACTGTTGTTGTTGTCTTGGTGTGGTCTGGGACTGTTGTTGTTTTTTCGCTGCCTTGCCCAAGCTTGAATTTAGTATTGAATAATCGGCAGGAAGTGATATTATTTGTAAATTGTTTATTGACTTGTTTACCTTTTTAATAGTTTATCACGTGGTATGCTTTCGCGACCAATATCATGCATAATGGAGGTATTTTGGGTTAGATTGTTTAAATGTTTTCCTTTTTTATACGTTGCACGCCTATTGGTGTTCGCGTTGTTTGTTGTTGTAACTTTCTGGCCACCCGGTGCCACTTACCGCACGGACGTCTGCGAAAAAAAGAGCTTCCTAGCTCTTCGGATTCCTCCAACCCCTTCCTCCCTCCTCCTCCCTCCCACCCCTTCCCACCCCCTCGCTCCTCCCTCCTCCACCCTCCCACTTCCTCCTTTTCCCTCCTCCTCTTCCTCCTCCCTCCCTCCCTCCTCCTCCTCACCCCCAGTCTAAACAAAGATTCTGACGTCCCCGCGTGTTCCAGGGAGCCCCGTGAGTGCTGGTGACGAGGTGTACCCGGAGCTGAGCGAGAAGGGCCCGGGAGGCCGCCGCTCGTTCCCCGACGGGCGCCCCATGAAGAGGGGCCGGCGGGACGAGGACTACGTCTACGTGTTCTACACCAGGGGTGGGGGCACCCCCACCCCGCCCCCCTCGCCCCCCCCCTCCAGCCCGCCCCTCTAGCCCTCCTCACCCCACACCCCACGCCCCCCTCACCCCCCACCTCGCCCCTCTCACCACCCTCACACCCCACCCCTCCCTCACCCCCACCCCACCCCACCCCTCTCGCCCTCTTCACCCCCCACGCCGCCCCTCTCATCCCCCTCACCCCCCGCCCCTCTCACCTCCCTCACCCCCCACCCTGCCCCCCTCACCCCCCACCTTACGCCCCCCTCACCCCCCACCCCTACGGCAAATCGCTAACCTTAAACTCCCAGTCGTTCATAAAAGTTGAAGGCGGTATAGTACTATAGTAATAGAGCAAGTGCAGAATCACTGAACTGGAATTGATAGCTTGGAAGAGTTTACCCTTGAAAGTGCGGGGCCCGTAGCTACTACATATGTAGTAGTAGCTACTATATATGTAGTACATATGTAGTAGCTGCTACTACTACACGTGTAGTAGCAGTAGCTACTATATATGTAGTACATATGTAGTAGCTACTACATATGTAGTAGTAGCTACTATATAACCACATAAGTAGTAGCTACTACTACATAAGTAGTAGTAGCTACTACATAACTACATAAGTAGTAGCTACTACTACATAAGTAGTAGTAGCTACTACATAACTACATAAGTAGTAGCTACTACATAACTACATAAGTAGTAGCTACTACTACTACACGTGTAGTAGTAGCAGCTACTACATATGTAGTAGTACACCGTCACCGGTACGCGGGGTACACCGTCACCGGTACACGGGGTACACCATCACACTACACATATAGTAGCAGCTACTACATATGTAGTTATTTTTGCCACTACGACAACCCCCCCCCCTCCCACTGCCCCGACGCTTGCAGGTCGATTCTGGGAGATCGGATCTCAGGTGACGGCGACGGTGACCATCGACACGAAGGACATCCCCCTGGGCGTCCACGTGGTGCAGCTGCTCGTCTACCAGGAGCGCCACAACAACCAGTTCATCCCTCTCGGCAACGCCACCGCAGAGTACACCGTCACCGGTACGCGGGGTACAACGTCACCGGTACGCGGGGTACACCGTCACCGGTACGCGGGGTACACCGTCACCGGTACGCGGGGTACAACGTCACTGGTACACGGGGTACACCGTCACCGGTACGCGGGGTACACCATCACCGGTACACGAGGTACACCGTCACCGGTACGCAGAGTGGCCAGCAGACCTCGACAATGCCATTGAGCTGCTGAACATATCACCATAGATGACAAATTTAAACCGAACATTTACGATTGACAAAAATTCCCCTCCCCTCCCTCCGCACCTACCCGCGTCCCTCGCCATCTAAACCCCCCCACCGCCCAGACCAAATCCCGTTCAGCGTGGAGATCAGCCAGCTCGACGACCAGAACTACCTGGACAACCGCTTCGTGGAAAACCGCGACGTCATCTTCACGGCCCTGGTGAACGACCCGAGCGGCTACCTGCGCGACAGCATCGCGGAGCTCACCTACACCTGGAACTTCGGCGACGAGAGCGGCTCGCTCATCACGCAGATGCCCACGTGCCGTCACGCGTACCCGGCCGCGGGCAACTACCGCCCGCAGCTGGTGCTGAGCGCGATCATCCCCACCGAGTGCGGCACCCTCAACGCCACCGTCATTCCCGACGAGACCACGCGCACCACCACCACCACCACCACCACGACCACCGCCACCACGACCACCACCACCACCGTCGCCGTCACCACCGCCGCCACCGCGGCCACGACCGCCGCCGCCGGCGCTGCCACCACCCCGTCCGCTCCTGGTGGACCCACCACTCCAGCTGCTGCGTCTGCACGGACGGTCACCACCGAAGGTAAGGAACGATGCGCGGGCGGGCGGGCGGGCGGGGAATAGTCGACCATTGGTCAGGGAAGGGGTTCCCGGCCGTCCTGGGTTCACAACGAAGATTTGCCCTCTAGGGCGGGTCACATCGTGGCCAAAGGACGGAATTCGTCTGATTCCGGATTCTGGCATCGCTGGAACACGTGCGATGGCGATGGTATCGATTTGAGACAACTCAACTAATTTTATTTGAGCAGGTGAGCCCCGCTGAGCTATGTCGCTCTTCTTTTTAGAAGGGGACTGGCTGTGACAAATGATAGCCCAACGAAGTGGCTTATCATCACGTGGACATATACAGCAGACGAATGATCTAAACGCGTGTTTATTAATGTGGAGGGACAAACCGGAGGACCCGTATGGAAATCCACGCGACCACGGAGAGAGACACGCAAACTCCAAATATACAGCAGCAGGCGTCAGGGTCGGGATCGAACCTACGACCTCCTGTATACCAGGCGATGTAGTTAACATCTCCTAGCCACCGTGATGATAATGAGAGAGAGACACGCAAACTCCAAATATACAGCAGCGGGCGTCAGGGTCGGGATCGAACCCACGCCCTCCTGTATACCAAGCGAAGAAGTCAACATCTTGAACGGACGTCATCCAGCAGTGAAATGATCATTGACGATGCTGCTGCTGCTGCTGAACAAGCAGATGAACTTGTGACTCATCTGATTGGATGATAAAGCCAGTACCCCAGTATTAACACCGAAACACCGGCACTCCGTGCTACCAATTTGGGGCGCCTAGGAGATGTTCACTGCCTCGCCAGGCATGCAGCAGGTCGTGGTTTCGATCCCGGCCCTGACGACGCCTGCTGCTGTCTATTTGGAGCTTGCCTGTGTCTCTCTCTCTCTACCTGTGCTGGTCAGCATGGATTTGTCGATCGATAGCTCCGACCCCCCCCCCCTCCCGTGTCTATCCCCTCCGAAACCCTCCACCCCATTTCCCTGGCAGTGCCAGCCACGCCAAACCCGGCCGCCTTGCTGATGCTGACCGCGGCGTCTCAGCTGCCCGCTGAACCCGACGGGCAGACGACGCCGCCACCATCGACGGCGGCTCCGGTCAGGTGAGGCCAAACGACGGCCTATCGTGAGAACGAGGGCAGGGGCGGGGGGGTGGCCCTGGGGGCCCCTCCCGGAGAGAGGGGTGTGGTGGAAATTCCATATTCCGAACAAGGAGAGAGGCCTTGCTCCGGTGGGAAAGTCGCAGTTTGACATCGTCGAGGTTAAAGGGAAGAGCGGAAAGCGGGAGGTCCCTTGAACAAGTAAGATGCGGGATGTAATTGCCAGCGAAACGTCGTACTCAAATTTTAAATGATGTTGATTCGCTCTTAACACACCGGTGGGCTGAAGTATTGAACTATTTGTCCTTTGTAAACGTGACACATTTTTTTACTGTTTGGCCGTGTCGGGTGGTGGAGGGTTACGACACATTTATAAATAACGCGATCTAACCCAAAAACCTTTATTATGAATAAGAAGAGGTGTTTTACCCTTTGTAGCGATTAAACAGGAGAGGTGTTAAGATGTTCAAACGCCAAAATAGGAACCTTTTGCGAGGAGTCAAGTGACTGCATTAAGCACACAAGGTCCTTGTGTTCAACATGCAAACGAACTCTGATATTAAATGGCATCGTCTCTGAAACTGATTGGCCTGCACCTGAGAGAGACGGCCTTCTTTATGGCCACGTCTCACCAGTGTCAGACCAGAGGAGGCCAAAAGGCGAGCAGCACCAGGACAATGCACGTATCAGAGCATTCATAGCTCGGGGGTGATGTTTGTTGACTCTTAATAATAACATCAATGTGCGACGTATCTGCGCTTAACGGGATGTATTATTCTACCACAATACAAGTAACTCAAGCCGCCAATCCCATCGGTGGTTATAAAAACCGGTGGCAGAATACGCGGTTAAATGAAGTTGAAGGGGCGGGGGGTAAAAGGTGAACAGTACAAGCACAAAGCTTGGGCTGAGCTGGGTTTTTACCCTTTTCTGGCAATAAAACAGTTTTGCGTTAATAAGTTCAACACCACACAAAAAGCAGGAGCAGTGGCAGCGAACGAACCCGAGCTGCCCCTCCCCCCCACCTTCCCCCGCCCTGCCCCCTCTGTCTTCACAGCCAGGAGGAGGCGGTGGTGGTCACCCTCTCAGCCTCGGAGCCGACGGTGGAGGGCAGCAGCAGCAGCGTCGTCCCCGCAGCCACCGTCAGCGATGAGGCCGACGTGGCCACGGCAGCGTCTCCGTCGTCTCCGGCGTCTTCGTCGTCTGCGGCGGCTCCGGCGGCTCCGGCGTCTGCGGCGTCTCCGTCGTCTGCGGCGTCTCCGGCAGCTCCGGCGTCTGCGGCGGCTCCGGCGTCTACGGCGGCTCCGGCGTCTGCGGCGTCTCCGGCGGCTCCCAGCGAGGCGGCGGTGGCGGCGCTGCGTCTCGTCAAGCGGCAGGCTGTCGCGTGGAGACCCCCGCACTGCCAAGTTCACCGCTACGGCAGCTTCAGCACGCACATCACCGTAGTCCGTGCGTGCCGCTCGCCGCACCCCGCGGTCACCCGGCGGTCCCCGTGCCCTGCTCGCTCGCGCACGCCGGTGGCGGCGGTCGTGGTCTTAGTTTAACCGCATCAGAGAAGTCGACGAGAAACACCAGGGTAGCGTCTCTCTCTCTCTCTCGCTAAGACAACTCGGAGCACGCGTGGTTGTATTGGGGTAGCCGAGTGCAGCAGTCGGCTCATTCCACCAGAGTACGAGTGATACACGCCCCAATGGTTTACACCGCGTCGCATTCGCAAATCGGTGGAAGTCCTCAACCGTTCCATTCATCGAGGGAATCTCCACGTCGTCGTCTTCTTCATCTTCCTCCACGCGAATTTTCAGGCGCAGTTGGGAGCGGCCCCCCCCCCCTCACCCCCACCCCCACCGCTGCCGTCTGGTCAGAGAGGAAGCCAGGGGCCCGTGCCTTCGACTGAGACAAAACCCGGCGGCTAAGTTGACGCTGCCCTGTGGCTATCTCCCCTCCCCCCCCCCAGCTGAGATCCAGAGTGTCAAGGTGGTGGCGCTGACCAGCGCTCAAGCTGGCGGTAGCACCCTGCCGGGCCTCGTGAACTTCATGGTTACCTGCGAGGGCAGGTGAGCGATCTAAGGGGATGCCCATAAATGACGTCACGCACCTGGGGGGGGGGTGGGGGGGTCAGACATTTGCGACGATGTGTGACGAGGGGGGGGGGAGGTTTGAGAAATGTGACGTCACGTAAAAATGCGCAACTTTAAATAAATATGGGCAACACGTTCTACTTAATTAAATAGACGTTTTAATAAATGTTTTCTCCTACAACATCAGAGTGCAGCGCCACATTAAATACGCACTACAATGACAATAGTTTAAAGCGATTTGAAGCGTTTTTTTTATATTTTTTTGGGGGGTGGGGGCAGAGCTTTGTGACGTCATATTTGAGGGGGGACTTTTTGTGACGCCGTGTGACGATAGGGGGGGGGGTCAAAAATCGTCCAAAATCGCGTGACGTCATTTATGGACGGCCCCTAACCCGCAGCACCCGCTTCTCCCCCGGTTGTTAGCGCTGCGTTCAACACGCGCGCACACACACACACATCATCATCGTCGATGTATCACACGTGAAATTACATCACTTTTTAATTATGATTATTATTGTTACACGATTTTATTTCGCTCACTCTCTGTCGTCAAATCTTGCAACTCAATGTTAACCCACTTCCCAATGTGGTATCGACTGCAAACTTGGTATACGTATGTCATACTGATGACGACACTTGTATTCTATCATTAAAAACAAAAAAAAATTAACCATATATTTTTTATGTTATGTTTCGCCTTGGGTCTAATTGTTCACGCTCAACTCACTTTGGCTGTAAATCACCACGGTCCCCTGACGTTATGGCAAGCCTCGTTTAAAAAAAAAACTAAGACAAAGATCCCCCGTGTAGCCTTCACAGACTGTACGGGCAAGTGCTGTTAGCGAGCAGCACCCTATGAAGGCCGGCACGGCACACGAGGGGGTGGGTGGCCAGCGACCACGCCCGGCCGCCTTTGTCTCCCCAGTGGTGTGAAAAATCCTAACCCTAAGAAATCTACCCCCCCGGGGGAAGCCTTTACGTTCGTCATTGCGTGTGCATCAACCCCTCCTCCCATACTCCCGAGTTCACTCCCGATCTCATCCTTACATTATTCACGCGGAGCCACCGTTAGTGGACGTGCACGCTCCACACGTTTGTTTCGAGACGACGGACAACCTTATTGTTGGCGTTTCGTCAAAGCCGTGTTAGCCTGCGGGACTTCGTGGGAGTTTGCTGCATCTCTAAGGGGCCGCCCATAAATGACGTCACGCGATTTTGGACGATTTTTGACCCCCCCACCTACCCACCCACTCGTCACACGGGCGTCACAAAAAGTCAGACCCCCCTCAAATATGACGTCACAAAGCTCTTCCCCCCCCCCAAAAAAAAAAACAATATTTCCATTTTGAAAGAAAAAAACACGCTTCAAATCGCTTTAAACTATTGTCATTGTACTTTGGTTCTTTCGGTAAAGACTTTACCGAAAGAACCAAAGAAGATGAATCCTTGCAGTCACGAAAGCTTTAAATCGAAATATTGTCATTGTAGTGCGTATTTAATGCGGCGCTGCACTCTGATGTTGTAGGAGAAAACATTTATTGAAAAGTATATTTAATAAAGTAGTAGAACGTGTTGTCTATATTTATTTAAAGTTGCGCATTTTTACGTGACGTCACATTTCTCAAACCTCCCCCCCCCTCCTCTCCTGCCCCTCGTCACGCATCGTCACAAATGTCTGACCACCCCCCCCCCCCCACACACACAGCCCCGTAGGTGCGTGACGTCATTTATGGACGGCGCACCGAGTAAAACATTCCCATTCTGACTTTCCCCGTTGCCCCATCCCCCCTCCCCCCCCCACACCGCGCAGCCTGCCCACGCAGGTGTGCACGGTGGTGTCCGACGCGGCGTGCGTCAGGGCGCAGAGCTCCGCGTGCCGCAACGTGAGCGGTGCCGCCGGGGGCGGCTGCGAGGTCGCCGTGCAGGAGAGCTTCAACGCGAGCGGCACCTACTGCCTCAACGTGACGCTCTCGGACGACGTCAGCCTCGCCGTGTCCAGCACGCAGGTCACCGTCGGCCTAGGTGCGTGAGCACGGCGACCGCCCCTTTCGCCGCCCGTCCGCGTCTCGCGTACGGATTTTTTTTTTTCCCACTGGCACAACCGAACCGTGCCAGGGCCGTGCCGTGCCGTGCCGTGCCGGCGTTCGTTTTTTTTCCCCCCCACCGTGCCGTGCCGCCGACGCGTCGCGCGCGGTGAACCTGACAGGAATAGCCGGGCCCCCCGGTGTCTGTCCTGCAATGGATCCGGGGCCGTACGACCGCTTATTCACACGGTACACACAGAACACACGCAGTACACACACGGTACACACAGAACACACGCAGTACACACACGGTACACACAGAACACACGCAGTACACACACACACACAACACAAACAGTACACACACAGAACACACACAGAACACCCAGAACACACACTTACAACACAAACAGTACACACAGAGAAAAAAACAACACAGTACACACAGAGAACACACACAGTACACGCACAGTACACACACAGTACACACAGAACATACAGTACGCAAACAACACACACAGCACACACAGAACATACAGCACATACCACACACAGAACATACAGTACACACACAGAACACACAGTACATACCACACACAGAACATACAGTACATACCACACACAGAACATACAGTACACACACAGAACACAGTACACACACAGAACACATAGTCCACAGACAGGACATACACAGTACACATACAGCACACACACAGAACACACACTACACACGTAGAACACAATGTTGTCACATGTCCCACCACGTAGCCGCCGCATATACAGCGGGGAAAGTCGCTCAAACTGGGGCCGCCATCATCCAGCAGTGGATTTACGGTGGGGGGGGGGTAGGGGCGGTTACACATACGGCGTTGTTGCATGTTGACTTTTTTTTTTACTTTGCTGGTTCTCACGCCCGCAGATGGATCTGGCTCATCTTCGGCCCTGAAGTCGGCCATCGTTGCCGGCGTCTTTCTGGCCATCGCCATCGCCGGAGCTGCCGTCTACGTTAATCGGTGAGTTTGCGGCCCCATCGGCGCAAGAAAAATACGGCGACGACGTTCAGAATGAAACGGCTGACTTTGCAAAACGTCCAATTGACGTTCGGTAGACGTCCAGTTGTCAGAAACGTCCAATTGGCGTTCGGTAGACGTCCAGTTGTCATAAACGACCAATTGAGGTTTGGTAGACGTCCAGTTGTCACACACGTCCAATTGACGTCCGGTAGTTGTCCAATTGTCAGGTGACTCAGAGGACGAACGCTCACGTCACGTCTCAGCCACCCCAGCGGTGAGATGTTAACTACCTCGCCTGGTATGCAGGAGGTTGTGGGTTCGATCCCAAACCCCAACGCCTCCCCGTGGTCGCGCGGATTTTTCTCCGAGGTCCTCCGGTTTTCCTCTTCCAACATTTAAAATCGACATCGCTCGTTTAGTCTTTGGCTACTGCAGTATAGCCGTGTAGAGTTCGAGATGCAAATCGCGGATAGCAAATTTGTGAATAGCGAGTGAATACCGTACGCACACAACAAAACAACTTTGCGTTAAATTTCGGTGTCTTTCAGAATCAGAACCAGACTCTTCGTTTATTCTGGAGAAATCCGATGAGCTATGAAGCTCTTATTCACAGATGCCCAGTAAGGGGCACAGGGTCAGAAAGTTACAACAACAAAAAATACAAAAACACGATAGGGGTGCATGGTGTACTAAAGGAAGGCAAATCAATACAAATGAATATGTTAAATCGATAAAGTGCAGGGATTCCTCTACTTACGAACGTTCAACTTACAAACTTTTAGAGATGCGAACAAACCCAGTTCGGTGCGTTCAGTTGCCTGTTCGGACCGATAATCATTAAGTTCAACCGCCGTGCAATTGATGGCGGTGGTGGCATCAACATCTGCAGAACGTGAAGAATCGTTGGCATCTACATCTGCAGAACATGAAGAACCAGTAGCATCTACATCTGCAGAACATGAAGAAACGTTGGCATCTACATCTGCAAAACATGAAGAATCATTGGCATCTACATATGCAGAACATGAAGAACCAGTGGCATCTACATCTGCAGAACATGAAGAACCAGTGGCATCTACATCTGCAGAACATGAAGAACCAGTTGCATCTACATCTGAAGAACATAAAGAACCAGTAGCATCTATATCTGCAGAGCATGAAGAACCAGTGGCATCTACATCTGCAGAACATGAAGAACCAGTGGCATCTACATCTGCAGAACATGAAGAACCAGTGGCATCTACATCTGCAGAACATGAAGAACCAGTGGCATCTACGTCTACAGGAGATTATAAAACTTTTTAAGCCATTCCCCGTGTTTAGTGTACACGCCGTACACCATATTTGGAATCGACAGGCTCACGAACAAATCGACTTACGAACACAGACCTCTGGAACTAACTCGTTCATAAGCACAGGAGTCCCTGTAGATAAGTTTCCATATAGTTCGGATTGCTTCCAGCTGTTACGTGCTCAAAATAATATTTCATCGCTCTCAAAAAAACACAACAGAGGGCAGGGGAGACCCCACCACCGCAACATTGCGGTGGTGGGCAGACCGTGAGGGCAGATCTTGGTGGAGGTGGCGTGTTGCAACCCCCCCATCAGCTGCAGGGTCTGACGTGAGGTCCGGTATCTGTGGGTGAGGTGTGGTTTGCAATCACAACGTTGGCCATGTACATTAACCCCCCCCCGCCCTCCCCGCCTCTGGACATCGCATCCCGAATGGCTCACAAGTGACGACGTCACATTTATCCCCCTCTGTATATTTGAGACCAAAACAGGAGGAGGATTTCTCCACAACTCCGTGGCTGTCGCCTGACGATGCTGCTTGTTGTGATTACCAGCGAAACATCGGGCTACTCGAATTGTAAAAGTTGTAGTGGGTTTACTCTCCAACACACAACCAGTGTGCTGAACTAGTAATGGATTGGCACGTTTTGTGGATGGTGGCGGGTTTAATGACATTTATATTTACGCAATTTAACCCAAAAACCTCTATTATGGAGTATAAAAAAATAAAATATTTCGCAATAATGATTTATTTCGCAACCCCCGGTCAGAAAATCTTGCGGGGTGGTGGTGCGTCAAAATCAGTTCGCGTGATGTCGAAGCAGTCGAACGGTTATATGAACAGCTGAACACGTTGCCGTATAGCAGCACCCAACCCTGACGATTGGCTGGCTCCGTGTTCCAAAGGCAATATTTGACTCCTCGTGCCCTACCCAGACTCGGTCGGACGGTCCCTCGATTAGTTTCCGAAATAATTCCTTGGCCGACGGTGGCATCAAAAGATCACGACCCGTGGTGGTGTCACCGCCGCACGTTCGAATGGGAGAGGAGCCGCTGAATGTCTGAGTGCAACTTCTGACGGAGAGGCCTGTAGCTCACTCAAGGGGTCAACAGCAAGCGACGACATCAGACTTTAATGAGGACCGCTGCGTTAGGCTGCACCGGTGCACCGCCAATGTGTCTCAATGCCATTCTCTCACTCTCTCAGCTGACCGCCACGGCACACAGACAGATGACGGAAAGCAATATTGACCTCACAAATGCGAATTATCGAGCTGACCTTTGAACAAACGCCGCAATCTTGCAGTTTAAAAGTAATAATCACCCAGGGGCTCGTGGCTTCGTCCGGTTGGTTGAATTTCCTCCCAGACCTCCAGCGATGGCAGTTGTCGATTGTGTCCCCTTGCATCCTGAGGCACACACCCCGCACTCCCCACTTCTCTATCAGTCGTCCCCCTTTTTATACAACAGTTGGGAACTGGTTCATTCCTGATTGGAGTGGCTCAATATTGTTTGGAGCAGTTCAATCCTGTTTGGGGTGGTTCAATTCTGTTTGGGGTGGTTCAGTTCTGTTTGGGGTAGCTCAGACTTGTTTGGAACGGTTAAATTCTGTTTGGGGCGGTTCAATCCTGTTTGGGGCAGTTCAATTCCCTTTGGAGTGGCTCAATCCTGTTTGGGGCAGCTCAAACCTGGTTGGAACGGTTTAATCCTGTTTGGGGCGGCTCACCCAATCCCACCGCAGTACAGTATCAACGTCCCCAGGTGTTACGTTGTTGTCCTTCCCCCGCCGCACCTCCGACTAGCACAGTTGGCTACGTACGGTGTGAAAGAAGTTCAACATACGTACATAAAAGCTGGACGTAACGTGTCGTGCACAATTTCGGCGTCCGGGCTCGATTTGAACCGTTGCAGTTTCAGTTTCGTTCGTAGAATAACGCAAAGCGATTTGTGTGTTTGATTGAACTTATTTCGCACCGTACATAGTCAATCGTGCTAATCGGAGGTGTGGGGAGGACACACAAACTAAACACAAAAACGCAGTTCTAAAGAAATGTTTTCAATCTAGATTATTTAAAAGTGCATAGCTCCAGTGGCTTCCTAATATTGGTAGGAAGAGATCCATAGAGACCCACAGAGGTCCAGAAACTTGTATAGAACCGTACATACACCGCACCTCCGTTGGCACGGTTGGCTACGTACGGTGCGAAAGAACTTCAATGTTTCTTCCCCCCCCCCGCCACCCACCCACAGGCGATTCAAAGAATACTCGCCCGTCTACCAGCACGTGGCGGAGAACGGAGCGGCTGCCGGCGGATCGTGGGCCTCTTACGCCGGGATGCGGAGGCTCCTGGGCCTGGGCAGAAACGAAGAGGCCAGCCCGCTGCTCGCGACGACAACGGCGGCCACTGGGCGCATCGTCTGAGCCGAGCCATCTCTGGCAAGGCGGCCGGTCACCAGGCGGCCTACGGCTGTCTGTGAGCTGCAAGTCAACCCTCGATAATATACACGTTACAGGGACGCCTGTACTTACGAACGAGTTAAGTTCCAGAGGTACTGTTCGTAAGTCGATTTGTTCGTACGTCGATTTGTTCGTGAGTTCAACTTTACTACTGTCGATTCCAGACACGTTGTACGGCGTGTACACTAAACACGGGTAATGGCTTTAAAAGTTGTGTAATCTCCTGTAGATGTAGATGCCACTGGTCCTTCACGTTCTGCAGATGTAGATGCCACCACCGCCATATATTGCGCGGCGGTTGAGCTTACGACTCTCGGGTCCAGACAGGCAACTGGACATACGGACCAGGTTTGTTCGTATCTCTGAAAGTTCTTAAGTCGAATGTTCGTGAGTAGAGGCGTCCCTGTACACTAAAAACAATTGACCATAACAAAAAAAATAGATGAAGGTTTTAAGGAAATGATGGGGTGGGGGTGGTAGTTGGTTTGTGTTGATTTGGCACTCTGAAATGCATTGGAACAAATGAAACTACCCTTGTGTCGTCATGTGTGTCGTCACGTGTGTGCGACACATTGGCAGCTGCCCACAACCATGGGGGTAGGGGGGGGGGTACCCCTATGCAAAAAAAAAATGAACGACACGACAGCTGCCGGGGCATTGGGATGATGGAGATGAGATGCGATGTTGAGGTGCTCTGAGACACTGGAGCGTTTACCCAATGAACACGCAAATCCTCGTCTCGGCCGTCCTGATGGTCCTGCTGCAGTCTGGCCACGGCCCCCCCCCCACCCCCCCTAGTGGCAGCTGTCCCTGTGTGGCACCGCGGCGAAACGTCGCAGCGAGGCGCGACTGCGGGGCATGTGTCTGGCCAGCGTTTTTTTGCTTCTTCTTTTTCGCAATTTAAGTAATCCGTGAGTGATTCGATAAATTTAGGCGATAAAAAAAAACAAATTCATTTTTTTTACATACTCTTTGGTTCTTTCGGTTAACTCACGACGTTTTGATCGCAACACAAGCGGTCGTCATCAGGCATAGGAGTCAGCCTCTAAAGGCAAACTGTTTTTAAGGGTTTGGGGATGGGCGTAGCCCAAGTGCACCAACAGCACCAGGAGCACGGGCGGTGCACGAGTGTCAATGCAGCAACAATGCCAATGAAGCAGCAATCCCAATGCAGCAGCAATGACAAATGCTGGGGATGCGGAGGGAAATTAACTTGTACCCGGTAGATATGATGGAACAACGCCCATCCCCAGACCGTTATAAACAGTTTGCCTTTAGAAGCCGACTCCTTTGCCTGATGACGACCGCTTGTGTTGCGATCGAAACGTCGTGATTTGTTTAATTCTATTTCTACCTACGCGACTATACCAAAGGAACCAAAGAGGATGGATTCCTGCAGTCACGAAAGCTTCAAATCAAGATTGTTCATTGGTTTACCTGACGCAGAGTGGCGGCCGTCGCCGTATCTCGCCCATCGTACCAACGTGGGCAGACCACTGACGTCTGTTTGTGGGGGGCCTTAGCCATAGCCTGCCCCCCCCCCTCCCCCCCACACCAACCTCACCGCGCACGGTAATTTAACGGTGCTTTAGGACCATTGGCTGTGCGTGCGATAATCCGATCGAGTGTTTCCACAACAACCAGCCACCGTCAGCACCAATAACCACCACCAACCAACACAGACCAGTGAAAGAGATGTGGTCAAACAACAACCACAACGCGGGGAGAGGCTCTCTCATCCAGCAGCGGCATAGCCCGCGGCCTGTAAATTATTATCGACCGTTGTGTTTATCGTACGCAGTGGCCTGAGCCTGCAATTGCGGGGCTAAATTCCTCTAATATTTTTGTTCATTCTCATCGTCCGTGGAGCGGTGGAGGTGAATGTATCCGATGTTAGTTGGCGCATTTATGACAACCGAGAGAGACAATCTGATCAGCTTTGGGACATTCCCCGTAGCTGAACATTTGCTTTTACCCCCCCCCCACTTCATTTAACCGCGTATTCTGCCACCGGTTCTTATAACCACCGATGGGATTGGTGGCTTGAGTTACTTATATTGTAGGAGAATAATATATCCAATTTAGCACAGATACGTAGCACATTGATGTGCAATGTCCTTAATGGTTACCAAAAATCACCCCGAGCTAATAAATCCTCTGATACCTGGTACGGTTCGCCGTTTGGCCTTTTCTGGTCTGAAACTCGCGAGACGAGGCCACAAAGAAGGCTGCCGTCTCTCTGGCGTATGCCAGTCAGTTTCAAAGACAATGCAAATATTATTATCAGAGCATGTTTGTTTGAATGTTCACCACAAGTAGCGTGTGTGGTTAATGCAGTAATTTGATTCCTTGCAAAAGGTATCCATTCGGTGTTTGAACATCTTCACACAACTCCTGTTCTATTGCCAGAAAGGGTAAAAAAAAAACCTTTTCTTATTTTTCATGCTTATTTAGAGTTAAGTCACTCAAGCCCGTGACCAGACTTGCAACCGAGAGAGGTTCTCCGGCTGGGCTCCATCTCAGTTGTTGAAACGGTGGGTTGCGCCTCTCCTGAAATCAACGACCGCCACCTCCGTCCCACCGGCACAATTGTCGCCGCTCGGGCAAAGTCACTTGCGCGGCGGGGCAGAGTGTGGGGTAGCTCCCGCGACACGCATTTTTTCTTTTTTTGCGCCGACGTCTTGCCGGCGTGGACGAGTAGGCCAAGTGCCCTCTTCGTGTGCGAGGGCCCCTTTCTGGCAGCAGGTTGTGCGGGCAGGGCAAACAGTTGCAGGGCCGCACCTTTGACTTTTAAATGCATTGTACTGCCAATTGGCTGATTTTGGCCTAAAAGCGCTGTTAGGTGTAGTGTGAGCCGGCCTGAGTTGAGTGTTTTGTACCCACATGCATTCAGTATTTTGGCCATAAAATGGTGCTTTTTTTGACCTGTGCCAACGGCGTAGCTTGTTTACCGAACGTAACAATAAAATGACATCGGGACAATGTTCATTTCCGCGCCGATTTCACCTTCTGACTGTGCATGTGCGTGCGTGAAACGGAAATGGGAGAGTCACGTTTGAAAGAAAGCGGATCAGGCTGCCCATTAATTATTGATCACTTAAAGAATATTGTACATTCAATTTTCGTGCATTTTTTAAAAGTGAGAATGTAACTTTATTTAAATGAACCAGGTGAATTTAACTTAAAAGTGACTTTCAAGGGAAGTTATTAAACAGGGTCAAGGTGTGTGTGAATGAGCCCAGATCTGTATAACTTTATTGACACTGGGCATCTTAAAATCTGGTAAGTACGGTGCAAGAGTCTCCGGCAAGTGACTGATATTGCATTTACCAATCTCCAACACGGTAACACTCCTGCCCAACACCAAAACCTGCCTGGGTTCAATACCCAACTTGGGAATTCTGTCTGGTTCTCTCCCTCCCCCTCTTCTGCATGGGCTTCTTCTTTTGGGGTTTCCCCATGTCCTCCCATAGCTAAAAAAAAACCAACGCAACTGATATTGGCCAAAACATCCCAATGCTGAACAATTACAGGACAGTCTGCTCTCCTATAACGTGGCGGTAGTTGTTGCGTTCCTGAAGAACACGTGATAATAAAGAATATATACTTGGGTAAAGCACAGGCCGCGTTAGCACGTGAGATGCGTACGCAGGCCAAACAAAGACCGACGCGCGTGGTGGGTAACGCCTCGAAGCATCCAGCAGCATCCCAACGCCTTGTGGATGACGCTGAAGCAGCCGTATGTACGACCACTTATTCCGACTCGCGCTGCGCCGTAGTTCCGTTGGCTCGATCGCGTTGTATGTCCAATTCGCATCCGCGCCATTAAAAAAAGACGTGTTTCCTTTATAATTTTGATCGCCGTCATGTCCAAATCGCGTTACGAAAGCAACACGCGGCGTTACAGGAGAGCATGCTGTACCTGCAAGTTACTCGACTGAAATTGAGTGCAGGATAACACGGCAGGAAGCTCTTGCAAAGAGTCTTCGATGCGGCCCTGCGCGAGTCAACATAAATAAAATAAGAGAATTCGATGCAAAAGTGTACTGCTGCCACCTCTGCACACGTCCAGGTCGGCTCCCACCTGTATTGAATGAAAGTAAGGTGACACATTGGGGACCCACAGCCTTCGATGATAATAATTTCTGAAGTCTCAACTCATACAGTGGAGGAAATTATACATTACAATGGCATTGTCTGAATTAAAACTAAACTATTTTTTTTATTGTTACCAGGTAAGGCCCACTGAGCTATGTAGCTTTTTGTCAAAAGCGACCTGGCCACCACAAACGATCGCTCAACCAAGTGGCTTAGCGTCGTGTGGAAATTCACAGCTGCCAAAGACTCTGAACGCGCGACGTTGATTCTAAATGTGGAGCAAAATCCACGCGGCCATGGGGAAAGAGAGACAAGCAAACTCCAAATATACAGCAGGAGGCGTCAGGGTAGGGATCGAACTCACAACCTCCTGCATACCAGGCGAGGTAGTTAACATCTCGCCACTGCGGTGCCCTATTGACCCACCACAGAGTGGTAGGAATTGTATTGTGAAGAAATTATAAGACTGTCAAAGCCTCCCAAACAAGATTTGGACGAACATCTTCCCAAACGTAAATGTGCGCTCTCTAGAAAGTTGCAACAGGGTCCGAGTATGAATTAAGCCCTCCAATTTATTTTCACTTTTTTTGTTTTAATGGGTACTCCTCCTCTATAGGACCACAGAACTTGGGCAATAGTTGGGACCCGGTTCTGGGAGATGATTGAATGAACTGGCGTCCCCAGTTGTAAATCTGCATGTTTTGGCGCTCTATACAATTGATACTTTTGTTGAGAAGCTCCTGACGACTCGGAGACGAAGTTAAGGACTTGCGCCAGTAGTTTATTAAGGGCTATTGCCAATAACACGGGGGATACACTTCCCCACAAGGGTAGAGGGCCCTAGGCTCAGTTCTATCCGTTCCCTCCACAGCAGGCTGCCCCGTGCTGCCTCCTCTGCACCGGCCGTGGGTTCAGCCAACAACGGCCGACCGAGGAGCGTGGCCACACCTAGCTCCTTACGCTGCGCTAACACAGATCCCTATCCCCTTGCCCCCGGCCCTCCATTCCACCCTGCTCAGTCCCTTGGTCTCCAGCTACGACCCCCCTTGCGGGACATGACGTCATCCCGCCCGCAGGAGCGCATGACGCCACCTCCCGTGACGTCATCGCCCCTGGAGGCGAGTGTGACGTCATGTCCGCAACTAGTCCTCTACACTTTCAACGAATACGGAAGCGCACAAAGCCAGGAGTAGACCATCAAAACAACGCGACGTCACGTTTCAATGGCTTTATTATGAATTTGAATGTACATGGGTAAAATGTCAAACGAAGAGCTCGTTGTGACTTGCAAGCGGACAGTTTAGCGATAAGCTCTGCGCGCTGTGGAGGGAGGAGCCCTTCCACCATATGCACGTGTGCTTCGAGATTTAAAACGTTCGGCTAAAAACAAACCAACTCAAACTTCGTTAAAAACGTACGCAACGGTGCGTATCACACACACACACACACGCGCACACCTGGGTTAAAGCACGCTGTGTTCACCGCACCATCGTAAAAAAACCATCGCGGCGATTTCAAAGAATCGCGAGTGGGGTTTTTTGACCTACGGGTCAAAGCGTCGCAGAGCGCACGTTCTCGCGTCCGCGATTCCAACTGGCGCAATTCAATTGTCGAAATGTATTTATTTGTATTGTTTGCTGTTAATGAAAAGACGGCTGGGGCCACCGGACCATAACGTATCCAGCGTGCATCGCCCGGCAGATGCGGTCACAGCCACTGCACGAGTGGGGGAATCGGGGTTGCAACTTCGACTCTCATGAACTTCTTTCGCACGCTCCGTGCGTAGCCAACCCGTGCGAAGCGTCATCAATTAATGATGATCACGGTGACGGCGAAGCTTGGAAGGCCAAATGGAGTTTGCAAGGAAGTCGCAAACCACAAACGCCTCCACGGCATGAGAGACGCGATGATGCAGAAGATCCCATTGGCTTCCATCTCCACCCGTGAAGCTTCTTGGCCAAAATCCCTGAACCACATCATCCACTGCAGAGACCATGGTAGCAGCAGCAGCAGCAGCTGAGGGTAATACAGATCATTAATGATGATGATGATGAACAAATGGGAATTTAAAAACCCTCCGGGCAGTGTGCGGAGATCGCGGTCACCATCCTTAACAAAATCGTGGAACATCGAACACACATTCAATGCCCAGCAGCGACGATTCACCACCATCCACTACTCCTCACGCAATCATCTGGCTCATCAACCAGCTCGGTGTAACGTCACAGCTGCTGCTCTACATGAACATCAGCCACGTGCAGAGGACAGAGACCCATAGGCTCACATACACATACTCGCAGACAGAGATCTATAGACTCGCATAGAGACTTACAGACTCTCATATAGATCTATAGACTCACACGGAGACCCACAAACTCGCATAGAGATCTTCTATATGAAGGAGGCATCATCATCGGAGCAGCGACGATACACCACTCCGCCGCTAACGTGTGACGCAATAATTTGTCTCACGGAACTGCCTTCATCTAAAACAGGGGTGGGGAAACGTCCGGCCCGCGGGCCGTATGAGGCCCCGTGACATCATTTGGGTCTCTGGCCCTGCCAAGGCAACCGCAGGCGGGACTCGAAATTCAACAGATCTAGGAGCAAACCTGGCAAAGCAGTTGCGAGTAGCAGCAACATCATCAATACCAGCTAACATCACCACACGCCTCACCAAAGAGAAGCAGTTCCAGCCCATCGCATTAGTGGGCGAGTTAATTTAATGTCTGACCGAATATAACGGGCTAATTTTTAAGTTGATCATTTTGTATGGCCCGCGAACGATGTTATAAAAATATCCAAATGGCCCTTGGCAGAAAAAAGGTTCCCCACCCCTGATCTAAAATAACAGCTGCTGCTCGCTGCATCAACATCGTCAGCCGTACGCGCAAAAAAAATTAAGTGGGGGGAAAAAAAAAAATCAAGGAATCGCCGACCTGCAAGCCTTGGCGAGGTACGGCCCCCCCCCCCCATGACCCACGTCGCCACTTATAAAGAGGATTTCCATTAAAAAGGTAACAAAACAAGCTGCGGGTTCAATACGCCTGTGTTTTGTACGAGCGAGGGCATTTAATAGATGTGCTGTATTTTACAGGGGTCGAATAGGCGTGCCAAACGAGCATTCCGCGCGCCACCTTACGTGGCCGAGACTTCGGCGAGCGTTTTGTGGAAGTCGGCGCCATCGAGTCGCTGATCCCCCCCCCCCACCCCCTCTCCCGCACTGCCTGGCGACAAGTCACGGGGCAGTCGTCACGGGCGACGAAGTCGCAGCTGACCCGTGAACCGTCGGGGGCTATGTACATCATCGAATTAGCGGAGCTGAGGAGCCCTCTCGCGAGCGACATTCGCAGAGCTTGGCACTTTCACGATTCCATTCAACATTTGTATATTGCGTGTCTGTGCGCGCGGTGAACTTCGTCCAGTCGCTCGCACATCGCAACAGGCGACCCCACACCACACACCCCACCCCACCCCCCCCCCCCCCGACTACTCCTCGGTTCGGGAATTGAATCAATTATCAGGTGTGGTTCCAAACTAATTGTTACCAGGTAAGGGACCACTGAGCTGCGTAGCTCTATTTCAGAAGCGACGCTGGCCATCGCAAAGGGATAGATCAACGAAAGCGGGCCTATCATCATGTGGAAATGTATAGCTGGACAAATAAATCTATGAGCGTGACGCCGATTCGAAACGTGGAGGGAAAAACCGGAGGACCTGGGGGAAAAATCCACACGACCACGGGGAGAGAGAGAGAGACACGCAAACTCCAAATATACAGCA
The DNA here is from genome assembly GCF_048934315.1 of Petromyzon marinus. Taxonomy (NCBI): domain Eukaryota; kingdom Metazoa; phylum Chordata; class Hyperoartia; order Petromyzontiformes; family Petromyzontidae; genus Petromyzon; species Petromyzon marinus. The sequence continues at coordinate 7,457,566 of NC_133722.1, forward strand.
GCAGGGGTCAGGGTCGGGATCCTGTCTACCAGGCGAGGGGGGCGGCTGAGACTTGACGTTTCTGATCATTGCACATCTGCCGAACGTCAATTGGACTTTTTCAAACGTCAGGCGTTTCATTCTGAACGGGAGATGTCGATTAAAGGCCCCGGGTTTTTGCGTCTTCACAACGGGTCAATATTCTTTAAAAATGCACCATGTCAAACAAAACTGTCAGTAAGTTGTTGGAGTTCAACGTACGTGATGAGGCCACACTCATGACGTGCGCTCCCCGTGACCTGTGTCCGCCTTTGTCTCACCTTTATTACTCATTTCCACGATTGTTCACCACAATTTCGAAATTTGAATTCATCGGGCCGATGAACCATGAGGGAAGGGCCCCACACGTGAAATGTCAGCGATCATGTTCTATCGCGGCATGCCGCTTTAAATTGGAAGCGTTCAGAGAATTTGGCCGCTACTTTAAATGTCCAACACGGTGGCTAGGAGATGTTAACTACCTCGCCTGGTATACAGGAGGTCGTGGGTTCGATCCCGACCCTGACGATTGTATATATGTCGATTTTTCTCTGGGGTCCTCCAGTTTTTCCCTTCCAACATCAAGCATCAACAACGCGCGTTCAAGAGTATTTGGCTGCTTATAAATTTCCACGCCACTTCGTTGGGCTTTCATTTGCGATATTCAGGTCGCAAATGAAAGCTGAACCATCTGCGGAAAAAGAAAAAGCTTCAAAAGTTCATCGTCGGCTTTCTCCAGGACAATAATTTTAAATAAAAGATTGTGATCATCTCACGCCCCGGCACAAGAACCGCCTGGTTAAAAAATAAAAATACCTGCAGACTACGTGGCATAGTCGCTTGTCTTGTGTGTTGCAGACACGAGACACAATTTGCTGGTGGATCCACAAGTAAAACTATAGAAAAGCTGGGGGTGCGCTTTTTAATCAGGAGTCGCGCGGCCAATTCTCACACCGAGACCCAGGACACACTCCGTGGCCTGACGCGAATGTCACGAGAACGCCGTGCCGCGTGTCAAATAAAACGCCGTCCTCCCTCTTCACCCCCACTACCCCCCACCAAGACCACCCCTCTCCCCTCTCCCCTCTCCCCACCCCCCGTATAGCCTAAACAGACTCATGGGGCAAGTGCTGTTAGCGTGTAGCACCCAAGAAGCCCGGCACGGCACACGAAGGGAGTGCCCAGCACCACGCAAGGCCGCCTTTTCACCTCCCGAGCGGCGATGTTGACTGCACACCGCGCCAAGGTACTCATTTGAGGCCGAGTCGACCTAGGTGGAGGCCCAGAACCAGTTCAGACAATCGTCACCGGTGGGACGTTGGTGGCCGTGAGAGCGGGAATCGAACTCGGGTCGCTTGGGTTTGAGGCGCAGCGTGCTAACCAACTACAGAACCCCCCACCCCCCCCCCATTCCCCCACCGCACACGCACACGGTAACACCGTGCGGCGTGGTTAACGCAGTAAAAAAATGTTTCTTCCGTACGGCGGGCACGCCACACGGCCGGGGACGTCGTACGTAAACACGAGACCAACGACCGCCGAAGAAACGTCCCAAAAGAGGATTTAAAAAAAAAAGAACGACGCACCACTGGACGCCAAAAACACGCGGCCGGCGACCGACCGGTGGCGGCCGCGGCGATGGCGGCGGCAGTGGCGGTGGGTCAGCGCAACCGGCGGGAAAATCAGTTCTTGCCGTCGGCGTCCTCGTCCCCGGCCGTGTAAATACTTTGGTTCCGCCGCTTGATCTTTTTCACGCCGCTCGCACCCTCGGCGGCGGCGGCGGCAGCCGCCGTCGGCGCTTCGGCCTGCTCGGGCGTCCGCTTGCACGACGAGGTCTGGCTGTCGGCCGGGGAGGTCGTGGGGGTCACGTCCCCCTGGGTGCCCTGCTGCTTCGTCTCCGCCGCAGCCTCATCTTTGTTGTCCCCTTTTTTTGAGATGAGAGGATGGCAGCGGGGGGGGGGGGGGGAGGGGGGGGCAACGCACGGAGTGTTTCAGGCAACGCACACTGAGTGTTTCAGGCAACGCACACTGAGTGTTTCAGGCAACGCACACTGAGTGTTTCAGGCAACGCACATGGAGTGTTTCAGGCTACACTATTATACTCCACTATACACTAGACTATACACTACACCACTATACACTACTATACACTACACTACTATACACTACACTACTATACACTACACCACTATACACTACACCACTATACACTACACCACTATACACTACACTCTATACACTACACTACTATACTCTACACCACTATACTCTACACCACTATACACTACACCACTATACACTACACTCTATACACTACACCACTATACTCTACACCACTATACTCTACACCACTATACACTACACCACTATACACTACACCACTATACAATACACCACTATACTCTACACCACTATACTCTACACCACTATACTCTACACCACTACACTCTACACTACACATTGGGCTCTACTGATGCCCGTCGTTAAGCGATTAGTCGTTAACAGGGGTGGTCGTTAAGAGGAGGGTTCTACTGTTAATTTTAACAGAGGACCCCAGAGCTTGGGCAACTCTTGAAGTGCTGGCTATCCGTCCGGCTGGCTTTCCTTGCTCGTCCGTGGGCTCCCTACAGCGATGTGTACGATGCCAAACGACGCTTTATGATGCCCTCTTATCGTTCTGATCGCGCTCCTCCGAGTGAGACCTCTTGGCTCCCTCATCTATTCTGAATACAGCTCCTTTAATTAAAATTTATAATCATAAGATTCCAACGTCTTAGATGTCTTTTGAAACATCACCTCCGTCAAGATGCATTTCCCGTCTCTCCTGCGCCTCGAGCTTTATTTGCTTATTTAATGCTCTCAGTTTGAGAGTCAATCTCAACGCAAAACACCTGGGGCGAACGCCCTCGTCCACACGAGTCCCAGGGACACCGCTCGGTGTAGAATCCACCTCGTGGGCCACGCACGCTCGCGCGATCCACCAACCCCCGGGTCCCCAAAACGTCGGAGCGCAGGCCCCCCGCAGCGTCGGCACGCGCGGCCCAACGTGACGCGCCGGACAAGTTTGGGGGGCCTCGCCTCCAAAGACGACGCAATCCCCCGGCGGGGCTCACCGTCTTCCCCGGGGTTCCTCGAACCGCCGCCGTCACCGTCACTGTGGCCGTGATGGACTCGCGCGCGACAGTCATCCTCCTCCTTCTCCTCCTCGTTGTCGTCGTCCTCCTCGTCGTCTTCATCGTCGTCGTCGTCGTCGTCGAGCGGAATCTCGTCGGGGTTCACCGATGAGGAGGAGAGGCCGGACGTGTCCGTCGAGTAGTCGCTCGGCGGGTCCGGGGAGAAGGCGGCGTCCTCTTGGCGCCACGAAGTGCTGGGCCTAGGGACGGCAATTCCCACGTGAAGGGTGTCAGCAAAGCGCCTCTTGATTGACGACCAAACAGTCGCCGCACGAGAGCCGGAAGAAAAATCCACGCGGCCATGGGCTGAGAGAGAGAACGCGCGAATCTCATGGAAATACACAACGGGCTTCGTCAGAGGTCGGGATCGAACCCACGATCCTCTAAATGTGGAGGGAAAAAACTAAAACGAAGGACTGGGAGAAAAGTCCACGTGACCACGGGGAGAGAGTGAGAGAGAGAGAGAGAGACACGCAAACCTCGAGCAAATACGCAACGGGCGTCGTCAGGGGTCGGGATCGAACCCACGGCCTCCTGTGCGCCAGGCTCGGTAGTCGACACCTCGCGAGCGCGGCACCCAAACAGCACGGCGCCGGGGCGGGCTGGAGGGGGCAGTCGGTTTTGTCCGTCCCACTCGTGGCGCGCAGTGCCTCTCACCGCTTGGGCGTGCTGCTGAAGGGGCTGCCCTCGTCCCCGCCGCCGGCGCCCACCATCGCGTAAGGGTCGACAAGGCCCAGGCGGCCGCACAGCTCCGTGGTCTGCGGGTTGGGGCTGTGGGCGGCCTCGCGGCCGTTGTCGGGCCGCTGCGGGTCGTAGGCCGGCACGGTCGGCAGGAAGTTCTCGGCGACCCGAAGGCCGTCGCCGAGACTCTCCGCCAACATCCTCACCTCCTCCTCCGACACGCTGTAGTCCCAGCTGGCGTCGCGGTGGCGACGACGGCGGCAGCGGGGAGGATAGAGATCGGAAGCGTGCGTTTTTGCTGTGGTAGGTAGTCGTTTAACACGCCGGTAGTAGTAGCAGCAGCAGATGCGTTCCCGAAAAGTGCCGCCGTCAAGCGGAAAAACGCGCAAAGCGTAACAGGAGGACTACTCCACAAATCTGGCTGTCCGCCTGACGAAGCTGGCTGTAATTACCGGCGAAACGTCGTACTCAGATTGTAAATGTCGTGGCTTGGCTCTCCAACACACAACCGGTGTTGCTGTGCTAGTGACGAATTGGCCACGTTCTGTTTACGTGACAAACCTCACTAATTGGCTGTGTCGGGTGGTGGCGGGTTTAACGACACATTTTATATATATTTACACGATCTTACCCGAAATAACCTGTATTATGAGCGAAAACGATTTCACCGTAACGTTTACGATAAAGTTTTGGCGCGATGCGACGCACCGCCACTACTACGCACGCACGCTAAAGTGAGATGGTGGGACGGGTAACCCGAGGGTATCCCCGCCGCGTTACTGTATCATTCCGCGTACTGCATCACGGTGCCGCCCAGCTCGAGAAAAGAAGTTCGTCGCCGACCGCTCAGAAGCCGCGTCATCGCGGCACGCGTCCCGCGTCATGCTAGAACCCGCGTCGTTGCGAAAATGCATTGTTAGTGTGAACACCGCGTGGCGAGAACACCGACGCGTTATGTGAGGACTTGCCGCAAAACAATACTTGCCCTCGCAGCACGCTACGCAGTGGCGAGATGCGGTGGCGAGATGTTAATTACCTCGCTGGCACACACAGGAGGTCGTGGGTTCGACTGCGACCCTGGCGCGTGCTGTGTACTTTGAGTTTGCGTGCTCTCCCCGTGGCCGGGTGGATTTTTCCGCAGGTCCTCCCGATTTTCCCCCCCCCCACATTTAGAAGCGACGTCGCGTACTTAAAGAGTTAGTTGTCTGCGACAAATTTCCACGTGGCGATAAGCCCACTCTGTTGAGCCGTCATTTGTGATGGCCAGGTCGCTTCTGAAAAAATAGCTACATAGCAGCTTAGTGGGGCCTTGCCTGGTGAAATAATTGTTTTTTTTTTAAAGTACAGTAGAACTCCCCTTAACGACGGTAATTGGTTCCACGAAACTGGTTTGATCGTTAAGTGAGTATAGGAAATGCACGTTAAAGGCTTAATTCGTTCCAATAGCACCGGAAAAAACCTGCTTTAGAATATTTAAACAATGGATATTAATACACAAAGATACTAACAACATTATAAACACATGTTAAATGAAATATGGTTAATAAATGCATTCATTAATATTTACTGTACCTACAATAGGCCGTCGTTACCATGGGAATGGTCGGTAAGCAAAAACATTGCACCATACACTACACCACAATACACTATACACTACACTACTATACACTACACCACAGTACACTACATTACTATACACTACACTACTATACACTACACCACAATACACTATACCACTATACACTACATTACTATACACTACACCACTGTACACTACATTACTATACACTACACCACTGTACACTACACTATACCCTACTATACACTACACCACAATACTCTACACTACACACTACACTACTATACACTACACCACTATACACTACACTATACACTACTATACACTACACCACTATACACTCCACGACTATACACTACACCACTGTACACTACACCACTATACACTACACCACTATACACTACACTACTATACACCACACCAGTGTACACTACACCACTATACACTACACGACTATACATTATATCATTATACACTACACTATACACTACACTACTATACAATACACTACTATACACTTCACGACTATACACTACACCACTATATACTACACCACTATACACTACACTACTATACACTACACCAGCGTACACTACACTACTTACACCACACCACTATACACTACACTACACCACTATACACTACACCACTGTACACTACACCACTGTACACTACACCACTGTACACTACACCACTATACACTACACCACTATACACCACACCACTATACACTACACCTCTATACACTACACCACTATACACTACACGAATATACACTACACAACTATACACTACACGACTATACACTACACCACTATACACTACACCACTATACACTACACTATACACTACACCTCTATACACTACACCACTATACACTACACTATATACTACACCACTATACACTACACCACTATACACTATTATACACTACACCACTATACACTACACCACTATACACTACACTATACACTACACCACTATACACTACTATACACTACACCACTATACACTACACCACTATACACTACACCACTATACACTACACTACACACTGGGCTCTATGGAGGCTCGTCGTTAAGCAATTCGTCGTTAACAGGAGTGCTCTATACACTACTAGGGGTGCTCGTCAAGAGGAGTCCTACTGCAGATAACGGGATACTCCACCCCCCCCCGCCCGTCCCACCCCACCCCATCCCCCTATGGGCGTACCGTTCGTGCAAACTCTTGTTCTCAGGCACGTGTTGCTTTTCCGGCGACGCGCTCACTAGGTGGTTGGTGGCCTGCAGGATGGCCAACCACTCGGGGTCCCACTCCAGCTGCAAGGGACCCTCCCCGGAGTGGGGGACGTCCAGCACCTGAGTGAAAGGGGGGGGGGGGGCGGGGGGGGCGGCTTTAGGTTTTTCGTTGTTGTTGTTCTTGCGACGCCGGTATGAGCTTTTCCCTGCGTGCAAAGTCGCTTAAAAAAAAACGGGTTGATTTTTTTTGTACCCTTTTGCTGCGCACGTCTGCGCGCGTCTGCGTGACGCACGCGTGGTTGCATCAGAATCAAGGATAGGCATTTATTCTGGGGGTAATCCGATGAGACTTAAAAAGGCGCTAGCCACTATTCAGCAATTGCCCCAATAGTCTGTTAAGGCTATACGGGGGGTGGGGGGGGGGTGGAACGGACCTTTGCCTTTGCACCGTTATTGACAACAGGGCACAAGCAGTAGGCGCGTCTTACAATCCGGCGCGTCTTATAATCCGCCGCGTCTTATAATTGGGAGCGTCTAATATTTCTGACATCGCGGTCGTCCTCCACATCTAGAGGTAAAAAATCTGCCATCTGGCACTGCCAGCCATGCCACAACTCAAACCCCGGAGCTGTCAACCCCTTATCAGGGCCCTACCCTACCTTATTACAGCCCAATTCAGACCTTATTGGTCACCCCGTGTGCCTTATAAATCTCAACGTTCATCCTATAAAGGCCCATCACAAGGAGAGAAACACAAATATATATTTTTTTGCCGCCGCCAATCAAAATCAGATCATAATATTTATTTAAACAGAAGGAATCCAATGAGCTATAATGTTCACATATGCCAGGTGGGGTTGGGTAAGAACGTTACAACAACAAACAGTACAACAACACGATAGGAGTGCAAAGTACAAGGTAAATAAATCACCCAAACACAAATAAATACAACACTGAACCATCCCCACAGGAACAGACAAAGCCCCACTGAACTATCAACTTATTAGTTATTTCGGTAAAGTCACGACGAAGGGAAACAATAAAATAATAAAAATATTAAACAATAAAATGTGCACGACGTTTCGACTGCAACACAAGCAATCATCATCAGGTGTGAAAACCACAGCAAGAAAATTTGAAAAAGTGGCGGTTTTTTTAACATTAGCACCACAAAAAAAAACTCCACTTTTTCTAATTTTCTTGCTGTGGTTTTCACACCTGATGATGATTGCTTGTGTTGCAGTCGAAACATCGTCAGAATTGTATTGTTTTATATTTTCATTATTTTATCGTTTCCCTTCTGCGCGACTTTACCGAAAGAACCAAGAATATGAATCCCTGCAGTCACGAAAGCTTTAAATAAAAATTTATGAACCTATTGTTCAAAAGCGACCTGGCCACAAATGATAGAGTCAACAAAGTGGCCCATCACTTGGACATTTATAGCAGCAACATAATCTAAACCGTCTAAACGCACCTTGATTCAAAATGTGGAGGGAAAAACGAGAGGACCCGGAGCCAAAATCCACGCAAACTCCAAATATAACAACAGGCGTCAGGGACGTGATCGAACGCCCGGCCATCTGCATACCAGCCGAGGAAGTTAACGTCTCGCCACCACGGCACCCCTTAAATAAATAAATTATAAAAGTTCAACGTCACTCAACAACAGCAGCCGACGCTGCCGCCCAGCTGTCTCGCCGTAGAATCTCGTCACGAGGGAAGGGCGGAGGACGGCGGGGGGGGGGGGACCCCACCTGTAAAAACTCCCGCTGAGGAAGGCATTTGTCCAGCGCCAGGAAGCGTGTCGTCTTCACGGCGTCCTCCCCTTCCTTTTTCTGGAAGGGGTGGGGGGGAATAAAAAGAGGATCTGTGAACGTCACTTTGAAACCCAGGGGCTCTTAACCACGGGGTGCCGAGATGCCCCTTTCGGGGGGGGTAGCGAGGCATGGCCAGATTCTTAGTTTTAGAAGGTAAATTATCGAAAGCACAAATTAAGCGCGGGGCACGCAAGTACAATTACTTTGTTTCATCAAACCCTACGTATTTATTAACATTCCATTTTTTTATAATTGAGAACCAATGGGGTGCAAGCTTGCAGTAAAGTTTAAGCACCGCTAGTCTATGGGCAGTGAGAGTCTATGGGCAGTGGAGTCTATGGGAAGTGAGAGTCTATGGGAAGTGAGAGTCTATGGGCAGTGTGAGTCTATGGGCAGTGTGAGTCTATGGGCAGTGAGAGTCTATGGGCAGTGAGAGTCTATGGGCAGTGTGAGTCTATGGGCAGTGAGAGTCTATGGGCAGTGTGAGTCTATGAGCAGTGAGAGTCTATGGGCAGTGGAGTCTATGGGAAGTGAGAGTCTATGGGAAGTGAGAGTCTATGGGCAGTGTGAGTCTATGGGCAGTGTGAGTCTATGGGCAGTGAGAGTACATGGGCAGTGAGAGTACATGGGTAGTGTGAGTCTATGGGCAGTGCGAGTCTATGGGCAGTGTGAGTCTATGGGCAGTGAGAGTCTTTGGCCAGTGTGAGTCTATGGGCAGTGTGAGTCTATGGGCAGTGTGAGTCTATGGGCAGTGTGAGTCTATGGGCAGTGTGAGTCTATGGGCAGTGAGAGTACATGGCCAGTGAGAGTCTATGGGCAGTGTGAGTCTATGGCCAGTGAGAGTCTATGGGCAGTGTGAGTCTATGGGCAGTGTGAGTCTATGGGCAGTGAGAGTCTATGGGCAGTGAGAGTCTTTGGCCAGTGTGAGTCTATGGGCAGTGAGAGTCTATGGGCAGTGAGAGTCTATGGGCAGTGAGAGTCTATGGGCAGTGAGAGTCTATGGGCAGTGAGAGTCTATGGTCAGTGTGAGTCTATGGGCAGTGAGAGTCTATGGGCAGTGAGAGTCCATGGGCAGTGTGAGTCTATGGGCAGTGTGAGTCTATGGGCAGTGAGAGTCTATGGGCAGTGAGAGTCTATGGGCAGTGAGAGTCTATGGGCAGTGTGAGTCTATGGGCAGTGTGAGTCTATGGGCAGTGAGGGTACATGGACAGTGTGAGTCTATGGGCAGTGTGAGTCTATGAGCAGTGAGTGTCTATGGGCAGTGTGAGTCTATGGGCAGTGTGAGTCTATGGGCAGTGAGAGTCTATGGGCAGTGAGAGTCTATGGGCAGTGTGAGTCTATGGGCAGTGAGAGTCTATGGGCAGTGAGAGTCTATGGGCAGTGAGTGTCTATGGGCAGTGTGAGTCTATGGGCAGTGTGAGTCTATGGGTAGTGAGAATCTGTGGGCAGTGAGAGTCTATGGGCAGTGAGAGTCTATGAGCAGTGAGAGTCTATGGACAGTGAGAGTCTATGGGCAGTGAGAGTGGTTCTTCACCTTTACTGCAAGGCCGCAGTAAAGGTGAATAACCACGGCTTTAACCGGGAAAATCTTACGGGGCACTTCACTCGACCGAGAGGAACGCTTCCAAGTTCATCGGGCGCAAACCAGTCCATCGACAGACGCGTCAAGCACGGGACACAGGCAACAGCGGGTTTGCCCGTAAGATGAACGACCACTTAACTCTCGCGAAAATCACGCGGCGCAGTATGCCGGCCGGCCTACGAATGAAATTGGGCGCGACGCACCTTGTGCTCCACGAAGGCGGCGAACTTGACGTGGAGGTGGGCCGAGAACCAGTACGTGGGCCGCAGGTGGTGCAGCAGCTCGGCGGCCGCGGGGCTGCCCAGCGTGTTGGTCTCCACCTCGTTCTGGAAGTGGCGCTTGCGCCGCACCAGCTCCTCGGAGCGGCCGTAGCGGTAGATGCCGCGCGGCCAGTCGTGCGACATGAAGACGTCGAGCGGGAGACGCAGCTGCGCTGGGGCGAGACGGGAGGAGGGCGAGCCAAGGGGGTTCTCTAAACGCGACGGGCGGCTGAAGGCTGCGCTCCAAACCGCGAGGCGAGGACGGGCGGTCGACTTGAGCGGTCGTAAAAACACTGTGCCGCAATTATACGGGCGAGCGACGCGGTGGGCATTTGGAAGCGATTTCGATCGACGTTTCGGATGCGCTGTTGCATGTTACTGGACACCTGTGAAATACTGCACATTTATACTGGACGTTAATATTCTCATCCTGATATATGCGTGTATGTGCGTACGTTGCAAATTCTTTTGAGCGCGACGCAGTCAACCACGCTAACCGGAGGTGCGGGCGAAGGACAACAAACTAAAAACACGAAAAGCAGTTCTAAAGAAAAGTGCAGAGCTCTGGCGGCTTCCTAATATCGGAAGGAAGAGGGTTCCAGACGGCCGCGGAAGCGCATCTGGAAGCGCATCTGGAAGCGCATCTGGAAGCGCATCTGGAAGCGCATCTGGAAGCGCATCTGGAAGCACATCTGGAAGCGCATCTGGAAGCGCATCTGGAAGCGCATCTGGAAGCGCATCTGAAAGCGTGCGATGCAGTGACCACCACCTTTGTTCGATGCCCGAGCCAAAAGCCGCCGCCGCCACGGGGATGACCGGAGTTCGCGTGATGATGGTTTATAGCTCCTTGACAGCGAGATCAGCGAGGCCGTTGGATTTCGGTATTACAGCGAAGCCGCAGCACGCCCGCCATTAGACGCGCGTACCGCGACACTTTGGGAAGCGATTTCGATTGACGTTTCAGAACTCGCTGTTGAACGGCCAGTGTTGACGGGAGCGCGGTGTCACGGCGCTGCGTGTGACGGCGTGGGGGCGGTTACACAGCGCGGCGTCACTGCGTGTGCGCGGTGACACAGAGCGGAGTCACGGCGTGTGCGCGGTGAAACAGCGCGGTGTTACGGCGCTCCGTGTCACGGCGTGTGCACGGTGACACAGCGCGGTGTCACGGCGCTCCGTGTCACGGCGTGTGCACGGTGACACAGCGCGGTGTCACGGCGTGTGCACGGTGACACAGAGCGGTGTCACGGCATGTGCACGGTGACACAGAGCGGTGTCACGGCGCTCCGTGTCACGGCGTGTGCACGGTGACACAGCGCGGAGTCACGGCGCTCCGCGGTGCGTCACAGCCCAACGTCGCGGCACAGCGTGCACAAGTAGGCACTTGCCTGCTTTAACCTGAAGACGTCAAAGCTGCGCACGTGGTAGGCGCTCCGCAAAGTGTTCTGGTTGTAGGGAGGACTTTCAAAGTGACCTACAGCGCAAACAGGGGCGGGTGAGATAATACGTGGGGGGCGGGCGTAAGGGGTTAGCGCACGACAAACTCCAAGAAAGCGTCATAATGCGCAGGAAAAAAGGTGGTTTCCAGACCGCGGCAGGTGCGAATGAACGGTGGGTTGAATCAGAATCAAGAATCTTTATTTGGACCGGAGGAGGAATCCGATGGGCTATGAAGCTTTTTATTTTTCACAGATGTCCAGTCGGGGCAACGGGTCAGAAAATTACAACGACAACAACGCAAACCACGATAGGCAGTGAAAAGTGGAGGAAAAGGTAAGCAGGTCGCTAAACACGAATACAAATTTACAAAGTACAGTAAAACCTTGGATTGCGAGCATAATTCGTTCCGGAAACGTGTTTGTAATCCAAAGCACTCGTATATCAAAGCACTCGTATATCAGTTGTGATCAGGTGATGCTCGGCAGTACAAAGCGTATACGTACACTACTCGTATTGCAAGACCCTCGCTCGTTTATCAAATTTATATTTGTTTAAAAATTTTGCTCGTCTTGCAAAACACTCGCAGACCAAGTTACTCGCAATCCAAGCTTTTACTGTATAAGTACACTTCCGAGCGGGCCCCTGTGTTGTCCGTGTGATATCACCAAACCGCATCTGTAACGCCTGCACTCATCCTCGTTTCACAGGTCAACTCACAGAGTGGAAATTGTGGCCGCGTTACTATACGGAGCATCGGGACAAAGAGGCAAATGGATACCGGTTTCACCCTTATTAAAAATCACCAGTACGGTAGAGCCATGACCGCCTACTCCCGTCTAGTGCCGTCAGGGGGTAACCTGTTAGCCTTAGGCACTGCCGAAGGATGACAAACGAATCGTACCAATTTCTGCCCGAGTTTTACCACCGTCCTATTTTGCGAATTAAAATAACGTGGCGATTGCTTCGCTATTCTGGCCCTACGATGCTGGATGTAATTACTGGCGAAACGTCGTACTCAAAACGTCAGCACTGGATTTACTCTCCAACACACCGGTGGGCTGAAGTGGTAACTAATTGGAGCATTTTGCTTACGTGACAGACCTTACTGGCTGTGGAAGATTACGACACATTTACACTTACGCGATCTAACCCAAAAACCTTTAAGAAAATATTGGTCGTGAAAGCCTACTACGTGTCAAACTGACTTTTTGTTGGGTCTAAAACCGGTCCGCATGCACCTGCGTGTCCGATGAGTTTCTCCCCGTTCGCAGCAAACGTCAGCAAAAACTGGTTTACAATAACGCGCGACTTACCATGAACGTGACAATATCATCGGAGGAGGGGAGGGAGAGTTGTGAAGCTCTACGTTCATAGTAAATACAATCTACAACGCGCGCGGATTTCATGAATCGGACGCAATGTTTGATTGTGGACTCGGGGTGAGGTCAACCACAGCCTCAAATATCCTTGTGTGCCAGCCTGGACCAGGTGAGAGCCTGGACCAGGTGAGAGACCTGGACAGGTGAGAGACTGAACCAGGTGAGAGACTGAACCAGGTGAGAGCCTGGACCAAGTGAGAGACTGAACCAGGTGAGAGACTGAACAAGGTGAGAGTCTGGACAGGTGAGAGCATGGACAGGTGAGAGCCTGGACCAAGTGAGAGCCTGGACAGGTGAGAGTCTGGACAGGTGAGTGCCTGGACAGGTGAGAGTCTGGACAGGTGAGAGTCTGGACAGGTGAGAGCCCTGGACAGGTGAGAGCCTGGACAGGTGAGAGACTGGACAGGTGAGAGCCCTGGACAGGTGAGAGCCTGGACAGGTGAGAGTCTGGACAGGTGAGAGCCTGGACAGGTGAGAGACTGAACCAGGTGAGAGACTGAACAGGTGAGAGGCTGAACCAGGTGAGAGCCTGGACAGGTGAGGTCCTGGACAGGTGAGAGTCTGGACAGGTGAGAGCCTGGACAGGTGAGAGCCTGGACAGGTGAGAGACTGAACCAGGTGAGAAGCTGAACCAGGTGAGAGCCTGGACAGGTGAGATCCTGGACAGGTGAGAGCCTGGACAGGTGAGAGTCTGGACAGGTGAGGGCCTGGACAGGTGAGAGCCTGGACAGGTGAGAGCCTGGACCAAGTGAGCACCTGGACAGGTGAGAGCCTGGACCAGGTGAGAGCCTGGACAGGTGAGGGACCTGGACAGGTGACAGCCTGGACCAGGTGAGAGCCTGGACGGGTGAGAGTCTGGACAGGTGAGAGCCTGGACAGGTGAGAGTCTGGACAGGCGAGAGACCTGGACAGGTGAGAGACTGAACCAGGTGAGAGTCTGGACAGGTGAGAGTCTGGATAGATGAGAGACTGGACAGGTGAGAGCCTGGACCAGGTGAGAGCCTGGACAGGTGAGAGACTGAACCAGGTGAGAGCCTGGACAGGTGAGAGCCTGGACAGGTGAGAGCCTGGACCAAGTGAGAGCCTGAACCAGGTGAGAGCCTGAACCAGGTGAGAGACTGAACCAGGTGAGAGACTGGACCAGGTGAGAGCCTGGACAGGTGAGAGCCTGGACAGGTGAGAGACCTGGACAGGTGAGAGCCTGGACAGGTGAGAGCCTGGACCAGGTGTGAGCCTGGACAGGTGAGAGACTGGACAGGTGAGAGACTGAACCAGGTGAGGGACTGAACCAGGTGAGAGACTGGACAGGTGAGAGACTGAACCAGGTGAGAGACCTGGACAGGTGAGAGCCTGGACAGGTGAGAGACTGGACAGGTGAGAATCTGGACAGGTGAGAGACTGAACAGTTGAGAGACTGGACAGGTGAGAGACTGGACAGGTGAGAGACCTGGACAGGTGTGAGCCCTGGACAGGTGAGAGTCCTGGACAGGTGAGAGACTGGACAGGTGAGAGTCTGAACCAGGTGAGAGACTGAACCAGGTGAGAGACCTGGACAGGTGAGAGCCTGGACCAGGTGAGAGCCTGGACAGGTGAGAGCCTGGACCAAGTGAGAGCCTGGACAGGTGAGAGCCTGGACCAGGTGAGAGCCTGGACAGGTGAGAGCCTGGACAGGTGAGAGCCTGGACCAGGTGAGAGCCTGGACCAGGTGAGAGACTGAACCAGGTGAGAGACTGAACAAGGTGAGAGTCTGGACAGGTGAGAGCATGGACAGGTGAGAGCCTGGACCAAGTGAGAGCCTGGACAGGTGAGAGTCTGGACAGGTGAGTGCCTGGACAGGTGAGAGTCTGGACAGGTGAGAGTCTGGACAGGTGAGAGCCCTGGACAGGTGAGAGCCTGGACAGGTGAGAGACTGGACAGGTGAGAGCCCTGGACAGGTGAGAGCCTGGACAGGTGAGAGTCTGGACAGGTGAGAGCCTGGACAGGTGAGAGACTGAACCAGGTGAGAGACTGAACAGGTGACAGACTGAACCAGGTGAGAGCCTGGACAGGTGAGGTCCTGGACAGGTGAGAGTCTGGACAGGTGAGAGCCTGGACAGGTGAGAGCCTGGACAGGTGAGAGACTGAACCAGGTGAGAAGCTGAACCAGGTGAGAGCCTGGACAGGTGAGATCCTGGACAGGTGAGAGCCTGGACAGGTGAGAGTCTGGACAGGTGAGAGCCTGGACAGGTGAGAGCCTGGACAGGTGAGAGCCTGGACCAAGTGAGAGCCTGGACAGGTGAGAGCCTGGACCAGGTGAGAGCCTGGACAGGTGGGGGACCTGGACAGGTGAGAGCCTGGACCAGGTGAGAGCCTGGACGGGTGAGAGTCTGGACAGGTGAGAGCCTGGACAGGTGAGAGTCTGGACAGGCGAGAGACCTGGACAGGTGAGAGACTGAACCAGGTGAGAGTCTGGACAGGTGAGAGTCTGGATAGATGAGAGCCTGGACAGGTGAGAGCCTGGACCAGGTGAGAGCCTGGACAGGTGAGAGACTGAACCAGGTGAGAGCCTGGACAGGTGAGAGCCTGGACAGGTGAGTGCCTGGACCAAGTGAGAGCCTGAACCAGGTGAGAGCCTGAACCAGGTGAGAGACTGAACCAGGTGAGAGACTGGACCAGGTGAGAGCCTGGACAGGTGAGAGCCTGGACAGGTGAGAGACCTGGACAGGTGAGAGCCTGGACAGGTGAGAGCCTGGACCAGGTGAGAGCCTGGACAGGTGAGAGACTGGACAGGTGAGAGACTGAACCAGGTGAGGGACTGAACCAGGTGAGAGACTGGACAGGTGAGAGACTGAACCAGGTGAGAGACCTGGACAGGTGAGAGCCTGGACAGGTGAGAGACTGGACAGGTGAGAATCTGGACAGGTGAGAGACTGAACAGTTGAGAGACTGGACAGGTGAGAGACTGGACAGGTGAGAGACCTGGACAGGTGAGAGCCCTGGACAGGTGAGAGTCCTGGACAGGTGAGAGACTGGACAGGTGAGAGACTGAACCAGGTGAGAGACTGAACCAGGTGAGAGACCTGGACAGGTGAGAGCCTGGACCAGGTGAGAGCCTGGACAGGTGAGAGCCTGGACCAAGTGAGAGCCTGGACAGGTGAGAGCCTGGACCAGGTGAGAGCCTGGACAGGTGAGAGCCTGGACAGGTGAGAGCCTGGACCAGGTGAGAGCCTGGACCAGGTGAGAGCCTTGACAGGTGAGAGCCTGGACCAGGTGAGAGCCTGGACAGGTGCGAGCCTGGACAGGTGAGAGACTGAACCAGGTGAGAGACTGAACCAGGTGAGAGACTGAACCAGGTGAGAGCCTGGACAGGTGAGAGCCTGGACCAGGTGAGAGCCTGGACAGGTGAGAGCCTGGACAGGTGAGAGCCTGGACCAGCTGAGAGCCTGGACCAGGTGAGAGCCTGGACCAGGTGAGAGCCTGGACCAGGTGAGAGCCTGGACAGGTGAGAGACTGAAACAGGTGAGAGCCTGGACAGGCCAAAGCCTCGACAGGTGAGAGTCTGGACAGGTGAGCGCCTGAACCAGGTGAGAGTGTGAAAAAGTGAGAGCGCACATCGCTTAAAAAAAATATGCATAAAAATGATAAAACCACAAGCAACTGTAATAATCCTTAAAAATGAGTGTTACAACAAACTAACGTGTCAGTCCTGGTCAACAACGGAGTTACCGGATCGGAAAATCCTTCATGTAGTTTGCAGGATGTTTCACGTTTTGGCGTTTAAACGCGAAAATCGCTGCAGCCGCAACGGGTTACCGCGGGTTACCGCAGGCAAGTGACCCCCACCGCACCTTTCCAGTAATCGTGCTGCTTGTAAATCCCTGAGAGGCCACCAATCCTCAAACCACCATAGCGCACCACGCCTGCGTAGCCTGCAATGGAACACAACACAACGAAGGAGCACGTGGTTTACCCGAGCTCTTCTTGGCAATTTGAAAACCCACACACCCACTCAGTATAAAAAAGACAACCCAATGCATGCTCATTAGCGCGGAGGTCAATGCGAGCTTACCCATATAGAATATGTTCGGAGCGACCCAGCCTCCGTAAGACAACTCTTGCAAGTGATTGGCGGCCTCGTGGTTTCCGCCAATAAATACGGTTAAGATCGGGGCTTTCTTTTCTCCAGAGTAGTACCTGCACAGCGACAGGCAGACGACCGCAGCACTTCAGCGAACGCGTTAAAGACGGCGGGGTGGACCTGTATTAAACATTGGCAAGTGCTGACGGCCTGGAGTCTGTGCGGGAGACACGCGATTAAGACAGACTAGTAGTTCGTAGGAACAGTGGTTAAGAGAGAGCCTTTATTTATTCACCAGGTAAGTGGCGTGGAAGTGTCACAAACGTCACCCTGATCCACATATTCTTGCCACCAAACACTTGCATAGCAACTTTGGAGCAATGCAAGCTAGGGGAAAGTGCTATGAGTGGCAAGCAAACTCAAATAATCCATAAGAGGCTTTTGGGATGGATTGGGGAAATATAAATGCGTTGTTAAATCCGGCACCACCCAACACAGCCAATTAGTAAGATTTGTCACGTAAATAAAACATGCAACAACTGGCTGATGATGCATGTCGTACTCGAAATGTAAATGTTGTCGGTTTACTCTCCAACACACCGGTGGTGCTGAACTAGAAGCGAATTGGCACGTTTTCTTTACGACACAAACATGGCTAATTGGCTGTGTCGGGTCGTGGCGGGTTTAACGACACATTTAAAATTACACAATGTAACCCAAAAACCTCTATTATAGATAATATTGGTCGCGAAAGCCTACGTGTTACACAAACTCAAATGACAGGTATGAATGCGTTGCTTGAATAAAATAAATAAGCCACCGCAATAACAACAGCATCATAAATCACCATTCATCATTAACGCTGCATTAAAAAAAACATACCAAAGATGACGTTTCAAGCAATGACCCCACTTCAGAGTAAATTATTTGGTGACGCTGCATTGGCAGTGGTTTACAAGCATACATAACAAAACATTTCAACACAGTTAACAATAAGACCGGCTAAAAAGGGTCAACGTTTCGGGCAAAGGCCCACATCAAATACTTTACTTGCTGGTACCAACCGAAACCTTAGCAATTCTACAAATTTCATCAAATCTACGAAAACGAATGCCGCATCCACCTTATTGAACAATCATTGTCTTAACATAATGCACTTGTACGAGCCGTATACACAAACTGACGCGTGCATGCACAGATGTTGAACATCTTTCGCACCGCACGTAGCCGACGGCGCCAGTCGGGGGTGCGACCAGCTAGAACACTGGCCACGTCCAGTCGGGCAACCGAATTCCGCTCTGGCCCCACGCCCGAGAAGAACTGACGGGACGGGCGAATGGGGCGAGGCTTACTTGTAGAAGGTCTGCATTTGCCTGTACTTGGGTGGCACGGCGACGCATTTGAGGTCGGCCTCGTTGCGCACGGCCTGGAAGTCGCCACAGCAGAGGAGCAGGTCGACGGTGATGCCCTCGCGGTTCTCCAGGTAGGCGATCGTCTCGTAGATGCGGTCAAGCTCGCCGTGGCAACAGCCTTCCACGGCGATCTTCATGGTCGGCGACTTGAGGGCAGCGCCGGGGGAGATCGGAGGTGGTGGGGGGGGGGGGAGGATGAAGGGCCGGGGAGGGTCTGCAAGTGCCACACGGTGGAAGAGAGAGGAGTTTTTCCAACGTGCCTTTTTGGAGCATTTGGCGACTGACAATACGTTTCCACGTGGTAAGCCGCTTCGTCGTGCTTTCATTTGTGATTGTCAGGATCACTTATGAAAAAGATATATACAGCTCAATGGGCCTTACCCGGTAAAATAAAAAAAAAGTTTCTAAGTTTCTCAACTAACTCAACCATTTTTTTTTTACCAGGTTCTTCTTCTTGTGCGTCGTGTCTCCCGTCCAACCTATGCGGACGGCCCTTTCCCAATATTCTGCACAGGCTACCGCTTCTAGTGTTGGCAAAGCCAAGTCTTGAGTAGCATGGTGGTGCTGCAGGGCATCTCAGGAGACGATCCATGTGGTTTGCTTTTCCTGACGACCATCTTGGACGGATTGGTCAGAAGCCCTGTGATTTCACGAGAGACAGAGGATGCATTATATCTCCTCGTTGTGCATCCCGGTAACTTTTGGAGGGTTATTCCTCGGAAGGTAAAATCCATTAACCACTCATAAACCAACCGTGTCTACCCAAGAGGCGTGTAGACTAAAACAGCCCGCACTGTCAATCCTCTCAATTGACATAGGATACTCACAGGCCAAACCTGACATCCTGGCAGTTGTATCAGAGGAGTATGACATTGTATGCCGAACAGGAGACACACACAAAGGTTTTACCAAGTAAGGCCCACTGAGCAAAATAGCATTTTTTTTCAGAAGCGACCTGGCTATCACAAATGATAGCTCAACTTAGTGGCTAATCGTCGTGTGTAAATGTATAGCATCCAAATAATCTAAACGCGTGTTTCTAAATGTGGTGGGGGTCAGCGGGGGGGGGGGGGGGTAAGAACCGGAGGACCCGGAGAAAAATCCACGCGACCACGGGGGGAGACACGCAAACTCCAAACACACAGCAGGCGTCAGGGTCGGGGATCGCACCCACGACCTGCTGCATACCAGGCGAGGGCGTTCACATCTTGCTACGGCTGTCGGGTGACGGAGGCTTACGACACGTTTACACGCACACGATCTAACCCCCACCCACCCAACAATAGCAGTGCAGTACGGGAAAGAAAAACTAACTTTGATAAGAGCAGGTGGAGCGCCGTTCCTGCAAGTGCCCGAACGAGGCCTGACTTAAGGCCCCCGATACTGACCGGCAACAGGAAAGACCCACTACCACCACCCCGACCACCACCACCACCCACACCACCACCACCCACACCACCACCACCCACACCACCACCACCCACACCACCACCACCACCACCCACACCACCATAACCACCATCCACACCACGAACACCCACATCCACACCACCACCACCACCCACACCACCACCATCCACCCAACCACCACCCACACCACCAAAAATACAAAGATCCCCCGTATAGCCTGTAACAGACTGTCGGGGCAAGTGCTGTTAGCGAGCAGCACCTATGAAGGCCGGAATGGTACACGAGGGGGTGGGTGGCCAGCACCACGCCCGAACGCCTTTGTCTCTCCCAGTGGCGATGTTTACACACCGCACCAGGTACTCATTTCAGGCTGAGTCGACCTAGGGTAGAACCCAGGACCGGTTCAAATAATTCGTCACCGGGTGTTGGCCGTGAGCGGGAATCGAATTCGGCACGCCGGGTTCATAGCGCAGCGCAACGCTACCCGCTACTACCACCACCACTGCAGGAGCCGCGGGGGCCGGGGGAAGATACCGAGGGGGGTCGAGGAGGAGTCGATGAAGCGGTGTGAGAGGTTGAGAGAGAGTGTGAGGGCGAGGGGTAAGGGAGACAATTATTTTTTTTTAAATAAAAAAAAATAAAAAAAGAGAATCGTGAGGCCTTCAATTCTCCGCCTCGATCGCGTGGGTCTCTTGCCCCGCGCGCCAAGCGTGACCTCTGACCCGTCCCGCCCCCGCCGGTGACGTCACCGCGAGCGACGGCCTCCCATTGGTTGGAGGCACGGCGCGAACCCAGACGCTTTATCATTATTCTATTTAATTTAAAGCTTTCGTGACTGCAGGATTAATATTCTTGGTTCTTTCGGTAAAGTCACGTAGAAGGGAAACAATAAAATAATAACGTTGTTTTGTATTTTTATTATTTTATTCTTTCCCTTCTACGTGACTTTACCAAAAGAACCAAGAATATTATTATTTTAACTAAGCGTGATTATTGTTAACTAAGTGTAATTGTTAACTAATTGTATTTTTGTTAACTAGTGTAAGTATTGTTAACTAAGTGTAATTATTGTTAACTAATTGTATTTTGTTAACTGAGTGTAATTATTGTTAACTTATTGCATTTTTTGCTAACCAAGTTGAATTATTGTTAACTAAGTGTAATTATTGTTAACTAATTGTATTTTGTTAACTAAGTGTCATTATTGTTAACTAATTGTATTTTGTTAACTGAGTTTAATTACTGTTAACTTATATTCTTGGTTCTTTCGGTAAAGTCACGTAGAAGGGAAACAATAAATAATAAAAATATAAAACAATAAAATTCTCACGACGTTTCGACTGCAACACAAGCAATCATCATCAGGTGTGAAAACCACAGCAAGAAAATTTGAAAAAAGTGACTTTTTTTTTAGACTGTTAACTTGTGTAATTTTGGTGATGATTCGTCTTCTCCTTTCCAGTGATGTGGAGGTGTTCCCACTCTCCCCGCCAATCTTCTCCACGCTGCCCTGTCTCCACGCTGCCCTGTCTCCTCGCCAATCTTCTCCACGCTACCCTGTCTCCACGCTGCCCTGTCTCCAGGCTGCCCTGTCACCAGGCTGCCCTGTCTCCAGGCTGCCCTGTCTCCACGCTGCCCTGTCTCCACGCTCTCCCTGTCTCCACGCAGCCCTGTCTCCACGCTGCCCTGTCTCCACGCTGCCCTATCTCCACGCTGCCCTGTCTCCAGGCTGCCCTGTCTCCACGCTGCCCTGTCTCCACGCTGCCCTGTCTCCACGCTGCCCTGTCTCCACGCTGCCCTGTCTCCAGGCTGCCCTGTCTCCACGCTGCCCTGTCTCCACGCTGCCCTGTCTCCACGCTGCCCTGTCTCCACGCAGCCCTGTCTCCACGCTGCCCTATCTCCACACTGCCCTGTCTCCACACTGCCCTGTCTCCACGCTCTCCCTGTCTCCACACTGCCCTATCTCCACGCTGACCTGTCTCCAGGCTGCCCTGTCTCCAGGCTGCCCTGTCTCCACGCTGCCCTGTCCTGCGCCATCTCCCTTTCAGCTCCGCTGGCCACCACGGTCTGACCGCACCACATCACCCCCACCACCTCTTCCTCTTCTGCCTTCCTCTTCATCTCTTTCCTTCCGCTTGCATCGCTCGCCACCTTCTGACCCAATATCATTTCCCTGGCGTCTCTGAACGTGATAGAACCATACCGGCCTCTAATCTCTCTCTCTCATCTTCGCTGTGCTTTCTACCACCTTGAGTCTTCCTCTTACTTCTTAATTTATCACGCTGTCTTTCCTTGTCAAACCCAACATCCACGGAAATATCCTCGTCTCTGTTACTGTCCTCCCTCTCTCTTGTGCCCCAACACTCGGCCCCATACAACGGCATCGGCCTCACCACCGTCTTCTACTATACACTACACTATACACTACACTATACACTACACTAGACACTACTATACACTGCACTATACACTACACTAGACACTACACTATACACTACACTACTATACACTACACTATACACTACACTAGACACTACTATACACTGCACTATACACTACACTAAACACTACACTATACACTGCACTATACACTACACTATACACTACACTAGACACTACTATACACTACACTATACACTATACACTTTTCCCTTCAACCAAACTGGGACCCTCTTCGGTTCTTTCGGTGAAGTCACGTAGGTATAAAATAAAATGAATCATTATTTTATTTTACCGAAAGAACCAACGAGTATGGATTCCTGCAGTCACGAAAGCTTCAAATCAATAATGGGACCCTCTTATCGCACACCACACCAGTCACCTCTCGCCATTTCAGCCATCCAGTCCTTGTTCTTGTTCACAATCTCTCCTTCGAGTGATCCATCAGCACCACATCGTTGAACCCAGGTACTTAAACTCGTTCGTCTTCATTAACTTAATTATGATTAATAAACCAGCAACTTACGGGTTCCGTTCTGCTGAAATGTGCCCCGATGCCTATTGACACGTTAAATAAATAATTGATTGATCGATACCACACATTGTTAGGTAATTTTATGACCTAATTCATCACCATATAAAATGCATTCATGCGAACACACGTAACGTTCTTTAATATAATATTGCACGCTGTCATTAACATAATTTATGCAGATGCATTCACCTGCTGATTCCCACTCACCTGTGCCGGGGGTGCTGACGACGTCACGTCACCCACTTTTTAAGTTCTATGAAGAAGGACCGTTGCCTGAAACGTCGCCTATTATATACGTGTTGAGTTTGTATTTATTTACACAACCAACTCTGGGCCGGTTTTGACCTTCTGGGTGTCATCAGCAGTTTAGCGCCCGTTAGACAATACGCTGCTAGATTATCTCATGATATTGGGAAGTCCACTCAATGGAGGTTCTGTTCAACACTCAAAAAACAATGCTTCTATTGCGCACAAATCAATTGCGAGTTGCTATGGAGCGTAACGGACGAAAGTAAATACACGCAGAACTCCGTTCTCCGTGTTTCCACGTGTACAGAATTCGTACGTTAGCACAGACCAATGTAATATTGACGTTTACCCGCAATGATTCACAGCACCAAACAATGAGTTTGCGCGCAAGGTTAGGGGTCCTGCGGGAAAATTGCCCTCGCTTAGCACGCCCCCAAATGGTCGCGTGGATTTTTTTGTCTTTCTCCGGGTGCTCCAGTTAGTCCCTCCACATTTAGAAATAGGCGTCTATATTATTTGCATTATTTAGCTCCTATAAATTGCCACGTGATGATGATGAGCCACTTCGTTGAACTATCATTTGCGATGGCCAGGTCGCCTCTGATAAATAAGCCAATTGCTCAGTGGGTTTTACCTTTTAAGATAAAAAAAAACATCGTTTAGTTTTATTTTCATATATTTTCAAGCGATTTTCTATCCTTTACACTGCTATTGATTGTTTTTTGCATTGTTGTTCTAAGGTTCCGATCCGCTCCTACTGGACATCTGTGGACAAAAAGAGCCGTGCAGCTCATCAGATTCCTCCGGCGTAAAAAAAAAAATATTCTGATTCTCGAACGAACCTACCCGAATGTCAATCGCGACACGTCAACAGATGAGCAGCGTCAACGCCAAAATCTCCGACCGAAAAGAAGCAAAGGAAATGCGAATGGTAATTTTTGTTTGGTTTGGTATCAATAAATGAATTCCACGGGAGTTGAAAATGAAGGAGAGCCTTGTTCATCTTCTTTGGTTCTTTCGGTAAAGTCACGTAGAATGAGAATAAAATAATAAGTTGATAAAATAAAATAACACAATAATAATTTATTATTTTATTCTCATTCTACGTGACTTTACCAAAAGAACCAAAGAAGATGAATCATTGCAGTCACGAAAGCTTTAAATCGAAATTTGAGAGCCTTGTTGTTTGTGTGTGTGTGTTTTTGCGCAAATGGAGAGTGTTCAAGCACGTGTGTAATTGCCCCAATCAGTCGGCATTCTGTGTGATCACAGGCGCACGCGCGCAGGGGTCATGCATTTTGTGAGAGAACAAAAAGTCTTCTTGTGCGGGTTCACAGCCTGGCACATTCACATCACTCCATTGAGTCTTCTTGTACGGGTTCACAGCCTGGCACATTCACATCATTCCATTGAGTCTTCGTGTGCTGGTTCACAGCCTGGCACATTCACATCACTCAGCTGAGTCTTTTTGTGCGGGTTCACAGCCTGGCAAATTCACATCACTCCATTGAGTCTTCTTATTTTACGGATTCACAGCCTGGCAAATTCACATCACTCAGCTAAGTCTTCTTGTACGGGTTCACAGCCTGGCACATTCACATCACTCCATTGAGTCTTCTTGTGCGGGTTCACAGCCTGGCAAATTCACATCATTCCACTGAGTCATATTGTGCAGGTTTCCCGCCTGGCAAATTCACATCACTCAGCTGAGTCTTATTGTGCGGGTTCACAGCCTGGCAAATTCCCATCACTCAGTTGGGTCTTATTGTACGGATTCACAGCCTGGCACATTCACATCACTCAGCTGAGTCTTATTGTACGGGTTCACAGCCTGGCAAATTCACATCACTCCATTGAGTCTTATTGTACGAATTCACAGCTTGGCACATTCACATCACTCAGCTGAATCTTCTTGTGCGGGTTCACAGCCTGGCAAATTCACATCACTCCGCTGAGTCTTCTTGTGCGGGTTCACAGCTTGGCAAATTCCCATCACTCAACTGGGTCTTATTGTACGGATTCACAGCCTGGCACATTCACATCACTCAGCTGAGTCTTATTGTACGGGTTCACAGCCTGGCAAATTCACATCACTCAGCTGAATCTTCTTGTGCGGGTTCACAGCCTGGCAAATTTACATCACTCCACTGAGTCTTCTTGTGCGGGTTCACAGCCTGGCAAATTCACATCATTCCATTGAGTCTTCGTGTGCTGGTTCACAGCCTGGCACATTCACATCACTCAGCTGAGTCTTCTTGTGCGGGTTCACAGCCTGGCACATTCACATCACTCCATTGAGTCTTCTTGTGCTGGTTCACAGCCTGGCAAATTCACATCACTCCATTGAGTTTTATTGTACGGGTTCACAGCCTGGCAAATTCACATCACTCAGCTGAGTGTTCTTGTGCGGGTTCACAACCTGGCACATTCCCATCACTCAGCTGAGTCGTATTGTACGGATTCACAGCCTGGCACATTCACATCACTCAGCTGAGTCTTTTTGTGCGGGTTCACAGCCTGGCAAATTCACATCATTCCGCTGAGTCTTCTTGTGCGGGTTTACAGCCTGGCAAATTCACATCATTCCATTGAGTCTTCTTGTGCGGGTTCACAGCCTGGCACATTCACATCACTCAGCTGAGTCTTCTTGTGCGGGTTCACAGCCTGGCAAATTCACATCATTCCATTGAGTCTTCTTGTGCGGGTTCACAGCCTGGCAAATTCACATCACTCAGTTGAGTCTTCTTGTGCGGGTTCACAGCCTGGCAAATTCACATCATTCCATTGAGTCTTCTTGTGCGGGTTCACAGCCTGGCAAATTCACATCACTCAGCTGAGTCTTCTTGTGCGGGTTCACAGCCTGGCAAATTCACATCACTCAGCTGAGTCTTATTGTACGGGTTCACAGCCTGGCAAAATTCACATCACTCAGCTGAGTATTCTTGTGCGGGTTCACAGCCTGGCAAATTCACATCACTCAGTTGAGTCTTATTGTGCGGGTTCACAGCCTGGCAAATTCCCATCACTCAGCTGGGTCTTATTGTGCGGGTTCACAACCTGGCAAATTCACATCACTCAGCTGGGTCTTCTTGTGCGGGTTCACAACCTGGCAAATTCACATCACTCCATTGAGTCGGGGATCGTGGAAGTTCGCAATTCAGAGGTGCGGCGTGAATGTGCCCAGGTTGAGACAGCTGTAAGCTTCAAGGCTGCCTGCCGATAATGTCTCTCGTAATCACCATGTCACGTGATGCATGGGCACAAGTGAGATCACGCCTTGCCCTTGGGAAACTTTTTTTTACACAATTTTTTTTTACCAAATAAGGCCCACTGAGCTTTATAGAATTTTTTTTCAGAAGCGACCTGGTTGTCACAAATGATAACTCGACGAAGTGAGTTCATCATCATCACGTGGATATTTACAGCAGCCAAAAACTCTCAGCCAGTGATGTTGATTCTAAATGTGGAGGGATAAAACCGGACGACCTGGAGAAAAATCCATGCGGCCACGGGGAGAGAGACACGCAAACTCCAAATATACAGCGGGCGTCATGGTCGTGATCGAACCCATGACCTCCTGCGTACTAGGCGAGGTAGTTAACATCTTGCCACCATGGCACCGGATGGGGATGGGCAATCTTTCCCAAGGTATTATTCATGCCAAGATTGGGAAATGTTTAAAAGGTAATATTTGTACGTATGCCGTACTGTGTGTCTGACCATCTCGCATAACCCAGCGGGTAGTACGTATGCATGTTGATGAATTACAAGCGCCGTGCACACAGATGGACACACAGACTCACGTGTATATTTACATGCATAAAGCTGAAAGATCCCCCCCCCCCCTCCCGTATAGCCTTGACATAATATTGGGGCAAGTGCTGCTAGCGAGCACCTATGAAGGCCGGCACGGCACACGATGGGGTGGGTGGCCAGCACCACGCCGCCTTTGTCTCCCCAGTGTCGATGTTTGCGCATTGCACCAGGTACTCATTTGAGGCTGAGTCGACCTACACACAGAACACGGGTACACACACGGCCACTTTTAACGCAGCACCGCGCTACCAACCCGGCACGGCTGCAGATGGCAGCACTGCGCTACGAACCTCGTGCCACCCGCGTTTAATGCCGAACCACGGCTAACATCAGTGGCGAATGATTATATATGAACGCACCCATCCATTCACCCACCCACCCACCCACCAACCTCCCGTCTGTATTGTTTTTAAAAAAATATTCACTGAGGTCACTGATTGGCCGACCCCGATAACATTCGAGGGCGAGTTACATCACTCACCCGTCACAGACACATGAAATGCCTACTAAGAGTGTTTGTGTGTAGTGTAGCAGGTAGCGCACTGCGCTACAAACCCGGCGACCCGAATGGGGAAGTATGGGCAAAGAACCACCACCACCAAGACCGATTAGGCACCAGTGTGCTATCATCCAGCTGATTCGAACCTCACACGGTTGGCTACGTATTGTGCGAAAGAAGTTCAACTTACATCGGCTAAAAATTATGTTTAACCGTGGTCCGGAATCGAACTCTTGCTGGGCCGGTCTCGTCGTCCAGTGCGCTAACCGCTGTGCCATCGCTCCAGAGGTCTAAATACTTCACGGGTGTAGTTGTTTACATGTGCTTGACTGCATGCGTGTGTGTAACTAAACACACGTGTTAACCTTAGACACACATTTGATATCCCGCACAAATAGGTAGCTATAGGTGCAGCCCTGAAATATCATGCCAATGCCACTGTGGGTTATATGCATGTGTAACGATAATAGAGGCTGCATGCGGTGTGAGTGGACTAGTGGCCACGGGAGGTAATGACAGGGGAGTCAGTTGTGAGTGCGAAGGGACTGGTGGCCACGGGAGGTAATGACAGGGGAGTCAGCTGTGAGTGTGAAGGGACTGGTGGCTACGGGAGGTAATGACAGGGGAGTCAGTTGTGAGTGCGAAAGGACTGGTGGTTACGGGAAGTAATGACAGGGGAGTCAGTTGCGAGTGTGAAGGGTCTTGGTGGGCACGGGAGGTAATGACAGGGTAGTCAGTTGTGAGTGCGAAGGGACCAGTGGCTACGGGAATGTTCGAGAAGGGAGCGTGAACAATGAAACATAGAACAATTGTTAAGTAAAATTAATCAAGCTATAATACAAAATAAAACCATTCCAATAAGAAAGTACTCGGACTTTTCAAATCGCAAAAAAATCGCAGCCTTTGCGATTTGCTAATTGCATTGTTTCAAATTGCTATTTCGATTTGAAATCGATTAATCGTTCAGCCCTAGTCCACGAGAATGATGGAGAAGGGGGGCGTGGCCTCGTGTTGGAATATAAAAGGGAGATGCGCGGGAGACTCGGGGCTGTTGCGGTGGGGATCTCCGCCTGATGTCAAGTGAACGCATCTTCAATAAAGTGCCATCTCAAGAGAAGTGTGTCGAGTCGTCATTGCACATTCAATGACCCCCCCCCCTCTCCCCACCACCTCACTCAAGAAGGGCTGACATGCGACGTCATCACATCTACCCCATCTATATAAGGAGCAAAACAGGGGGATTTCTCCACAAATCTGGCTGTCGCCTGATGATGCTAGGTGTGATTACTGGCGAAACGTCGTACTCAGATTGTGAAATGTTTTGGCTTTGCTCTCCAACACACAACCGGTGGTGCTGTACTAGTAACGAATTAGCCACGTTCTATTTACGTGACAAACCTTACTTGTTGGCTGTGTCGGGTGGTGGCGGCTTTTACGACACATTTATATATTTACACAATCTAACCCCCCCAACAAAACCTCTACTATGGACGATATTGGTCGCGAAAGCCTGCCACGTGTTTAACTGGTGGTAGAGCCGACACTTTGTACGTATGTTGAACTTCTTTCGCACCGTACGTAGCCAACACCAGAGGGAGGCCGTTCTCATTTGCCCTGCTCCTCCACGGCGGCCAGACGTCTTGGAAGACGCGGGGAGAACCCCGTGCCTCAGCCCGCCGCACGGGAGACCTGCTGCTCGCAACGGAATGTGGTGTAAACTGCGCAGTGAGGTACCATTCTATTCATTTTTAGTTATTTACGTCACCTTTTATTTAACCAGGTAAAAAAAAAACCTTGAGGTCAAAAACCTCTTTTTGCGAAGGCAACCTGGCAAATTAGCAAAAATAAAAAAGTGCGTGGGGGGGGGGGGGTGTTTACAACATTTCAAACTTGAACCACTCTAACACATGCCGTGCCTGGTTATGGAATTTTTACCAGTGTCATTGCAGTTGTGCTACGTTCACCTTTATTTACACCTGCAGGATCTTAAAAATATTTATTATTTTGGGGGGTGCAAAGTAATGTCGTGATGCTTATAGGCTCAATGAAATGGTGTGTGTGCGTGAGTGCGTTTTTTCTTTAATGAATCAGTGGTTCTTCTTAACCTGGGGTGCACGCAAATCTCTGTGACCTTAGAGACCCATGCCTCCAAAAGTGATGGATTACAAGCGCCGTGCACACAGAGAGAGACACATACATACACACGTGTATATTTACATGCACAAAGAAAAAAGATCCCCCATGAAGCCTTAACATAATGTTGGGGCAAGTGCCATTAGCGAGCACCTGTGAAGGTAGGCACGGCACACGAGGGGATGGGTGGGCCAGCACCACTCCCGGGGTGGCGAGACATGGCCAGAGTCTATGGGCAATGAGAGTCTATGGGCAGTGTGAGTCTATGGGCAGTGTGAGTCTATGGGCAGTGAGATTCTATGGGCAGTGAGGCTCTATGAGCAGTGAGAGTGTATGGGTAGTGTGAGTCTATGGGCAGTGTGAGTCTATGGGCAGTGAGACTCTATGGGCAGTGAGCGTGTATGGGTAGTGTGAGTCTATGGGCAGTGCGAGTATATGGGCAGTGTGAGTCTATGGGCAGTGTGAGTCTATGGGCAGTGTGAGTCTATGGTCAGTGAGAGTCTATGGGCAGTGTGAGTCTATGGGCTGGGTGTGAGTCTATGGTCAGTGAGAGTCTATGGGCTGGGTGTGAGTCTATGGGCAGTGAGGGTCTATGGGCAGTGTGAGTCTATGGGCAGTATGAGTCTATGGGCAGTGTGAGTCTATGGGCAGTGTGAGTCTATGGGGAGTGTGAGTCTATGGGCAGTGCGAGTCTATGGGCAGTGTGAGTCTATGGGCAATGGTTCTTCTTAACCTGGGGTGGACGCACCCCTGGGTGTGCGAGATGCCCTTTATTGGGAGTAGCTAAACATGACCATGTTTTTTGATAGAGGGTACATAACACTATACTCGTTGTTTTTTTCGGTAAAGTCACGTAGGTATGAAATAAAATAGATCACGACGTTTCGATCACAAGACAAGCGGTCGTCCTCAGGCGGAAAAAAATATATAACCCAGCAGTGGAACTGCTGAACCAGCGAGAGAGCAGCTACAACAAGGTTAAATATGTGGTGATGGGCAAGCAAGCGGGGTCTGAGCTGGTAGTGTAGTGTAACATTATGTTACACGATTTTTTTTGTCCCTGGGTAGTGTTATTTTCTAATTGCTTATGCCTCAAAAGTACAGAAAATGGCTATTGTTCCCCACAAACTTTGCTTTTGTGACCAGGACTTTACGTGAAGGAATGACGCAAATGCACACCACGTTTTCTCATTGAAAATATGTACATTTAAAAATATCAATGTCCTGGTCACAAAAGCAAAGTTTGTGGGGAATAAACAGCCATTTTCTGTACTTTTGAGGCGTGAGCAAGTAAGGAAATAACACTTCCTACCCAGGATCAATTTTTTTTGTTACACAGTGATATCATCGTAAGCAAAAAAAATCAGCACGGGGCACGCAAGTTTGAACTTACCTTGTGTCATCAAACCCTCGACGCATTTATCAACATTACACATTTAGTATTCTTGGGTCTTTCGGTAAAGTCACGTAGATAGGTTGAAATAAAATAACAACCTATCGCTGACGACGATGAACACGTTAGGAAATTGAAATCTCTCCGGGCAGTGTGCGTAGGGGGATGTGTGGTTCACCGACCTAGACACCGCCGTGGGACAGAGAACGACCGAAGGCCCCTTCAGTCGTTCTCTGGGGTCATCACAGGGTTGCAAGGCTGCACTAAAGGTGATGAACCACCGTCTTACGCAGTCTGTGTGTGTATTTTCTTCCTCTTCTTCTGAGCAAATTCGCCCCTTGATCGGTGATGTAGCCGTCCGTGTCCACGAACATTCGCGCTGGGCGTTGCGATGACATCATTCACGTTATTACGCTTAGACATTTAATTTCATTTCACGTATTGCAAAAGAGAGAGAGAGTGAGCGAGAGTACGCGCGCAATCGTGTCACTGAAACAACCATCCCATTCAAACGAGCTTCGCCTATATTACGCGCATGAGTGACAATGACGGAGAGAAGGATAATTGTGATAATGACTACAGCACCGTTACAGACACCACCACCATAATCGCCATCAGCCATGATCTATCTGCTGCTCGACGAGGAGGTGTGGGTGGGTGGGGGGGGGGGGGGGCGGCGGACCCCCATCAGCATGTGGATACTCGACGATGACGATGATGACGATGGACACTTTAGGAAATTAAAATCTCTTCGGGCAGTGTGCGGAGGGAGACGTGTGGTCAACCGGCCTGGACACTGCCGTGGGACAATGAACGACTGAAGGCCCCATTCACGAATACGAAGGGGGAGGAGGCGGACGGGTCATCACGATCGCGATGGTTCACCACCATCCGCCACCCCTGACGCAATCATCTGGCTCATCAACCAGCTCGGTGTTACGTCACAGCCGCTGCTCTACATGAACATCAGCCACACGGAGAAGGCAGAGATCTACAGACTCACACAGGGACCCATAGACTCACACAGAGACCCATAGACTCACAAAGAGACCCATAGACTCACACAGAGACCCATATACTTGCATAGAACCATAGACTCACACAGAGACCCATAGACTTGCATATACCCATAGACTCACACAGAGACCCATAGACTCACATATAGATCTAAAGATTAACACTGAGTCCCACAGATCCACGCATACCCATCGACGCATCTAGAGATCTATATAGATGCACATACAGAACCATACACTCACACAGAGATCCATTGACTCACAAAGAGACCCATAGACTGACATAGAGACCCATAGATTCACAGAGACCCATAGGCATATACAGAGATCTATAGATGCACATACAGAACCATAGACTCACACAGAGACCCAAAGACTCACAAAGAGACCCATAGACTCACATAGAGACCCATAGATTCACAGAGACCCATAGGCATATACAGAGATCTATAGATGTACATACAGAACAATAGACTCACATAGAGACCCACGGACTCACATCGAGATCTACATGCAGGATGCATCACCACCATCATCACAGCCGCGACAATTCATCACCATCCACCACTCCTGACGCAATCATTTGGCCCATCAACTACCTCGATGTACAGATGCTGCTCTGGCCATTAACATCATCAGCCTGTAGGAGGAAGAAGAAGATCGCCACATTACTGTTTATTATTAAGATCATCTTGACAAACCTGTTCCATACTCTTTGGTTCTTTCGGTAAAGTCACGTAGGTAGAAATAAAATAGAATGAAACGAATCACGACGTTTTGATCGCAACACAAGCGATCTTCATCAGGTGGAACAACCACAGCAAGACACAAATGCTGAAGTAAGCGTAAAGTAAACCTGTTCCGCCGTTCTCTCGCTATGCCTACCCTCTGTACTGTAGATATATATCCTTTTTGTAGAGTACATATCTTGAAATTCTACAAAATAAAAACACATTCCTGCGGAGGGAGCTGGTAGGAACGTTGGATTGCTCGGTCAATGGCCAGGGTCAATGGCGGCACCACGTGGTGCATTCCGCACAATATGCCCGACTGTGAGGGCGGGCACAAGCCGGCGTGAGTAGGTTAAACGTTGAGTTTTATAAGGGCACCACGGGGTGACCAGCCCCTCCCCACCCACCCCACCCCACCCCTCCTACCCCCCACCCAGCCCCTCCCCACCCTCCCCACCCAGCCCCTCCCCACCCTCCCCACCCAGCCCCTCCCCACCCTCCACTCCCCACCCAGCCCCACCCTTCCCACCCAGCCCCTCCCCACCCAGCCCCTCCCCACCCTCCACTCCCCACCCAGCCCCACCCCTCCCATTTTTGGATGCACGACGGACGTACGAACACAATAATCCCCTGTGGGCTGGTGTAACCAGGAGGTTCCTACCAGTATAAAACCATATAAATCACAATGCACGGGCATATTCAGAAGAGCTCATCTTCGAACCATCTCGCTGATGAATATGATTTGAAAAGGTAAAATAAGCTAAGCTAAGCGGGATTTGAGCTTGGTTGGATATGAAATTCACCCCACCTCGACTCGTAAAATCGTGGCGATGTAGCGGCCTCTAGTGGCTGCGTGGGTCACGCGACACGTATGCACGAGGGCCTTTCATCCAGCAGTGGAGTGAGTGAGAGAGAGAAAGCACACACACGCACGCGCAACCATCGACAAGAAGCGAATCATTTCACAGGCGTGCTGCCGTTTCAAATGGGACGGACACGCGGCGACGCTGCGAACCCCGAAAACCCCGAACCAATCACCCGCAATGCGCACGCTCCATCACGCCAGAGGTAGCAAGCTCAGCAGGTTACTAGCCTGGATATATAACGCCTTGGATGGGTGACTGCCGCTGTGCCCAAAACGATAGGTGTTATAGCGACTGCCTCTACTTACGAACGAGCACGGTTCCAGAGGTACTTTGTTCGTAAGTCCATTTGTTCCTAAGGTCCAACTTTACTCCCGTCGATTCCAAACGTGTTGTACGGCATGTACAGTACTACTATACGTTATAGACTACTATACTGCATAAAATACGAAGCTACTATTTACTACTACACTACTACTGGTTCTCCATATTCTGCAGATGTAGATGCCACTGGTTCTTCACGTTCTGCAGATGTAGATGCCACTGGTTCTTCACGTCTACAGATGTAGATGCCACTGGTTCTTCACGTTCTATAGATGTAGATGCCACTGGTTCTTCACGTTCTGCAGATGCCACTGATTCTTCACATTCTGCAGATGTAGATGCCACTGGTTCATCACATTCTGCAGATGTAGATGCCACTGGTTCTTCACGTTCTGCAGATGTAGATGCCACTGGTTCTTCACGTTCTGCAGATGTAGATGCCACTGATTCTTCACGTTCTGCAGATGTTGATGCCACTGGTTCTTCACGTTCTGCAGATGTAGATGCCACTGGTTCTTCACGTTCTGCAGATGTAGATGCCACTGGTTCTTCACGTTCTGCAGATGTAGATGCCATTGGTTCTTCACGTTCTGCAGATGTAGATGCCACTGGTTCTTCACGGTCTGCGATGTAGATGCCACTGATTCGTCACGTTCTGCAGATGTAGATGCCACTGGTTCGTCACGTCTACAGATGTAGATGCCAATGGTTCTTCACGTTCTATAGATGTAGATGCCACTGGTTCTTCACGTTTTGCGGATTTAGATGCCACTGGTTCTTCACGTTCTGCAGATGTAGATGCCACTGGTTCTTCACGTTCTGCAGATGTAGATGCCACCACCGCCATCTATTGCGCGGAGGTTGAACTTAACGACTCTTTAACTTAATGACGGGCAACTGGACATACGGACTGGTTTGTTCGTAATCTCTGAAAGTTCGCCAGTCGAACGTTCGTACGCAGAGGAGTCCCTGTGGACTGTAGGAGCCACTCTGGCCAGCAGAGAGCAGTGCTGCAAAATCTAAATGTACCACACCTCCCCCATCCAATAAACAACGCCTTCTTCACCAACCCGCACTGACCACAGCGGTGAAGTATGGTCAAGGTGTCTCCCTCTCTCTCTCTCTCTCCCCCTAGCTTGCCACGCAAGGCGCGCGTGTGGAGGGGGATGATGCCCCTCATTCAGCAAGTGGATTGACACAACGCAGGCTGCACGCGCGTGGACTGAACACGCACTGAACATGCAGTAAACATGCAAGTGAACATGCGCGTCATGCAAGTGAACATGCGCGTGTGCCGTGCGCGCGCCCTGTCGCTCCACTGCTGGATGACGAGCGTGGGGCGACAGCACGCGGACAAAGGAAACGCCGCGCAAAGCGTCTTGCGCTGCGAGAGCGTTTCGAAGGAAACGCGCGCGAAGATAGAAAGAAGCCGAACTCCTCCTGGGCACGGAGGGCGGTGCAGAGGTGCAGAGGCGCAGTCGATGTGTGCGCACCTCGCCCCCTTCTCTCGGTCGTTTTACGCAAACAAACACAAAAGCATCGAAGCGCACCGGTGGTGGTGGTGGGTGGTGTTGGTGGGTGGTGGTTGGTGGGTGGGTGGTTGGTGGGTGGTGGTGGTTGGTGGTGGTGGTGGGTGGGTGGTGGGTGGGTGGTGGGTGTTGGTTGGTGGTGGTGGTGGGTGGGTGGTGGGTGTTGGTTGGTGGTGGTGGTGGGTGGTGGGTGTTGGTTGTTGGTGGTGGTGGGTGGGTGGGTGGTGGGTGGGTGGTGGTGGTGGGTGGTGGTGGTGGTGGGGAGAGGTGGTGGTGGGTGGGTGGTGGTGGTGGGAGGTGGTGTGGACGTTGTCCGTGCGTTATTCGTGAGGAGCGGTGGCGCTGCGGTTAGCGCTACGGGCCAGATCCGACGGACGACCCCGGAGTTCGATTCCCAGCCGCGGCTAACATTGGTGGCGAGCGATATTCTGTCAGAACCGGTCCTGGGTTCGTTCCCCCCCACCCCATCCCCCCTGTCTCCAAACCTCTAAACCATCGTGGTGAAGTATGGTCAAGCCCCCCCTCTCCCCCACCGCTCCCCACCGCCCCCCTCCAATGACTAACAAAGCCATAGGAGTTGTTTTGTTGTTTGATGAACGTGGAGTAGAAGGGAGTGGGGGGGGGCGGTGTTGCAGCCCTTCCATCCAGCAGTGGATTGACAACAGTAGGGGGGAGTGGGGGGGGCGCCGTGCGCGCGTACATTTTAATATTTTTTGACGGAGTAATAAACGTCGGCTCGTGGAAGGCGTCCGGTTTTTTAGATTGGCAACGCTATTAACATTGCGGGCGCAGTCCTTTGTGGGAACATCAGCCAATGGCTGGCACGCTCTCTCGCGATAATGAAGAGCAGCTGATGATATATAAGAGACCTCATGGGTAGCATGCGTGTCATTTAGATGTCCAGTGGAGCTCGGTGCAACAGCGCAGCAGCGGTTTGTGTGTGTGTTGTTGTTGTTGTTGCAAAGAGGCGAGGGGGACTTAGCTCTCATCAGCATCATCATCACCAGCAGCAGCAGCAACAGCAGCATTATCATCATCATCATCAGCAGGAGCATCAGCTTCATCATCATCATCATCAGCACCAGCAGCAACAACAGCAGCAGCAACAGCAGACTCATCATCATCAGCAGCATCATCACTAGCAGGCAACAGTGAAAACAAAGTTTAAGCGTCAACAACAACAACAACAGCAATGCATTCGCTACTTTTCATCTCAAACCTTCTCTGCGCGCTGACGATTGGCCTCATGCAGAGTCAAAGCAAACTTGGGAGCAGCAGCAGTAGCAGCAGCAGTAGCAGCAGCAGTAGCAGCGGCCACCACAATGCCACGCACGACGGCGTGGAAGCAGGCACCAGCGATCTGTCGCTACTGGACCTGGACGGCAACTGTTCGGTGTGCTCTAGGAGAGAACACAGCAAGGTCTGGCGCCTCGAGTCCATCAGGTCGCAGATCCTGAGCGAGCTGAGGCTCAAGCAGGCGCCCAACATCAGTCGAGACACTGTCAACAGGCTCCTGCCCAAGGCGCCGCCTTTGCAGCAGCTGCTGGACCATTACGGATACCAGGATGTGCTGGAGGCTCGCAAACTGGACAGAGATAATCTTGCCACCACCGAGACCATCATCAACGTCGCGACTGGAAGTGAGTCGCAGTGTCGGCTGTGCATGCCCTCCGGTCGCATCCCCCTCCTCTCTCTCTAACTCTTCGTGTAGCCTTTGGCGTCTCTAGATGCGTCCGTCCGTCTCTCCATCGCTGTCTCTCCATCGCTGTCTCTCTATCTCTGTCTCTACATCCCAATGCCTCTTTCTCTGTAGGTGTCTGTCTGTCTGTCTCTCTCTCCACCTCTGTATTTAGGTGTTTTACTATGTATCAAACTATCCATCCATCTCTCACTACCTTCCCATCTCTCTTCTATCTTTCCTCTCCTCCAACTCTCCCTATCTTCACATCTTCCTTTCTTCCTCCGTCTATCTTTCCTCCTCTACATCTCTCCGTCTCTATCTCTCTGTGTGTGTCTCTCTCTGTCTCTCTCCATCTCTCTGTGTGTCTCTCTGTGTCTCTCTCCATCTCTCTGTGTGTCTCTATCTCTCTCCATCTCTCTGTGTGTGTCTCTCTCTGTCTCTCTCTATCTCTCTGTGTGTCTCTATCTCTCTCCATCTCTCTCTGTGTGTCTATCTCCATATCTCTGTGTGTCTCTCTCTGTCTCTCTCCATCTTTCTCTATGTGTTTCTCTTCATCTGTGTGTCTCTCTCTATTTCTCTCAATTTATCTGTGTGTCTCTATCTCTCTCCATCTCTCTGTGTGTCTCTCTGTCTCTCTCCATCTCTCTGTGTCTCTATATCTCTCCATCTCTCTGTGTGTGTCTCTATCTCTCTACATCTCCCTGTGTGTCTCTCTCGGTCTCTCTCCATCTCTCTGTGTGTCTCTATCTCTCTCCATCTCTCTGTGTGTCTCTCTCTCTGTCTCTCTCCATCTCATCTGTCTCTCTCCATCTCCTCTGTCTCTCTCTGTCTCTCTCCATCTCTCTGTGTGTGTCTCTCTCTGTCTCTCTCCATCTCTGTGTGTGTGTGTCTCTCCATCTCTGTGTGTGTCTCTCTCTCTCTGTCTCTCTCCATCTCTCTGTGTCTCTCTCTGTCTCTGTGTGTGTCTCTCTGTCTCTCTCCATCTCTCTGTGTGTCTCTCTCTTTCTGTTTCTCTCCATCTCTCTGTGTCTCTCTGTCTCTGTGTGTTACTATCTCTGTCTCTGTGTGTCTCTCTCTGTCTCTCTCCATCTCTCTGTGTCTCTCTCTGTCTTTGTGTGTCTCTTTCTCTGTCTCTGTGTGTCTCTCCCTGCCTCTCTCCATCTCTCTGTGTCTCTCTCTGTCTCTATCTCTGTCTCTCTGCATCTCTTTGTGTGTGTCTGTCTCTGTCTCTCTCCATCTCTCTCTGTCTCTCTCTGTCTCTCTCCATCTCCTCTGTGTGTGTCTCTCTCTATCTCTGTGTGTGTCTCTCTGCCGTGCACGACCAAAGCGTTTCTTCCAAGCAGCCCTCCGTGGCGTCGAGGGGGGCTGGGAGGCAGCTGATCTCCCTCGCACCCCCAAACCCCTTTCTAAATCATTTCAACAACGTCTTTACCTGAATGTTGTGGGCGGGCGGGCGGGCTGGTGGACAAAAAGCAACGCGAAATAAGATCATCGTTGGGCGTCGCAGCCGTTCCACCTCGTACACGCGGCGTTTTAAAGCGTTTCGTATTCGACTCACATCGGTAACGTCCGCCGCGTGTCGTGCATGCCCCCCGCCACCCAGCCCGAGTCTGTCAATGCACCAACCCCCGCTCCTCTCTCCACCACCCCCCCCCCCCCGAGCTCCCCCCTTTAAACAAGGCCACGCTGCAGACTCCCATCGTGCTCAGTCCAACGCGGAGGCTTTCGCGACCAATATTATTCATGGAATTCTGGCAAATCGCCCGATGACGCTGGATGTAATTAGCGGCGAAAACGTCGATACTCAGATTGTAAATGTTGTGGATTCGTTCTTCGACGCTCCGGTGGGCTGAAGTTGTAAACTATTTGGCCTTTTGTTTACGTGACAAATCCCCGGCCGATTTGGCCGTGTCGGGTGGCGGAGGGCTTCGACGCATTTTTACTTTCGTGATCTCACTCCCATGGAAACCTTTTACTATGAATCCCTTCGCGCTGTGCCCCCCCCTACCTCGCTTACTCGCTCGCTCCCGTCGCCCGCCGTCCTCGAAGAGCCTCTCCGTGCGTGTTGTGAGCATCGTCTCGGATGGTCCCTCGGCTTCGGGGAGACATGGGTAGGGGAAGGGAGAGGTGGGGTGGGGAGAGGGGTATCGCCTGCATTGAACGCGTGGATTTCTTTCTTACTTTGAACGGAGTCCGGGGGAGGGGGGGGGGGCACCGCTGGAGTTGTCATCTCCACTCCCGGCGGACACCCCTGGGTGCATCACGAGTCTCACCCCCGCGTCCACCACCACACCAAATGGCCCGGGCATGATACGCGCCCGATCTGGGAGGCTGAACGAGGTTTTCGTTGTTGTTTGTTGTTGTTGTTGTTGGCCTGGTTAGTTACTCGGATTTGGGGGGGGGGGGAAGTGACTGTGAATAAACAGGCGCCTGTACAGTGAGGGGAAAAAGTATTTGATCCCTTGCTGATTTTGTACGTTTGCCCACTGACAAAGAAATGATCAGTCTATAATTTTAATGGTATGTTTATTTGAACAGTGAGAGACAGAATAACAACAACAAAAATCCAGAAAAACGCATGTCAAAATGTTATACATTTATATGTACTTTTAATGAGGGAAATAAGTATTTGACCCCTCTGCAAAACATGACTTAGTACTTGGTGGCAAAACCCTTGTTGGCAATCACAGAGGTCAGACGTTTCTTGTAGTTGGCCACCAGGTTTGAACACATCTCAGGAGGAATTTTGTCCCACTCCTATTTGCAGATCTTCTCCAAGTCATTATGGTTTCGAGGCTGACGTTTGGCAACTCGAATCTTCAGCTCCCTCCACAGATTTTCTATGGGATTAAGGTCTGGAGACTGGCTAGGCCACTCCAGGACCTTCATGTGCTTCTTCTTGAGCCACTCCTTTGTTGCATTGGCCTTGTGTTTTGGGTCATTGTCATGCTGGAATACCCATCCACGACCCATTTTCAATGCCCTGGCTGAGGGAAGGAGGTTCTCACCCAAGATTTGACGGTACATGGCCCCGTCCATCGTCCCTTTGATGCGGTGAAGTTGTCCTATCCCCTTAGCAGAAAAACACCCCCAAAGCATAATGTTTCCACCTCCATGTTTTACGGTGGGGATGGTGTTCTTGGGTAATAGGCAGCATTCCTCCTCCTCCTCCAAACACGGCGAGTTGAGTTGATGCCAAAGAGCTCAATTTTGGTCTCATCTCACCACAACACTTTCACCCAGTTGCCCTCTGAATCATTCAGATTTTCATTAGCAAACTTCAGACGGGCATGTATCTTTGCTTTTTTGAGCAGGGGGACCTTGCAGGCGCTGCAGGATTTCAGTCCTTCACAGCGTAGTGTGTTACCAATTGTTTTCTTTGTGACTATGGTCCCAGCTGCCTTGAGATCATTGACAAAATCCTCCCGTGTAGTTCTGGGCTGATTCCTCACCGTTCTCATGATCATTGCAACTCCACGAGGTGAGATCTTGCATGGAGCCCCAGGCCGAGGGAGAATGACAGTTATTTTGTGTTTCTTCCATTTGCGAATAATCGCACCAACTGTTGTCACCTTCTCACCAAGCTGCTTGGCAATGGTCTTGTAGCCCATTCCAGCCTTGTGTAGGTCTACAATCTTGTCCCTGACATCCTTGGAGAGATCTTTGGTCTTGGCGATGGTGGAGAGTTTGGAATCTGATTGATTGCTTCTGTGGACAGGTCTCTTTTATACAGGTAACAAGCTGAGATTAGGAGCACTCCCTTTAAGAGTGTGCTTCTAATCTCAGCTCGTTACCTGTATAAAAGACACCTGGGAGCCAGAAATCTTTCTGATTTAGAGGGGGTCAAATACTGATTTCCGTCATTAAAATGCAAATGAATTTATAACATTTTTGACATGCGTTTTTCTGGATTTTTGTTGTTGTTATTCTGTCTCTCACTGTTCAAATAAACCTACCATTAAAATGATAGACTGCTCATTTCTTTGTCAGTGGGCAAACGTACAAAATCAGCAGGGTATCAAATACTTTTTTCCCTCACTGTACGTACGTAGGCTTGTCGTTCACACTGCAATTGAACAGATTCTTGAATCCATCCTGCGCGGAGTTTCGATTGGCAACCCCCCCTCCCCCTCCACCACCTCGACCAT
This sequence comes from Petromyzon marinus, assembly GCF_048934315.1. NCBI lineage: Eukaryota > Metazoa > Chordata > Hyperoartia > Petromyzontiformes > Petromyzontidae > Petromyzon > Petromyzon marinus. The sequence continues at coordinate 7,498,968 of NC_133722.1, forward strand.
ATAGATGTTGAACTTCTTTCGCACCGTACGTAGCCAACCGTGCCAATCGGAGGTGCGGGGGGAAGGACAACAAACTGTGGGTCTCTGGGTGAGTCTATGTACATATGTATGTTGAACTTCTTTCGCACCATACGTAGCCAACCGCGCTAATCGGAGGTGCGGTGTGTGCATGTGTATTGAACTTCTTTCGCGCCGTACGTAGCCAAGATGTAGCAGCATCACCCTCGTGAAAACCGAATCTTGTGACTCGGTAGAGTGAGTGGTTTTAACGGCGGCGTGTTGCGTAGTGCATCGACAAGGCTCTGTCATTGCAACTCGCTGCTCTACGGGACGTCTGGCAAACAAAAAAAAGCCACTTGCAGGCTGCGGCGTGTACAGAATTCCCTGGCACGTGGTCGTGACGGGTTCCTGCAAGATCCGACCCCGTGACCGTCCGTTGCTCGCCGAGCTGCGTTGGCTTCCGATTGCCGAACGAATCCACTGTGAGGCCGCGCTCGTGACACACACAGACACACAAGGGGCCGTCCATAAATGACGTCACGCACCTGGGGGGGGGGGGGTGTCGGACATTGTGACGATGTGTGACGAGGGGGGGAGGGGGTTTGAGTAATGTGACGTCACATCAAAATGCGCAACTTTGAATAAATATAGACAACACGTTCTGCCTAATGAAATATACTTTTTAATAAATGTTTTCTCCTACAACATCAGAGTGCAGCGCCGCATTAAATACGCACTACAATGACAATAGTTTAAAGCGATTTGAAGCATGTTTTATATATATATTTTTTTGGGGGGGCAGAAATATGACGTCATATTTGAGACCTCCCCCTCAAATATGACGTCATATTTGAGGGGGAGGTCTGACTTTTTGTGACGTCGTGTGACGTAGGTGGGGGGGTTCAAAAATCGTCCAAAATCGTGTGACGTCATTTATAGACGGCCCCCAAGGAGCTTGCCACGAATGAACCACAATACCTCGCGGATCTCGTCAAGGAGCAGAGACCCATCATCACGCGACACCAGTGAGAGTCTATGGGCAGTTTGAGTCTATGGGCAGTGTGAGTTGAAAGCAGTGAGCGTCGACGGGAATTGTGAGTCTGTGGGCAGTGTGAATCTATGGGCAGTGTGAGTCTACGGGCAGTGTGAGTCTATGGGCAGTGTGAATCTATGGGCAGTGTGAGTCTACGGGCAGTGTGAGTCTATAGCAGTGTGGTTCTATGGGTAGATTGAGTCTATTGGCAGTGAGGGTCTATGGGCAGTGTGAGTCTACGGGCAGTGTAAGTCTATGGGCAGTGTGAGTCTACGTGCAGTGTGAGTCTATAGCAGTGAGGTTCTATGGGCAGTGTGAGTCTATTGGCAGTGAGGGTCTATGGGCAGTGTGAGTCTATGGGCAGTGTTTGTCTATGTGCAGTGTGAGTGTATGGGCATTGTGCGTCTGTGGGCAGTGTAAGTCTATGGGCAGTGTGAGTCTACGGGCAGTGGGAGTCTTTGGGCAGTTTTAGTCTATGGTCAGTGATAGTATATGGGCAGTGTGAGTCTATGAGCAGTGTGCGTCTGTGGGCAGTGTGAGTGGATGGCAGTTTGAGTCTATGGGCAGTGACAGTGTTTGGACAATGTTAGTCTATGGACAGTGATAGTCTTTGGGCAGTGTGAGTCTGTGGGCAGTGTGAGTCTGTGGGCAGTGTGAGTCTTTGGGCAGTGTGAGTCTATCGGCAGTGTGAGTATATGGGCAGTGAGAGTCTTTAGTCAGTGAGAGCCTATGTGCAGTGTGAGTCTATGGGCAGTGTGAGTTGAAAGCAGTGAGCGTCTACGTGAATTGTGAGTCTATGGGCAGTGTGAATCTATGGGCAGTGTGAGACTACGGGCAGTATGAGTCTATAGCAGTGTGGTTCTATGGGTAGTGTGAGTCTATTGGCAGTCAGGGTCTATGGGCAGTGTGAGTCTATGGGCAGTGTTTGTCTATGTGCAGTGTGAGTCTATGGGCAATGTGCGTCTGTGGGCAGTGTAAGTCTATGGGCAGTGTGAGTCTACGGGCAGTGTGAGTCTATAGCAGTGCGGTTCTATGGGTTGTGTGAGTCTATTGGCAGTGAGGGTCTATGGGCACTGTGAGTCTATGGGCAGTGTTTGTCTATGTGCTGTGTGAGTCTGTGGGCAATGTGCGTCTGTGGGCAGTGTGAATCTATGGGCAGTGAAAGTCTATGGGCAGTTTGAGTATTTGGGCATTGTGAGTCTATGGGCAGTGGGAGTCTTTGGGCAGTTTGAGGCTATGGTCAGTGATGGTATATGGGCACTGAGAGTCTATGAGCAGTGTGCATCTGTGGGCAGTGTGAGTCTATGGGCAGGGAGGGTCTTTGGGTAGTGTGAGTCTATGTGCAGTGTGAGTCTATGGGCAGTGAGAGTCTATGGGCAGTGCGAGTATATGGACAGTGAGAGTCTTTAGTCAGTGAGAGCCTATGTGCAGTGTGAGTCTATGGGCAGTTTGAGTCTATGGGCCATGTGAATCTATGGGCAGTGTGAGTTCATGTCAGTGAGGGTCTATGGATAGTGTGAGTCTATGTGCAGTGTGAGTCTATGGGCAGTGAGAGCCTATGTGCAGTGTGAGTCTATGCGCAATGTGAATCTATGGGCAGTGTGAGTCTATGTGCAGTGTGAGTCTATGGGCAGTGTGAATCTATGGGCAGTGAGAGTCTATTGGCAGTTTGAGTCTACGGAAGTTTGAGTCAATGGACAGTGCCAATCTATGGGCAGTGTGAGTCTGTGGGCAGTGTTGTATATATAGGTGTTATGAAAATTGATGAAAATAATGAAAATTAAATTAAATTTGATATTTGCATAATTTATCCGAAATTATGTTAATTAATTATGCGCATAAATTCTGCTGATAACGAGAGATAATCGTATTAATTTATGCGAGTGGGCGTGGTTATGATAATGCAGGTCGTTGTGGATTATAAAGTCGAGCCTCGGTGACGAGGATTGTGTTATGAATTGGAATAACGCAATTAATCGTATGCAGCGACGCAGGCGTTGTGAGCGTGAATGAGAGAGAGTCGATTCGACTCTGTTCTTTAATTCCGTATTATCGATAAGGATACGATTACTCTCGATTGAACATTACGAATTTTCTGTGTTATGGATTATGTGTGGTGATAGTGTGCTTATGATAGGTCCCCAGGATTCAGATCTCATACGCAGAACAATATTATGCAGAATTTCAGGAAGAATCACACACAACCTTTATGCTTTAATCAATTTTATTCTCTAGCTAACTTTAATTTTTGGATAATATGAAAACTCTCGACCTTGGAATTTCAACACAGCGTTAACATGATACCATCACGATTGCGTCGTTTCACCTCGATAGCGGCACATGTGGTTAATTCCCGACGCGTAACGCAATCGATCGGTTGTTGAGAGAGAGATTAAAAACAAGCGAACTATTCTATCAAAACCTTAACCTTATAATATGTAAATTCGTGTTTAAACATTGCCCACACAGTACCACATCCATTCATAGACCTTCAAGTCAATTCTTATCACGTTGTTAACAGGACGATTGGTTATTATGCAACTCAATGACAGCAGTATTTTCCTTTATGAATTGATTTTTAATGCACCACCTTGGAGTGGCAACCCTTCTTGATTATCCCGATATGCGTATCGTGTGTCTTCTTTATCACTGGTTCAATTCCTTGCGTAAAGCAGACGCCGAGGTTAGCATCTCTTGTGTCCAAAATGTGTTTCCTGTGTGTTGCGGCGCGGTGGGGGAGTGAGGGGGAGAGTGTGGAGGAGGGGTTGCATACGACCGGCTGCCAGTTTCTGTCCACCGCTGGCTGGATGAGTCAGCACGACGCTCGCCGTCGTCGCGCCGATGGGTGTTGAGTGCGGGGCCGCTGCCCTCTCATCGCTGGTGATGCGAAGTTGCGCACTGTGGCACGCTGGTGGCACGCTGCTGGCACGCGCTGGTGCTGATGCTGGTGCTGATTGCACGCTGGTGGCGCGCGCTCCCTCTCCTTGAAGATGCACGAACGCGCCCGTGCTGGTTCGCTGATAGCAGTTTCTCTCCACTGCTGGCTGAGCTGCTGCACGCTCTTGCTTGGCGTTGTTGGCCGCGCTCTTTCTCCTTGAAGATGCGCGAACGCGCCTGTGCTGGTTCGCTGACAGCAGTTTCCTCCACTGCTGGATGAGCTACGCCGGCGCGCGCTCTTTCCGCTGCTGTAGTATCTGACGCTGCGCTCGCGGGCGACAGGTCAAGTTTTTCTTCTGCTGAGTGAGCCGAGTCGCACGCGCTCTCTTTGTTGAGGTTGTTGGCGGCTCTCTGACAGCAGGTTTCCTCCACTGCTGTATGACTCAAGTCGCACGCGCTTGGTCACTGGTTTGCTGAAGTTGTTGGCGGCTGCTCGTGCTTTTCCGCTGCTGGTTGAGCCACGTTGCACGTGCTTGCTTTGTGGAGATGCTCGAGCGCTCTCAGCGCTGATTCGCTGATACTTTGTTGGCGGCTGGCCAAGCTTTTTCTTCAGTTGAGTGAGTTGAGTCGCACGTGCTCTCTCTGTTGAAGTGCGCGAACGCGCCCGTGCTGGTTCGCTGACAGCAGGTTTCCTCCACTGCTGTATGACTCACTTTTGTTGATACATCGCGACTCAGCGATCCTCGCTACTCAGCGAGGCTCGGAGTCAGCCGCTCCATGCGACTGCTAGTCCTGTGGACGTCTTGACTCGCTGATCTGTCTTGACTCTTGACTTAACTTCACTGACTTTTGAAAATGCGGCTGACCGTTATATTCAAAGACAATTCTCTCTGCGCAGTGGAAAGGGAGGCGGGGTCTGTGTGTGTGAGTTCGTGTGTGTGTACAGATGGCTCCTGCGATAACGATCTGTTTGCCCTGGCGTGAAATTCCTCTCTCGCGCTCTTCGGGAGAGACAAAGGTGGTCGGGAGCACCTATCTCTTTATACTTTCGACTTATATTTCTCAAATACCATTTGGTCCCATGTTCGCCAAGACTCGTGTTTGTAACTACGTCCTCCCGACACCTCTCGGTTTTACCGAGGTTCGAATTGTTATGATGGAATTATTAAAAAGAAAAATAATTATCATCCTGAGTTTAAGAGGTCCGTTTCTTGATTGTTGGAATCCATATCCCTTGGTTCTGTAAGGTTCTATAATGGAATGTCGTGTAAGGTGAATACGTTATTATTAATGTTATATTGCAATTTCTTTAAAACTTTGTTTGCCTGGTTGCCGTGTGTGGGGTGGGGTGTGTCTCCTCATCAAACCCGGCTGGCTTTTCCAGATGGCCCCTTGTGATAAGGTGTAATTCCTGCATCTCTGCGCTGTGAGAGAGACAAAGGTGGTCGGGGTTGCTTGGGATATTGTTTAAACTCTTTCGTAAGTTTGCCCGTTCGCCTCATTCCTTCTCGATAACCTTTGATGTGACTCGGTATTTTGTCTCCAAGCTTTGTTTTAACAGTAAAAGTATTAAAGGTGAAAATCATTTGATAGCGAATTAATTATTGGATAATAATTCACTGATGTATCTGGTGGCCTGGTCTTGATTGGAGTGAGCACGAGGACCGCTAACTTTAGCTTATTCTTGTTATTGCATTTTAAATTTGAACCGTTGTTTTAATGACAAAGGGAAAAACATATATATGGTTTAACCCGTGGGCGTCCTCGTTTCTGAATTGCGGGGGGCTTCCCTCTGCGTGACCTCCCATAGGGCACATCAAACTCTTGTTCATCTGGAGATCTTCGCAGATAGCTGCTAACATACTCGCCTCGAGAGTTTTATTATTTCTTTATTTTTTAATGGTCTGTTTGTGATCGACATCTGGTTTTTCGTGTGCCTGGCTTACGGGTTTTATTGATTATTTTTTTTCGTTTGTTAAAAAAATATATATTATATAACGCAAATATTGTTAATATCAATTTTGGAAAAGGCTCATATACAACAGCAGTGTGAGTCTGTGGGCAGTTTGAGTCTATGAGCAGTGTTTGTCTATGTGCAGTGTGAGTCTATGGGCAGTGGGCGTCTGTGGGCAGTGTGAATATATGGGCAGTGAGAGTCTATGGGCAGTTTGAGTCTATGGGCAGTGTTTATCTATGTGCATTGTGAGTATTTGGGTATTGTGCATCTGTGGGATGGGTAAGTCTATGGGCAGTGTGAGTCTACGGGCAGTGTGAGTCTATAGCAGTGAGGTTCTATGGGTTTTGTGAGTCTATTGGCAGTGAGGGTCTATGGGCAGTGTGAGTCTATGGTCAGTGTGAGTCTATATACAGTGTGAGTCTATGGGCAATGTGCGTCTGTGGGCAGTGTGAATCTATGGGCAGTCTGAGTCAATGGGCAGTGTGAGTCTATGGGCAATGTTTGTCTATGTGCAGTGTGAGTCTATGGGCAGTGTGCGTCTACGGGCAGTGTGAGTCTATAGCCGTGAGGTTCTATAGGTAGTCTGAGGCAACGAGCAGTGTGAATCGATGGGCAGTAAGAGTCTATGGGCAGTTTGAGTCGATGGACAATGAGGGTTTATTGGCAGTGTGAGTCTATGGGCAGTGATAGTCTATGGGCAGTGAGAATCAATGGGCAGTGTGAGTCCATGTCAGTGTGAGTCTATGGGCAGTGAGAATCTGTGGGCAATGTGAGTTTATGGGCACTGTGAGTCTACGTGCAGTGTGAGTCTGTGGGCAGTTTGCGTCTGTGGGCAGTGTGAATCAATCGATAGTGTGAGTATATGGGCAATGTGAGTCTATGGGCAGTGAGAGTCTATGGGCAGTGTGAGTCTATGGGCAATGATAATCTATGGGCAGTGTGAGTCTATGGACAGTGAGAGTCTATGGGCAGTGTGAGTCTATGGGCAGTGCTTCTGTGGGCAGTGTGAGTCTTTGGGCAGTGTGAATCTATGGGCAGTTTGAGTCTATGGGCAGTGTGAATCTATGGGCAGTTTGAGTCTATGGGCAGTGTGAATCTATGGGCAGTGAGAGCCTATGGGCAGTTTGAGTCTATTGTCAGTGAGGTCTATGGGCAGGGTGAGTCTATGGGTAGTGTTGAGTCTATGCGCTGTGTGAGTCTATGGGAAGTGTTAGTCTATGGGCAGTAAGAGTCTGTGGGCAGTGTGATTCTATGGGTAGTGTTGAGTCTACGGGCTGTGTGAGTCTATGGGTAGTGTTAGTCTATGGGCAGTGTGCGTCTATGGGCAGTGACAGTTTTTGGGCAGTGTGAGTTTGTGATGGTGTGAGTCTGTGGGCAGTGTGAGTCTATGGGCACGAGAGTCTTTGGGCAGTGAGGGTCTATGGGCAGTGTGCGTTTGTGGGCAGTGAGAGTGTATGGGCAGTGTGAGTCTTTGGGCAGTGAGAGTCTATGGGCAGTGTGAGAGTATGGGCAGTGTGAGTTTATGTGTACTGTGAGTCTATGGGCAGTGTTTTTCTATGTTCAGTGTGAGTCTATGAGCAGTGTGAGTCTATGGGCAGTGAGAGTCTACGGGCAGTGTGAGTCCATGGCAATGAGGGTCTATGAGCAGGGTGAGTCTATGTGCAGTGAGAGTCTATGGCCAGTGTGAGTCTAGTACAGTGTGAGTCTATGGGCATTGACAGGCTTTGGGCAGTCTGAGTTTATGTGCAGAGGGATTCTATGGGCAGTTTGAGTCTAAGGGCAGTGTGAATCTATGGGCAGTGTGAATCTATGGGCAGTTTGAGTCTAAGGGGAGTGTGAATCTATGGGCAGTGAAACTCTATGGGCAGTTTGAGTTTATGGTCAGTGAGGGTCTATGGCAGTGTGCGTCTTATGGCAGTTTGAGGCTATGGGCAGTGCCAATCTATGGGCAGTGTGACTTGAAAGCAGTGAGCGTCTACGGGCAGTTTGAGTCGGTGGCAGTGAGGGTCTATGGGTAGTGTGAGTCTATGGGCAGTATTAGTCTATGAGCAGTGTGAGTGTGTGGGCAGTGACAGGTTTTGGGCAGTGTGATTCCATGGGCAGTGCGAGTCTATGGGCAGTGTGAGTCTATGAGCAGTGTGAATCTATGGGCAGTGAGAGTCTATGGGCAGTGTGAATCTATTAGCAGTGTGAGTCTTTGGGCAGTGCGAGTCTATTGGCAGTGTGAGTCTATGAGCAGTGTGAATCTATGGGCAGTGAGAGTCTATGGGCAGTGTGAGTCTATTAGCAGTGTGAGTCTATGGGCAGTGTGAGTCTACGGACAGTGTGAGTCTATGGCGGTGAGAGTCGACGGGTAGTGAGTCTATGGGCAGTGAGAGTCTATGGGCAGTGTGAGTCTATCGGCAGTGTGCGTCTGTGGGCAGTGTGAATTTATGAGCAGTGTGAGTCTATGGGCAGTGAGAGTCTATGTGCAGTGTGAGTCTATGGGTAGTGTGAGTCTATGGGCAGTGAGTGTCTATGGGCAGTAAGAGTCTATGGCAGGGAGAGTCTATGGGCAGTGAGTGTCTATGGGCAGTAAGAGTCTATAGTTAGTGAGTGTCTATGGTCAGTGAGAGTCTATGGGCAGTGTGAGTCTATGGGCAGTGAGCGTCTATGGCAGTTAGAGTCTACGGGCAATGCGAGTCTATGGTTAGTGTGAGTCTATGGCAGCGAGGGTCGACGGGTAGTGAGTCTATGGACAGTGAGTGTCTATGGGCTCTGTTTATTTTTGTGCAGTGTGAGTCTATTTGCAGTGTGCGTCTGTGGGCAGTGTAAGTCTATGGGCAGTGTGAGTTTACGGGCAGTGAGGGTCTATGGGCAGTTTGAGTCTATGAGCAGTGTGAATCTATGTGCAGTGAGAGTCTATGGCCAGTGTGATTCTAGTACAGTGTGAGTCTATGGACATTGACAGGCTTTGGGCAGTGTGAGTATATGGACAGTGTGAGTCTTTTGGCATTGAGAGTCTATGGGCAGTGTGAGTTTATGTGCAGTGGTAGTCTATGGGCAGTATGCGTCTGTGGGTAGTGTGAGTCCATGGGCAGTATACTCTTTGGTTCTATTAGGTATAGTCAGTTTATTTTCACCTACGTGACTTTACCCAATAGAACCAAAGAGTATGGATCGTAGCAGTCACGAAAGCTTTAAATCTAGAATGTAAGGGCAGTGTGAATCTATGGGCAGTTTGAGTCTATGGGCAGTGTGAATCTATTGGCAGTGAAACTCTATGGGCAGTTTGAGTTTATGGTCAGTGAGGGTCTATGGGCAGTGTGCGTCTTATGGCAGTTTGAGGCTATGGGCAGTGCCAATCTATGTGCAGTGTGACTTGAAAGCATTGAGCGTCTACGGGCAGTTTGAGTCGGTGGCAGTGAGGGTCTATGGGTAGTGTGAGTCTATGGGCAGTATTAGTCTATGAGCCGTGTGAGTGTTGTGGGCAGTGTGAGTCTACGGGCAGTGTTAGTCTAAAGCCGTGAGGTTCTATGGGTAGTGTGAGTCTATGGGCAGTGAGCGTCACTGGCAGTTAGAGTCGACGGGTAGTGAGTCTATGGGCAGTGAGATTCTATGGGCAGTGTGAGTCTATGGGCAGTGTGCGTCTGTGGGCAGTGTGAATCTATGAGCAGTGTGAGTCTATGGGCAGTGAGAGTCGATGGGCAGTAAGAGTCTATGGCAGTGAGAGCTTATGGGCAGTGAGTGTCTATGGGCAGTAAGAGTCTATAGTTAGTGAGTGTCTATGGTCAGTGAGGGTCTATGGGCAGTGTGAGTCTATGGGCAGTGAGAGTGCTATGGGCAGTGAGCGACTATGGGCAGTGAGAGTATATGGCAGTGAGTGTCTATGGTCAGTGAGAGTCTATGATCAGTGTGTGTCTATGGGCAGTGTGAGTCTATGGCATTGAGAGTCTATGGCAGTGAGAGTCTATGGGCAGTGAGTGTCTATGGGCAGTGAGAGTCTATGGCATTGAGAGTCCATGGCAGTGAGAGTATATGGCAGGGAGAGTCTATGGCATTGTGAGCCTATGGCATTAAGAGTCTATGGGCAGTGATAGTCTATGGTCAGTGAGCGTCTTTGGGCCTTGAGAGTCTATGGGCAGTGAGAGTCTATTGCAGTGAGAGTCTATGGCATTGAGTGTCTATGGGCAGTGGGAGTCTATTGCAGTGTGAGTCTATGGCAGTGAGAGTCTATGGCCTTGAGAGTCTATGGCAGTTTGAGGGTATGGGCAGTGAGCGTCTATGGGCAGTGTGAGTTTATGGGCAGTGAGAATCTACGGGCAGTGTAAGCCCATGTCAGTGAGGGTATATGGGCCGTGTGAGTGTATGGGCAGTGAGGTTCTATGTGCAGTGAGAGTCTATTGGCAGTGAGAGACTATGGGCAGTGTGAGTCAATGGCAATGAGAGTCAATGGTCAGTGCGAGTCGATGGTCAGTGAGAGTATGGGCAGTGTGAGTCAATGGCAGTGAGAGTCTATGAGCAGTGTGAGTCTATGGGCCGTGTGAGTCTATGGGCAACAAGAGTCTATGGGCAGTGAGCGTCTATGGGCAGTGAGAGTCTTTGGCAGTGAGAGTCTATGGGCAGTGAGAATCTATGGCAGTGAGAGTCTATGGGAAGTGTGAGTCTATGGGCAGTGAGAGTCTATGGGCACTGTGAGTCTATGGGCAATGAGAGTCTATGGGCAGTGAGAGTCTATGGGCAGTGACAGTCTATGGCAGTGAGAGTCTATGGGCAGTGTGAGTCTATGGGCAATGAGAGTCTTTGGCAGTGAGAGTCTATGGGCAGTGAGAATCTATGGCAGTGATAGTCTATGGTCAGTGAGAGCCTATGGCATTGAGCGTCTATTGGCAGTGAGAGTCTATGGGCAATGAGAGTCTATGGGGAGTGATACACAATGGGCAGAGAGAGTCTATGGCAGTGTGAGCATATGGCATTGTGAGTCTATGGCAGTGTGAGTCTATGGCATTGTGAGCCTATGGCATTGAGAGTCTATGGGCCGTGATAGTCTATAGCAGTGAGGGTCTATGGCAGTGAGAGTATATGGTTAGTGTGAGTCTATGGGCAGTTAGAGTCTATGAGCAGTTTGAATTTATGTGCTGTGTGAGTCTATGGGCAGTGTGAGTCTATGGGCCGTGTGAATCTATGGGCAGTGAGAGTCTACGGCAGTGAGGGTCAATGGCAGTGAGAGTCTATGATTAGTGTGAGTCTATTGGCAGTGAGGGTCTATGAGCAGTTTGAATTATTGTGCAGTGTGAGTCTATGGGCAGTGTGAGTCTATGGGCAGTGTGAGTCAATGGGCAGTGAGGGTTTACGGCCAGTGTGAGTCCAAGTCAGTGAGGGTCTATGGGCAGTGTGAGTGCATGGGCAGTGAGAGTCTATGTGCAGTGAGAGTCTATGGGCAGTGAGAGTCTTTGGGCAGATGTGAGTCTATGGGCGGTGACATGCTTTGGGCAGTGTGAGTCTATGGGCATTGTTTGTCTATGGGCAGTGTGAATAAATCGGCAGTGTGAGTTGAAAGCAGTGAGCGTCTATGGGCAGTGTGATTCAATGGTCAGTATGAGTCTGTGGGCATATTGAGTCTATGGGCAGTGTGAGTCTATGGGCAGTTTGAGTCTATGGGCAGTGTGAGTCTATGGGCAATGTGAATCAATGGGCAGTGTAAGTCTATGGGCAGTGTGAGTCTATGCGCAGTGTGAATCTATGGGCAGTTTGAGTATATGTGCAGTGTGAATCTATGGGCAATGTTCGTCTGTGGGCAGTGTGAGTCTATGGGCAGTGTGTGTCTGTGGGCAGTGTGATTCTATGTGCATAGTGAGTCTATGGGCAGTGTAAGTCCTTTTGCAGTGTGAGTTATGGGTAGTGTTTGTCTATGTGCACGGTGAGTCTATGGGCAATGTGCGTCTGTGGACAGTGTGGGTCTATGGTTAGTGTGAGTCTATGGGCAATGAGACTCTACGGGCAGTTTGAGTTTATGTGCAGTGTGAGTCTATGGCATTGAGAGTCTATGGCCGTGAGAGTATATGGCAGTGTGAGTCTATGGCTGTGTGAGTCTATGGCATTGTGAGCCTATGGCATTGAGAGTCTATGGCATTGAGAGTCTATGGGTAGTGAGACTATATGGCATTGAGAGTCTCTGGGCAGTGAGAGTCTCTGGCAGTGAACGTCTCTGGGCTGTGAGAGTCTATGGCAGTGAGGGTCTATGGGCAGTGAGAGTCTATGGCAGTGACGGTCTATGGCAGTGAGCGTGTATGGCATTGAGAGGCTATGGGCAGTGAGAGTCTATGGCAGTTTGAGTATATGGCAGTGTGAGTCTATGGCAGTGTGAGTCTATGGCATTGTGAACCTATGGCATTGAGAGTCTATGGGCAGTGAAAGTCTATGGGCAGTGAGAGTTTTTGGCAGTGAGGGTTTATGGCAGTGAGAGTATATGGTTAGTGTGAGTCTATGGGCAGTGAGAGTCTGAGCAGTTTGAATTTATATGCAGTGTGAGTCTATGGGCAGTGTGAGTCTATGGGAAGTGTGAATCTATGGGCAGTGTGATTCTATGGCAGTGTTAATCTATAGCATTGTGAGCCTATGGCATTGAGATTCCATGGGCAGTGATAGTCTATCGGCAGTGAAAGTCTATGGTATTGAGGGCCTATGGCAGTGAGAGTCTATGGTTAGTGTGAGTCTATGGGCAGTGAGAATCTACAGGCAGTGTGAGTCCATGTCAGTGAGGGTCTATGGGCAGTGTGAGTCTATGGGCAGCGACAGGCTTTGGGCAGTGAGAGCCTATGGGCAGTGTTAGTCTATGGGCAGGGTGAATCTACGGGTAGTATGAGTTGAAAGCAGTGGGCGCCTAGGGGCAGTGTAATTCTATGGTTAGTGTGAGTCTTAGGGCAGTGAGAGTATATGGGCAGTTTGTGTTTATGTGCAGTGTGAGTCTATGGGCAGTGTGAATCTATGGGAAGTGTAAGTCTATGGGCAGTGTGAGTCTATGGGCAGTTTGAGTTTATGTGCAGTGTGAGTATATGGTCAGTGTGAGTCTATGGGCAATGTGAATCTACCGGCAGTGCAAGTCTACGGGCAGTGTGAGTCAATGGGCACTGTGAGTCTATGGCAGTGTGAGTCTATGGCATTGAGAGTCTATGGCCGTGAAAGTATATGGCAGTGTGAGTCTATGGCAGTGTGAGTCTATGGCATTGTGAGCCTTTGGCATTGAGAGTCTATGGCATTGAGAGTCTATGGGTAGTGAGAGTCTAGGGCAGTGAGAGTCTATGGCAGTGAGAGTGTCTGGGCAGTGAGTGTCTATGGCAGTGAGAGTCTCTGGGCAGTTAGAATCTATGGCAGTTAGAGTCTATGGGCAGTGAGAGTCTATGGCAGTGAGGGTCTATCGCAGTGAGAGTCTATGGTTAGTGTGAGTCTATGGCAGTGATGGACTATTGGCAGTGTTAGTCTATGGGCAGTGTGAATCTATCGGCAGTGTTAGTTGAAAGCAGTGAGTGTCTATGGGCAGTGTGATTCTATGGTAAGTGTGCGTCTGTGGGCAGATTGAGTCTACGTGCAATTTGAGTCTACGTGCAGTTTGAGTCTATGGGTAGTATTTGTCTATGTGCAGTGTGAGTCTATGGACAATATTCGGCTGTGGGCAGTGTGAGTCTGTGGTTAGTGTGAGTCTATGGGCAGTGAGATTCTATGGGCAGTGTGAGTCTATGGGCAGTGTGCGTCTGTGGGCAGTGTGAATCTATGAGCAGTGTGAGTCTATGGGCAGTGAGAGTCGATGGGCAGTAAGAGTCTATGGCAGTGAGAGCTTATGGGCAGTGAGTGTCTATGGGCAGTAAGAGTCTATAGTTAGTGAGTGTCTATGGTCAGTGAGGGTCTATGGGCAGTGTGAGTCTATGGGCAGTGAGAGTGCTATGGGCAGTGAGCGACTATGGGCAGTGAGAGTATATGGCAGTGAGTGTCTATGGTCAGTGAGAGTCTATGATCAGTGTGTGTCTATGGGCAGTGTGAGTCTATGGCATTGAGAGTCTATGGCAGTGAGAGTCTATGGGCAGTGAGTGTCTATGGGCAGTGAGAGTCTATGGCATTGAGAGTCCATGGCAGTGAGAGTATATGGCAGGGAGAGTCTATGGCATTGTGAGCCTATGGCATTAAGAGTCTATGGGCAGTGATAGTCTATGGTCAGTGAGCGTCTTTGGGCCTTGAGAGTCTATGGGCAGTGAGAGTCTATTGCAGTGAGAGTCTATGGCATTGAGTGTCTATGGGCAGTGGGAGTCTATTGCAGTGTGAGTCTATGGCAGTGAGAGTCTATGGCCTTGAGAGTCTATGGCAGTTTGAGGGTATGGGCAGTGAGCGTCTATGGGCAGTGTGAGTTTATGGGCAGTGAGAATCTACGGGCAGTGTAAGCCCATGTCAGTGAGGGTATATGGGCCGTGTGAGTGTATGGGCAGTGAGGTTCTATGTGCAGTGAGAGTCTATTGGCAGTGAGAGACTATGGGCAGTGTGAGTCAATGGCAATGAGAGTCAATGGTCAGTGCGAGTCGATGGTCAGTGAGAGTATGGGCAGTGTGAGTCAATGGCAGTGAGAGTCTATGAGCAGTGTGAGTCTATGGGCCGTGTGAGTCTATGGGCAACAAGAGTCTATGGGCAGTGAGCGTCTATGGGCAGTGAGAGTCTTTGGCAGTGAGAGTCTATGGGCAGTGAGAATCTATGGCAGTGAGAGTCTATGGGAAGTGTGAGTCTATGGGCAGTGAGAGTCTATGGGCACTGTGAGTCTATGGGCAATGAGAGTCTATGGGCAGTGAGAGTCTATGGGCAGTGACAGTCTATGGCAGTGAGAGTCTATGGGCAGTGTGAGTCTATGGGCAATGAGAGTCTTTGGCAGTGAGAGTCTATGGGCAGTGAGAATCTATGGCAGTGATAGTCTATGGTCAGTGAGAGCCTATGGCATTGAGCGTCTATTGGCAGTGAGAGTCTATGGGCAATGAGAGTCTATGGGGAGTGATACACAATGGGCAGAGAGAGTCTATGGCAGTGTGAGCATATGGCATTGTGAGTCTATGGCAGTGTGAGTCTATGGCATTGTGAGCCTATGGCATTGAGAGTCTATGGGCCGTGATAGTCTATAGCAGTGAGGGTCTATGGCAGTGAGAGTATATGGTTAGTGTGAGTCTATGGGCAGTTAGAGTCTATGAGCAGTTTGAATTTATGTGCTGTGTGAGTCTATGGGCAGTGTGAGTCTATGGGCCGTGTGAATCTATGGGCAGTGAGAGTCTACGGCAGTGAGGGTCAATGGCAGTGAGAGTCTATGATTAGTGTGAGTCTATTGGCAGTGAGGGTCTATGAGCAGTTTGAATTATTGTGCAGTGTGAGTCTATGGGCAGTGTGAGTCTATGGGCAGTGTGAGTCAATGGGCAGTGAGGGTTTACGGCCAGTGTGAGTCCAAGTCAGTGAGGGTCTATGGGCAGTGTGAGTGCATGGGCAGTGAGAGTCTATGTGCAGTGAGAGTCTATGGGCAGTGAGAGTCTTTGGGCAGATGTGAGTCTATGGGCGGTGACATGCTTTGGGCAGTGTGAGTCTATGGGCATTGTTTGTCTATGGGCAGTGTGAATAAATCGGCAGTGTGAGTTGAAAGCAGTGAGCGTCTATGGGCAGTGTGATTCAATGGTCAGTATGAGTCTGTGGGCATATTGAGTCTATGGGCAGTGTGAGTCTATGGGCAATTTGAGTCTATGGGCAGTGTGAGTCTATGGGCAATGTGAATCAATGGGCAGTGTAAGTCTATGGGCAGTGTGAGTCTATGCGCAGTGTGAATCTATGGGCAGTTTGAGTATATGTGCAGTGTGAATCTATGGGCAATGTTCGTCTGTGGGCAGTGTGAGTCTATGGGCAGTGTGTGTCTGTGGGCAGTGTGATTCTATGTGCATAGTGAGTCTATGGGCAGTGTAAGTCCTTTTGCAGTGTGAGTTATGGGTAGTGTTTGTCTATGTGCACGGTGAGTCTATGGGCAATGTGCGTCTGTGGACAGTGTGGGTCTATGGTTAGTGTGAGTCTATGGGCAATGAGACTCTACGGGCAGTTTGAGTTTATGTGCAGTGTGAGTCTATGGCATTGAGAGTCTATGGCCGTGAGAGTATATGGCAGTGTGAGTCTATGGCTGTGTGAGTCTATGGCATTGTGAGCCTATGGCATTGAGAGTCTATGGCATTGAGAGTCTATGGGTAGTGAGACTATATGGCATTGAGAGTCTCTGGGCAGTGAGAGTCTCTGGCAGTGAACGTCTCTGGGCTGTGAGAGTCTATGGCAGTGAGGGTCTATGGGCAGTGAGAGTCTATGGCAGTGACGGTCTATGGCAGTGAGCGTGTATGGCATTGAGAGGCTATGGGCAGTGAGAGTCTATGGCAGTTTGAGTATATGGCAGTGTGAGTCTATGGCAGTGTGAGTCTATGGCATTGTGAACCTATGGCATTGAGAGTCTATGGGCAGTGAAAGTCTATGGGCAGTGAGAGTTTTTGGCAGTGAGGGTTTATGGCAGTGAGAGTATATGGTTAGTGTGAGTCTATGGGCAGTGAGAGTCTGAGCAGTTTGAATTTATATGCAGTGTGAGTCTATGGGCAGTGTGAGTCTATGGGAAGTGTGAATCTATGGGCAGTGTGATTCTATGGCAGTGTTAATCTATAGCATTGTGAGCCTATGGCATTGAGATTCCATGGGCAGTGATAGTCTATCGGCAGTGAAAGTCTATGGTATTGAGGGCCTATGGCAGTGAGAGTCTATGGTTAGTGTGAGTCTATGGGCAGTGAGAATCTACAGGCAGTGTGAGTCCATGTCAGTGAGGGTCTATGGGCAGTGTGAGTCTATGGGCAGCGACAGGCTTTGGGCAGTGAGAGCCTATGGGCAGTGTTAGTCTATGGGCAGGGTGAATCTACGGGTAGTATGAGTTGAAAGCAGTGGGCGCCTAGGGGCAGTGTAATTCTATGGTTAGTGTGAGTCTTAGGGCAGTGAGAGTATATGGGCAGTTTGTGTTTATGTGCAGTGTGAGTCTATGGGCAGTGTGAATCTATGGGAAGTGTAAGTCTATGGGCAGTGTGAGTCTATGGGCAGTTTGAGTTTATGTGCAGTGTGAGTATATGGTCAGTGTGAGTCTATGGGCAATGTGAATCTACCGGCAGTGCAAGTCTACGGGCAGTGTGAGTCAATGGGCACTGTGAGTCTATGGCAGTGTGAGTCTATGGCATTGAGAGTCTATGGCCGTGAAAGTATATGGCAGTGTGAGTCTATGGCAGTGTGAGTCTATGGCATTGTGAGCCTTTGGCATTGAGAGTCTATGGCATTGAGAGTCTATGGGTAGTGAGAGTCTAGGGCAGTGAGAGTCTATGGCAGTGAGAGTGTCTGGGCAGTGAGTGTCTATGGCAGTGAGAGTCTCTGGGCAGTTAGAATCTATGGCAGTTAGAGTCTATGGGCAGTGAGAGTCTATGGCAGTGAGGGTCTATCGCAGTGAGAGTCTATGGTTAGTGTGAGTCTATGGCAGTGATGGACTATTGGCAGTGTTAGTCTATGGGCAGTGTGAATCTATCGGCAGTGTTAGTTGAAAGCAGTGAGTGTCTATGGGCAGTGTGATTCTATGGTAAGTGTGCGTCTGTGGGCAGATTGAGTCTACGTGCAATTTGAGTCTACGTGCAGTTTGAGTCTATGGGTAGTATTTGTCTATGTGCAGTGTGAGTCTATGGACAATATTCGGCTGTGGGCAGTGTGAGTCTGTGGTTAGTGTGAGTCTTAGGGCAGTGAGAGTCTATGGGCAGTTTGAGTTTATGTGCGGTGTGAGTCTATGTGCAGTGTGCGTCTATGGGCAGTGGTAAACTATGGGCAATGTCAGTCAATGGGTAATTTGCGTCTGTGGGACGTGTGAGTCTATGGGCAGTGTGCGTCTGTGGGCAGTGTGATTCTATGGGCAGTGTGAGTCTATGGGCAGTTTGAGTCTATAGTCAGTGTGAGTCTATGGGGAGTGTCAATCTATGGGCATTGAGAGTCTATGTGCAGTGAGAGTCAATGGGCAGTGAGAGTCTATGGGCAGTGTGAGTCTATGGGCCGTGACAGGCTTTGGGCAGTGTGAGTCTATGGGCAGTGTTAGTCTATGGGCAGTGTGAGTCTATCGGCAGTTTGAGTCTATGGCATTGAGAGTCTATGGCCGTGAAAGTATATGGCAGTGTGAGTCTATGGCAGTGTGAGTCTATGGCATTGTGTGCCTTTGGCATTGAGAGTCTATGGCATTGAGAGTCTATGGGTAGTGAGAGTCTAGGGCAGTGAGAGTCTATGGCAGTGAGAGTGTCTGGGCAGTGAGTGTCTATGGCAGTGAGAGTCTCTGGGCAGTTAGAATCTATGGCAGTTAGAGTCTATGGGCAGTGAGAGTCTATGGCAGTGAGGGTCTATCGCAGTGAGAGTCTATGGTTAGTGTGAGTCTATGGCAGTGATGGACTATTGGCAGTGTTAGTCTATGGGCAGTGTGAATCTATCGGCAGTGTTAGTTGAAAGCAGTGAGTGTCTATGGGCAGTATGATTCTATGGTAAGTGTGCGTCTGTGGGCAGATTGAGTCTACGTGCAATTTGAGTCTACGTGCAGTTTGAGTCTATGGGTAGTATTTATCTATGTGCAGTGTGAGTCTATGGACAATATTCGTCTGTGGGCAGTGTGAGTCTGTGGTTAGTGTGAGTCTTAGGGCAGTGAGAGTCTATGGGCAGTTTGAGTTTATGTGCGGTGTGAGTCTATGTGCAGTGTGCGTCTATGGGCAGTGGTAATCTATGGGCAATGTCAGTCAATGGGCAATTTGCGTCTGTGGGACGTGTGAGTCTATGGGCAGTGTGCGTCTGTGGGCAGTGTGATTCTATGGGCAGTGTGAGTCTATGGGCAGTTTGAGTCTATAGTCAGTGTGAGTCTATGGGGAGTGTCAATCTATGGGCATTGAGAGTCTATGTGCAGTGAGGGTCAATGGGCAGTGAGAGTCTATGGGCAGTGTGAGTCTATGGGCCGTGACAGGCTTTGGGCAGTGTGAGTCTATGGGCAGTGTTAGTCTATGGGCAGTGTGAGTCTATCGGCAGTTTGAGTCTATGGGTAGTGTTTGTCTATGTGCATGGTGAGTATATGAGCAATGTGTGAATCTATGGGCATTGTGAGTCTATGGGCAGTGTGATTCTATGGGCAGTGTGAATCTATGTGCAGTTTGAGTACATGGGCAGTGTGAATCTATGGGCAGTGCGAGTGTATCGGCAGTGTGAGTCTATGGGCAGTGTGAGTCAATGGATAGTGTGAGTCAAGGGCATTGTGAGTCTATGTGCAGTGCGAGTCTATGGGCAATGTGAGTCAATGGGCACTGCGAGTCTATGGTCAGTGTTAGTCCATGTCAGTGAGGGTCTATGGGCAGTGTGAGTGTATGGGCAGTGAGAGTCTATGTGCAGTGAGAGTCTCTGGGCAGTGAGAGTCTATGGGCAGTGTAAGTCTATGGACAGTGTGAGTCTATGGACAGTGTGAGTTGAAAGCAGTGAGCGTCTATGGGCAGTGTGAGTCTATGGGCAATGTGCGTCTGTGGGCAGTGTGAATCTGTGGTTAGTGTGAGTCTTAGGGCAGTGAAAGTCTATGGGCAGTTTGAGTTTATGTGCAGTGTGAGGCTATGGGCAGTGTGCGTCTATGGGCAGTGTGAAACTATGGGCAGTGTGAGTCAATGGGAAATTTGCGTCTGTCGGATGTGTGAGTCTATGGGCAGTGTGCGTCTGTGGGCAGTGTGATTCTATGGGCGGTGTGAGTCTATGGACATTGTGAATCTATGGGCAGTGTAAGTCTATGGGCAGTGTGAGTCTATGCGCAGTGTGAATCTATGGGCAATTTGAGTATATGGGCAGTGTGAATCTATGGGCAGTGCGAGTCTACGGGCAGTGTGAGTCAATGGGCACTGTGAGTCTATGTGCAGTGTGAGTCTATGGGCAATGTGTGTCTGTGGGCAGTGTGAGTCTATGGGCAGTGTGAGTCTATGGGCATTTTGCGTTTGTGGGAAGTGTGAGTCTATGGGCAGTTTGAGTCTATGGGCAGTGTTTGTCTATGTGCAGTGTGAGTCTACGGGCAGTGCGAGTCTATGGGCCGTGTGAGTCTATGGGCAGTGTTGCGTCTATGGGCAGTTTGAGTCTATGGGTATTGTTTGTCTATGTGCATGGTGTGTCTATGGGCAATGTGCGTCTGTGGGCAGTGCGAGTCTAATGTTAGTGCGAGTCTATGGGCAGTGTGATTCAATGGGGCATTGTGAGTCTATGGGCAGTGTTAGTCAATGGGCAGTGAGAGTCTACGGGCAGTGTGAGTCCATGTCAGTGAGGGTCTATGGGCAGTGTGAGTGTATGAGCAGTGAGAGTCTATGTGCAGTGAGAGTATACGGGCAGTTTGAGTGTATGTGCAGTGTGAGTCTATGGGCAGTATGCGTCTATGGGCAGTGTGAATCTATGGGCAGTGTGAGTCAATGGGCAATTTGCGTCTATGAGAAGTGTGAGTCTATGGGCAGTGTGAGTCTATGGGCAGTTTGAGTCTATGGGCAGTGTGAATCTATGGGCAGTGTAAGTCTATGGGCAGTGTGAGTCTATGCGCAGTGTGAATCTATGGGCTGTTTGAGTATATGGGCAGTGTGAATGTATGGGCAGTGCGAGTCTATGGGCAGTGTGTGTCAATGGGCACTGTGAGTCTATGTGCAGTGTGAGTCTATGGGCAATGTGCGTCTATGGGCAGTGTGAGTCTTTGGGCAGTGTGAGTTTATGTGAAGTGTGTTGTCTATGGGCAGTGTGAATCTATGGGCAGTGAGAGTCTATGGTCAGTGTGAGTCTATGGGCAGTGTGAGCCTATGTGCAGTCTGAATCTATGGGCAGTGAGAGTCTATTGACAGTGTGAGTCTATGGGCCGTGTGAGTCTATGGGTATTCATTTTCTCAGCTCTTTCGGTAAAGTCACGTTGAAGGGAAACAATAAAATAATAAAAAATACATAAAACAATAACATTCTCACGACGTTTCGACCATAACACAAACGGTCGTCATCAGGTGTGTCGGTTTGCATTAATTTATTTATTTTTAAACGGTGTATTTATTTATTAAAAAACGTCAGCGCCATGCGCATCGATTTGGCAGTTTATTTAGAAGGACTAGTCCATCTATGTTCTGAAAAGAGGAGGGGGGAGACGAAAATTTAATGTATGCTGTCTCAAAGCCACTGTAAGCGTGAACAATCAATTAAGACCTGAAATGGTTAATCAAATCTTTCCAATGATTGCTAAGCCAGAATCCATCTTCTCGGTTGAAATTGTCTCTGTGCTTGTATATGTGGATAGCCTCATGAACGAATCTCTCATGGTAGCCACATGGCTTACCAAGAACCTCTGTCTTGGAAAAGTCAATGTCATGTGAGCCTACTGAATTATAACAATGATCTGCCACGGCCGAGGTGTTGGTCCTACCGTGTTTAAGGTCTGCTTTGTGTTCACGAATGCGGTCCGAGACATGGTGTTTGGTTTCTCCAATGTAACTACTACCACAGAGGCAATTTAGTTTGTAGACACTAGGGTACTGTATGTCCGGAATCACATCTTTTACAGACGGAACCAGATCACGGATTTTATGTAATGTTTTGAAACGGACCTGGATCTTGTGTTTATTCAAGATTTTGGAGATCTTTTTTGTGATCCCAGCAATGTAGGGTAAAGTGTTGGCTTTGAAAGGCTCCTCAAGAGGGTCCTTCTTCATGGTTTGAGTGATAGCATTGCGGATTGTATAGTCGGAGTAACCTTTAGCCTTAAGAGCTTGGTGTACGTGCTTGAGTTCACTGTCTATGTGTTCCTGGTCGGATATGCATTGGGCTCTATGGTACAGAGTCTTGATGAGAGAATTCTTCTGTGATGGATGGTGGTAGGAATCCGGTTTCAGATAAGCATCCGTATGGGTAGCTTTCCTGTAGACAGAGTGGCTCATTGAACCATCAAGTCTCTTTTTTATTAAGACATCAATAAAAGGTAGCTTGCCATCTTTTTCGACTTCCATTGTAAATCTGATGGCTGGGTGTATGGAATTGATGTGGTCGAAGAATTGGTCTAGAGCAGGCCGGCCATGTGGCCAGATGACAAAAGTGTCATCCACGTACCTCTTCCATAAGGTTGGGCGCAGAGTGGCAGTCTGGATGGCGTCAGTCTCAAATTTCTCCATGATAATATTACCTATAACCGGAGATAGGGGGGAGCCCATTGGGGTGCCCTCAGTTTGTTTGTAGAAAGTTCTATTCCAAGTGAAGTATGTATTGGTTAAACAGTGTCTCACGAAAGCTTTAAATCAAAATCTATGGGTATTGTTTGTCTATGTGCATGGTGAGTCTATGGGGAATGTGCATCTGTGGGCAGTGTGAGTCTAATGTTAGTTTGAGTCTATGGGCAGTGAGAGTCTATGGGCAATTTGCATTTGTGGGAAGTGTGAGTCTATTGGTAGTTTGAGTCTATGGGCAGTGTTTGTCTATGTGCAGTGTGAGTCTATGGGCAGTGTGAGTCTATGTGCAGTGTGAGTCTATGGGCAGTGTGAATCTATGGGCTGTGAGAGTCTATGGTCAGTGTGAGTCTATGGGCAGTGTGAGCCTATGTGCAGTCTGAATCTATGGGCAGTGAGAGTCTATTGGCAGTGTGAGTCTATGGGCCGTGTGAGTCTATGGGCAGTGTTGAGTCTATGGGCAGTTTGAGTCTATGGGCAATGTACGTCTGTGGGCAGTGTGAGACTGTGGTTAGTGTGAGTCTTAGGGCAGTGAAAGTCTATGGGCAGTTTGAGTTTATGTGCAGTGTGAGTCTATGGGCAGTGTGCGTCTATGGGCTGTGTGAAACTATGGCCAGTGTGAGTCAATGGGCAATTTGCGTCTGTGGGATGTGTGAGTCTATGGGGAGTGTGCGTCTGTGGGCAGTGTGATTCTATGGGCAGTGTGAGTTTATGGGCAGTTTGAGTCTATGGGCGGTGTGAGTCTATGGGCAGTGTGAATCTATGGGCAGTGTAAGTCTATGGGCAGTGTGAGTCTATGCTCAGTGTGAATCCATGGGCAGTTTGAGTAGATGGACAGTGTGAATCTATGGGCAGTTCGAGTCTACGGGCAGTGTGAGTCAATGGGCACTGTGAGTCTATGTGCAGTGTCAGTCTATGGGCAATGTGCGTCTGTGGGCAGTGTGAGTCTATGGGCAGTGTGAGTCTATGGGCATTTTGCGTCTGTGGGAAGTGTGAGTCTATGGGCAGTTTGAGTCTATGGGCAGTGTTTGTCTATGTGCAGTGTTGAGTCTATGGGCAGTTTGAGTCTATGGGTATTGTTTGTGTATGTGCATGGTGAGTCTATGCGCAATGTGCGTCTGTGGGCAGTGGGAGTCTAATGTTAGTGTGAGTCTATGGGCAGTGAAACTCTGTGGGCAGTTTTAGTTTATGTGCAGTGTGACTCTATGTGCAGTTTGATTACATGGGCAGTCTGAATCTATGGGCAGTGCGAGTCTATGGGCAGTGTGAGTCTATGGGCAGTGCGAGTCTATGGGCAGTGTGATTCTATGGGCATTGTGAGTCTATGGGCAGTGTTAGTCAATGGGCAGTGAGAGTCTACGGGCAGTGTGAGTCCATGTCAGTGAGGGTCTATGGGCATTGTGAGTGTATGAGCAGTGAGAGTCTATGTGCAGTGAGAGTCTATGGGCAGTTTGAGTTTACGTGCAGTGTGAGTCTATGGGCAGTGTGCGTCTATGGGCAGTGTGAATCTATGGGCAGTGTGTGTCAATGGGCAATTTGCGTCAATGAGAAGTGTGAGTCTATGGGCAGTGTGCGTCTGTGGGCAGTGTGAATCTATGTGCAGTGTGAATCTATGGGCAGTTTGAGTATATGGGCAGTGTGAATCTATGGGCAGTGCGAGTCTACGGGCAGTCTGAGTCAATGGGCACTGTGAGTCTATGTGCAGTGTGAGTCTATGGGCAATGTGCGTCTGTGGGCAGAATGAGTCTATGGGCAGTGTGAGTTTATGGGCATGTTGCGTCTGTGGGAAGTGTAAGTCTATGGGCGGTTTGAGTCTATGGGCAGTGTTTGTCTATGTGCAGCGTGAGTCTATGGGCAGTGTGAATCTATGGGCAGTGTGAACCTATGTGCATTCTGAATCTATGGGCAGTGAGAGTCTATTGGCAGTGTGAGTCTATGTGCAGTGTTGAGTCTATGGGCAGTTTGAGTCTATGCGCAGTGTGAATATATGGGCTGTTTGAGTATATGGGCAGTGTGAATCTATGGGCAGTGCGAGTCTATGGGCAGTGTGTGTCAATGGGCACTGTGAGTCTATGTGCAGTGTGAGTCTATGGGCAATGTGCATCTGTGGGCAGTGTGAATATATGGGCAGTGTGAGTCTATGGGCAATTTGCGTCTGTGGGAAGTGTGAGTCTATGGGCAGTTTGAGTCTATGGGCAGTTTTTGTCTATGTGCAGTGTGAGTCTTTGGGCAGTGTGAGTCTATGTGAAGTGTGAGTCTATGGGCAGTGTGAATCTATGGGCAGTGAGGGTCTTTGGTCAGTGTGAGTCTATGGGCAGTGAGAGCCTATGTGCAGTCTGAATCTATGGGCTGTGAGAGTCTATGTGTATTCATATTATTAGTTATTTCGGTAAAGTCACGTTGAAGGGAAACAGTAAAATAATAATAAAATATACATAAAACAATAACATTCTCACGACGTTTCGTCCATAACACAAACGGTCGTCATCAGCTGTGTCGGTTTGCATTAATTTATTTATTTTTAAACGGTGTATTTATTTATAAAAAAAAACTTCATCGCCACGTGCAGCGATTTGGCAGTTTATTTAGAAGGACTAGTCCATCTATGTTCTGAAAAGAGGAGGGGGGAGACGAAAATGTAATGTATGCTGTCTGAAAGCCACTGTAAGCGTGAACAATCAATTAAGACCTGAAATGGTTAATCAAATCTTTCCAATGATTGCTAAGCCAGAATCCATCTTCTCGGTTGAAATTGTCTCTGTGCTTGTATATGTGGATAGCCTCATGAACGAATCTCTCATGGTAGCCAGATGGCTTACAAAGAACCTCTGTCTTGGAAAAGTCAATGTCATGTGAGCCTACTGAATTATAACAATGATCTGCCACGGCTGAGGTGTTGGTCCTACCGTGTTTAAGGTCTGCTTTGTGTTCACTAATGCGGTCCGAGACATGGCGTTTGGTTTCTCCAATGTAACTACTACCACAGAGGCAACATAGTTTGTAGACACCAGGGTACTGTATGTCCGGAATCACATCTTTTACAGACGGAACCAGATCACGGATTTTATGTAATGTGTTGAAACGGACCTGGATCTTGTGTTTATTCAAGATTTTGGAGATCTTTTTTGTGTTCCCCGCAATGTAGGTTAAAGTGATGGCTTTGAAAGGCTCCTCAAGAGGGTCCTTCTTCATGGTTTGAGTGATAGCTTTGCAGATTGTATAGTCGGAGTAACCTTTATCCTTAAGAGCTTGGTGTACGTGCTTGAGTTCACTGTCTATGTGTTCCTGGTCGGATATGCATTGGGCTCTATGTTACAGAGTTTTGATGAGAGCATTCTTCTATGATGGATGGTGGTGGGAATCCGGTTTCAGATAAGCATCCGTATGGGTAGCTTTCCTGTAGACAGAGTGGCACATTGAACCATCAGGTCTCTTTTTTATTAAGACATCCAAAAAAGGTAGCTTGCCATCTTTTTCGACTTCCATGGTAAATCTGATGGCTGGGTGTATGGAATTGATGTGGTCGAAAAATTGGTCTAGAGCAGGCCTGCCATGTGGCCAGATGACAAAAGTGTCATCCACGTACCTCTTCCATAAGGTTGGGCGCAGAGTGGCAGTCTGGATGGCGTAAGTCTCAAATTTCTCCATGATAATGTTACCTCTAACCGGAGATAGGGGGGAGCCCATTGGGGTGCCCTCAGTTTATTTGTAGAAAGTTCCATTCCAAGTGAAGTATGTATTGGTTAAACAGTGTCTCACGAAAGCTTTAAATCAAAATCTATGGGTATTGTTTGTCTATGTGCATGGTGAGTCTATGGGGAATGTGCATCTGTGGGCAGTGTGAGTCTAATGTTAGTTTGAGTCTATGGGCAGTGAGAGTCTATGGGCAATTTGCATATGTGGGAAGTGTGAGTCTATTGGCAGTTTGAGTCTATGGGCAGTGTTTGTCTATGTGCAGTGTGAGTCTATGGGCAGTGTGAGTCTATGTGCAGTGTGAGCCTATGTGCATTCTGAATCTATGGGCAGTGAGAGTCTATTGGCAGTGTGAGTCTATGGGCCGTGTGAGTCTATGGGCAGTGTTGAGTCTATGGGCAGTGTTTGTCTATGTGCATGGTGATTCTATGGGCAATGTGCGTCTGTGGGCAGTGTGAGTCTAATGTTAGTGTGAGTCTTTGGGCAGTGAGACTCTATGGACAGTTTGAGTTTATGTGCAGTGTGAATCTATGGGCAGTTTGAGTACATGGGCAGTGTGAATATATGGGCAGTGCGAGTCTATGGGCAGTGTGAGTCTATGGGCAGTGCGAGTCTATGGTCAGTGTGAGTCAATGGGCACTATGAGTCTATATGCTGTGTGAGTCTATGGGCAATGTGCGTCTATGAGCAGTGTGATTCTATGGGCAGTGTGAGTCTATGGGCAATTTGCGTCTGTGGGCAGTGTGAGTCTATGGGCAGTGTGAGTGAATTGGCCTTGAGAGTCTATGGCAGTGAGAGTATACGGGCAGTGTGAGTCTATGGGCAGTGTGAGTCTATGGGCAATGTGCGTCTGTGGGCAGTGTGAGTCTATGGGCAGTGTGAGTCTATGCGCAGTGTGAATCTATAGGCAGTTTGAGTACATGGGCAGTGTGAATCTATGGGCATTGCGAGTCTATGGGCAATGTGAGTCAATGGGCAGTGCGAGTCTATGGTCAGTGTGAGTCCATGTCAGTGACAGTCTATGGGCAGTGTGAGTCTATGTGCAGTGAGAGTCTCTGGGGAGTAAGAGTCTTTGGGCAGTGTGAGTCTATGGGCCGTGGCAGGCTTTGGGCAGTGTGAGTCTATGGGCAGTGTTTGTCTATGGGCAGTTTGAGTCTATGCGCAGTGTGAATCTATGGGCAGTTTGAGTCTATGGGCAGTGTGATTCTCTAGGCATTGTGAGTCTATGGGCAGTGTGAGTAAATGGGCAGTGAGAGTCTACGGGCAGTGTGAGTCCATGACAGTGGGAGTCTATGGGCAGTGTTAGTCTATGGGCAGTGTGAATCTATGGACAGTGTGAGTTGAAAGCAGTGAGAGTCTATGGGCAGTGTGAGTCTACGTGCAGTTTGATTCTATGGACAGTGTTTGTCTACGTGCAGCGTGAGTCTACGGGCAATGTGCGTCTGTGTGCAGTGTGAGTCTGTGGTTAGTGTGAGTCTATGGGCAGTTTGAGTTCACGTGCAGTGTGAGTCTATGGGCAATGTGCGTCAATGGGCAATTTGCATCTTTGGGATGTGTGAGTCTATGGGCAGTGTGCGTCTGTGGGCAGTGTGATTCTATGGGCAGTGTGAGTCTATGGGCAGTTTGAGTCTATGGGCGGTGTGAGTCTATGGGCAGTGTGAATCTATGGGCAGTGTGAGTCAATGGGCACTGTGAGTCAATGTGCAGTGTGAGTCTATGGGCAATGTGCGTCTGTGGGCAGAGTGAGTCTATGGGCAGTGTGAGTCTATGGGCATGTTGAGTCTGTGGGAAGTGTGAGTTTATGGGCAGTTTGAGTCTATGGGTAGTGTTTGTCTATGTGCATGGTGAGTCTATGGGCAATGTGCGTCTGTGGGCAGTGTGAGTCTAATGTTAGTGTGAATCGATGTGCAGTGAGATTCTATGTGCAGTTTTAGTTATTGTGCAGTGTGAATCTATGGGCAGTTTGAGTACATGGGCAGTATTATTCTATGAACAGTGCGAGTCTATGGTCAGTGTGAGTCAATGAGCACTATGAGTCTATATGCAGTGTGAGTCTATGGGCAGTGTGAGTCTATGGGCAGTGCGAGTCTATGGGCAGTGTGAGTCTATGGGCAGTGCGAGTATACGGGCATGGTGAGTCAATGCGCACTGTGAGTCTATGTGCAGTGTGAGTCTATGGGCAATGTGCGTCTGTGGGCAGAGTGAATCTATGGGCAGTGTGAGTCTATGGGCATGTTGCGTCTGTGGGAAGTGTGAGTCTATGGGCAGTTTGAGTCTATGGGCAGTGTTTGTCTATGTGTAGTGTGAGTCTATGGGCAGTGTGAATCTATGGGCAGTGTGAGCCTATGTGCATTCTGAATCTATGGGCAGTGAGAGTCTATTGGCAGTGTGAGTCTATGTGCAGTGTTGAGTCTATGGGCAGTTTGAGTCTATGGGTAGTGTTTGTCTACGTGCATGGTGAGTCTATGGGCGTCTGTGGGCAGTGTGAGTCTAATGTTAGTGTGAGTCGATGGGCAGTGAGATTCTATGGGCAGTTTTAGTTTATTTGCAGTGTGAATCTATGGGCAGTTTGAGTACATGGGCAGTATGAATCTATGAGCAGTGCGAGTCTATGGGCAGTGTGAGTCTATGGGCAGTGCGAGTCTATGGTCAGTGTGAGTCAATGGGCACTATGAGTCTATATGCAGTGTGAGTCTATGGGCAGTGTGAGTCTATGGGCAGTGCGAGGCTATGGGCAGTGTGAGTCTCTGGGCAGTGCGAGTATACGGGCATGGTGAGTCAATGCGCACTGTGAGTCTATGTGCAGTGTGAGTCTATGGGCAATGTGCGTCTGTGGGCAGAGTGAATCTATGGACAGTGTGAGTCTATGGGCATGTTGCGTCTGTGGGAAGTGTGAGTCTATGGGCAGTTTGAGTCTATGGGCAGTGTTTGTCTATGTGTAGTGTGAGTCTATGGGCAGTGTGAATCTATGGGCAGTGTGAGCCTATGTGCATTCTGAATCTATGGGCAGTGAGAGTCTATTGGCAGTGTGAGTCTATGTGCAGTGTTGAGTCTATGGGCAGTTTGAGTCTATGGGTAGTGTTTGTCTACGTGCATGGTGAGTCTATGGGCAATGTGCGTCTGTGGGCAGTGTGAGTCTAATGTTAGTGTGAGTCGATGGGCAGTGAGATTCTATGGGCAGTTTTAGTTTATTTGCAGTGTGAATCTATGGGCAGTTTGAGTACATGGGCAGTATGAATCTATGAGCACTGCGAGTCTATGGGCAGTGTGAGTCTATGGGCAGTGCGAGTCTATGGTCAGTGTGAGTCAATGGGCACTATGAGTCTATATGCAGAGTGAGTCTATGGGCAGTGTGAGTCTATGGGCAGTGCGAGTCTATGGGCAGTGTGAGTCTATGGGCAGTGCGAGTATACGGGCATGGTGAGTCAATGCGCACTGTGAGTCTATGTGCAGTGTGAGTCTATGGGCAATGTGCGTCTGTGGGCAGAGTGAATCTATGGGCAGTGTGAGTCTATGGGCATGTTGCGTCTGTGGGAAGTGTGAGTCTATGGGCAGTTTGAGTCTATGGGCAGTGTTTGTCTATGTGTAGTGTGAGTCTATGGGCAGTGTGAATCTATGGGCAGTGTGAGCCTATGTGCATTCTGAATCTATGGGCAGTGAGAGTCTATTGGCAGTGTGAGTCTATGTGCAGTGTTGAGTCTATGGGCAGTTTGAGTCTATGGGTAGTGTTTGTCTACGTGCATGGTGAGTCTATGGGCAATGTGCGTCTGTGGGCAGTGTGAGTCTAATGTTAGTGTGAGTCGATGGGCAGTGAGATTCTATGGGCAGTTTTAGTTTATTTGCAGTGTGAATCTATGGGCAGTTTGAGTACATGGGCAGTATGAATCTATGAGCAGTGCGAGTCTATGGGCAGTGTGAGTCTATGGGCAGTGCGAGTCTATGGTCAGTGTGAGTCAATGGGCACTATGAGTCTATATGCAGTGTGAGTCTATGGGCAGTGTGAGTCTATGGGCAATGTGCGTCTGTGGGCAGAGTGAGTCTATGGGCAGTGTGAGTCTATGGGCATGTTGAGTCTGTGGGAAGTGTGAGTTTATGGGCAGTTTGAGTCTATGGGTAGTGTTTGTCTATGTGCATGGTGAGTCTATGGGCAATGTGTGTCTGTGGGCAGTGTGAGTCTAATGTTAGTGTGAATCGATGGGCAGTGAGATTTTATGTGCAGTTTTAGTTATTGTGCAGTGTGAATCTATGGGCAGTTTGAGTACATGGGCAGTATTATTCTATGAACAGTGCGAGTCTATGGGCAGTGTGAGTCTATTTGGCAGTGCGAGTCTATGGTCAGTGTGAGTCAATGAGCACTATGAGTCTATATGCAGTGTGAGTCTATGGGCAGTGTGAGTCTATGGGCAGTGCGAGTCTATGGGCAGTGTGAGTCTATGCGCAGTGTGAATCTATGGGCAGTTTGAGTATATGGGCAGTGTGAATCTATGGGCAGTGCGAGTATACGGGCATGGTGAGTCAATGCGCACTGTGAATCTATGTGCAGTGTGAGTCTATGGGCAATGTGCGTCAGTGGGCAGAGTTAATCTATGGGCAGTGTGAGTCTATGGGCATGTTGCGTCTGTGGGAAGTGTGACTCTATGGGCAGTTTGAGTCTATGGGCAGTGTTTGTCTATGTGTAGTGTGAGTCTATGGGCAGTGTGAATCTATGGGCAGTGTGAGCCTATGTGCATTCTGAATCTATGGGCAGTGAGAGTCTATTGGCAGTGTGAGTCTATGTGCAGTGTTGAGTCTATGGGCAGTTTGAGTCTATGGGTAGTGTTTGTCTACGTGCATGGTGAGTCTATGGGCAATGTGCGTCTGTGGGCAGTGTGAGTCTAGTGTTAGTGTGAGTCGATGGGCAGTGAGATTCTATGGGCAGTTTTAGTTTATTTGCAGTGTGAATCTATGGGCAGTTTGAGTACATGGGCAGTATGAATCTATGAGCAGTGCGAGTCTATGGGCAGTGTGAGTCTATGGGCAGTGCGAGTCTATGGTCAGTGTGAGTCAATGGGCACTATGAGTCTATATGCAGTGTGAGTCTATGGGCAGTGTGAGTCTATGGGCAGTGCGAGTCTATGGGCAGTGTGAGTAAATGAGCACTATGAGTCTATATGCAGTGTGAGTCTATGGGCAGTGTGAGTCTCAGTGTGAGTCTATGGGCAATGTGCGTCTGTGCGCAGTGTGAGTCTATGGGCAGTGTGAGTTTATGTGCTGTGAGGGTCTATGGGCAGTTTGAGTTTATGTGCAGTGTGAGTCTATGGGCAGTGTGCGTCTATGGGCAGTGTGAATCTATGGGCAGTGTGAGTTAATGGGCAATTTGCGTCTATGGGAAGTGTGAGTCTATGGGCAGTGTGCGTCTGTGGGCAGTGTGATTTTATGGGCAGTGTGAGTCTATGGGCAATTTGAGTCTATGGGCAGTGTGAGTCTATGGGCAGTGTGAATCTATGGGCAATGTAAGTCTATGGGCAGTGTCAGTCTATGGGCAGTGTAAGTCTATGGGCAGTGTTGAGTCTATGGTCAGTGTGAGTTTATGGGCAGTGTCAGTCTATGGGCAGTGTAAGTCTATGGTCAGTGTTGAGTCTATGGTCAGTGTGAGTCTATGGGCCGTGTGAGTCTATGGGTATTCATATTCTTAGCTCTTTCGGTAAAGTCACGTTGAAGGGAAACATTAAAATAATAATATATATAAAACAATACAATTCTCACGACGTTTCGACCATAACACAAACGGTCGTCATCAGGTGTGTGGGTTTGCATTCATTAATTTATTTTTTAACGGTGTATTTATTTATCAAAAACGTCAGCGCCACGCGCAGCGATTTGGCAGTTTATTTAGAAGGACTAGTCCATCTATTTTCTGAAAAGAGGAGGGGGGAGACGAAAAATTAATGTATGCTGTCTGAAAGCCACTGTGAGCGTGAACAATCAATTAAGACCTGAAATGTTTAATCAAATCTTTCCAATGATTGCTAAGACAGACTCCATCTTCTCGGTTGAAATTGTCTCTGTGCTTGTATATGTGGATAGCCTCATGAACGAATCTCTCATGGTAGCCAGATGGCTTACAAAAAACCTCTGTCTTGGAAAAGTCAATGTCATGTGAGCTTACTGAATTATAACAATGATCTGCCACGGCCGAGGTGTTGGTCCTACCGTGTTTAAGGTCTGCTTTGTGTTCACGAATGCGGTCCGAGATATGGCGTTTGGTTTCTCCAATGTAACTACTACCACAGAGGCAACTTGTTTGTAGACACCAGGGAACTGTATGTCCGGAATCACATATTTTACAGATAGAACCAGATCACGGATTTTATGTAATGTGTTGAAACGGACCTGGATCTTGTGTTTATTCATAATTTTGGAGATCTTTTTTGTGATCCCCGCAATGTAGGGTAAGGTGATGGCTTTGAAAGGCTCCTCAAGACAGTCTTTCTTCATGGATTGAGTGATAGCTTTGCGGATTGTATAGTCGGAGTAACCTTTAGCCTTAAGAGCTTGGTGTACGTTCTTGAGTTCACTGTCTATGTGTTCCTGGTCGGATATGAATTGGGCTCTATGGTACAGAGTCTTCATGAGAGAATTCTTCTGTGATGGATGGTGGTGGGAATCCGGTTTCAGATAAGCATCCGTATTGGTAGCTTTCCTGTAGACAGATTGGCTCATTGAACCATCAGGTCTCTTTGTTATTAAGACATCCAAAAGAGGTAGCTTGCCATTTATTCGACTTCCATGGTAAATCTGATGGCTGGGTGTATGGAATTGATGTGGTCGAAGAATTGGTCTAGAGCAGGCCGGCCATGTGGCCAGATGACAAAAGTGTCATCCACGTACCTCTTCCATAAGGTTGGGCGCAGAGTGGCAGTCTGGATGGCGTCAGTCTCAAATTTCTCCATGAAAATGTTATCTATAACCGGAGATAGGGGGGAGCCCATTGGGGTGCCCTCAGTTTGTTTGTAGAAAGTTCCATTCCAAGTGAAGTATGTATTGGTTAAACAGTGTCTCACGAAAGCTTTAAATCAAAATCTATGGGTATTGTTTGTTTATGTGCATGGTGAGTCTATGGGGAATGTGCATCTGTGGGCAGTGTGAGTCTAATGTTAGTTTGAGTCTATGGGCAGTTTGAGTCTATGGGCAGTGTTTGTCTATGTGTAGTGTGAGTCTATGGGCAGTGTGAATCTATGGGCAGTGTGAGCCTATGTGCATTCTGAATCTATGGGCAGTGAGAGTCTATTGGCAGTGTGAGTCTATGTGCAGTGTTGAGTCTATGGGCAGTTTGAGTCTATGGGTAGTGTTTGTCTACGTGCATGGTGCGTCTATGGGCAATGTGCGTCTGTGGGCAGTGTGAGTCTAATGTTAGTGTGAGTCGATGGGCAGTGAGATTCTATGGGCAGTTTTAGTTTATTTGCAGTGTGAATCTATGGGCAGTTTGAGTACATGGGCAGTATGAATCTATGAGCAGTGCGAGTCTATGGGCAGTGTGAGTCTATGGGCAGTGCGAGTCTATGGTCAGTGTGAGTCAATGGGCACTATGAGTCTATATGCAGTGTGAGTCTATGGGCAGTGTGAGTCTATG
Source organism: Petromyzon marinus (assembly GCF_048934315.1). Classification (NCBI taxonomy): domain Eukaryota; kingdom Metazoa; phylum Chordata; class Hyperoartia; order Petromyzontiformes; family Petromyzontidae; genus Petromyzon; species Petromyzon marinus. The sequence continues at coordinate 7,532,420 of NC_133722.1, forward strand.
GGCAGTGCGAGTCTATGGGCAGTGTGAGTAAATGAGCACTATGAGTCTATATGCAGTGTGAGTCTATGGGCAGTGTGAGTCTCAGTGTGAGTCTATGGGCAATGTGCGTCTGTGCGCAGTGTGAGCCTATGGGCAGTGTGAGTTTATGTGCTGTGAGGGTCTATGGGCAGTTTGAGTTTATGTGCAGTGTGAGTCTATGGACAGTGTGCGTCTATGGGCAGTGTGAATCTATGGGCAGTGTGAGTTAGTGGGCAATTTGCATCTATGGGAAGTGTGAGTCTATGGGCAGTGTGCGTCTGTGGGCAGTGTGATTTTCTGGGCAGTGTCAGTCTATGGGCAATTTGAGTCTATGGGCAGTGTGAGTCTATGGGCAGTGTGAATCTATGGGCAATGTAAGTCTATGGGCAGTGTCAGTCTATGGGCAGTGTAAGTCTATGGGCAGTGTTGAGTCTATGGTCAGTGTGAGTCTATGGGCAGTGTCAGTCTATGGGCAGTGTAAGTCTATGGTCAGTGTTGAGTCTATGGTCAGTGTGAGTCTATGGGCCGTGTGAGTCTATGAGTATTCATATTCTTAGCTCTTTCGGTAAAGTCACGTTGAAGGGAAACATTAAAATAATAATAATATATATAAAACAATACAATTCTCACGACGTTTCGACCATAACACAAACGGTCGTCATCAGGTGTGTGGGTTTGCATTCATTAATTTATTTTTTAACGGTGTGTTTATTTATCAAAAACGTCAGCGCCACGCGCAGCGATTTGGCAGTTTATTTAGAAGGACTAGTCCATCTATTTTCTGAAAAGAGGAGGGGGGAGACGAAAAATTAATGTATGCTGTCTGAAAGCCACTGTGAGCGTGAACAATCAATTAAGACCTGAAATGTTTAATCAAATCTTTCCAATGATTGCTAAGCCAGACTCCATCTTCTCGGTTGAAATTGTCTCTGTGCTTGTATATGTGGATAGCCTCATGAACGAATCTCTCATGGTAGCCAGATGGCTTACAAAAAACCTCTGTCTTGGAAAAGTCAATGTCATGTGAGCCTACTGAATTATAACAATGATCTGCCACGGCCGAGGTGTTGGTCCTACCGTGTTTAAGGTCTGCTTTGTGTTCACGAATGCGGTCCGAGATATGGCGTTTGGTTTCTCCAATGTAACTATTACCACAGAGGCAACTTGTTTGTAGACACCAGGGAACTGTATGTCCGGAATCACATATTTTACAGATAGAACCAGATCACGGATTTTATGTAATGTGTTGAAACGGACCTGGATCTTGTGTTTATTCATAATTTTGGAGATCTTTTTTGTGATCCCCGCAATGTAGGGTAAAGTGATGGCTTTGAAAGGCTCCTCAAGACGGTCTTTCTTCATGGTTTGAGTGATAGCTTTGCGGATTGTATAGTCGGAGTAACCTTTAGCCTTAAGAGCTTGGTGTACGTTCTTGAGTTCACTGTCTATGTGTTCCTGGTCGGATATGAATTGGGCTCTATGGTACAGAGTCTTCATGAGATAATTCTTCTGTGATGGATGGTGGTGGGAATCCGGGTTCAGATAAGCATCCGTATTGGTAGCTTTCCTGTAGACAGATTGGCTCATTGAACCATCAGGTCTCTTTGTTATTAAGACATCCAAAAGAGGTAGCTTGCCATTTATTCGACTTCCATGGTAAATCTGATGGCTGGGTGTATGGAATTGATGTGGTCGAAGAATTGGTCTAGAGCAGGCCGGCCATGTGGCCAGATGACAAAAGTGTCATCCACGTACCTCTTCCATAAGGTTGGGCGCAGAGTGGCAGTCTGGATGGCGTCAGTCTCAAATTTCTCCATGAAAATGTTACCTATAACCGGAGATAGGGGGGAGCCCATTGGGGTGCCCTCAGTTTGTTTGTAGAAAGTTCCATTCCAAGTGAAGTATGTATTGGTTAAACAGTGTCTCACGAAAGCTTTAAATCAAAATCTATGGGTATTGTTTGTCTATGTGCATGGTGAGTCTATGGGCAATGTGCGTCTGTGGGCAGTGTGAGTCTATGGGCAGTTTGAGTCTATGGGCAGTGTTTGTCTATGTGCAGTGTGAGTCTATGGGCAGTGTGAGTCTATGTACAGTGTGAGTCTATGGGCAGTGTGAATCTATGGGCAGTGAGAGTCTATAGTCAGTGTGAGTCTATGGGCAGTGTGAGCATATGTGCAGTTTGAATCTATGGGCAGTGAGAGTCTATTGGCAGTGTGAGTCTATGGGCCGTGTGAGTCTATGGGCAGTGTTTGTCTATGTGCATGGTGAGTCTATGGACAATGTGCGTCTGTGGACAGTGTGAGTATAATGTTAGTGTGAGTCTATGGGCAGTGAGACTCTGTGGGCAGTTTGAGTTCATGTGCAGTGTGAATCTATGGGCAGTTTGAGTACATGGGCAGTGTGAATCTATGGGCAGTGCGAGTCTATGGGCAGTGTGAGTCTATGGGCAGTGCGAGTCTATGGTCAGTGTGAGTCAATGGGCACTATGAGTCTATATGCAGTGTGAGTCTATGGGCAATGTGCGTCTATGGGCAGTGTGAGTGATTTGGCATTGAGAGTCTATGGCAGTGAGAGTCTATGGCAGTGAGGGTCTATGGCAGAGAGGGTCTATGGCAGTGAGAGTCTACGGGCAGTGTGAGTCCATGTCAGTGAGGGTCTATGGGGAGTGTGAGTGTATGGGCAGTGAGAGTCTATGGGCAGTGTGAGTGTATGGGCAGTGAGAGTCTATGTGCAGTGAGAGTCAATGGTCAGTGAGAGTCTATGGGCAGTGTGAGTCTATGGGCCGAGACAGGCTTTGGGCAGTGTGAGTTTATGGGCAGTGTTAGTCTATGGGCAGTGTAAATATATGGGCAGTATGAGTTGAAAGCAGTGAGCGTCTATGGGCAGTGTGATTCTATGGTGAGTGTGCATCTGTAGGCAGATTGAGTCTATGGGAAATGTGAGTCTACGTGCAGTTTGAGTCTATGGGTAGTATTTGTCTATGTGCAGTGTGAGTCTATGGGCAACGTTCGTCTGTGGGCAGTGTGATTCTGTGGTTAGTGTGAGTCTTAGGGCAGTGAGAGTCTATGGGCAGTTTGAGTATATGTGCAGTGTGAGTCTATGGGCAGTGTGCGTCTATGGGAAGTGTGAGTCAATGGGCAATTTGCGTCTGTGGGAAGTGTGAGTCTATGGGCAGTGTGCGTCTGTGGGAAGTGTGAGTCTATGGGCAGTGTGCGTCTGTGGGCAGTGTGATTCTATGGGCAGTGTGAGTCTATGGGCAGTTTGAGTCTATGCGCAGTGTGAATCTATGGGCAGGGCGGGTCTACGGGCAGTGTGAGTCAATGGGCACTGTGAGTCTATGTGCAGTGTGAGTCTATGGGCAATGTGCGTCTGTGGTCAGTGTGAGTCTATGGGCAGTGTGAGTCTATAGGCAATTTGCGTCTGTGGGAAGTGTGAGTCTATGGGCAGTTTGAGTCTATGGCCAGTGTGAGTCTATGGGCAGTGTTGAGTCTATGGGCAGTTTGAGTCTGAGTAGTGTTTGTCTCTGTGCATGGTGAGTCTATGGGCAATGTGCGTTTGTGGGCAGTGTCAGTCTCAGGTTAGTGTGAGTCTATGGGCAGTGAGACTCTATGGGCAGTTTGAGTTTATGTGCAGTGTGAGTCTATGGTCAGTGTGAGTCTATGGGCATTGTGAAACAATCGGCAGTGTAAGTCTATTGGCAGTGTGAGCCTATGACATTGAGAGTCTATGGCAGTGTGTTTCTATGGCATTGAGAGTCTATGGCCGTGAAAGTATATGTCAGTGTGAGTCTATGGCATTGTGAGCCTATGGCATTGAGAGTCTATGGCATTGAGAGTCTATGGGTAGTGAGAGTCTATGGCAGTGAGAGTCTTTGGTCAGTGATAGTCTATGGCAGTGAGAGTCTCTGGGCAGTGAGAGTCTATGGCAGTGAGAGCCTATGGTCAGTGAGCGTCTATGGCAGTGAGGGTCTATGGCAGTGTGAGTATATGGCAGTGTGTGTCTATGGCAGTGTGAGTCTATGGCATTGTGAGCCTATGGCATTGAGAGTCTATGGGCAATGATAGTCGATGGGCAGTGAGAGTCTAAGGCCGTGAGGTTCTATGGCAGTGAGAGTCTAAGGTTAGTGTGAGTCTATGGGCAGGGAGAGACTATGAGCAGTTTGAATTTATGTGCAGAGTGAATCTATGGGCAGTGTGAGGCAATGGGCATTGCGAGTCTATGGCAGTGAGAGTCTATGGCAGTGAGGGTCTATGGCAGTGAGAGTCTATGGCAGTGAGTTTTTATGGGCAGTGAGAGTCTATGGCAGTGTGAGTATATGGCAGTGTGAGTCTATGGCAGTGAGAGTATATGGTTAGCGTGAGTCTATGGGCAGTGAGAGTCTGAGCAGTTTGAATTTATGTGCAGTGTGAGTCTATGGGCAGTGTGAGTCTATGGGAAGTGTGAATCTATGGCAGCGTGAGTCTATATCATTATGAGCCTATGGCATTGAAAGTCTATGGGCAGTGTGAGTCAATGGGCAGTGAAAGTCTATGGGCAGTGTTATTCTACGGGCAGTATGAGGTGAAAGCAGTGGGCGTCTATGGGCAGTGTGATTCCATGGTCAGTGTGCGTCTGTGGGCAGAGTGAGTCTATGGGCAGTGTGAGTCTATGTGGAGTTTGAGTCTATGGGCAGTGAGGGTCTATGGGCAGTTTGAGTTAATGTGCAGTGTGAGTCTATGGGCAGTGTGAATCTATCTGCAGTGTATGTCTATGGGCAGTGTGAGTCTATGCGCAGTCTGAATCTATGGGCAGTTTGAGTACATGCGCAGTGTGCATCTATGGGCAGTGCGAGTCTATGGGCAGTGTGAGTCTATGGGCAATGTGCGTCTGTGGGCAGTGTGAGTCTATGGGCAGTGTGAGTCAATATGCAGTGAGAGTCTACGGGCAGTGTGAGTCCATGTCAGTGAGGGTTTATGGGCAATGTGAGTGTATGGAGAGTGAGAGTCTTTGTGCAGTGAGAGTCTATGGGCAGTGAGAATCTAAGCGCAGTGTGAATCTATGGGCCGTGACAGGCTTTTGGCAGTGTGAGTCTATGGGCAGTGATAGTCTATGGCAGTGTGACTCTACGTGCAGTTTGAGTCGATGGTTTTGAGAGCCTATGGCATTGATAGTCTATGGCATTGAGAGTCTATGGGTAGTGAGAGTCTATGGCAGTGAGAGTCTCTGGTCAGTGTGAGTCTGTGGCAGTGATTGTATATGGCAGTGACTGTCCATGGGCAGTGAGAGTCAATGGCAGTGAGGGTCTATGGCAGTGTGAGTATATGGTAGAGTAAGTCTATGGCAGTGTGTGTCTATGGCATTGTGAGCCTATGGCATTGAGAGTCTATGGGCAGTGATCGTCTATATGCAGTGAGAGTCTATGGCAGTGAGGGTCTATGGCAGTGTGAGTCAATGGTTAGTGTGAGTCTATGGGAAGTGAGAGTCTATTAGCAGTTTGAATTTCTGTGCAGTGTGAGTCTATGGGCAGTGTGAGTCTATGGGCATTGAGAGTCTAAGGCATTGTGAGTCTATAGCAGTAAGGGTCTATGGCAGTGAGAGTATATGGTTAGCGTGAGTCTATGCGCAGTGAGAGTCTGAGCAGTTTTAATTTATGTGCAGTTTTAGTCTATGGGCAGTGTGAGTCTATGAAAAGTGTGAATCTGTAGGCAGTGTGATTCTATGGCATTGAGGGTCTATGGCAGTGAGAGTCTACGGGCAGTGTGAATCCATGTCAGTGAGGGTCTATGGGCAGTGTGAGTGTATGGGCAGTGTGAGTCTATGTGCAGTTTGAGTCTATGGGTAGTGTTTGTCTTTGTGCAGTGAGAGTCTATGGGCATTGTGCCTCTGTGGGCAGTGTGAGTCTCAGGTTAGCGTGAGTCTATGGGCAGTTTGAGTTTATGTGCAGTGTGAGTCTATGGTCAGTGTGAGTCTATGGGCAGTGTGAATCATTCGGCAGTGTAAGTCTATTGTCAGTGTGAGCCTATGACATTGAGAGTCTATGGCAGTGTGAGTCTATGGCATTGAGAGTCTATGGGTAGTGAGATTCTATGGCATTGAGAGTCTCTGGGCAGTGTGCGTCTATGGGCAGTGTGATTGGATGACCAATGAGAGTCTATGTGCATTGAGAGTCTATGGGCAGTGAGCGTCTATGTGAAGTGTGAATCTATGGGCCGTGACAGGCTTTGGGAAGTGTGAGTCTATGGCAGTGAGAGTCTATGGGCAGTGAGGATCTATGGCAGTGAGGGTCTAAGGCAATGTGAGTCTATGGCATTGTGAGCCTATGGCATTGAGAGTCTATGGGCAGTGATAGTCTATGGGCAGTGTGAGTCAATGGGCAGTGAGCATCTACGGGCATTGTGAGTCCATGTCACTGAGGGTCTAAGGGCATTGTGAGTATATGGGCAGTGAGAGTCAATGGGCACTGTGAGTCTATGTGCAGTGTGAGTCTATGGGCCTTGACAGGCTTTGGGCAGTGAGATTCTATGGGCAGTGTTAGTCTTTGGGTAGTGTGAATCTATGGGCAGTGTTAGTTGAATGCAGTGAGCGTCTATGGGCAGTTTGAGTTTATTTGCGGTGTGAGTCTATGGGCAGTATGCGTCTATGGGCAGTGGTAATCTATGGGCAGTGTCAGTCAATGGGCAATTTGCGTTTGTGGGAAGTGTGCATCTGTGGGCAGTGTGATTCTATGGGCATTGTGAGTCTATGGGCAGTTTGAGACTATGGGCAGTGTGAGTCTATGGGCAATGTGAATCTATGGGCAGTGTAAGTCTATGGGCAATGTGAGTCTATGCGCAGTGTGAATCTATGGGGAGTTTGAGTATATAGGGAGTGTGAATCTATGGGCAGTGCGAGTCTACGGGCAGTGTGAGTCAATGGGCACTGTGAGTCTATGTGCAGTGTGAGTCTATGGGCAATGTGCATCTGTGGGCCGCATGAGTCTATGGGCAGTGTGAGTCTATGGGCAATTTGCGTCTGTGGGAAGTGTGAGTCTATGGGCAGTTTGAGTCTATGGGCAGTGTGTGTCTATGTGCAGTGTGAGTCCATGGGCAGTGTGAGTCTATGGGCAGTGTGAGTCTATGGGCAGTGTTGAGTCTATGGGCAGTTTGAGTCTATGGCTAGTGTTTGTCTATGTGCATGGTGAGTCTATGGACAATGTACGTCTGTGGGCAGTGTGAGTCTCAGGTTAGTGTGAGTCTATGGGCAGTGAGACTCTCTATTGGCAGTTTGAGTTTATGTGCAATGTGAGTCTATGGTCAGTTTGAGTCTACGGGCAGTGTGAAACAATCGGCAGTGTAAGACTATTGGCAGTGTGAGCCTATGACATTGAGAGTCAATGGCAGTGTGAGTCGATGGCATTGAGAGTCTATGGCCGTGAAATTATGTGGCAGTGTGAGTCTATGGCAGTGTGATTGTATGGCAGTGTGAGTCAATGGCATTGTGTGCCTATGCCATTGAGAGTCTATGGCATTGAGAGTCTATGGGTAGTGAGAGTCTATGGCAGTGAGAGTCTCTGGGCAGTGTGAGTCTTTGAGAGTGAGAGTCTATGGCAGTGAGAGTCTCTGGGCAGTGAAAGTCTATGGCAGTGAGACTCTATGGGCAGTTAGAGTCATTGGCAGTGTGAATCGATGGGCAGTTTGAGTGCATGGTCATTGAGAATCTAAGGGCAGTGCGAATCGATGGGCAGTGTGAGTCAATGGGCAGTGTGAGTCTATGGGCAATGTGTGTCTGTGGTCAGTGGGAGTCTATGGGCAGTGTGAGTCTATGGGGAGTGATAGTTTATATGCAGTGAGAGTCTATGGCAGTGAGGGTCTATGGTAGTGAGAGTCTATGGTTAGTGTGAGTCTATGGGCAGTGAGAGTCTATGAGCAGTTTGAATTTAAGTGCAGTGCGAGCCTATGGGCAGTTTGAGTCTATGCGCAGTGTGAATTTATGGGCAGTGTGAGTCATGGGCATTGAGAGTCTATGGCAGTGAGAGTTTATGGCAGTGAGGGTCTACGGCAGTGAGATTCTATGGCAGTATGAGTCTATGGGCAGTGAGAGTCTATGGCAGTGTGAGTCTATGGCGGTGAGGGTCTATGGCAGTGAGAGTAAACGGTTAGCATGAGTCTATGGGCAGTGAGAGTCTGAGCAGTTTGAATTTATGTGCAGTGTGAATCTACGGGCAGTGTGAGTCCATGTCAGTGAGGTGCTATGGGCAGTGAGAGTTTATGGGCAGTGACAGGCTTTGGGCAGTGAGACTCTATAGGCAGTTTGAGTTTATGTGCAATGTGAGTCTATGGTCAGTTTGAGTCTACGGGCAGTGTGAAACAATCGGCAGTGTAAGCCTATTGGCAGTGTGAGCCTATGAAATTGAGAGTCTATGGCAGTGTAAGTCGATGGCATTGAGAGTCTATGGCCGTGAAATTATGTGGCAGTGTGAGTCTATGGCATTGTGAGCATATGCCAATGAGAGTCTATGGCATTGAGAGTCTATGGGTAGTGAGAGTATATGGCAGTGAGAGTCTCTGGGCAGTGTGAGTCTATGAGAGTGAGCGTCTATGGCAGTGAGAGTCTTTGGGCAGTGAGAGTCTATGGCAGTGAGAGTCTATGGGCAGTTAGAGTCATTGGCAGTGAGGGTCTATGGCAGTGTAAGCATATGGCAGTGTGTGTCTATGGCAGTGTGGGTCTATGGCATTGTGAGCCTATGGCATTGAGAATCTATGGGCAGTGATAGTCGATGGGCAGTGAGAGTCTATTTCAGTGAGGGTCTATGGCAGTGAGAGTCTATGGTTAGTGTGAGTCTATGGGCAGGGAGAGTCTATGAGCAGTTTGAATTTATGTGCAGTGTGAATCTATGGGCAGTGTAAAGCAATGGGCATTGCGAGTCTATGGCAGTGAGAGTCTATGGCAGTGAGAGTCTATGGGCAGTGAGAGTCTATGGCAGTGTGAGTATAGGGCAGTGTGAGTCTATGGCAGTGTGAGTCTATGTCACTGTGAGCCTATGGCATTGAGAGTCTATTGGCAGTGATAGTCTATGGGCAGTGAGAGTCTATGGCAGTGAGAGTCTAGGGCAGTGAGGGTCTATGGCAGTGAGAGTATATGGTTAGCGTGAGTCTATGGGCAGTGAGAGCCTGAACAGTTTGAATTTATGTGCAGTGTGAGTCAATGGGCAGTGAAAGTCTATGGGCAGTGTGATTCTACGGGCAGTATGAGGTGAATGCAGTAAGCGTCTATGGGCAGTGTGATTCCATGGTCAGTGTGAGTCGTTGTGCAGTTTGAGTCGATGGGCAATGTGCGTCTGTGGGCAGTGTGAGTATGTGGTTAGTGTGAGTCTTAGGGCAGTGAGAGTCTATGGGCAGTTTGAGTTCATGTGCAGTGTGAGTATATGGGCAATGTGAATCTATGGGCAGTGTAAGTCTATGGGCAGTGTGAGTCTATGCGCAGTGTGAATCTATGGGCAGTTTGAGTACATGGTCAGTGTGAATCTAAGGGCAGTGCGAGTCGATGGGCAGTGTGAGTTAATGGGCAGTGTGAGTCTATGGGCAATGTGTGTCTGTGGTCAGTGGGAGTCTATGGGCAGTGTGAACCTATGGGCAGTTTAAGTACATGGGCAGTGTGAATCTATGGTCAGTGCGAGTATATGGGCAGTGTGAGTCTATGGGGAGTGATAGTTTATTTGCAGTGAGAGTCTATGGCAGTGAGGGTCTATGGCAGTGAGAGTCTATGGTTTGTGTGAGTCTATGGGCAGTGAGAGTCTATGAGCATTTTGAATTTAAGTGCAGTGTGAGCCTTTGGGCAGTTTCAGTCTATGCGCAGTGTGAATTCATGGGCAGTGTGAGTCAATGGGCATTGAGAGTCTATGGCAGTGAGAGTCTATGGCAGTGAGGGTCTATGGCAGTGAGAGTCTATGACAGTGAGAGTTTATCGGCAGTGAGACTCTATGGCAGTGTGAGTCTATGGCGTTGAGGGTCAATAGCAGTGAGAGACTAAGGTTAGTGTGAGTCTATGGGCAGTGAGAATCTACGGGCAGTGTGACAGTGAGGGTCTATGGGCAGTGTGAGTGCATAGGCAGTGAGACTCTATGTGCAGTGAGAGTCTTTGGGCAGGGTGAGTCTATGGGCGGTGACAGGCTTTGGGCAGTGTGAGACGATGGGCAGTGTTAGTCTATGGGCAGTGTGAATCTATGGTCAGTGTGAGTTGAAAGCAGTGAGCGTCTATTGGCAGTGTAATTCTATGGGCAGTGTGAGTCTATGGGCAATGTGCGTCTAAGGGCAGTGTTAGTCTGTAGTTAGTGTGAGTCTTAGAGCAGTGAGAGTCTATGGGCAGTGTGAGTTTATGTGCAGTGTGAATCTATGGGCAGTTTGAGTATATGGCAGTCTGAATCTATGGACAGTGCTAGTCTACGGGCAGTGTAAGTCAATGGGCAGTGTGAGTCTATGGGCAATGTGCGTCTGTGTACAGTGTGAGTCTATGGGCAGTGTGAGTCTATGGGCAATTTGCGTGTGTGGGAAGTGTGAGTCTATGGGCAGTGTGATTCTATGTGCAGTCTGAATCTATGGGCAGTTGGAGTCTATGGGTAGTGTTTGTCTATGTGCATGGTGAGTCTATGGGCAGTGATAGTCTATGGGGAGTGAGAGTCTATGGCATTGAGGGTCTTTGGCAGTGAGAGTCTATAGTTAGTGTGAGTGTATGGGCAGTGAGAGTCTTTCGGCAGTGACAGGCTTTGGGCAGTGTGAGTCTATGGGCAGTTTGAGTCTATGGGCAGCGTTTGTCTATGAGCAGTGTGAGACTATGGGCAGTGTGAGTCTATGTGCAGTGTGAGTCTATGGGCAGTGTGAATCTATGTGCAGTGAGAGTCTGTGGTCAGTGTGAGTCTATGGGCAGTGTGATTCTACGTGCAGTCTGAATCTATGGGCAGTGAGAGTCTATTTGCAGTGTGATTCTATGGGCAGTGTGAGTCTATGGGCAGTGTTGAGTCTATGGGCAGTTGGATTCTATGGGTAGTGTTTGTCTATGTGCATGGTGAGTCTATGGGCAGTGATAGTCTATGGGGAGTGAGAGTCTTTGGCATTGAGGGTCTATGGCAGTGAGAGTTTATGGTTAGTGTGAGTCTATCGGCAGTGAGCATCTACGGGCAGTGTGAGTCCATGTCAGTGAGGGTCTATGGGCAATATGAGTGTATGGGCAGTGAGAGTCTATGTGCAGTGAGAGTCTTTGGGCAGTGTGAGTCTATGTGCAGTGAGAGTGTTTGGGCAGTGTGAGTCTATGGGCCGTGACAGGCTTTGGGCAGTGTGAGACTATGGGCAGTGTTAGTCTATGGGCAGTGTGAATCTACGGGCAGTGTGAGTTGAAAGCAGTGAGCGTCTAATGGCAGTTTGATTCTATGGTCAGTGTGAGTCTATGTGCAGTGTGAGTCTATGGGCAATGTGCGTCTGTGGGCAGTGTGATTCTCTAGTTAGTGTGAGTCTTAGGGCAGTGAGAGTCAATGGGCAGTTGAGTTTATGTGCAGTGTGAGTCTATGTGCAGTGTGAGTCTATGCGTAGTGTGAATCTAAGGGCAGTTTGAGTATATGGGCAGTGTGAATATATGGGCTGTGCCAGTCTACGGGCAGTGTGAGTCTATGGGCAGTGTGCGTCTGTGGGCAGTGTGATTCTATGGGCAGTGTGCGTCTGTGGGCAGTGTGATTCTATGGGCAGTGTGCGTCTATGGGCAGTTTGGGTCTCTGGGGAGTGTTTGTCTTTGGGCAGTGTGAGTCTATGGGCAGTGTGAGTCTTTGTGCAGTGTGAGTCTATGGGCAGTGTGATTCTATGTGCAGTCTGAATCTATGGGCAGTGAGAGTCTATTGGCAGTGTACTTCTATAGGCAGTGTGAGTCTATGGGCAGTGTTGAGTCTATGGGCAGTTTGAGTCTATGGGTAGTGTATGTCTATGTGCATGGTGAGTCTATAGGCAATGTGAGTCTGTGGGCAGTGCGAGTCTGTACTTAGTGTGAGTCATAGGGCAGTGAGAGTCTATGGGCAGTTTGAGTTTATGTGCAGTGTGAGTCTATGGGCAGTGTGAGTCTATGGGCAGTGTGAATTTATGGGCAGTGTAAGTCTATGGGCAGTGTGAGTCTATGCGCAGTGTGAATCTAGGCAGTTTGAGTATATGGCATTGAGAGTCTATGGCAGTGAGAGTATATGGCATCGAAAGTCTATGTGCAGTGAGCGTCTATGGCAGTGAGAGTCTCTGGGCAGTGATAGTCTATGTCAGTGAGGGTCTATGGCAGTGTGAGTATATGTCAGTGAGGGTCTATGGCAGTGAGAGTGTATGGGCAGTGAGCGTCAATGTCAGTGAGGGTCTATGGCTGTGAGAGTGTATGGCAGTGAGAGTCTATGGGCAGTCTGAGTCTTTGGCAGTGTGAGTATATGGCAGTGAGAGTCTATGGTTAGTGTGAGTCTACGAGCTTTGAGAGTCTATGAGCAGTTTGAATTTATGTGCAGTGTGAGTCTATTGGCAGTGTGAGTCTATGGGCAGTGTGATTCTATGGGCAGTGTGAGTCAATGGGCATTGAGAGTCTATGGCAGTGATATTCTATGGGCAGTGAGAGTCTACGGCAGTGAGGGTCTATGGCAGTTAGGGTCTATGGCAGAGTGAGTCTATGGCATTGTGAGCCTTTGGCATTGAGAGTCTATGGGCAGTGATAGTCTATGGGCAGTGAGAGTCTATGGCAGTGAGGGTCTATGTCAGTGAGAGCATATGGTTAGTATGAGTCTATGGGCGGTGTGAGTCTATGGTAAGTGTGAATCTATGGGCAGTGTGAGTCAATGGCAATGTGAGTCTATAGCATTGTGAGGCTATGGGCAGTGACAGGATTTGGGCACTGTGAAACTACGGGCAGTGTTAGTTGAAAGCAGTGAGCATCTACAGGCAGAGTGATTCTATTGTCAGTGTGAGTCTACGTGCAGTTTGAGTCTATGGGTAGTGTTTGTCTAAGTGCAGTGTGAGTCTATGGGCAATGTGCGTCTGTGGGCAGTGTGAGTCTATGGTTAGTGTGAGTCTTAGGGCAGTGAGAGTCTATGGGCAGTTTGAGTTTATGTGCAGTGTGAGTCTATGGGCAGTGTGAGTCTATGGGCAGTGTGAATCTATGGGCAGTTTGAGTACATGGGCAGTGTGAATCTATGGGCAGTGCTAGTCTTTGTGGAGTGTGAGTCTATGGGCAGTGTGAGTCAATGGGCAGTGTGAGTCAATGGACACTGTGGGTCTATGTGCAGTGTGAATCTATGGTCAATGTGCGTCTGTGGGCAGTGTGAGTCTATGGGCAGGGTGAATCTATGGGCAGTTTCAGTACATGTGCAGTGTGTATCTATGGGCAGTGCGCGTCTATGGGCAGTGAGCGTCTATGGCAGTGAGAGTCTATGGCAGTGAGAGTGTATGGCGTTGTGAGCCTATGGCATTGAGAGTCTATGGGTAGTTAAAGTCTATGGGCAGTGAGAGTCTATGGCAGTGAGGGTCTATGGCAGTGAGAGTCTATGGTTAGTGTGAGTCTATGAGCAGTGAGAGTCTATGCGCAGTTTGAATTTACATGCAGTGTGAGTCTATGGGCAGTGTGAGTCTAAGGGCAGTGTGAATCTATGGGCAGTGTGAGTCAATGGGCATTGAGAGTCTCTGGCAGTGATAGTCTATGGCAGTGAGAGTGTCTGGGCAGTGAGAGTCTATGGCATTGAGAGTCTATGTCAGTGATAGTCTATGGGCATTGAGAGTCTATGGCAGTGAGATTATATGGCAGTGAGGGTTTATGGCAGTGAGAGTCTATGGCAGTGTGAGTGTATCGCAGTGTGAGTCCATGAGATTGTCAGTCTATGGCATTGTGAGCCTATGGCATTGAGAGTCTATGGGTAGTGATAGTCTATGGGCAGTGAGAGTCTATGGCAGTGTGAGTCTATGGGCAATTTGCGTCTGTGGGCAGTGTGAGTCTATTGGCAGTGTGATTCTACGTGCAGTCTGAATCTATGGGCAGTGAGAGTCTATTTGCAGTGTGATTCTATGGGCAGTGTGAGTCTATGGGCAGTGTTGAGTCTATGGGCAGTTGGAGTCTATGGGTAGTGTTTGTCTATGTGCATGGTGAGTCTATGGGCAGTGATAGCCTATGGGGAGTGAGTGTCTATGGCATTGAGAGTCTATGGCAGTGAGGGTCTATGGTTAGTGTGAGTCTATCGGCAGTGAGCATCTACGGGCAGTGTGAGTCCATGTCAGTGAGGGTCTATGGGCAATATGAGTGTATGGGCAGTGAGAGTCTATGTGCAGTGAGAGTCTTTGGGCAGTGTGAGTCTATGGGCCGTGACAGGCTTTGGGCAGTGTGAGACTATGGGCAGTGTTAGTCTATGGGCAGTGTGAATCTACGGGCAGTGTGAGTTGAAAGCAGTGAGCGTCTAATGGCAGTTTGATTCTATGGTCAGTGTGAGTCTATGTGCAGTGTGAGTCTATGGGCAATGTGCGTCTGTGGGCAGTGTGATTCTCTAGTTAGTGTGAGTCTTAGGGCAGTGAGAGTCAATGGGCAGTTGAGTTTATGTGCAGTGTGAGTGTATGGGCAGTGTGAGTCTATGCGCAGTGTGAATCTAAGGGCAGTTTGAGTATTTGGGCAGTGTGAATATATGGGCAGTGCCAGTCTACGGGCAGTGTGAGTCTATGGGCAGTGTGAGTCAATGGGCAATTTGCGTTTGTGGGACGTGTGAGTCTATGGGGAGTGTGCGTCTGTGGGCAGTGTGATTCTATGGGCAGTGTGCGTCTATGGGCAGTTTGGGTCTATGGGGAGTGTTTGTCTTTGGGCAGTGTGAATCTATGTGCAGTGTGAGTCTTTGTGCAGTGTGAGTCTATGGGCAGTGTGATTCTATGTGCAGTCTGAATCTATGGGCAGTGAGAGTCTATTGGCAGTGTACTTCTATAGGCAGTGTGAGTCTATGGGCAGTGTTGAGTCTATGGGCAGTTTGAGTCTATGGGTAGTGTATGTCTATGTGCATGGTGAGTCTATAGGCAATGTGCGTCTGTGGGCAGTGCGAGTCTGTACTTAGTGTGAGTCATAGGGCAGTGAGAGTCTATGGGCAGTTTGAGTTTATGTGCAGTGTGAGTCTATGGGCAGTGTGAATGTATGGGCAGTGTAAGTCTATGGGCAGTGTGAGTCTATGCGCAGTGTGAATCTAAGGGCAGTTTGAGTATATGGCATTGAGAGTCTATGGCAGTGAGGGTATATGGCATCGAAAGTCTATGTGCAGTGAGCGTCTATGGCAGTGAGAGTCTCTGGGCAGTGATAGTCTATGTCAGTGAGGGTCTATGGCAGTGTGAGTATATGTCAGTGAGGGTCTATGGCAGTGAGAGTGTATGGGCAGTGAGAGTCAATGTCAGTGAGGGTCTATGGCAGTGTGAGTATATGTCAGTGAGGGTCTATGGTTAGTGTGAGTCTACGAGCTTTGAGAGTCTATGAGCAGTTTGAATTTATGTGCAGTGTGAGTCTATTGGCAGTGTGAGTCTATGGGCAGTGTGATTCTATGGGCAGTGTGAGTCAATGGGCATTGAGAGTCTATGGCAGTGATATTCTATGGGCAGTGAGAGTCTACGGCAGTGAGGGTCTATGGCAGTGAGAGTCTATGGCAGAGTGAGTCTATGGCATTGTGAGCCTTTGGCATTCAGAGTCTATGGGCAGTGATAGTCTATGGGCAGTGAGAGTCTATGGCAGTGAGGGTCTATGTCAGTGAGAGTATATGGTTAGTATGAGTCTATGGGCGGTGTGAGTCTATGGGAAGTGTGAATCTATGGGCAGTGTGAGTCTATGTCAATGTGGGTCTATAGCATTGTGAGCCTATGGGCAGTGACAGGATTTGGGCACTGTGAAACTACGGGCAGTGTGAGTTGAAAGCAGTGAGCGTCTACAGGCAGTGTGATTCTATTGTCAGTGTGCGTCTGTGGGCAGAGTGAGTCTATGGGCAGCGTGAGTGTATGGGCAGTGAGAGTCTATGTGCAGTGAGAGTCTATGGGCAGTAAGAGTCTATGGGTGTGTGAGTCTATGGGCCATGACAGGCTTTGGGCAGTGTGAGTCTATGTGCAGTTTGAGTCTATGGGTAGTGTTTGTCTAAGTGCAGTGTGAGTCTATGGGCAATGTGCGTCTGTGGGCAGTGTGAGTCTATGGTTAGTGTGAGTCTTAGGGCAGTGAGAGTCTATGGGCAGTTTGAGTTTATGTGCAGTGTGAGTCTATGGGCAGTGTGAGTCTTTGGGGAGTGTGAGTCTATGAGCAGTGTGACTCAATGGGCAGTGTGAGTCAATGGGCACTGTGAGTCTATGTGCAATGTGAGTCTATGGTCAATGTGCGTCTGTGGGCAGTGTGAGTCTATGGGCAGTGTGAGACTATGCGCAGGGTGAATCTATGGGCAGTTTGAGTACATGGGCAGTGTGTATCTATGGGTAGTGCGCGTCTATGGGCAGTGTGAGTTTATGGCAGTGAGAGTCTATGGCCGTGAGAGTTAATGGCAGTGTGAGTCTATGGCATTGTGAGCCTATGACATTGAGAGTCTATGGCAGTGAAAGTCTCTGGGCAGTGAGAGTCTATGGCAGTGAAAGTCTATGGGCAGTGAGAATCTATGTCAGTGAAAGTGTATGGCAGTGAGAGACTATGGGCAGTCTGAGTCTATGGCAGTGTGAGTGTATGGCGTTGTGAGCCTTTGGCATTGAGAGTCTATGGGCAGTTAAAGTCTATGGGCAGTGAGAGTCTATGGCAGTGAGGGTCTATTGCAGCGATAGTCTATGGTTAGTGTGAGTCTATGGGCAGTGTGAGTCTAAGGGCAGTGTGAATCTATGGGCAGTGTGAGTCAATGGGCATTGAGAGTCTATGGCAGTGATAGTCTATGGCAGTAAGAGTCTCTGGGCAGTGAGAGTCTATGGCATTGAGAGTCTATGGCAGTGATAGTCTATGGCAGTAAGAGTCTCTGGGCAGTGAGGGTTTATGGCAGTGAGAGTCTATGGCAGTGTGAGTATATCGCAGTGTGAGTCCATGACATTGTGAGTCTATGGCATTGTGAGCCTATGGCATTGAGAGTCTATGGGTAGTGATAGTCTTTGGGCAGTGAGAGTCTATGGCAGTGTGAGTCTATGGGCAATGTGCGTCTGGGGGCAGTGTGAGTCTATGGTTAGTGTGAATTTTAGGGCAGTGAGAGTCTATGGGCAGTTTGAGTTTATGTGCAGTGTGAGTTTATGGGCAGTGTGAGTCTATGGGCAGTGTCCATCTATGAGCAGTGTAAGTCTATGGGCAGTGTGAGTCTAAGCGCCGGGTGAATCTATGGGCAGTTTGAGTACATGGGCAGTGTGAATCTATGGGCAGTGCGAGTCTTTGGGGAGTGTGAGTCTATGGGAAGTGTGAGTCAACGGGCAGTGTGAGTCAATGGGCACTGTGAGTCTATGTGCAGTGTGAGTCTTTGGTCAATGTGCGTCTGTGGGCAGTGTGAGTCTATGGGCAATGTGAGTCTATGCGCAAGGTGAATCTATGGGCAGTGCGAGTCTATGGGCAGTGTGAGTCTATTGCAGTGAGAGTCTATGGCCGTGAGAGTATATGGCAGTTTGAGTCTATTGCAGTGTGAGTCTATGGCATTTTGAGCCTATGGGATTGAGAGTCTATGGCATTGAATGTCTATGGGTAGTGAGAGTCTATGGCAGTGAGAGTCTCTGGGCAGTGAGAGTCTATGGCAGTGAGAGTCTCTGGGCAGTGAGAGTCTATGTCAGTGAGGGTCTATAGCAGTGTGAGTATATCGCAGTGTGAGTCTATGGGAGTGTCAGTCTATGGCATTGTGAACCTATGGCATTGAGACTCTATGGGTAGTGATAGTCTATGGGCAGTGAGAGTCTATGGCAGTGAGAGTCTATGGCAGTGAGAGTCTATGGTTAGTGTGAGTCTATGAGCAGTAAGGGTCTATGAGCAGTTTGAATTTACGTGCAGTGTGAGTCTATGGGCAGTGTGAGTCTATGGGCAGTGTGAATCCATGGGCAGTGTGAGTCAATGGGCATTGAGAGTTTATGGCAGTGATAGTCTATGGACAGTGATAGTCTATGGGGAGTGAGAGTCTATGGAATTGAGGGTCTATGGCAGTGAGAGTCTATGGTTAGTGTGAGTCCATGGGCAGTGAGAATCTACGGGCAGTGTGAGTCCATTTCAGTGAGGGTCTATGGGCAGTGTGAGTGTATAGGCAGTGATAGTCTATGTCCAGTGATAGTCTGAGCAGTTTGAATTTATATGCAGTGTGAGTCTTTGGGCAGTGTGAAGTCAATGGGAAGTGTGAATCTATGGGCAGTGTGAGTCTATGGGCAGTGTGACGTCTATGGTTAGTGTGAGTCTATGGGCAGTGAGATTCTACGGGCAGTGTGAGTGCATGGGCAGTGAGAGTCTATGTGCAGTGAGAGTGTTTGGGCAGTGTGAGTCTATGGGCAGTGACAGGCTTCGGGCAGTGTGAGACTATGGGCAGTGTTAGTCTATGGGCAGTGTGAATCTATGGGCAGTGTGAGTTGAAAGCAGTGAGCGTCTTTGGGCAGTGTGATTCTATGGTCAGTGTGTGTCTGTGGGCAGATTGAGTCTATGGGCAGTGTGAGTCTATGTGCTGTTTGAGCCTTTGGGTATTGTTTGTCTATGTGCAGTGTGAGTCTATGGACAATGTGCTTTAAGTGCAGTGTGAGTCTGTAGTTAGTGTGAGTCTTAGGGCAGTGAGAGTCTATGTGCAGTGTGAGTCTATAGGCAGTGTGAATCTATGGGCAGTGTGAATCTATGGGCAGTGTAAGTCTATGGGCAGTGTGAGTCTATGCGCAGTGTGAATCTATGGGCAGTTTGAGTATATGGGCAGTGTGAATCTATGGACAGTGCTAGTCTACGGGCAGTGTGAGTCAATGGTCAGTGTGAGTCTATGGGCAATGTGCGTCTGTGGGCAATGTGAGTCTATGGGCAGTGTGAGTCTATGTGCAGTTTGAGTCTATGGGCAGTGTGAATCTATGTGCAGTGAGAGTCTATGTTCAGTGTGAGTTTATGGGCAGTGTGATTCTATGTGCAGTCTGAATCTATGGGCATTGAGAGTCTATTGGCAGTGTGAGTCTATGGGCAGTGTGAGTCTATGGGCAGTGTGAGTCTATGGGCAGTGTTGAGTCTATGGGCAGTTGGAGTCTATGGGTAGTGTTTGTCTTTGTGCATGGTGAGTCTATGGGCAGTGATAGTCTATGGGGAGTGAGAGTCTATGGCAATGAAGGTCTATGGGAGTGAGAGTCTATGGTTAGTGTGAGTCTATGGGCAGTGAGAATCTACGGGCCGTGTGAGTCCATGTCAGTGAGGGTCTTTGGGCAGTGTGAGTGTATGGGCAGTGAGAGTCTATGTGCAGTGAGAGTCTGAACCGTTTTAATTTATGTGCAGTGTGAGTCTATGGGTAGTGTGAGTCAATGGGAAGTGTGAATCTATGGGCAGTGTGAGTCTATAGCATTGTGAGCCGATGGCATTGAGAGTCTATGGATAGTCATAGTCTATGGGTAGTGAGAGCCTATGGCATTGAGGGTCTATGGCAGTGAGAGTCTATGGTTAGTGTGAGTCTATGGGCAGTGAGAATCTACGGTCAGTATGAGTCCATGTCAGTGAGGGTCTATGGGCAGTGTGAGTCTATGTGCCGTGACAGGCTTTGGGCAGTGTAAGACTATGGGCAGTGTTTGTCTATGTGCAGTGTGAGTCTATGGGCAATGTGCGTCGGTGGGCAGTGTGAGTCTGTAGTTAATGTGAGTTTTAAGGCAGTGAGAGTCTATGGGCAGTTTGAGTTTATGTGTAGTGTGAGTCTATGGGCAGTGTGAGTCTATTGGCAGTGTGAATCTATGGGCAGTGATAGTCTATGGGCAGTGAGAGTCTATGGCAGTGAGGGTCTATGGCAGTGAGAGTCTATGGTTAGTGTGAGTCTATGAGCAGTGAGAGTCTAAGAGCAGTTTGAATTTACATGCAGTGTGAGTCTATGGGCAGTGTGAGTCTATGGGCAGTGTGAATCTATTGGCAGTGTGAGTCAATGGGCATTGAGAGTCTATGGCAGTGTTAGTCTATGGGCAGTGAGGGTCTATGGCAGTGAGAGTCTATGGCAGTTCGTGTATATGGCAGTGAGAGTCTATGAGCAGTGTAAGTCAATGGGCACTGTGAGTCTATGTGCAGTGTGAGTCTCTTGTCAATGTACGTCTGTGGGCAGTGTGAGTCTATGGGCAGTGTGAGTCTATGCGCAGTGTGAATCTATGGGCAGTTTGAGTACATGGGCAGTGTGAGTATATGGCAGTGAGAGTGTATGGCAGTGAGAAACTATGGGCAATTAGAGTCTATGCCAGTGTGAGTATATGGCATTGAGAGTCTATGAGCAGTGATGGTCTATGGGCAGAGAGAGTATATGGCAGTGAGGGTCTATTGCAGTGAGAGTCTATGGTTAGTGTGAGTCTATGGGCAGTGAGAATCTATGAGCAGTTTGAATTTATGTGCAGTGCGAGTCTATGGGCAGTGTTAGTCTATGGGCAGTGTCAATCCATGGACAGTGTGAGTCAATGGGCATTGAGAATCTATGGCAGTGATAGTCTATGGGCAGTGAGGGTCTATGGCAGTGAGGGTATATGGCAGTGAGAGTCTATAGCAGTGAGAGTCTATGGGCAGTGAGAGTCTATTGCAGTGTGAGTCTATGTCAGTGTGAGTCTATGGCATTGTGAACCTTTGGCATTGAGAGTCTATGGGCAGTGATAGTCTATGGGCAGTGAGAGTCTATGGCAGTGAGGGTCTATGTTGGTGAGAGTGTATGGTTAGTATGAGTCTATGGGCTGTGTAAGTCAATGGGCACTGTAAGTCTATGTGCAGTGTGAGTCTCTGGTAATGTGCGTCTGTGGGCAGTGTGACTCTATGGGCAGTGTGAGTCTATGCGCAGTGTGAATCTATGGGCAGTTTGAGTAAATGGGCAGTGTGAATCTATGGGCAGTGCGAGTCTATGGGCAGTGTGAGTCTATGGCAGTGAGAGTCTATGGCAGTGAGAGTCTATGGGCAGTGAGAGTATATGGCAGTGAGGGTCTATGGCAGTGAGAGTGTATGGCAGTGAGAGACTATGGGCAATTAGAGTTTATGGCAGTGTGAGTATATGGCAGTGTGAGTCTATCGCATTGTGAGTCTATGGCATTGAGAGTCTATGGGCAGTGATTGTCTATGGGCAGTGAGAGTCTATGGCAGTGAGGGTCTATGGCAGTGAGAGTTTATGGTTAGTGTGAGTCTATGGGCAGTGAGAGTCTATGAGCAGTTTGAATTTATGTACAGTGCGAGTCTATGGGCAGTGTGAGTCTATGGGCAGTGTCAATCCATGGGCAGTGTGAATCAATGGGCATTGAGAGTCTATGGCAATGATAGTCTATGGGCAGTGAGAGTCTATGGGCAGTGAGAGTCTATGGCAGTGTGAGTATATGGCATTGTGAGCCTATGGCATTGAGATTCTATGGGCAGTGATAATCTATGGGCAATTAGAGTCTATGGCAGTGAGGGTCTATGGCAGTGAGAGTTTATGGTTAGTATGAGTCTATGGGCAGTGAAAGTCAATGGGAAGTGTGAATCTATAGGCAGTGTGAGTCTATAGCATTGTGAGCCTATGGCAATGAGAGTCTATGGACAGTGATAGTCTATGGGGAGTGAGAGTTTATGGCATTGAGGGTCTATGGCAGTGAGAATTTTTGTTTAGTGTGAGTCTATGGGCAGTGATAATCTACGGGCAGTGTGATTCCATGTCAGTGAGGGTCTATGGGCAGTGTGAGTGTATGGGCAGTGAGAGTTTATGTGCAGTGAGAGTCTGAGCAGTTTGAATTTATGTACAGTGTGAGTCTTTGGTTCTATTCGGTAAAGTCACGTAGGTAAAAAATAAAACAACAAAAATCACAACGTTTCGGCCACAACACAAGCGGCGTTCATCAGGTGAAGGGATCAGGCTCTCTCGAGTACAGCGCTGGAGTGAAACACAGCCACGCTCAGACCACGACCTTTAAGCTGTGTGCGGGGAAACAAGTTGCCTTGACAAAGGGATTAGCATAAAAATTGGCATTTGATTGGCCGACTTAGCATAGAGGTGTTGTACGGGTGCACATGCCGGTTGGTGCGGGGGGGGGGGCGAGTTTACATCTTGATGGTGTGTAAGGGGAATTTAAGAGCTGCGAAAGTTTGGGGTACCACTACTTGAAAAATATACTGTACCATTGAAATTAGTTTAATGTTTGGTTCGATTTAGAACATCTTTCCAATGGCTGCTTAATTTGCAACCATCTTCTCGGTTGAAATTGTGTCTGTGCTTTTAGATCTGAATTGCCTCGTGAACAAATCTCTAATAAAAACCCCTGGGTTTGTAAAGAACCTTGGTATCGGAGAAAATTATATCGTGATCACCCACAGCGTTGTAACAATGATCAGCTACGGCAGAAGATTTCGTTTTTGCCGTGTTTCAAATCTGATTTGTGCTCGCGAATTCGGTCAGAGACATGTCGCTTTGTCTCCCCGATATAGCAATCACCGCAGGTACAACTCAATTTGTAAACCGCAGGGTACTGTAAGTCAGGAATGACATCCTTCACGGATGGGATCAGATCACGAATTTTGTGTACTGTATTGAACCGGACCTGGATCTTGTGTTTGTTTAGAACGCTCTGAACTCGCGAATTTTAAAAAACCGAAGTGATATAGTCATCCTCTCAGCCGATAAAGGCAACGCTACTGCAATTATGGATAAAGATTCATACAACAACAAAATCCAGAATCTGCTCAACGATGGAAGTTACTCAAAAATTAAAAATGACCCGACCAATAGCCTAACGATAACAACCAACAAGATCATCACAAGTTCGACCTCCCTAATCGACCCAACAAAACGTCCCTCCCTAAAACCTTCTGCTGCAAGACCCCCTAGATTCTATGGTCTTCCCAAGATTCATTATGAAGGCACCCCACTACGACCCATCGTATCCACGATCAACTCCCCTACCTATAGACTGGCCCGTTTTCTGTCAGATACCTTGCTGCCTTTCACTGGCAAGACCGCCTCAGCAGTACTTAGCTCAGCCCGATTGGTCTCTATGGTCAAAGACGTTGTACTGTCCCCTGACGATATCCTTGTCAGCTTCGATGTGGTCTCTTTGTTCCCCCAAGGTCCCAGTACCTGATACAATTTGGTCCAACATGGACTAGACCCCGATACACCTGCACTGGTTAGGCACTGCCTCAACAATACCTACTTTACTTGGAATGGCTCCTTTTACAAACAAAATGAGGGTACCCCCATGGGATCCCCCTTGTCACCAGTGATAGCCAATATTTTCATGGAGAAATTTGAATCAGACGCCATCCAGACTTCCACCCTCAGACCTTCCCTGTGGAAGAGATATGTGGATGACACTTTCGTCATTTGGCCACATGGCCTCCCAGCTCTGAACGTTTTCCTACACCAGATCAATTCCAGACATCCCGCCATCAAATTCACCATGGAGATGGAGAAAGATGGCAAGCTACCATTCTTGGATGTTCTGTTTGAGAGGAGACCTGATGGCTCATTGGGGCATTCTGTCTACAGGAAAACCACCCACATGGATTCCTACTTGAAGCCTGATTCCCACCACCACCCAGCCCAGAAGAATTCTCTCATCAAAACTTTATACCATAGGGCTCATTGCATTTCGGACCAACACCACCTGACCAGTGAATTAAAACATGTACACCTGGCCCTCAAAAGGAATGGATACTCTGACCGTACCATCCGCCAAGCTGTTTCTCCCTCCATTCAGAAACAACCACTTGATACTCCGGTCAAAACCATCACACTACCATATATAGCAGGCGTTACTAAAAGTATTTCCAAAATCCTAAACGAACACAAGATCCAGGTTCGGTTCAATACAGTACACAAAATTCGTGATCTGATCCCATCCGTAAAGGATGTCATTCCTGACTTACAGTACCCCGGGGTTTACAAATTGAGTTGTACCTGCGGTGATTGCTATATCGGGGAGACAAAGCGACATGTCTCTGACCGAATTCGCGAGCACAAATCAGATATGAAACACGGCAAAACGAATTCTTCTGCCGTAGCTGATCATTGTTACAACGCTGTGGGTGATCACGATATAATTTTCTCCGATACCAAGGTTCTTTGCAAACCCACGGATTTTTATCAGAGATTTGTTCACGAGGCAATTCAGATCTACAAGCACAGACACAATTTCAACCGAGCAGAGGGTTTCAAATTAAGCAACCATTGTAAAGATGTTCTAAATCGAACCAAACATTAAACTAATTTCAATGGTACAGTATATTTTTCAAGTAGTGGTACCCCAAACTTTCGCAGCTCTGAAATTCCCCTTTCACACCATCAAGATGTAAACTCCCCCTGCCCCCCGGCGCCAACCGGCATGTGAACCCATACAACACCTCTATGCTAAGTCGGCCAATCAAATGCTAATTTTTATGCTAATTCCGTTGTCAAGGCACCTTGTTTCCCCGCACACAACTTAAAGGTCGCGGTCTGAGCGTGGCTGTGTTTCACTCCAGCGCTGTACTCGAGACAGCCTGATCCCTTCACCTGATGAAGGTTGCTTGTGTTGTGGCCGAAACGTCGTGATTTTTGTTGTTTTAATTTTTTACCTACGTAACTCTAACAATGTATGCACTGTCCTTGAAATTGATTGGTCCACACCCGAGACAGCTTTCTTTAGAGCCTCGTCTCACATGGTGTTGGACCAGAATACGCCAAAAAGAGCACAGCTCAAAGACAATGTACCATCAGAGTATGAGAGCTCGGGGTAAGCATTTACACCATTGGAAACCTCATTTGAGTTGTGCGCCTTTTGGCATCTTCTGGTCCAACACCATGTAAGACGAGGCTCTAAGGAAAACTGTCTCGGGTGTGGACCAATCAATTTCAATGACAGTGCATACATTATCAGAGTTGTTTTTTGTTTGCGTTCCGACCGCAGGTATTGTGGTCAATGTAAACATGACTGCTTGTAAAAAAGGTGTCAGTTTTGTTGCCAGATAAAAGGGTTAAAAAACAATTATCATATTTTGTTACTGGCAAATTAGGTTTCCAATGGTCTAAATGCTTACCCCGAGCTCTCATACTCTGATGGTGCATTGTCTTTGAGTTGTGCACCTTTTGGCGTCTTCTGGTCCAACACCATGTGAGACGAGGCTCTAAGGAAAGCTGTCTCGGGTGTTGACCAACCAATTTCAATGACAGTGCATACATTATCAGAGTTGTTTTTTGTTTGCGTTCCGACCGCAGGTATTGTGGTCAATGTAAACATGACTCCTTGTAAAAAAAAGGTGTCAGTTTTGTTGCCAGATAAAAGGGTAACAAACCAATTATCATATTTTGTTACTGGCAAATGAGGTTTCCAATGGTGTAAATGCTTACCCCGAGCTCTCAGACTCTGATGGTGCATTGTCTTTGAGTTGTGCGCCTTTTGGCGTCTTCTGGTCCAACACCATGTGAGACGAGGCTCTAAAAAAAGCTTTCTCGGGTGTGGACCAATCAATTTCAAGGACAGTGCATACATTATCAGAGTTGTTGTTTTTGTTTGCGTTCCGACCGCAGGTATTGTGGGCAATGTAAACATGACTCCTTGTAAAAAAAGGTGTCAGTTTTGTTGCCAGATAAAATGGTAAAAAAACAATTATCAATTTATAGGCAGTGTGACTATATGGGCAGTGAGAGTCTATGGGCAGTGTGAGTCTCTGTGCAGTGTGAATCTATGGGCAGTGAGAGTCTATGGGCAGTGTGAGTCTATGGGCAGTGTGAGTCTATGGGCAGTGTGAATCTATGGGCAGTGAGTGTCTATGGGCAGTGTGAGTCTATGTGCAGTGTGAGTCTATGGGCAGTGTGAATCTATGGGCAGTGTTGAATCTATGTGCACTGTGCGTCTATGGGCAGTGTGAGTCTATGGACAGTGTGAATCTATAGGCAGTGTGAGTCTATGGGCAGTGAGAGTCTATCGCAGTGAGAGTCTATGGCAGTGAGATTGTATGGGCAGTGTGAGTCAATGGTCAGTGTGTGTCTATGGCAGTGAGAGTCTATGGCAGTGAGAGTCTATGGTCAGTGTGAGTATATGGCAGTGTGAGTCCATGGCAGTGTGAGTCTATGGCATTGTGAGCCTATGGCATTGAGATCCATACTCTTTGTTTCTATTCGGTAAAGTCACGTAGGTAAAAAATAAAACAACAAAAATAACAAGGATCCATACTCTTTGTTTCTATTCGGTAAAGTCATGTAGGTAAAAAATAAAACAACAAAAATAACAAGGATCCATACTTATTCTTAGTTTTTTCGGTAAAGTCACGTTGAAGAGAAACAACAAAATAACAAAATATATATAAAACAATAAAAAATTCTCACGACGTTTCGACCATAACTCAAACGGTCATCATCAGGTGTGTCGGTTTGCATAAATTTATTTTGAAAACGGCATATTTATTTATATATATATAAAAATAACGTTTGCGTCACGCGCAACGATTGGCTGTTTGCCAGGACTAGTCCATCTATTTTTTGAAAAGAGGAGGGGGGAGACGAAATTTGTTTTTATGTATGCTGTCTGAAAGCCACTGTAAGCGTGAACAATCAATCAAGAACTGAAATGATTTATCAAATCTTTCCAATGATTGCTAAGATAGAATCCATCTTCTCGGTTGAAATTGTCTCTGTGTTTGTATATGTGGATAGCCTCATGAACGAATCTCTCATGGAAGCCAGATGGCTTACAAAGAACCTCCGTCTTGGAAAAGTCAATGGCATGTGAGCCTACTGAATTAGAACAATGATCTGCTACGAGTCTCTCACCTTCCTGAAGAGATGCCGCAACTCTGGGGTAATACCAATCGCATTTACACTCACCTCTGCTACTGTAACTTCTTCTAATGCGAAACGAATTCTTTTCAAAACTAGCTTAGCTCTTATCTCAGAAAAAATCAGACTTATACGCACAGAACTAGATCAGTTAGACAAGACACTCTACAAATCACACTTATCATTGACGGCAATAATGTCCACATCGGATTGGGAACATGCAGACAATATGACTGCCTCTTCAGCTGCTACTATGTCGACCAAATGTAAGGAAAACCTGATTTCCAAATTTAACCTCCTCTTCAACAAAAGACCGGACCCACACACCAAAAAGTTAGACGTTAATAAAGTCGTAATTAATCGCAGTAACAGTTCTATTTCCGATGGTCTGAAATCCGTTTTAGCTAAAGGTCTAAACTTTGCAGTCACACCTAAACACATACCAGTTAATGATATAATTGCCCAAGTAGACGTTGCTCTCAGGGGCCTGGGTCACATCGCTGCAGACGTAGCAAGATCTGAAATCGCTGCAACCCTCAAAAACGCTAAGATGCCAGCTAGCAACCTCAGCAAAGATGAGCGTTTTGAATTATATAAATTAAAAAAGAGGAATGATATTGTAGTTCTCTCAGCTGACAAAGGCAATGCTACTGTTATCATGGATAAAATAGAATACAACAACAAAATTAAAGAATTACTCGACGATGGTAGTTATACAAAAATAAAAAGAGATCCCACCAACAGCCTCGTCACACAAACCAACAAAATAATTTCTGATTCAACCGCATTAATTGATCAATCTAAACAGTTTTCGTTGAAACCTTCTGCTGCCAGGCCACCAAGATTATACGGCTTACCAAAAATACATAAAGTTGATACACCTCTTCGTCCCATAGTCTCTACTATCAGCTCCCCCACCTACAAACTAGCTCGTTTTTTGTCTGAAATCCTGCGTCCTTTCACTGGAAAGACCACCTCTGCGGTACAAAATTCTACTCACCTGGTATCAACAATCAAGGGTATTTCCCTGTCCCCAGACGACCTGCTTGTCAGTTTTGATGTAGTTTCCTTATTCACCAAGGTTCCTGTACCTGACACCATTGCAATCATTGAAGACTTGGTTCATCAAGGACTAAACACTGAGGTACCCCCCCTGGTGAGACACTGTTTAACCAATACATACTTCACTTGGAATGGAACTTTCTACAAACAAACTGAGGGCACCCCAATGGGCTCCCCCCTTTCTCCAGTTATAGCTAACATTTTCATGGAGAAATTTGAGACTGACGCCATCCAGACTGCCACTCTGCGCCCAACCTTATGGAAGAGGTACGTGGATGACACTTTTGTCATCTGGCCACATGGCCGGCCTGCTCTAGACCAATTCTTCGACCACATCAATTCCATACACCCAGCCATCAGATTTACCATGGAAGTCGAAATAGATGGCAAGATACCTTTTTTGGATGTCCTAATTAAAAAGAGACCTGATGGTTCAATGAGCCACTCTGTCTACAGGAAAGCTACCCATACGGATGCTTATCTGAAACCGGATTCCCACCACCATCCATCACAGAAGAATTCTCTCATCAAGACTCTGTATCATAGAGCCCAATGCATATCCGACCAGGAACACATAAGCAGTGAACTCAAGCACGTACACCAAGCTCTTAGGGCTAATGGTTACTCCGACTATACAATCCGCAAAGCTATCACTCAAACCATGAAGAAGAACCCTCTTGAGGAGCCTTTCAAAACCATCACTTTACCCTACATTGCTGGGATCACAAAAAAGATCTCCAAAATCTTGAATAAACACAAGATCCAGGTCCGTTTCAACACATTACATAAAATCCGTGATCTGGTTCCGTCTGTAAAAGATGTGATTCCGGACATACAATACCCTGGTGTCTACAAACTAAGTTGCCTCTGTGGTAGTAGTTACATTGGAGAAACCAAACGCCATATCTCGGACCGCATTCGTGAACATAAAGCAGACCTTAAACACGGTAGGACCAACACCTCGGCCGTAGCAGATCATTGTTCTAATTCAGTAGGCTCACATGCCATTGACTTTTCCAAGACGGAGGTTCTTTGTAAGCCATCTGGCTTCCATGAGAGATTCGTTCATGAGGCTATCCACATATGCAAACACAGAGACAATTTCAACCGAGAAGATGGATTCTATCTTAGCAATCATTGGAAAGATTTGATAAATCATTTCAGTTCTTGATTGATTGTTCACGCTTACAGTGGCTTTCAGACAGCATACATAAAAACAAATTTCGTCTCCCCCCTCCTCTTTTCAAAAAATAGATGGACTAGTCCTGGCAAACAGCCAATCGTTGCGCGTGACGCAAACGTTATTTTTTATATATAAATAAATAAATAAATATGCCGTTTTCAAAATAAATTTATGCAAACCGACACACCTGATGATGACCGTTTGAGTTATGGTCGAAACGTCGTGAGAATTTTTTATTGTTTTATATATATTTTGTTATTTTGTTGTTTCTCTTCAACGTGACTTTACCGAAAAAACTAAGAATATGAATTACTGCAGTCACGAAAGCTTTAAATCAAAATTTAAGGATCCATACTCTTTGTTTCTATTCGGTAAAGTCATGTAGGTAAAAAATAAAACAACAGTCACGAAAGCTTTAAATCTGGAAAATGGCATTGAGAGTCTATGGCATTGAGAGTCTATGGTAGTGAGAGTATATAGCAGTGTGAGTCTATGGCAGTGTGAGTCTATGGCATTATGAGCCTATGGCATTGAGAGTCTATGGGCAGTGAGAGTCTATGGCAGTGAGAGTCTATGAGCAGTGAGAGTCTATGGCATTGAGAGCCTATGGCAGTGATAGTCTATGGGCAGTGAGAGTCTATGGCAGTGAGGGTCTATGGCAGTGAGAGACTATGGGCAGTGAGGGTCTATGGCAGTGTGAGTATATGGACAGTGTGAGTCTATGGCATTATGAGCCTATCGCATTGAGAGTCTATGGGCAGTGATAGCCTATAGGCAGTGAGAGTCTATGGCAGTGTGAGTATATGGCAGTGTGAGTCTTTTGCAGTTTGATTCTCTGGCATTGTGAGCCTATGGGGTTGAGAGTCTATGGTTAGTGTGAGTCAATGGGCAGTGAGAGTCTACGGGCAGTGTGAGTCCATGTCAGTAAGGGTGTCTATGGGCAGTGTGAGTGTGTGGGCAGTGAGAGTCTATGTGCTGTGTGAGTCTCTGGGCAGTGATAGGCTTTGGTGTGTGTGAGTCTATGGGCATTGTGAGCTGAAAGCAGTGAGTGGCTATGGTCAGTGTGATTCTATGGTCATTGTGCGTATGTGGGCAGAGTGAGCCTATGTGCAGTTTGAGTCTATGTGTAGTGTTTGTCTATGTGCATGGTGAGTCTATTGGCAATGTGCGTCTGTGGGCAGTGTGAGTCTATGGTTAGTGTGAGTCTATGGGCAGTTTGAGTTTATGTGCAGTGTGAGTCTATGGGCAGTGTGAGTCTGTGGGCAGTGTGAGTCTTTGGGCAATTTGCATTTGTGGGCAGTGTGAGTCTATGGGCAGTGTGTGTCTGTGGACAGTGTGATTCTATGGGTAGTGTTAGTCTATGGGCAGTGTGAGTCTATGGGCAGTGACAGTCTATGGGCAGTGAGAGGTCTATGGCAGTGAGAGTCTATGGGCAGTGTGAGTCTATGAGCCGTGAGAGTCTATGGCATTGAGAGCCTATGGCAGTGATAGTCTATGGGCAGTGAGAGTCTATGGCAGTGAGAGTCTATGGCAGTGAGAGTCTATGGCAGTGAGAGGCTATGGGCAGTGAGAGTCTATGGCAGTGAGAGTCTATGGCAGTGAGAGTCTATGGCAGTGAGTGTCTATGGGCAGTGAAAATCTATGGCATTGAGAGTCTATGGCAGCGAGAATATATGGCAGTGTGAGTGTATGGCAGTGTGAGTCTATGGCATTGTGAGGCTATGGCATTGAGAGTCTATGGGCAGTGTGTGTCTATGGGCAGTGAGAGACTATGGGCAGTTTGAGTTTATGTGCATGGTGAGTCTATTGGCAATGTGCGTCTGTGGGCAGTGTGAGTCTATGGTTAGTGTGAGTCTATGGGCAGTGAGAGACTATGGGCAGTTTGAGTTTATGTGCAGTGTGATTCTATGGGCAGTGTGAGTCTATGGGCAATTTAAATCTATGGGCATTGTAAATCTATGGGCAGTGTGAGTGTATGGGCAATGTGAATCTATGGGCAGTGCGAGTCTATGGGCAGTGTGAGTCAATGGGCACTGTGAGTCTATGTGCAGTGTGAGTGTATAGGCAATGTGCGTCTGTGGGCAGTGTGAGTCTATGGGCAGTGTGAGTCTTTGGGCAATTTGCGTGTGTGGGTAGTGTGAATCCATGGGCAGTGCGAGTCTATGGGCAGTGTGAGTCTATGGGCAGCGAGAGTCTATCGGCAGTGTGAGTCTATGGGCAGTGTGAATCTATGGGCAGTGTGAATCTATGGGCAGTGTGAGTCTGTGGGCAGTGTCAGTCTATGGGCAGTGTGCGTCTGTGGGCAGTGTGATTCTATGGGTAGTGTGAATCTATGGGCAGTGTGACTCTATGGGCAGTGAGAGTCTATGGGCAGTGAGAGTCTATGGCAGTGAGAGTCTATGGGCAGTGTGAGTCTATGAGCAGTGAGAGTCTATGGCATTGAGAGTCTATGGCAGTGATAGTCTTTGGGCAGTGAGAGTCTATGGCAGTGAGGGTCTATGGCAGTGAGAGTCTATGGCAGTGAGAGGCTATGGGCACTGAGAGTCTATAGCAGTGTGAGTATATGGCAGTGTGAGTATATGGCATTGTGAGCCTATCGCATTGAGAGTCTATGGGCAGTGATAATCTATGGGCAGTGAGAGTCTATGGCAGTGTGAGTATATGGCAGTGTGAGTCTTTTGCAGTTTGAGTCTCTGGCATTGTGAGCCAATGGCATTGAGAGTCTATGCTTAGTGTGAAGCTATGGGCAGTGAGAGTCTATGGGCAGTGAGAGTCTATGAGCAGTTTGAATTTATGTGCAGTGAGTCAATGGGCAGTGAGAGTCTACGGGCAGTGTGAGTCCATGTCAGTGAGGGTGTCTATGGGCAGTTTGAGTGTGTGGGCAGTGAGGGTCTATGTGCAGTGTGAGTCTCTGGGCAGTGAGAGTCTATGGGCAGTTTGAGTTTATGTGCAGTGTGATTCTATGGGTAGTGTGAGTCTATGGGCAATGTAAATCTATGGGCAGTGTAAATCTATGGGCAGTGTGAGTCTATGGGCAATGTGAATCTATGGGCATTGCGAGTCTATGGGCACTGTGAGTCAATGGGCACTGTGAGTCTATGTGCAGTGTGAGTGTATAGGCAATGTTCGTCTGTTAGCAGTGTGAGTCTATGGGCAGTGTGAGTCTTTGGGCAATTTGCGTCTGTGGGCAGTGTGAGTCTATGGGCAGTGTGCGTCTGTGGGCAGTGTGATTCTATGGGTAGTGTGAGTCTATGGGCAGTGTGAGTCTATGGGCAGTGAAAGTCTATGGGCAGTGAGAGTCTATGGCAGTGAGTGTCTATGGGCAATGTGAGTCTACGTGCAGTGTGAGTCTATGTGCAGTGTGAGTCTATGGGCAGTGTGAGTCTACGTGCAGTGTGAATCTATGTGCAGTGTGAGTCTATGGGCAGTGTGAGTCTATGTGCAGTGTGAGTCTATGTGCAGTGTGAATCTTTGGGCAGTGTGAGTCTATGGGCAGTGTGAATCTATGGGCAGTGTAAGTCTATGGGCAGTGTGAGTCTATGCGCAGTATAAATCTATGGGCAGTGCAAGTCTATGGGGAGTGTGAGTTAATGGGCACTGTGAGTCTGTGCAGTGTGAGTCTATGAGCAATGGGCGTCTGTGGGCTGTGTGAGTCTATGGGCAGTGTGAGTCTATGGGCAATTTGCGTCTCTGGGCAGTGTGAGTCTATGGTTAGTGTGAGTTTATGGGCAGTGAGAGTCTGTGGGCAGTTTGTGTTTATGTGCAGTGTGAGTCTATGGGCAGTATGAATCTATCGGCAGTGTAAGTGTATGGGCAGTGTGAGTCTATGGGCAGCGAGGGTCTATGGGCAGTGTGAGTCTATGGGCAGCGAGGGTCTATCTGCAGTGTGAGTCTATGGGCAGTGTGAAACTATGGGCAGTGTGAGTCTGTGGGCAGTGACAGTCTATTTCTGGTGTGAGTCTATGGGCCGTGTGGGTCTATGGACAGTGTTTGTTAATGTGCACGGTGAGCCTATGGGCAATGTGCGTCTGTGGGTTGTGTGAGTTTATGGTTAGTGTGAGTTCATGGAAAATGAGAGTCTGTGGGCAGTTTGAGTTTATGTGCAGTGTGAGTCTATGGGCAGTATGCATCTATGGGCAGTGTAGTCTATTTCTGGTGTGAGTCTATGGGCCGTGTAGGTCTATGGACAGTGTTTGTTAATGTGCACGGTGAGCCTATGGGCAATGTGCGTCTGTGGGTTGTGTGAGTTTATGGTTAGTGTGAGTTCATGGAAAATGAGAGTCTGTGGGCAGTTTGAGTTTATGTGCAGTGTGAGTCTATGGGCAGTATGCATCTATGGGCAGTGTAAGTGTATGGGCAGTGTGAGTCTAATCGCAGTGTGAATCTATGGGCAGTGCGAGTCTATGGGCAGTGTAAGTCTTTGGCAGTGAGAGTATATGGGCAGTGAGAGCCTATGGCAGTGAACGTCTATGGGCAGTGAGAGTCTATGGGCAGTGTTTGTCTATGTGCAGTGTGAGTCTATGGGCAGTATGAATCTAAAGGCAGTGTAAGTGTATGGGCCGTGTGAGTCTATGCGCAGTGTGAATCTATGGGCAGTGCGAGTCTATGGGCAGTGTGAGTCTATGAGCAGTGAGAGTCTATGGCATTGAGAGTCTATGGAAGTGATAGTCTATGGGCACTGAGCGTCTATAGCAGTGTGAGTATATGGCAGTGTGAGTCTATGGCATTGTGAGCCTATCGCATTGAGAGTCTATGGGCAGTGATAATCTATGGGCAGTGAGAGTCTATGGCAGTGTGAGTATATGGCAGTGTGAGTCTTTTGCAGTTTGAGTCTCTGGCATTGTGAGCCAATGGCATTGAGAGTCTATGCTTAGTGTGAAGCTATGGGCAGTGAGAGTCTATGGGCAGTGAGAGTCTATGTGCAGTTTGAATTTATGTGCAGTGAGTCAATGGGCAGTGAGAGTCTACGGGCAGTGTGAGTCCATGTCAGTGAGGGTGTCTATGGGCAGTTTGAGTGTGTGGGCAGTGAGGGTCTATGTGCAGTGTGAGTCTCTGGGCAGTGAGAGTCTATGGGCAGTTTGAGTTTATGTGCAGTGTGATTCTATGGGTAGTGTGAGTCTATGGGCAATGTGAATCTATGGGCATTGCGAGTCTATGGGCAGTGTAAATCTATGGGCAGTGTGAGTCTATGGGCAATGTGAATCTATGGGCATTGCGAGTCTATGGGCAGTGTGAGTCAATGGGCACTGTGAGTCTATGTGCAGTGTGAGTGTCTAGGCAATGTTCGTCTGTGGGCAGTGTGAGTCTATGGGCAGTGTGAGTCTTTGGGCAATTTGCGTCTGTGGGCAGTGTGAGTCTATGGGCAGTGTGCGTCTGTGGGCAGTGTGATTCTATGGGTAGTGTGAGTCTATGGGCAGTGTGAGTCTATGGGCAGTGAAAGTCTATGGGCAGTGAGAGTCTATGGCAGTGAGTGTCTATGGGCAATGTGAGTCTACGTGCAGTGTGAGTCTATGTGCAGTGTGAGTCTATGGGCAGTGTGAGTCTACGTGCAGTGTGAATCTATGTGCAGTGTGAGTCTATGGGCAGTGTGAGTCTATGTGCAGTGTGAGTCTATGTGCAGTGTGAATCTTTGGGCAGTGTGAGTCTATGGGCAGTGTGAATCTATTGGCAGTGTAAGTCTATGGGCAGTGTGAGTCTATGCGCAGTATAAATCTATGGGCAGTGCGAGTCTATGGGGAGTGTGAGTTAATGGGCACTGTGAGTCTGTGCAGTGTGAGTCTATGAGCAATGGGCGTCTGTGGGCTGTGTGAGTCTATGGGCAGTGTGAGTCTATGGGCAATTTGCGTCTCTGGGCAGTGTGAGTCTATGGTTAGTGTGAGTTTATGGGCAGTGAGAGTCTGTGGGCAGTTTGTGTTTATGTGCAGTGTGAGTCTATGGGCAGCATGAATCTATCGGCAGTGTAAGTGTATGGGCAGTGTGAGTCTATGGGCAGCGAGGGTCTATGGGCAGTGTGAGTCTATGGGCAGAGAGGGTCTATCTGCAGTGTGAGTCTATGGGCAGTGTGAAACTATGGACAGTGTGAGTCTGTGGGCAGTGTGAGTCTATGTGCAGTGTGAATTTATGGGCAGTGACAGTCTATTTCTGGTGTGAGTCTAATGGCCGTGTGGGTCTATGGACAGTGTTTGTTAATGTGCACGGTGAGCCTATGGGCAATGTGCGTCTGTGGGTTGTGTGAGTTTATGGTTAGTGTGAGTTCATGGAAAATGAGAGTCTGTGGGCAGTTTGAGTTTATGTGCAGTGTGAGTCTATGGGCAGTATGCATCTATGGGCAGTGTAAGTGTATGTGCAGTGTGAGTCTAATCGCAGTGTGAATCTATGGGCAGTGCGAGTCTATGGGCAGTGTAAGTCTTTGGCAGTGAGAGTATATGGGCAGTGAGAGCCTATGGCAGTGAACGTCTATGGGCAGTGAGAGTCTATGGGCAGTGTTTGTCTATGTGCAGTAAGAGTCTATGGGCAGTATGAATCTAAAGGCAGTGTAAGTGTATGGGCAGTGTGAGTCTATGCGCAGTGTGAATCTATGGGCAGTGCGAGTCTATGGGCAGTGTGAGTCTATGGGCAGTGTGAGTCTATCTGCAGTGTGAGTCTATGGGCTGTGTGAGTCTATGGGCAGTGTGAGTCTATGGGCAAAGTGCCTCTGTGGGCAGTGTGAGTATATGGGAAGTGTGAGTCTTTGTGCAGTGTTATTCTATGTGCAGTGTGAATCTATGGGCAGTTTGAGTCTATGGGCAGTGAGAGTCTACGGCAGTGTGAGTCTATGGGTAGTGAGAGTCTATGGCCAGTGTGAGTCTATGGGCAATAAGAGTCTATGGGCAGTGATAGTCTATGGCAGTGTGAGTCTATGGCATTGTGAGCCTATGGCATTAAGAGTCTATGGGCAGTGAGTGTCTATGGCAGTGATAGTCTATGGGCAGTGAGAGTCTATGGCATTGTAAGTCTATGGCAGTGAGAGTATATGGCACTGAGAGTCTATGGGCAGTCAGAGTCTATGGCAGTGTAAGTCTATGGCAGTGAGAGTATATGGGCAGTGAGTGTCTAAGGGCAGTATTTGTCTATGTGCAGTGTGAGTCTATGGGCAGTGTGAGTCTATGTGCAGTGTTGAGTATTTGGGCAGTTTGAGTCTATGGGTAGTGTTTGTCTATGTGCACAGTGAGCCTATGGGGAATGTGCGTCTGTGGGTTGTTCGAGTTCATGGTTAGTGTGAGTTTGTGGGCAGGGTGAGTCTGTGGGCAGTTTTATTTTATGTGCATTGTGAGTCTATGGGCAGTATGAATCTATGGGCAGTGTAAGTGTATGGGCAGTGTGAGTCTAATCTCAGTGTGAAGCTATGGGTAATGCGAGTCTATGGGCAGTGTGAGTCTATGGGCAGTGTGAATCTATGGGCTGTGTAAGTCTATGGGGAGTGTGAGTCTATGGCAGTGATAGTCTATGGGCAGTGAGAGTCTATGGCAGTGAGAGTCTATGGCAGTGAGAGTCTATGGCAGTGAGAGGCTATGGTCAGTGAGAGTCTATGGCAGTGAGAGTCTATGGCAGTGAGAGTCTATGGGCAGTGAAAATCTATGGCATTGAGAGTCTATGGCAGCGAGGATATATGGCAGTGTGAGTGTATGGCAGTGTGAGTCTATGGCATTGTGAGGCTATGGCATTGAGAGTCTATGGGCAGTGTGTGTCTATGGGCAGTGAGAGGCTATGGGCAGTTTGAGTTTATGTGCATGGTGAGTCTATTGGCAATGTGCGTCTGTGGGCAGTGTGAGTCTATGGTTAGTGTGAGTCTATGGGCAGTGAGAGACTATGGGCAGTTTGAGTTTATGTGCAGTGTGATTCTATGGGCAGTGTGAGTCTATGGGCAATTTAAATCTATGGGCATTGTAAATCTATGGGCAGTGTGAGTGTATGGGCAATGTGAATCTATGGGCAGTGCGAGTCTATGGGCAGTGTGAGTCAATGGGCACTGTGAGTCTATGTGAAGTGTGAGTGTATAGGCAATGTGCGTCTGTGGGCAGTGTGAGTCTATGGGCAGTGTGAGTCTTTGGGCAATTTGCATGTGTGGGCAGTGTGAGTCTATGGGCAGTGTGCATCTGTGGGCAGTGTGATTCTATGGGTAGTGTGAATCCATGGGCAGTGCGAGTCTATGGGCAGTGTGAGTCTATGGGCAGCGAGAGTCTATCGGCAGTGTGAGTCTATGGGCAGTGTGAATCTATGGGCAGTGTGAGTCTATGGGCAGTGTGAATCTATGGGCAGTGTGAGTCTGTGGGCAGTGTCAGTCTATGGGCAGTGTGCGTCTGTGGGCAGTGTGATTCTATGGGTAGTGTGAATCTATGGGCAGTGTGACTCTATGGGCAGTGAGAGTCTATGGGCAGTGAGAGTCTATGGCAGTGAGAGTCTATGGGCAGTGTGAGTCTATGAGCAGTGAGAGTCTATGGCATTGAGAGTCTATGGCAGTGATAGTCTATGGGCAGTGAGAGTCTATGGCAGTGAGGGTCTATGGCAGTGAGAGTCTATGGCAGTGAGAGGCTATGGGCATTGAGAGTCTATAGCAGTGTGAGTATATGGCAGTGTGAGTCTATGGCATTGTGAGCCTATCGCATTGAGAGTCTATGTGCAGTGATAATCTATGGGCAGTGAGAGTCTATGGCAGTGTGAGTATATGGCAGTGTGAGTCTTTTGCAGTTTGAGTCTCTGGCATTGTGAGCCAATGGCATTGAGAGTCTATGCTTAGTGTGAAGCTATGGGCAGTGAGAGTCTATGGGCAGTGAGAGTCTATGAACAGTTTGAATTTATGTGCAGTGAGTCAATGGGCAGTGAGAGTCTACGGGCAGTGTGAGTCCATGTCAGTGAGGGTGGCTATGGGCAGTTTGAGCGTGTGGGCAGTGAGGGTCTATGTGCAGTTTGAGTTTATGTGCAGTGTGATTCTATGGGTAGTGTGAGTCTATGGGCAATGTAAATCTATGGGCAGTGTAAATCTATGGGCAGTGTGAGTCTATGGGCAATGTGAATCTATGGGCATTGCGAGTCTATGGGCAGTGTGAGTCAATGGGCACTGTGAGTCTATGTGCAGTGTGAGTGTATAGGCAATGTTCGTCTGTGGGCAGTGTGAGTCTATGTGCAGTGTGAATCTTTGGGCAGTGTGAGTCTATGGGCAGTGTGAATCTATGGGCAGTGTAAGTCTATGGGCAGTGTGAGTCTATGCGCAGTATAAATCTATGGGCAGTGCGAGTCTATGGGGAGTGTGAGTTAATGGGCACTGTGAGTCTGTGCAGTGTGAGTCTATGAGCAATGGGCGTCTGTGGGCTGTGTGAGTCTATGGGCAGTGTGAGTCTATGGGCAATTTGCGTCTCTGGGCAGTGTGAGTCTATGGTTAGTGTGAGTTTATGGGCAGTGAGAGTCTGTGGGCAGTTTGTGTTTATGTGCAGTGTGAGTCTTTGGGCAGTATGAATCTATCGGCAGTGTAAGTGTATGGGCAGTGTGAGTCTATGGGCAGCGAGGGTATATGGGCAGTGTGAGTCTATGGGCAGCGAGGGTCTATCTGCAGTGTGAGTCTATGGGCAGTGTGAAACTATGGGCAGTGTGAGTCTGTGGGCAGTGTGAGTCTATGTGCAGTGTGAATTTATGGGCAGTGACAGTCTATTTCTGGTGTGAGTCTATGGGCCGTGTGGGTCTATGGACAGTGTTTGTTAATGTGCACGGTGAGCCTATGGGCAATGTGCGTCTGTGGGTTGTGTGAGTTTATGGTTAGTGTGAGTTCATGGAAAATGAGAGTCTGTGGGCAGTTTGAGTTTATGTGCAGTGTGAGTCTATGGGCAGTATGCATCTATGGGCAGTGTAAGTGTATGGGCAGTGTGAGTCTAATCGCAGTGTGAATCTATGGGCAGTGCGAGTCTATGGGCATTGTAAGTCTTTGGCAGTGAGAGTATATGGGCAGTGAGAGCCTATGGCAGTGAACGTCTATGGGCAGTGAGAGTCTATGGGCAGTGTTTGTCTATGTGCAGTGTGAGTCTATGGGCAGTATGAATCTAAAGGCAGTGTAAGTGTATGGGCAGTGTGAGTCTATGCGCAGTGTGAATCTATGGGCAGTGCGAGTCTATGGGCAGTGTGAGTCTATGGGCAGTGTGAGTCTATCTGCAGTGTGAGTCTATGGGCTGTGTGAGTCTATGGGCAGTGTGAGTCTATGGGCAAAGTGCGTCTGTGGGCAATGTGAGTATATGGGCAGTGTGAGTCTTTGTGCAGTGTTATTCTATGTGCAGTGTGAATCTATGGGCAGTTTGAGTCTAAGGGCAGTGAGAGTCTACGGCATTGTGAGTCTATGGGTAGTGAGAGTCTATGGCCAGTGTGAGTCTATGGGCAATAAGAGTCTATGGGCAGTGAGAGTCTATGGCAGTGTGAGTCTATGGCATTGTGAGCCTATGGCATTAAGAGTCTATGGGCAGTGAGTGTCTATGGCAGTGATAGTCTATGGGCAGTGAGAGTCTATGGCATTGTAAGTCTATGGCAGTGAGAGTATATGGCAGTGAGAGTCTATGGGCAGTCAGAGTCTATGGCAGTGTAAGTCTATGGCAGTGAGAGTATATGGGCAGTGAGTGTCTAAGGGCAGTGTTTGTCTATGTGCAGTGTGAGTCTATGGGCAGTTTGAGTCTATGTGCAGTGTTGAGTATTTGGGCAGTTTGAGTCTATGGGTAGTGTTTGTCTATGTGCACAGTGAGCCTATGGGCAATGTGCGTCTGTGGGTTGTTCGAGTTCATGGTTAGTGTGAGTTTGTGGGCAGGGAGAGTCTGTGGGCAGTTTTATTTTATATGCATTGTGAGTCTATGGGCAGTATGAATCTATGGGCAGTGTAAGTGTATGGGCAGTGTGAATCTATGGGCTGTGTAAGTCTATGGGGAGTGTGAGTCTATGGCAGTGAGAGTATATGAGCAGTGTGAGTCTATAGGCAGTGAGAGTCGATGACAGAGAGAGTCTATGGGCAGTGTGAGTCTATGTGCAGTGTGAGTTTATGTGCAGTGTTAGTCTGTGGGCAGTGTGAGTCTATGTGCAGTGTGAATCTTTGGGCAGTGTGAGTCTATGGGCAGTGTGAATCTATGGGCAGTGTAAGTCTATGGGCAGTGTGAGTCTATGCGCAGTATAAATCTATGGGCAGTGCGAGTCTATGGGGAGTGTGAGTTAATGGGCACTGTGAGTCTGTGCAGTGTGAGTCTATGAGCAATGGGCGTCTGTGGGCTGTGTGAGTCTATGGGCAGTGTGAGTCTATGGGCAATTTGCGTCTCTGGGCAGTGTGAGTCTATGGTTAGTGTGAGTTTATGGGCAGTGAGAGTCTGTGGGCAGTTTGTGTTTATGTGCAGTGTGAGTCTTTGGGCAGTATGAATCTATCGGCAGTGTAAGTGTATGGGCAGTGTGAGTCTATGGGCAGCGAGGGTATATGGGCAGTGTGAGTCTATGGGCAGCGAGGGTCTATCTGCAGTGTGAGTCTATGGGCAGTGTGAAACTATGGGCAGTGTGAGTCTGTGGGCAGTGTGAGTCTATGTGCAGTGTGAATTTATGGGCAGTGACAGTCTATTTCTGGTGTGAGTCTATGGGCCGTGTGGGTCTATGGACAGTGTTTGTTAATGTGCACGGTGAGCCTATGGGCAATGTGCGTCTGTGGGTTGTGTGAGTTTATGGTTAGTGTGAGTTCATGGAAAATGAGAGTCTGTGGGCAGTTTGAGTTTATGTGCAGTGTGAGTCTATGGGCAGTATGCATCTATGGGCAGTGTAAGTGTATGGGCAGTGTGAGTCTAATCGCAGTGTGAATCTATGGGCAGTGCGAGTCTATGGGCATTGTAAGTCTTTGGCAGTGAGAGTATATGGGCAGTGAGAGCCTATGGCAGTGAACGTCTATGGGCAGTGAGAGTCTATGGGCAGTGTTTGTCTATGTGCAGTGTGAGTCTATGGGCAGTATGAATCTAAAGGCAGTGTAAGTGTATGGGCAGTGTGAGTCTATGCGCAGTGTGAATCTATGGGCAGTGCGAGTCTATGGGCAGTGTGAGTCTATGGGCAGTGTGAGTCTATCTGCAGTGTGAGTCTATGGGCTGTGTGAGTCTATGGGCAGTGTGAGTCTATGGGCAAAGTGCGTCTGTGGGCAATGTGAGTATATGGGCAGTGTGAGTCTTTGTGCAGTGTTATTCTATGTGCAGTGTGAATCTATGGGCAGTTTGAGTCTAAGGGCAGTGAGAGTCTACGGCAGTGTGAGTCTATGGGTAGTGAGAGTCTATGGCCAGTGTGAGTCTATGGGCAATAAGAGTCTATGGGCAGTGAGAGTCTATGGCAGTGTGAGTCTATGGCATTGTGAGCCTATGGCATTAAGAGTCTATGGGCAGTGAGTGTCTATGGCAGTGATAGTCTATGGGCAGTGAGAGTCTATGGCATTGTAAGTCTATGGCAGTGAGAGTATATGGCAGTGAGAGTCTATGGGCAGTCAGAGTCTATGGCAGTGTAAGTCTATGGCAGTGAGAGTATATGGGCAGTGAGTGTCTAAGGGCAGTGTTTGTCTATGTGCAGTGTGAGTCTATGGGCAGTTTGAGTCTATGTGCAGTGTTGAGTATTTGGGCAGTTTGAGTCTATGGGTAGTGTTTGTCTATGTGCACAGTGAGCCTATGGGCAATGTGCGTCTGTGGGTTGTTCGAGTTCATGGTTAGTGTGAGTTTGTGGGCAGGGAGAGTCTGTGGGCAGTTTTATTTTATATGCATTGTGAGTCTATGGGCAGTATGAATCTATGGGCAGTGTAAGTGTATGGGCAGTGTGAATCTATGGGCTGTGTAAGTCTATGGGGAGTGTGAGTCTATGGCAGTGAGAGTATATGAGCAGTGTGAGTCTATAGGCAGTGAGAGTCGATGACAGAGAGAGTCTATGGGCAGTGTGAGTCTATGTGCAGTGTGAGTTTATGTGCAGTGTTAGTCTGTGGGCAGTGAGA
The DNA here is from genome assembly GCF_048934315.1 of Petromyzon marinus. Lineage (NCBI taxonomy): Eukaryota > Metazoa > Chordata > Hyperoartia > Petromyzontiformes > Petromyzontidae > Petromyzon > Petromyzon marinus. The sequence continues at coordinate 7,574,543 of NC_133722.1, forward strand.
GTCTATGGGCAGTGTTTGTCTATGGGCAGACAGAGTCTATGGGCAGTTTGAGTCTATGGGCAGTGTTAATGTATTGGCAGTGAGAGTCTATGGGCAGTGTGAGTCTATGGGCATTGTGAGTCTATGTGCAGTGTGAATCTATGGGGAGTGAGAGTCTATGGCCAGTGTGAGTCTATGTGCAGTGTGAATCTATGGGCAGTGAGAGTTTATTGCAGTGAGAGTCTATGGGCAGTATGAGTCTATGGGCAATGTGCGTCTGTGGGCAGTGTGAGTCTATGGGCAGTGTGAGTCTATGTGCAGTGTGAGTCTATGGGCAGTGTGAATCTATGGGCAGTGTTGAGTCTATGTGCCGTGTGAGTCTATGGGCAGTGTGAGTCTATGGGCAATTTGCGTCTGTGGGCATTATACGTCTATGGGTAGTGTGCGTCCGTGGGCAGTTCGATGGGCAATGTGAGTCTATAGCAGGGGGCGTCTATGTGCAGTGTGAATCTATGGGCAGTTTGAGTTTATGGGCAGTGTGAATCTATGGGCAGTGCAAGTCTATGGGCAGTGTGAGTCTATGTGCAGTGTGAGTCTATGGGCAGTTTGAGTCTATGGGCAGTGAGAGTCAATGGTAGTGTGAGTCTATGGGTAGTGAGGGTCTATGGGCAGTGTGAGTCTATGTGCAGTGTGAGTCTATAGGCAGTTTGAGTCTATGGGCAGTGAGGGTCAATGGTAGTGTGAGTCTATGGGTAATGAGAGTCTATGGGCAGTGTGAGTCTATGGGCAGGGTGAGTCTATGGGCAGTGTGAGTCAATGGGCAATGTGCGTCTGTGGGCAGTGTGAGTATATGGGCAGTGTGAGTCTTTTTGCAGTGTTATTCTATGTGCAGTGTGAATCTATCTGCAGTTTGAGTCTATGAGCAGTGAGCATCTATGGCAGTGTGAGTCTATGGTTAATGAGAGTCTATGGCCAGTGTGAGTCTATGAGCAATAAGCGTCTATGGACAGTGAGTGTCTATGGGCAGTGATGGTTTATGGCATTGAGAGTCTATGGCAGCGAGAATTTATGGCAGTGTGAGTCTAAGGCAGTGTGACTCTATGGCATTGTAAGCCTATGGCATTAAGAGTCTATGGGCAGTGAGTGTCTATGGCAGTGATAGTCTATGGGCAGTGAGAGTCTATGGGCAGTGTAAGTCTATGTCAGTGAGAGTATATGGGCAGTGAGAGCCTATGGCAGTGAAAGTCTATGGGCAGTGGGAGTCTATGGGCAGTGTTTGTCTATCTGCATGGTGAGCCTATGGGCAATGTGCGTCTGTGGGTAGTGTGAGTTTATGGTTAGTGTGAGTTTATGGGCAGTGAGAGTCTGTGGGGAGTTTGTGTGTATGTGCAGTGTGAGTCTATGGGCAGTATGAATCTATCGGCAGTGTAAGTGTATGGGCAGTGTGAGTCTATGGGCAATGTGCGTCTGTGGGCAGTGTGAGTATATGGGCAGTGTGAGTCTTTGTGCAGTGTTATTCTATGTGCAGTGTGAATCTATGGGCAGTTTGAGTCTACGGGCAGTGAGAGTCTATGGCAGTGTGAGTCTATGGGCCGTGTGAGTCTATGGGCAATTTGCGTCTCTGGGCAGTGTGAGTCTATGGGCAGTGAGAGTCTATGGCAGTGAGAGTCTACGGGCAGTGAGAGTCTATGGAGAGTGAGAGTCTATGGGCAGTGAGAGTCTATGGCAGTGTGAGTCCTGGGCAGTAAGAGTCTATGGCAGTGTGAGTCTATAGCCAGTGTGAGTCTATGGCCAGTGTGAGTCTATGTGCAGTGTGAATCTATGGGCAGTGAGGGTTTGTGGCAGTGAGCGTCTATGGGCAGTGTGAGTCTATGGTTAATGCGCGTCTTTGCGCGGTGTGAGTCTATGGGCAGTGTGGGTCTATGTGCAGTGAGAGCCTAGGGCAGTGTGAAAACTATGGGCAGTGTTGCGTCTATGTGCAGTGTGAGTCTATGGGCAGTGTGAGTCTATGGGCAGTGTGAGTCTATGTGCAGTGTGAGTCTATGGGCGGTGTGAATCTTATGGCAGTGTGAGTATATGTGCAGTGAGAGGCTATGGGCAGAGTGAGTCTATGGGCAATGGGCGTCTGTGGGCAGTGTGAGTCTTTGGGCAGTGTGAGTCTATGTGCAGTGTGAGTCTATGGGCAGTGTGAGTCTATGGGCAGTGTGAGTCTATGTGCAGTGTGAGTCTATGGGCGGTGTGAATCTTATGGCAGTGTGAGTATATGTGCAGTGAGAGTCTATGGGCAGAGTGAGTCTATGGGCAATTTGCGTCTGTGGGCATTGTAAGACTATGGGTAGTGTGCGTCCGTGGGCATTTCGATGGGCAGTGTGAATCTATTCAGGGAGCGTCTATGGGCAGTGTGGATCTATGGACAGTGCAAGTCTATGGGCAGTATGAGACTATGTGCAGTGTAAGTCTATGGGCAGTTTGAGTCTATGGGCAGTGAGAGTCAATGGTAGTGTGAGTCTATGGGCAGTGAGAGTCTATGGGCAGTGTGAGTCTATGGGCAGTGCAAGTTTATGGGCAGTGTGAGTCTATGGGCAATGTGCGTCTGTGGGCAGTGTGAGTATATGGGCAGTGTGATTCTTTGTGCAGTGTGAGTCTATGTGCAGTGTGAATCTATGGGCAGTTTGAGTCTATGGGCAGTGAGAGTCTATGCCAAATTGAGGCTATGGGCAGTGAGAGTCTATGGCCAGTGTGAGTCTATGGGCAATAAGCGTCTATGGGCAGTGTGAGTCAATGGTCAGTGAGTGTATATGTCCAGTGAGAGTCTATGACAGTGAGAGTCTATGGCAGCGAGGGTATATGGCAGTGTGAGTCTATGGCAGTGTGAGTCTATGGGCAGTGAGTGTATATGGCAGTGAGAGTCTATGGGCAGTGAGAGTCTATGGGCAGTGAGAGTCTATGGCAGTGTGAGTCTATGGGCAGTGAGAGCCTATGGCAGTGAAAGTCTATGGGCAATGAGAGTCTATGGACAGTGTTTGTCTATGTGCAGTGGGAGTCTATGGGCAGTGTGAGTCTATGTGCAGTGTGAGTCTATGGGCAGTGTGAGTCTATGTGCAGTGTGAATTTATGGGCAGTGAGAGTCTATTTCTAGTATGAGTCTATGGGCCTTGTGGGTCTTTGGGCAGTGTGAATCTATGGGCAGTGTTGAGTCTATGGGCAGTTTGAGTCTATGGGTAGTGTTTGTCTATGTGCACGGTGAGCCTATGGGCAATGTGCGTCTGTGGGTTGTGTGAGTGTGTGGTTAGTGTGAGTTTGTGGGCAGGGAGAGTCTGAGGGCAGTTTGAGTTTATGTGCATTGTGAGTCTATGGGCAGTATGAATCTATGGGCAGTGTAAGTGTATGGGCAGTGTGAGTCTACGGGTAGTGTTAATCTATGGGCTGTGTAAGTCTTTGGGGAGTTTGAGTCTCTGCGCAGTGTCAATCTATGGGCAGTTTGAGTATATGGGCCGTGTGAATCTATGGGCAGTGCGAGTGTATGGGGAGTGTGAGTCAATGAGCACTGTGAGTCTATGTGCAGTGTGAGCCTATGAGCAATGTGCGTCTGTGGGCAGTGTGAGTCTATGGGCCGTGTGAGTCTATGGGCAATTTGCGTCTCTGGGCAGTGTGAGTCTATGGGCAGTGAGAGTCTATGGCAGTGAGAGTCTACGGGCAGTGAGAGTCTATGGGGAGTGAGAGTCTATGGGCAATGAGAGTCTATGGCATTGTGAGTCCTGGGCAGTAAGAGTCTATGGCAGTGTGAGTCTATAGCCAGTGTGAGTCTATGGCCAGTTTGAGTCTATGTGCAGTGTGAATCTATGGGCAGTGAGAGTTTGTGGCAGTGAGCGTCTATGGGCAGTGTGAGTCTATGGTTAATGCGCGTCTGCGCGGTGTGAGTCTATGGACAGTGTGGGTCTATGTGCAGTGAGAGTCTAGGGCAGTGTGAAAACTATGGGCAGTGTTGCGTCTATGTGCAGTGTGAGTCTATGGGCAGTGTGAGTCTATGGGCAGTGTGAGTCTATGTGCAGTGTGAGTCTATGGGCGGTGTGAATCTTATGGCAGTGTGAGTATATGTGCAGTGAGAGTCTATGGGCAGAGTGAGTCTATGGGCAATGGGTGTCTGTGGGCAGTGTGAGTCTTTGGGCAGTGTGAGTCTATGTGCAGTGTGAGTCTATGGGCAGTGTGAGTCTATGGGCAGTGTGAGTCTATGTGCAGTGTGAGTCTATTGGCGGTGTGAATCTTATGGCAGTGTGAGTATATGTGCAGTGAGAGTCTATGGGCAGAGTGAGTCTATGGGCAATTTGCGTCTGTGGGCATTGTAAGACTATGGGTAGTGTGCGTCCGTGGGCATTTCGATGGGCAGTGTGAATCTATTCAGGGAGCGTCTATGGGCAGTGTGGATCTATGGACAGTGCAAGTCTATGGGCAGTATGAGACTATGTGCAGTGTAAGTCTATGGGCAGTTTGAGTCTATGGGCAGTGAGAGTCAATGGTAGTGTGAGTCTATGGGCAGTGAGAGTCTATGGGCAGTGTGAGTCTATGGGCAGTGTAAGTTTATGGGCAGTGTGAGTCTATGGGCAATGTGCGTCTGTGGGCAGTGTGAGTATATGGGCAGTGTGATTCTTTGTGCAGTGTGAGTCTATGTGCAGTGTGAATCTATGGGCAGTTTGAGTCTATGGGCAGTGAGAGTCTATGCCAAATTGAGGCTATGGGCAGTGAGAGTCTATGGCCAGTGTGAGTCTATGGGCAATAAGAGTATATGGGCAGTGTGAGTCAATGGTCAGTGAGTGTATATGTCCAGTGAGAGTCTATGACAGTGAGAGTCTATGGCAGCGAGGGTATATGCCAGTGTGAGTCTATGGCAGTGTGAGTCTATGGGCAGTGAGTGTATATGGCAGTGAGAGTCTATGGGCAGTGAGAGTCTATGGGCAGTGAGAGTCTATGGCAGTGTGAGTCTATGGGCAGTGAGAGCCTATGGCAGTGAAAGTCTATGGGCAATGAGAGTCTATGGACAGTGTTTGTCTAAGTGCAGTGGGAGTCTATGGGCAGTGTGAGTCTATGTGCAGTGTGAGTCTATGGGCAGTGTGAGTCTATGTGCAGTGTGAATTTATGGGCAGTGAGAGTCTATTTCTAGTGTGAGTCTATGGGCCTTGTGGGTCTTTGGGCAGTGTGAATCTATGGGCAGTGTTGAGTCTATGGGCAGTTTGAGTCTATGGGTAGTGTTTGTCTATGTGCACGGTGAGCCTATGGGCAATGTGCGTCTGTGGGTTGTGTGAGTGTGTGGTTAGTGTGAGTTTGTGGGCAGGGAGAGTCTGAGGGCAGTTTGAGTTTATGTGCATTGTGAGTCTATGGGCAGTATGAATCTATGGGCAGTGTAAGTGTATGGGCAGTGTGAGTCTACGGGTAGTGTTAATCTATGGGCTGTGTAAGTCTTTGGGGAGTTTGAGTCTCTGCGCAGTGTCAATCTATGGGCAGTTTGAGTATATGGGCCGTGTGAATCTATGGGCAGTGCGAGTGTAGGGGGAGTGTGAGTCAATGAGCACTGTGAGTCTATGTGCAGTGTGAGCCTATGAGCAATGTGCGTCTGTGGGCAGTGTGAGTCTATGGGCCGTGTTAGTCTATGGGCAATTTGCGTCTCTGGGCAGTGTGAGTCTATGGGCAGTGAGAGTCTATGGCAGTGAGAGTCTACGGGCAGTGAGAGTCTATGGGGAGTGAGAGTCTATGGGCAGTGAGAGTCTATGGCATTGTGAGTCCTGGGCAGTAAGAGTCTATGGCAGTGTGAGTCTATAGCCAGTGTGAGTCTATGGCCAGTGTGAGTCTATGTGCAGTGTGAATCTATGGGCAGTGAGAGTTTGTGGCAGTGAGCGTCTATGGGCAGTGTGAGTCTATGGTTAATGCGCGTCTTTGCGCGGTGTGAGTCTATGGGCAGTGTGGGTCTATGTGCAGTGAGAGTCTAGGGCAGTGTGAAAACTATGGGCAGTGTTGCGTCTATGTGCAGTGTGAGTCTATGGGCAGTGTGAGTCTATGGGCAGTGTGAGTCTATGTGCAGTGTGAGTCTATGGGCGGTGTGAATCTTATGGCAGTGTGAGTATATGTGCAGTGAGAGTCTATGGGCAGAGTGAGTCTATGGGCAATGGGCGTCTGTGGGCAGTGTGAGTCTTTGGGCAGTGTGAGTCTATGTGCAGTGTGAGTCTATGGGCAGTGTGAATCCATGGGCAGTGTTGAGTCTATGTGCAGTGTGAGTCTATGGGCAGTGTGAGTCTATGGGCAGTGTGAGTCTATGTGCAGTGTGAGTCTATGGGCGGTGTGAATCGATGGGCAGTGTTTAGTCTATGGGCAATGTGAGTCTATGGGCAATTTGCGTCTGTGGGCATTGTAAGACTATGGGTAGTGTGCGTCCGTGGGCATTTCGATGGGCAGTGTGAATCTATTCAGGGAGCGTCTATGGGCAGTGTGGATCTATGGACAGTGCAAGTCTATGGGCAGTATGAGACTATGTGCAGTGTAAGTCTATGGGCAGTTTGAGTCTATAGGCAGTGAGAGTCAATGGTAGTGTGAGTCTATGGGCAGTGAGAGTCTATGGGCAGTGTGAGTCTATGGGCAGTGTAAGTTTATGGGCAGTGTGAGTCTATGGGCAATGTGCGTCTGTGGGCAGTGTGAGTATATGGGCAGTGTGATTCTTTGTGCAGTGTGAGTCTATGTGCAGTGTGAATCTATGGGCAGTTTGAGTCTATGGGCAGTGAGAGTCTATGCCAAATTGAGGCTATGGGCAGTGAGAGTCTATGGCCAGTGTGAGTCTATGGGCAATAAGAGTCTATGGGCAGTGTGAGTCAATGGTCAGTGAGTGTATATGTCCAGTGAGAGTCTATGACAGTGAGAGTCTATGGCAGCGAGGGTATATGGCAGTGTGAGTCTATGGCAGTGTGATTCTATGGGCAGTGAGTGTATATGGCAGTGAGAGTCTATGGGCAGTGAGAGTCTATGGGCAGTGAGAGTCTATGGCAGTGTGAGTCTATGGGCAGTGAGAGCCTATGGCAGTGAAAGTCTATGGGCAATGAGAGTCTATGGACAGTGTTTGTCTATGTGCAGTGGGAGTCTATGGGCAGTGTGAGTCTATGTGCAGTGTGAGTCTATGGGCAGTGTGAGTCTATGTGCAGTGTGAATTTATGGGCAGTGAGAGTCTATTTCTAGTGTGAGTCTATGGGCCTTGTGGGTCTTTGGGCAGTGTGAATCTATGGGCAGTGTTGAGTCTATGGGCAGTTTGAGTCTATGGGTAGTGTTTGTCTATGTGCATGGTGAGCCTAAGCGCAATGTGCGTCTGTGGGTAGTGTGAGTCTATGGTTAGTGTGGGTTTATGGGCAGTGAGAGTCTGTGTGCAGTGTGAGTCTATGGGCAGTATGAATCTATAGGCAGTGAAGTGTGTGGGCAGTGTGAGTCTATGCACAGTGTGAATCTATGGGCTGTGTAAGTCTATGGGAGTGTGAGTCTCTGCGCAGTTTGAATCTACGGGCAGTTTGAGTATATTGGCAGTGTGAATCTATGGGCAGTGCGAGTGTATGGGGAGTGTGAGTCAATGGGCACTGTGAGTATATGTGCAGTGTGAGTCTATGTGCAATGTGCGTCTGTGGGCAGTGTGGGTCTATGGGCAGTGTGAGTCTATGGAAAAATGTGCGTCTCTGGGCAGTGTGAGTCTATGGGCAATGTGCGTCTGTGGGCAGTGTGGGTCTATGGGCAGTATGAGTTTATGGGCAGTGAGAGTCTATGTCAGTGAGAGTCTATGGGCAGTGTGAGTCTATGGGCATTGAGAGTATAAGGCAGTGTGAGTCTATGGACAGTAAGAGTCTATGGCAGTGAGAATCTATGGGCAGTGTGAGTCTATGTGCAGTGTGAGTCTTTGTGCAGTGTGAGTCTATGGGGAGTGAGAGTCTATGGGCAGTGTTAGTCTATGGGAAGTGAGAGTCTATTGGCAGTGTGAGTCTATGGGCAGTGTGAATCGATGGGCAGTGTGAGTCTATGGGCAATTTGCGTCTGTGGGCAGTGTGAGTATATGGGCAGTGTGAGTCTATGGGCAGTGTGCGTGCGTGGGCAGTTTCGATGGGCAGTGTGAGTCTATAGCAGGGAGCGTCGATGTGCAGTGTGAGTCTATGGACAGTGTGCATCTATGGGCAGTGTTGAAGCTATGTGCAGTGTGAGTCTATAGGCAGTGTTAGTCTATGGGCAGTGTGAGTCTATGTGCAGTGTGAGTCTATGGGCGGTGTGAATCGATGGGCAGTGTGAGTCTATGGGCAATTTGCGTCTGTGGGCATTGTAAGTCTATGGGTAGTGTGCGTCCGTGGGCAGTTCGATGGACAGTGTGAGTCTATTCAGGGCGCGTCTATGGGCAGTGTGAATCTATGGGCAGTGTGAGTCTATGGGCAATGTGCGTCTGTGGGCAGTGTGAGTATATGGGCAGTGTGAGTCTTTGTGCAGTGTGAGTCTATGTGCAGTGTGAATCTTTTGGCAGTTTGAGTCTATGGGCAGTGAGAGTCTATGGCAATGTGATGTTATGGGCAGTGAGAGTCTATGGCCAGTGTGAGTCTATGGACAATAAGAGTCTATGGGCAGTTTGAGTCAATGGTCAATGAGTGTATATGTCCAGTGAGAGCCTATGGCAGTGACAGTCTATGGCAGTGAGAGTCTATGGGCAGTGAGAGTCTATGGGCAGTGAGAGTCTATGGCAAAGTAAGTCTATGGCAGTGTGAGTCTATGGCAGTGTTAGTCTATGGCAGTGTGAGTGTATGGGCAGTGCGAGTCTATGGGCAGTGAGAGTCTATGGCAGTGTGAGTCTATGGCAGTGAGAGCCTATGGCAGTGAAAGTCTATGGGCAATGAGAGTCTATGGGCAATGAGAGTCTATGGACAGTGTTTGTCTATGTGCAGTGGGAGTCTATGTGCAGTGTGAGTCTATGGGCAGTGTGAGTCTATGTGCAGTGTGAATTTATGGGCAGTGATAGTCTATTTCTAGTGTGAGTCTATGGGCCTTGTGGGTCTATGGGCAGTGTGAATCTATGGGCAGTGTTGAGTCTATGGGCAGTTTGAGTCTATGGGTAGTGTTTGTCTATGTGCATGGTCAGCCTAAGCGCAATGTGCGTCTGTGGGTAGTGTGAGTCTATGGTTAGTGTGGGTTTATGGGCAGTGAGAGTCTGTGTGCAGTGTGAGTCTATGGGCAGTATGAATCTATGGGCAGTGAAGTGTGTGGGCAGTGTGAGTCTATGCGCAGTGTGAATCTATAGGCTGTGTAAGTCTATGGGGAGTGTGAGTCTCTGCGCAGTGTGAATCTACGGGCAGTTTGAGTATATGGGCAGTGTGAATCTATGGGCAGTGCGAGTGTATGGGGAGTGTGAGTTAATGGGCACTGTGAGTATATGTGCAGTGTGAGTCTATGGGCAATGTGCGTCTGTGGGCAGTGTGGGTCTCTGGGCAGTGTGAGTCTATGGGCAATGTGCGTCTGTGGGCAGTGTGGGTCTATGGGCAGTATGAGTCTATGGGCAGTGAGAATCTATGGGCAGTGTGAGTCTATGTGCAGTGTGAGTCTTTGTGCAGTGTGAGTCTATGGGGAGTGAGAGTCTATGGGCAGTGTTAGTCTATGGGAAGTGAGAGTCTATTGGCAGTGTGAGTCTATGGGCAGTGTGAATCGATGGGCAGTGTGAGTCTATGGGCAATTTGCGTCTGTGGGCAGTGTGAGTATATGGGCAGTGTGAGTCTATGGGCAGTGTGCGTGCGTGGGCAGTTTCGATGGGCAGTGTGAGTCTATAGCAGGGAGCGTCGATGTGCAGTGTGAGTCTATGGACAGTGTGCATCTATGGGCAGTGTTGAAGCTATGTGCAGTGTGAGTCTATAGGCAGTGTTAGTCTATGGGCAGTGTGAGTCTATGTGCAGTGTGAGTCTATGGGCGGTGTGAATCGATGGGCAGTGTGAGTCTATGGGCAATTTGCGTCTGTGGGCATTGTAAGTCTATGGGTAGTGTGCGTCCGTGGGCAGTTCGATGGACAGTGTGAGTCTATTCAGGGCGCGTCTATGGGCAGTGTGAATCTATGGGCAGTGCAACTCTATGGGCAGTTTGAGTCTATGGGCAGTGAGAGTCAATGGTAGTGTGAGTCTATGGGCAGTGAGAGTCTATGGGCAGTGTGAGTCTATGGGCAGTGTGAGTTTATGGGCAGTGTGAGTCTATGGGCAATGTGCGTCTGTGGGCAGTGTGAGTATATGGGCAGTGTGAGTCTTTGTGCAGTGTGAGTCTATGTGCAGTGTGAATCTTTTGGCAGTTTGAGTCTATGGGCAGTGAGAGTCTATGGCAATGTGATGTTATGGGCAGTGAGAGTCTATGGCCAGTGTGAGTCTATGGACAATAAGAGTCTATGGGCAGTTTGAGTCAATGGTCAATGAGTGTATATGTCCAGTGAGAGCCTATGGCAGTGACAGTCTATGGCAGTGAGAGTCTATGGGCAGTGAGAGTCTATGGGCAGTGAGAGTCTATGGCAAAGTAAGTCTATGGCAGTGTGAGTCTATGGCAGTGTTAGTCTATGGCAGTGTGAGTGTATGGGCAGTGCGAGTCTATGGGCAGTGAGAGTCTATGGCAGTGTGAGTCTATGGCAGTGAGAGCCTATGGCAGTGAAAGTCTATGGGCAATGAGAGTCTATGGGCAATGAGAGTCTATGGACAGTGTTTGTCTATGTGCAGTGGGAGTCTATGTGCAGTGTGAGTCTATGGGCAGTGTGAGTCTATGTGCAGTGTGAATTTATGGGCAGTGATAGTCTATTTCTAGTGTGAGTCTATGGGCCTTGTGGGTCTATGGGCAGTGTGAATCTATGGGCAGTGTTGAGTCTATGGGCAGTTTGAGTCTATGGGTAGTGTTTGTCTATGTGCATGGTCAGCCTAAGCGCAATGTGCGTCTGTGGGTAGTGTGAGTCTATGGTTAGTGTGGGTTTATGGGCAGTGAGAGTCTGTGTGCAGTGTGAGTCTATGGGCAGTATGAATCTATGGGCAGTGAAGTGTGTGGGCAGTGTGAGTCTATGCGCAGTGTGAATCTATAGGCTGTGTAAGTCTATGGGGAGTGTGAGTCTCTGCGCAGTGTGAATCTACGGGCAGTTTGAGTATATGGGCAGTGTGAATCTATGGGCAGTGCGAGTGTATGGGGAGTGTGAGTTAATGGGCACTGTGAGTATATGTGCAGTGTGAGTCTATGGGCAATGTGCGTCTGTGGGCAGTGTGGGTCTCTGGGCAGTGTGAGTCTATGGGCAATGTGCGTCTGTGGGCAGTGTGGGTCTATGGGCAGTATGAGTCTATGGGCAGTGAGAGTCTATGGCAGTGAGAGTCTATGGGCAGTGTGAGTCTATGGGCATTGAGAGTATATGGCAGTGTGAGTCTATGGACAGTAAGAGTCTATGGCAGTGAGAATCTATGGGCAGTGTGAGTCTATGTGCAGTGTGAGTCTTTGTGCAGTGTGAGTCTATGGGGAGTGAGAGTCTATGGGCAGTGTTAGTCTATGGGAAGTGAGAGTCTATTGGCAGTGTGAGTCTATGGGCAGTGTGAATCTATGGGCAGTGAGAGTCTATTGGCAGTGTGAGTCTATGGGCAGTGTGAGTCTATGTGCAGAGAGCATCTATAGGCAGTGAGAGTCTACGGATAGTGTGTGTCTATGGGCAGTGTGAGTCTATGGGTAGTGAGAGTCTATGGGCAGTGTGAGTCTATGTGCAGTGTGAATCTATGGGAAGTGTGAATATATGGGCAGTGTTGAGTCTATGTGCAGTGTGAGTCTATGGGCAGTGTGAGTCTATGGGCAGTGGGAGTCTATGTGTATTGTGAATCTATGGGCGGTGTGAATCGATGGGCTGTGTGAGTCTATGGGCAATTTGCGTCTGTGGGCAGTGTGAGTATATGGGCAATGTGAGTCTATGGGCAGTGTGCGTGCGTGGGCAGTTTCGATGGGCAGTGTGAGTCTATAGCAGGGAGCGTCGATGTGCAGTGTGAGTCTATGGACAGTGTGCATCTATGGGCAGTGTTGAGGCTATGTGCACTGTGAGTCTATAGGCAGTGTGAGTCTATGGGCAGTGTTAGTCTATGTGCAGTGTGAGTCTATGGGCGGTGTGAATCGATGGGCAGTGTGAGTCTATGGGCAATTTGCGTCTGTGGGCATTGTAAGTCTATGGGTAGTGTGCGTCCGTGGGCAGTTCGATGGACAGTGTGAGTATATTCAGGGCGTTTCTATGGGCAGTGTGAATCTATGGGCAGTGCAACTCTATGGGCAGTTTGAGTCTATGGGCAGTGAGAGTCAATGGTAGTGTGAGTCTATGGGCAGTGAGAGTCTATGGGCAGTGTGAGTCTATGGGCAGTGTGAGTTTATGGGCAGTGTGAGTCTATGGGCAATGTGCGTCTGTGGGCAGTGTGAGTATATGGGCAGTGTGAGTCTTTGTGCAGTGTGAGTCTATGTGCAGTGTGAATCTTTTGGCAGTTTGAGTTTATGGGCAGTGAGAGTCTATGGCAATGTGAGGCTATGGGCAGTGAGAGTCTATGGCCAGTGTGAGTCTATGGACAATAAGAGTCTATGGGCAGTTTGAGTCAATGGTCAATGAGTGTATATGTCCAGTGAGAGCCTATGGCAGTGACAGTCTATGGCAGTGAGAGTCTATGGCAGTGAGAGTATATGGCAGTGTGAGTCTATGGCAGTGTGAGTCTATGGCATTAAGAGTCTATAGGCAGTGAGTGTCTATGGCAGTGATAGTCTATGGGCAGTGAGAGTATATGGGCAGTGAGAGTCTATGGGCAGTGAGAGTCTATGGCAAAGTAAGTCTATGGCAGTGTGAGTCTATGGCAGTGTTAGTCTATGGCAGTGTGAGTCTATGGGCAGTGCGAGTCTATGCTCAGTGAGAGTCTATGGCAGTGTGAGTCTATGGGCAGTGAGAGCCTATGGCAGTGAAAGTCTATGGGCAATGAGAGTCTATGGACAGTGTTTGTCTATGTGCAGTGGGAGTCTATGGGCAGTGTGAGTCTATGTGCAGTGTGAGTCTATGGGCAGTGTGAGTCTATGTGCAGTGTGAATTTATGGGCAGTGAGAGTCTATTTCTAGTGTGAGTCTATGGGCCTTGTGGGTCTTTGGGCAGTGTGAATCTATGGGCAGTGTTGAGTCTATGGGCAGTTTGAGTCTATGGGTAGTGTTTGTCTATGTGCATGGTGAGCCTAAGCGCAATGTGCGTCTGTGGGTAGTGTGAGTCTATGGTTAGTGTGGGTTTATGGGCAGTGAGAGTCTGTGTGCAGTGTGAGTCTATGGGCAGTATGAATCTATAGGCAGTGAAGTGTGTGGGCAGTGTGAGTCTATGCGCAGTGTGAATCTATGGGCTGTGTAAGTCTATGGGAGTGTGAGTCTCTGCGCAGTTTGAATCTACGGGCAGTTTGAGTATATTGGCAGTGTGAATCTATGGGCAGTGCGAGTGTATGGGGAGTGTGAGTCAATGGGCACTGTGAGTATATGTGCAGTGTGAGTCTATGTGCAATGTGCGTCTGTGGGCAGTGTGGGTCTATGGGCAGTGTGAGTCTATGGAAAAATGTGCGTCTCTGGGCAGTGTGAGTTTATGGGCAATGTGCGTCTGTGGGCAGTGTGGGTCTATGGGCAGTATGAGTTTATGGGCAGTGAGAGTCTATGGCAGTGAGAGTCTATGGGCAGTAAGAGTCTATGGCAGTGAGAATCTATGGGCAGTGTGAGTCTATGTGCAGTGTGAGTCTTTGTGCAGTGTGAGTCTATGGGGAGTGAGAGTCTATGGGCAGTGTTAGTCTATGGGAAGTGAGAGTCTATTGGCAGTGTGAGTCTATGGGCAGTGTGAATCGATGGGCAGTGTGAGTCTATGGGCAATTTGCGTCTGTGGGCAGTGTGAGTATATGGGCAGTGTGAGTCTATGGGCAGTGTGCGTGCGTGGGCAGTTTCGATGGGCAGTGTGAGTCTATAGCAGGGAGCGTCGATGTGCAGTGTGAGTCTATGGACAGTGTGCATCTATGGGCAGTGTTGAAGCTATGTGCAGTGTGAGTCTATAGGCAGTGTTAGTCTATGGGCAGTGTGAGTCTATGTGCAGTGTGAGTCTATGGGCGGTGTGAATCGATGGGCAGTGTGAGTCTATGGGCAATTTGCGTCTGTGGGCATTGTAAGTCTATGGGTAGTGTGCGTCCGTGGGCAGTTCGATGGACAGTGTGAGTCTATTCAGGGCGCGTCTATGGGCAGTGTGAATCTATGGGCAGTGCAACTCTATGGGCAGTTTGAGTCTATGGGCAGTGAGAGTCAATGGTAGTGTGAGTCTATGGGCAGTGAGAGTCTATGGGCAGTGTGAGTCTATGGGCAGTGTGAGTTTATGGGCAGTGTGAGTCTATGGGCAATGTGCGTCTGTGGGCAGTGTGAGTATATGGGCAGTGTGAGTCTTTGTGCAGTGTGAGTCTATGTGCAGTGTGAATCTTTTGGCAGTTTGAGTCTATGGGCAGTGAGAGTCTATGGCAATGTGATGTTATGGGCAGTGAGAGTCTATGGCCAGTGTGAGTCTATGGACAATAAGAGTCTATGGGCAGTTTGAGTCAATGGTCAATGAGTGTATATGTCCAGTGAGAGCCTATGGCAGTGACAGTCTATGGCAGTGAGAGTCTATGGGCAGTGAGAGTCTATGGGCAGTGAGAGTCTATGGCAAAGTAAGTCTATGGCAGTGTGAGTCTATGGCAGTGTTAGTCTATGGCAGTGTGAGTGTATGGGCAGTGCGAGTCTATGGGCAGTGAGAGTCTATGGCAGTGTGAGTCTATGGCAGTGAGAGCCTATGGCAGTGAAAGTCTATGGGCAATGAGAGTCTATGGACAGTGTTTGTCTATGTGCAGTGGGAGTCTATGGGCAGTGTGAGTCTATGTGCAGTGTGAGTCTATGGGCAGTGTGAGTCTATGTGCAGTGTGAATTTATGGGCAGTGATAGTCTATTTCTAGTGTGAGTCTATGGGCCTTGTGGGTCTATGGGCAGTGTGAATCTATGGGCAGTGTTGAGTCTATGGGCAGTTTGAGTCTATGGGTAGTGTTTGTCTATGTGCATGGTCAGCCTAAGCGCAATGTGCGTCTGTGGGTAGTGTGAGTCTATGGTTAGTGTGGGTTTATGGGCAGTGAGAGTCTGTGTGCAGTGTGAGTCTATGGGCAGTATGAATCTATGGGCAGTGAAGTGTGTGGGCAGTGTGAGTCTATGCGCAGTGTGAATCTATGGGCTGTGTAAGTCTATGGGGAGTGTGAGTCTCTGCGCAGTGTGAATCTACGGGCAGTTTGAGTATATGGGCAGTGTGAATCTATGGGCAGTGCGAGTGTATGGGGAGTGTGAGTTAATGGGCACTGTGAGTATATGTGCAGTGTGAGTCTATGGGCAATGTGCATCTGTGGGCAGTGTGGGTCTCTGGGCAGTGTGAGTCTATGGGCAATGTGCGTCTGTGGGCAGTGTGGGTCTATGGGCAGTATGAGTCTATGGGCAGTGAGAGTCTATGGCAGTGAGAGTCTATGGGCAGTGTGAGTCTATGGGCATTGAGAGTATATGGCAGTGTGAGTCTATGGACAGTAAGAGTCTATGGCAGTGAGAATCTATGGGCAGTGTGAGTCTATGTGCAGTGTGAGTCTTTGTGCAGTGTGAGTCTATGGGGAGTGAGAGTCTATGGGCAGTGTTAGTCTATGGGAAGTGAGAGTCTATTGGCAGTGTGAGTCTATGGGCAGTGTGAATCTATGGGCAGTGAGAGTCTATTGGCAGTGTGAGTCTATGGGCAGTGTGAGTCTATGTGCAGAGAGCATCTATAGGCAGTGAGAGTCTACGGATAGTGTGTGTCTATGGGCAGTGTGAGTCTATGGGCAGTGAGAGTCTATGGGCAGTGTGAGTCTATGTGCAGTGTGAATCTATGGGAAGTGTGAATATATGGGCAGTGTTGAGTCTATGTGCAGTGTGAGTCTATGGGCAGTGTGAGTCTATGGGCAGTGGGAGTCTATGTGTATTGTGAATCTATGGGCGGTGTGAATCGATGGGCTGTGTGAGTCTATGGGCAATTTGCGTCTGTGGGCAGTGTGAGTATATGGGCAATGTGAGTCTATGGGCAGTGTGCGTGCGTGGGCAGTTTCGATGGGCAGTGTGAGTCTATAGCAGGGAGCATCGATGTGCAGTGTGAGTCTATGGACAGTGTGCATCTATGGGCAGTGTTGAGGCTATGTGCAGTGTGAATCTATAGGCAGTGTGAGTCTATGGGCAGTGTGAGTCTATGTGCAGTGTGAGTCTATGGGCGGTGTGAATCGATGGGCAGTGTGAGTCTATGGGCAATTTGCGTCTGTGGGCATTGTAAGTCTATGGGTAGTGTGCGTCCGTGGGCAGTTCGATGGACAGTGTGAGTATATTCAGGGCGTTTCTATGGGCAGTGTGAATCTATGGGCAGTGCAACTCTATGGGCAGTTTGAGTCTATGGGCAGTGAGAGTCAATGGTAGTGTGAGTCTATGGGCAGTGAGAGTCTATGGGCAGTGTGAGTCTATGGGCAGTGTGAGTTTATGGGCAGTGTGAGTCTATGGGCAATGTGCGTCTGTGGGCAGTGTGAGTATATGGGCAGTGTGAGTCTTTGTGCAGTGTGAGTCTATGTGCAGTGTGAATCTTTTGGCAGTTTGAGTTTATGGGCAGTGAGAGTCTATGGCAATGTGAGGCTATGGGCAGTGAGAGTCTATGGCCAGTGTGAGTCTATGGACAATAAGAGTCTATGGGCAGTTTGAGTCAATGGTCAATGAGTGTATATGTCCAGTGAGAGCCTATGGCAGTGACAGTCTATGGCAGTGAGAGTCTATGGCAGTGAGAGTATATGGCAGTGTGAGTCTATGGCAGTGTGAGTCTATGGCATTAAGAGTCTATAGGCAGTGAGTGTCTATGGCAGTGATAGTCTATGGGCAGTGAGAGTATATGGGCAGTGAGAGTCTATGGGCAGTGACAGTCTATGGCAAAGTAAGTCTATGGCAGTGTGAGTCTATGGCAGTGTTAGTCTATGGCAGTGTGAGTCTATGGGCAGTGCGAGTCTATGCTCAGTGAGAGTCTATGGCAGTGTGAGTCTATGGGCAGTGAGAGCCTATGGCAGTGAAAGTCTATGGGCAATGAGAGTCTATGGACAGTGTTTGTCTATGTGCAGTGGGAGTCTATGGGCAGTGTGAGTCTATGTGCAGTGTGAGTCTATGGGCAGTGTGAGTCTATGTGCAGTGTGAATTTATGGGCAGTGAGAGTCTATTTCTAGTTTGAGTCTATGGGCCTTGTGGGTCTATGGGCAGTGTGAATCTATGGGCAGTGTTTGTCTATGTGCATGGTCAGCCTAAGCGCAATGTGCGTCTGTGGGTAGTGTGAGTCTATGGTTAGTGTGGGTTTATGGGCAGTGAGAGTCTGTGTGCAGTGTGAGTCTATGGGCAGTATGAATCTATGGGCAGTGAAGTGTGTGGGCAGTGTGAGTCTATGCGCAGTGTGAATCTATGGGCTGTGTAAGTCTACGGGGAGTGTGAGTCTCTGCACAGTGTGAATCTACGGGCAGTTTGAGTATATGGGCAGTGTGAATCTATGGGCAGTGCGAGTGTATGGGGAGTGTGAGTCAATGGGCACTGTGAGTATATGTGCAGTGTGAGTCTATGGGCAATGTGCGTCTGTGGGCAGTGTGGGTCTATGGGCAGTATGAGTCTATGGGCAGTGAGAGTCTATGGCAGTGAGAGTCTATGGGCAGTGTGAGTCTATGGGTATTGAGATTATATGGCAGTGTGAGTCTATGGACAGTAAGAGTCTATGGCAGTGAGATTCTATGGGCAGTGTGAGTCTATGTGCAGTGTGAGTCTTTGTGCAGTGTGAGTCTATGGGGAGTGAGAGTCTATGGGCAGTGTTAGTCTATGGGAAGTGAGAGTCTATTGGCAGTGTGAGTCTATGGGCAGTGTGAATCTATGGGCAGTGAGAGTCTATTGGCAGTGTGAGTCTATGGGCAGTGTGAGTCTATGTGTAGAGAGCATCTATAGGCAGTGAGAGTCTACGGATAGTGTGTGTCTATGGGCAGTGTGAGTCTATGGGCAGTGAGTGTCTATGGGCAGTGTGAGTCTATGTGCAGTGTGAATCTATGGGCAGTGTGAATATATGGGCAGTGTTGAGTCTATGTGCAGTGTGAGTCTATGGGCAGTGTGAGTCTATGGGCAGTGGGAGTCTATGTGTATTGTGAATCTATGGGCGGTGTGAATCGATGGGCAGTGTGAGTCTATGGGCAATTTGCGTCTCTGGGCAGTGTGAGTATATGGGCAGTGTGAGTCTATGGGCAGTGTGCGTGCGTGGGCAGTTTCGATGGGCAGTGTGAGTCTATAGCAGGGAGCGTCGATGTGCAGTGTGAGTCTATGGACAGTGTGCATCTATGGGCAGTGTTGAGGCTATGTGCAGTGTGAGTCTATAGGCAGTGTGAGTCTATGGGCAGTGTGAGTCTATGTGCAGTGTGAGTCTATGGGCGGTGTGAATCGATGGGCAGTGTGAGTCTATGGGCAATTTGCGTCTGTGGGCATTGTAAGTCTATGGGTAGTGTGCGTCCGTGGGCAGTTCGATGGACAGTGTGAGTCTATTCAGGGCGCGTCTATGGGCAGTGTGAATCTATGGGCAGTGCAACACTATGGGCAGTTTGAGTCTATGGGCAGTGCGAGTCAATGGTAGTGTGAGTCTATGGGCAGTGAGAGTCTATGGGCAGTGTGAGTCTATGGGCAGTGTGAGTTTATGGGCAGTGTGAGTCTATGGGCAATGTGCGTCTGTGGGCAGTGTGAGTATATGGGCAGTGTGAGTCTTTGTGCAGTGTGAGTCTATGTGCAGTGTGAATCTTTTGGCAGTTTGAGTCTATGGGCAGTGAGAGTCTATGGCAATGTGAGGCTATGGGCAGTGAGAGTCTATGGCCAGTGTGAGTCTATGGACAATAAGAGTCTATGGGCAGTTTGAGTCAATGGTCAGTGAGTGTATATGTCCAGTGAGTGGCTATGGCAGTGACAGTCTATGGCATTGAGAGTCTATGGCAGTGAGAGTATATGGCAGTGTGAGTCTATGGCAGTGTAAGTCTATGGCATTAAGAGTCTATAGGCAGTGAGTGTCTATGGCAGTGATAGTCTATGGACAGTGAGAGTCTATGGGCAGTGAGAGTCTATGGGCAGTGAGATTCTATGGCAATGTAAGTCTATGGCAGTGTGAGTCTATGGCAGTGTTAGTCTATGGCAGTGTGAGTCTATGGGCAGTGCGAGTCTATGGGCAGTGAGTGTCTATGGGCAGTATAAGTCTATAGGCAGTGTGAGACTGTGGGTAGTGTGAGTCTATGGGCAGTGTAAATCTTTGTGCAGTAAGCGTCTATGGGCAGTGTGAGTTTATGTGCAGTGAGAGTCTATGTGCAGTGTGAGTTTATGTGCAGTAGGAGTCTATGGGCTTTGTTTGTCTATGGGCAGTGTGAGTCTATGGGCAATGCGCGTCTGTGGGCAGTATGAGTCTATGGGCAGTTTGAGTCTATGGGCAGTGTTTGTCTATTTGCAGTGTGAGTCTTTCGGCAGTCTGAATCTATGGGCAGTTTGAGTCTCTGGGCAGTGAGAGTCTATGGCAGTGAGTGTCTATGGGCAATGCGTGTCTATGGGCAGTGTGAGTCTATGGGCAGTGAGAGTCTATGGGCAGTGTAAGTCTATGGGCATTGTGCGTCCATGGGCTGTTTCGATGGGCAGTGTGAGTCTATAGTAGTGAGCGTCTATGGGCAGTGTGAGTCTGTGGGTAGTGTGAGTCTATGGGCAGTGTAAATATTTGTGCAGTAAGCGTCTATGGGCAGTGTGAGTCTATGGGCAGTGAGTGTCTATGGGCAGTATAAGTCTATAGGCAGTGTGAGACTGTGGGTAGTGTGAGTCTATGGGCAGTGTAAATCTTTGTGCAGTAAGCGTCTATGGGCAGTGTGAGTTTATGTGCAGTGAGAGTCTATGTGCAGTGTGAGTTTATGTGCAGTAGGAGTCTATGGGCTTTGTTCGTCTATGGGCAGTGTGAGTCTATGGGCAATGCGCGTCTGTGGGCAGTATGAGTCTATGGGCAGTTTGAGTCTATGGGCAGTGTTTGTCTATTTGCAGTGTGAGTCTTTTGGAAGTCTGAATCTATGGGCAGTTTGAGTCTATGGGCAGTGAGAGTCTATGGCAGTGAGTGTCTATGGGCAATGCGTGTCTATGGGCAGTGTGAGTCTATGGGCAGTGAGAGTCTATGGGCAGTGTAAGTCTATGGGCATTGTGCGTCCATGGGCTGTTTCGATGGGCAGTGTGAGTCTATAATAGTGAGCATCTATGGGCAGTGTGAGTCTGTGGGTAGTGTGAGTCTATGGGCAGTGTAAATATTTGTGCAGTAAGCGTCTATGGGCAGTGTGAGTCTATGTGCAGTGAGAGTCTATGTGCAGTGTGAGTCTATGTGCAGTGTGAGACTTTCGGCAGTCTGAATCTATGGGCAGTTTGAGACTATGGGCAGTGAGGGTCTATGGCAGTATGAGTCTATGGGCATTGAGAGTCTATGGGCAGTGCGAGTTTATGGGCAGTGAGAGTCTATGGCAGTGAGAGTCTACGGGCAATGCGTGTCTATGGGCAGTGTGAGTCTATGGCAGTGAGCGTTTCCGGGTAGTGAGAGTCTATGGGCAGTTTGAGTCTATGGGCAGTGTTTGTCTATTTGCAGTGTGAGTCTTTCGGCAGTCTGAATCTATGGGCAGTTTGAGTCTCTGGGCAGTGAGAGTCTATGGCAGTGAGTGTCTATGGGCAATGCGTGTCTATGGGCAGTGTGAGTCTATGGGCAGTGAGAGTCTATGGGCAGTGTAAGTCTATGGGCATTGTGCGTCCATGGGCTGTTTCGATGGGCAGTGTGAGTCTATAGTAGTGAGCGTCTATGGGCAGTGTGAGTCTGTGGGTAGTGTGAGTCTATGGGCAGTGTAAATATTTGTGCAGTAAGCGTCTATGGGCAGTGTGAGTCTATGGGCAGTGAGTGTCTATGGGCAGTATAAGTCTATAGGCAGTGTGAGACTGTGGGTAGTGTGAGTCTATGGGCAGTGTAAATCTTTGTGCAGTAAGCGTCTATGGGCAGTGTGAGTTTATGTGCAGTGAGAGTCTATGTGCAGTGTGAGTTTATGTGCAGTAGGAGTCTATGGGCTTTGTTCGTCTATGGGCAGTGTGAGTCTATGGGCAATGCGCGTCTGTGGGCAGTATGAGTCTATGGGCAGTTTGAGTCTATGGGCAGTGTTTGTCTATTTGCAGTGTGAGTCTTTCGGAAGTCTGAATCTATGGGCAGTTTGAGTCTATGGGCAGTGAGAGTCTATGGCAGTGAGTGTCTATGGGCAATGCGTGTCTATGGGGAGTGTGAGTCTATGGGCAGTGAGAGTCTATGGGCAGTGTAAGTCTATGGGCATTGTGCGTCCATGGGCTGTTTCGATGGGCAGTGTGAGTCTATAATAGTGAGCATATATGGGCAGTGTGAGTCTGTGGGTAGTGTGAGTCTATGGGCAGTGTAAATATTTGTGCAGTAAGCGTCTATGGGCAGTGTGAGTCTATGTGCAGTGAGAGTCTATGTGCAGTGTGAGTCTATGTGCAGTGTGAGACTTTCGGCAGTCTGAATCTATGGGCAGTTTGAGACTATGGGCAGTGAGGGTCTATGGCAGTATGATTCTATGGGCATTGAGAGTCTATGGGCAGTGCGAGTTTATGGGCAGTGAGAGTCTATGGCAGTGAGAGTCTACGGGCAATGCGTGTCTATGGGCAGTGTGAGTCTATGGCAGTGAGCGTTTCCGGGTAGTGAGAGTCTATGGGCAGTGAGAGTCTATGTGCAGTGAGAGTCTATGTGCAGTATGAGTCTATGTGCAGTGGGAGTCTATGGGCAGTGAGAGTCTATGTGCAGTGAGAGTCTATGTG
The DNA here is from genome assembly GCF_048934315.1 of Petromyzon marinus. Taxonomy (NCBI): domain Eukaryota; kingdom Metazoa; phylum Chordata; class Hyperoartia; order Petromyzontiformes; family Petromyzontidae; genus Petromyzon; species Petromyzon marinus. The sequence continues at coordinate 7,596,494 of NC_133722.1, forward strand.
CATTGTGAGTCTATGTGCAGTAGGAGTCTATGGGCAGTGTGAGTCTATGTGCAGCGTGAGTCTATGGGCAATGTGCGTCTGTGGGCAGTGTGAGTCTATGGGCAGTGTCAGTCTATGTGCAGTTTGAGTCTATGGGCAGTGTGAATCTATGGGCAGTGAGAGTCTACGGATAGTGTCTGTCTACGGGCAGTGTGAGTCTATGGGCAGTGTGAGTCTATGTGCAGTGTGAATCTATGGGCAGTGTTGAGTCTATGTGCAGTGTGAGTCTATGGGCAGTGGGAGTCTATGGGAAGTGGGAGTCTATGTGTATTGTGAATCTATGGGCGGTGTGAATCGATGGGCAGTGTGAGTATATGGGCAGTGAGTGTTTATGGGCAGTGTAAGTCCATGGCAGTGAGAGTATATGTACAGTGTTTGTCTATGTGCAGTGTGAGTCTATGGGCAGTGTGAGTCTATGTGCAGTGTGAATTTATGGGCAGTGAGAGTCTATGGGTAGTGTTTGTCTATGTGCATGGTGAGCCTATGGGCAGTGTAAGTGTGTGGGCAGTGTGAGTCTCTGCGCAGTGTGAATCTACGGGCAGTTTGAGTATATGGGCAGTGTGAATCTATGGGCAGTGGGAGTGTATGGGGAGTTTGAGTCAATGGGCACTGTGAGTATATGTGCAGTGTGAGTCTATGGGCAATGTGCGTCTGTGGGCAGTGTGGGTCTATGCAAAAATTTGCGTCTCTGGGCAATGTGAGTCTATGGGCAGTATGAGTCTATGGGCAGTGAGAGTCTATGGCGGTGAGAGTCTATGGGCAGTGTGAGTCTATGGGCATTGAGAGTATATGGCAGTGTGAGTCTATGGACAGTAAGAGTCTATGGCAGTGAGAATCTATGGGCAGTGTGAGTCTATGTGCAGTGTGAGTCTATGTGCAGTGTGAGTCTATGGGCAGTGAGAGTCTATGGGCAGTGTTAGTCTATGGGAAGTGAGAGTCTATGGGCAGTGTGAGTCTATGGGCAGTGTGAATCTATGGGCAGTGAGAGTCTATTGGCAGTGTGAGTCTATGGGCAGTGTGAGTCTATGTGCACAGAGCATCTATAGGCAGTGAGGGTCTACGGATAGTGTGTGTCTATGGGCAGTGTGAGTCAATGGGCAGTGAGGGTCTATGGGCAGTGTGAGTCTATGTGCAGTGTGAATCTATGGGCAGTGTGAATATATGGGCAGTGTTGAGTCTATGTGCAGTGTGAGTCTATGGGCAGTGTGAGTCTATGGGCAGTGGGAGTCTATAGGCAGTTTGAGTCTATGGGCAGTGGGAGTCTATGTGTATTGTGAATCTATGGGCGGTGTGAATCGATGGGCAGTCTGAGTCTATGGGCAATTTGCGTCTGTGGGCAGTGTGAGTATATGGGCAGTGTGAGTCTATGGACAGTGTGCGTGCGTGGGCAGTTTCGATGGGCAGTGTGAGTCTATAGCAGGGAGCGTCGATGTGCAGTGTGAGTCTATGGACAGTGTGCATCTATGGGCAGTGTTGAGGCTATGTGCAGTGTGAGTCTATAGGCAGTGTGAGTCTATGGGCAGTGTGAGTCTATGTGCAGTGTGAGTCTATGGGCGGTGTGAATCGATGGGCAGTGTGAGTCTATGGGCAATTTGCGTCTGTGGGCAGTGTGAGTATATGGGCAGTGTGAGTCTATGGACAGTGTGCGTGCGTGGGCAGTTTCGATGGGCAGTGTGAGTCTATAGCAGGGAGCGTCGATGTGCAGTGTGAGTCTATGGACAGTGTGCATCTATGGGCAGTGTTGAGGCTATGTGCAGTGTGAGTCTATAGGCAGTGTGAGTCTATGGGCAGTGTGAGTCTATGTGCAGTGTGAGTCTATGGGCGGTGTGAATCGATGGGCAGTGTGAGTCTATGGGCAATTTGCGTCTGTGGGCATTGTAAGTCTATGGGTAGTGTGCGTCCGTGGGCAGTTCGATGGACAGTGTGAGTCTATTCAGGGCGCGTCTATGGGCAGTGTGAATCTATGGGCAGTGCAACTCTATGGGCAGTTCGAGTCTATGAGCAGTGCGAGTCAATGGTAGTGTGAGTCTATGGGCAGTGTGAGTTTATGGGCAGTGTGAGTCTATGGGCAATGTGCGTCTGTGGGCAGTGTGAGTATATGGGCAGTGTGAGTCTTTGTGCATTGTGAGTCTATGTGCAGTGTGAATCTTTTGGCAGTTTGAGTCTATGGGCAGTGAGAGTCTATGGCAATGTGAGGCTATGGGCAGTGAGAGTATATGGCCAGTGTGAGTCTATGGACAATAAGAGTCTATGGGCAGTTTGAGTCAATGGTCAGTGAGTGTATATGTCCAGTGAGAGGCTATGGCAGTGACAGTCTATGGCAGTGAGAGTCTATGGCAGTGAGAGTATATGGCAGTGTGAGTCTATGGCAGTGTAAGTCTATGGCATTAAGAGTCTATAGGCAGTGAGTGTCTATGGCAGTGATAGTCTATGGGCAGTGAGAGTCTATGGGCAGTGAGAGTCTATGGGCAGTGAGATTCTATGGCAATGTAAGTCTATGGCAGTGTGAGTCTATGGCAGTGTTAGTCTATGGCTGTGTGAATCTATGGGCAGTGCGAGTCTATGGGCAGTGAGTGTCTATGGGCAGTATAAGTCTATAGGCAGTGTGAGTCTGTGGGTAGTGTGAGTCTATGGGCAGTGTAAATCTTTGTGCAGTAAGCGTCTATGGGCAGTGTGAGTTTATGTGCAGTGAGAGTCTATGTGCAGTGTGAGTTTATGTGCAGTAGGAGTCTATGGGCTTTGTTCGTCTATGGGCAGTGTGAGTCTATGGGCAATGCGCGTCTGTGGGCAGTATGAGTCTATGGGCAGTTTGAGTCTATGGGCAGTGTTTGTTTATTTGCAGTGTGAGTCTTTCGGCAGTCTGAATCTATGGGCAGTTTGAGTCTATGGGCAGTGAGAGTCTATGGCAGTGAGTGTCTACGGGCAATGCGTGTCTATGGGCAGTGTGAGTCTATGGGCAGTGAGAGTCTATGGGCAGTGTAAGTCTATGGGCATTGTGCGTCCATGGGCTGTTTCGATGGGCAGTGTGAGTCTATAGTAGTGAGCGTCTATGGGCAGTGTGAGTCTGTGGGTAGTGTGAGTCTATGGGCAGTGTAAATATTTGTGCAGTAAGCGTCTATGGGCAGTGTGAGTCTATGTGCAGTGAGAGTCTATGTGCAGTGTGAGTCTATGTGCAGTGGGAGTCTATGGGCAGTGTGCGTCTATGGGCAGTGTGAGTCTATGGGCAATGTTCGTCTGTGGGCAGTGTGAGTCTATGGGCAGTGTGAGTCTATGGGCAGTGTTTGTCTATTTGCAGTGTGAGACTTTCGGCAGTCTGAATCTATGGGCAGTTTGAGTCTAAGGGCAGTGAGGGTCTATGGCAGTGTGAGTCTATGGGCATTGAGAGTCTATGGGCAGTGCGAGTCTATGGGCAGTGAGAGTCTATGGCAGTGAGAGTCTACGGGCAATGCGTGTCTATGGGCAGTGTGAGTCTATGGCAGTGAGCGTTTCCGGGTAGTGAGAGTCTATGGGCAGTGAGAGTCTATGTGCAGTGAGAATCTATGTGCAGTATGAGTCTATGTGCAGTGGGAGTCTATGGGCAGTGAGAGTCTATGTGCAGTGAGAGTCTATGTGCATTGTGAGTCTATGTGCAGTAGGAGTCTATGGGCAGTGTGAGTCTATGCGCAGCGTGAGTCTATGGGCAATGTGCGTCTGTGGGCAGTGTGAGTCTATGGGCAGTGTCAGTCTATGTGCAGTTTGTGTCTATGGGCAGTGTGAATCTATGGGCAGTGAGAGTCTACGGATAGTGTCTGTCTATGGGCAGTGTGAGTCTATGGGCAGTGTGAGTCTATGTGCAGTGTGAATCTATGGGCAGTGTGAATATATGGGCAGTGTTGAGTCTATGTGCAGTGTGAGTCTATGGGCAGTGGGAGTCTATGGGCAGTGGGAGTCTGTGTATTGTGAATCTATGGGCGGTGTGAATCGATGGGCAGTGTGAGTCTATGGGCAGTGAGTGTTTATGGGCAGTGTAAGTCCATGGCAGTGAGAGTATATGGACAGTGTTTGTCTATGTGCAGTGTGAGTCTATGGGCAATGTGAGTCTATGTGCAGTGTGAATTTATGGGCAGTGAGAGTCTATGGCAGTGAGAGTCTATGGGCAGTGTGAGTCTATGGACATTGAGAGTATATGGCAGTGTGAGTCTATGGACAGTAAGAGTCTATGGCAGTGAGAATCTATGGGCAGTGTGAGTCTATGTGCAGTGTGAGTCTATGTGCAGTGTGAGTCTATGGGCAGTGAGAGTCTATGGGCAGTGTTAGTCTATGGGAAGTGAGAGTCTATGGGCAGTGTAAGTCTATGTGCAGTGTGAATCTATGGGCAGTGAGAGTCTATTGGCAGTGTGAGTCTATGGGCAGTGTGAGTCTATGTGCACAGAGCATCTATAGGCAGTGAGAGTCTACGGATAGTGTGTGTCTATGGGCAGTGTGAGTCTATGGGCAGTGAGAGTCTATGGGCAGTGTGAGTCTATGTGCAGTGTGAATCTATGGGCAGTGTGAATATATGGGCAGTGTTGAGTCTATGTGCAGTGTGAGTCTATGGGCAGTGTGAGTCTATGGGCAGTGGGAGTCTATTGGCAGTGTGAGTCTATGGGCAGTGTGAGTCTATGTGCAGTGTGTGTCTATGGGCGGTGTGAATCGATGGGCAGTGTGAGTCTATGGGCAATTTGCGTCTGTGGGCATTGTAAGTCTATGGGTAGTGTGCGTCCTTGGGCAGTTCGATGGACAGTGTGAGTCTATTCAGGGAGCGTCTATGGGCAGTGTGAATCTATGGTCAGTGCAACTCTATGGGCAGTTTGAGTCTATGGGCAGTGAGAGTCAATGGTAGTGTGAGTCTATGGGCAGTGAGAGTCTATGGGCAGTGTGAGTCTATGGGCAGTGTGAGTTTATGGGCAGTGTGAGTCTATGGGCAATGTGCGTCTGTGGGCAGGTTGAGTCTATGGGCAGTGTGAGTTTATGGGCAGTGTGAGTATATGGGCAGTGTGAGTCTTTGTGCAGTGTGAGACTATGTGCAGTGTGAATCTTTTGGCAGTTTGAGTCTATGGGCAGTGAGAGTCTATGGCAATGTGAGGCTGTGGGCAGTGAGAGGCTATGGCCAGTGTGAGTCTATGGACAATAAGAGTCTATGGGCAGTGTGAGTCAATGGTCAGTGAGTGTATATGTCCAGTGAGAGCCTATGGCAGTGACAGTCTATGGCAGTGAGACTTCTATGGCAGTGAGAGTATATGGCAGTGTGAGTCTATGGCAGTGTGAGTCTATGGCATTAAGAGTCTATAGGCAGTGAGAGTCTATGGGCAGTGAGAGTCTATGGCAATGTAAGTCTATGGCAGTGTGAGTCTATGGCAGTGTTAGTCTATGGCAGTGTAAATCTTTGTGCAGTAAGCGTCTATGGGCAGTGTGAGTCTATGTGCAGTGAGAGTCTATGTGCAGTGTGAGTTTATGTGCAGTAGGAGTCTATGGGCTTTGTGCGTCTATGGGCAGTGTGAGTCTATGGGCAATGTGCGTCTGTGGGCAGTGTGAGTCTATGGGCAGTGTTTGTCTATTTGCAGTGTGAGTCTTTCGGCAGTCTGAATCTATGGGCAGTTTGAGTCTATGGGCAGTGAGAGTCTATGGCAGTGAGTGTCTACGGGCAATGCGTGTCTATGGGCAGTGTGAGTCTATGGGCAGTGAGAGTCTATGGGCAGTGTAAGTCTATGGGCAGTGAGCGTCTATGGGCAGTGTGAGTCTGTGGGTAGTGTGAGTCTATGGGCAGTGTAAATCTTTGTGCAGTAAGCGTCTATGGGCAGTGTGAGTCTATGTGCAGTGAGAGTCTATGTGCAGTGTGAGTCTATGTGCAGTGGGAGTCTATGGGCAGTGTGCGTCTATGGGCAGTGTGAGTCTATGGGCAATGTTCGTCTGTGGGCAGTGTGAGTCTATGGGCAGTGTGAGTCTATGGGCAGTGTTTGTCTATTTGCAGTGTGAGTCTTTCGGCAGTCTGAATCTATGGGCAGTTTGAGTCTATGGGCAGTGAGGATCTATGGCAGTGTGAGTCTATGGGCATTGAGAGTCTATGGGCAGTGCGAGTCTATGGGCAGTGAGAGTCTATGGCAGTGAGAGTCTACGGGCAATGCATGTCTATGGGCAGTGTGAGTCTATGGCTGTGAGCGTTTCCGGGTAGTGAGAGTCTATGGGCAGTGAGAGTCTATGTGCAGTGAGAGTCTATGTGCAGTATGAGTCTATGTGCAGTGGGAGTCTATGGGCAGTGAGAGTCTATGTGCAGTGAGAGTCTCTGTGCATTGTGAGTCTATGTGCAGTAGGAGTCTATGGGCAGTGTGAGTCTATGGGCAGCGTGAGTCTATGGGCAATGTGCATCTGTGGGCAGTGTGAGTCTATGGGTAGTGTCAGTCTATATGCAGTTTGAGTCTATGGGCAGTGTGAATCTATGGGCAGTGAGAGTCTACGGATAGTGTCTGTCTATGGGCAGTGTGAGTCTATGGGCAGTGAGAGTCTATGGGCAGTGTGAGTGTATGTGCAGTGTGAATATATGGGCAGTGTGAATATATGGGCAGTGTTGAGTCTATGTGCAGTGTGAGTCTATGGTCAGTGGGAGTCTATGGGCAGTGGGAGTCTATGTGTATTGTGAATCTATGGGCGGTGTGAATCCATGGGCAGTGTGAGTCTATGGGCATTGAGTGTTTATGGGCAGTGTAAGTCTATGGCAGTGAGAGTGTATGGACAGTGTTTGTCTATGTGCAGTGTGAGTCTATGGGCTGTGAGAGCCTATGGCAGTGAAAGTCTATGGGCAATGAGAGTCTTTGGACAGTGTTTGTCTATGTGCATTGGGAGTCTATGGGCAGTGTGACTCTATGTGCAGTGTGAGTCTATGGGCAGTGTGAGTCTATGTGCAGTGTGAATTTATGGGCAGTGAGAGTCTATTTCTAGTGTGAGTCTATGGGCCGTGTGGGTCTATGGGCAGTGTGAATCTATGGGCAGTGTTGAGTCTATGGGCAGTTTGAGTCTATGGTTAGTGATTGTCTATGTGCATGGTGAGCCTATGGGCAATGTGCGTCTGTGGGTAGTGTGAGTCTATGGTTAGTGTTGGTTTATGGGCAGTGAGAGTCTGTGTGCAGTGTGAGTCTATGGGCAGTATGAATCTATGGGCAGTGTAAGTGTGTTTGCAGTGTGAGTCTCTGCGCAGTGTGAATCTACGGGCAGTTTGGTTATATGGGCAGTGTGAATCTATGGGCAGTGCGAGTGTATGGGGAGTGTGAGTCAATGGGTACTGTGAGTATATGTGCAGTGTGAGTCTATGGGCAATGTGCGTCTGTGGGCAGTGTGGGTGTATGGGCAGTGTGAGTCTATGTAAAAATTTGCGTCTCTGGGCAGTGTGAGTCTATGGGCAGTATGAGTCTATGGGCAGTGAGAGTCTATGGCAGTGAGAGTCTATGGGCAGTGTGAGTCTATGGGCATTGAGAGTATATGGCAGTGTGAGTCTATGGGCAGTGAGAGTCTATGGGCAGTGTGAGTCTATGTTCAGTGTGAATCTATGGGCAGTGTGAATATATGGGCAGAGTTGAGTCTATGTGCAGTGTGAGTCTATGGGCAGTGTGAGTCTATGGGCAGTGGGAGTCTATAGGCAGTGTGAGTCTATGGGCAGTGTGAGTCTATGTGCAGTGTGAGTCTATGGGCGGTGTGAATCGATGGGTAGTGTGAGTCTATGGTCAATTTGCGTCTGTGGGCATTGTAAGTCTATGGGTAGTGTGCGTCCGTGGGCAGTTCGATGGACAGTGTGAGTCTATTCAGGGAGCGTCTATGGGCAGTGTGAATCTATGGGCAGTGCAACTCTATGGGCAGTTTGAGTCTATGGGCAGTGAGGGTCTATGGCAGTGAGAGTCTATGGGCATTGTGAGTCTATGTGCATTGAGAGTATATGGCAGTGTGAGTCTATGGACAGTAAGAGTATATGGCAGTGAGAATCTATGGGCAGTGTGAGTCTTTGTGCAGTGTGAGTCTATGGGCAGTGTGAGTCTATGTGCAGTGTGAATTTATGGGCAGTGAGAGTCTATGGGTAGTGTTTGTCTATGTGCATGGTGAGCCTATGGGCAGTGTAAGTGTGTGGGCAGTGTGAGTCTCTGCGCAGTGTGAATCTACGGGCAGTTTGAGTATATCGGCAGTGTGAATCTATGGGCAGTGGGAGTGTATGGGGAGTTTGAGTCAATGGGCATTGTGAGTATATGTGCAGTGTGAGTCTATGGGCAATGTGCGTCTGTGGGCAGTGTGGGTCTATGTAAAAATTTGCGTCTCTGGGCAATGTGAGTCTATGGGCAGTATGAGTCTATGGGCAGTGAGAGTCTATGGCAGTGAGAGTCTATGGGCAGTGTGAGTCTATGGGCATTGAGAGTATATGGCAGTGTGAGTCTATGGACAGTAAGAGTCTATGGCAGTGAGAATCTATGGGCAGTGTGAGTCTATGTGCAGTGTGAGTCTATGTGCAGTGTGAGTCTATGGGCAGTGAGAGTCTATGGGCAGTGTTAGTCTATGGGAAGTGAGAGTCTATGGGCAGTGTGAGTCTATGGGCAGTGTGAATCTATGGGCAGTGAGAGTCTATTGGCAGTGTGAGTCTATGGGCAGTGTGAGTCTATGTGCAGAGAGCATCTATAGGCAGTGAGAGTCTACGGATAGTGTGTGTCTATGGGCAGTGTGAGTCTATGGGCAGTGAGAGTCTATGGGCAGTGTGAGTCTATGTTCAGTGTGAATCTATGGGCAGTGTGAATATATGGGCAGAGTTGAGTCTATGTGCAGTGTGAGTCTATGGGCAGTGTGAGTCTATGGGCAGTGGGAGTCTATAGGGAGTGTGAGTCTATGGGCAGTGTGAGTCTATGTGTAGTGTGAGTCTATGGTCAATTTGCATCTGTGGGTATTGTAAGTCTATGGGTAGTGTGCGTCCGTGGGCAGATCGATGGACAGTGTGAGTCTATTCAGGGAGCGTCTATGGGCAGTGTGAATCTATGGGCAGTGCAACTCTATGGGCAGTTTGAGTCTATGGGCAGTGAGAGTCTATGGCAGTGAGAGTCTATGGGCATTGTGAGTCTATGTGCATTGAGAGTATATGGCAGTGTGAGTCTATGGACAGTAAGAGTATATGGCAGTGAGAATCTATGGGCAGTGTGAGTCTTTGTGCAGTGTGAGTCTATGTGCAGTGTGAGTCTACGGGCAGTGAGCGTCTATGGGCAGTGTTAGTATATGGGAAGTGAGAGTCTATGGGCAGTGTGAGTCTATGGGCAGTGTGAATCTATGGGCAGTGAGAGTCTATTGGCAGTGTGAGTCTATGTGCAGTGTGAGTCTATGGGCAGTGTGAGTCTATGTGCAGTGTGAATTTATGGGCAGTGAGAGTCTATGGGTAGTGTTTGTCTATGTGCATGGTGAGCCTATGGGCAATGTGCATCTGTGGGTAGTGTGAGTCTATGGTTAGTGTGGATTTATGGGCAGTGAGAGTCTGTGTGCAGTGTGAGTCTATGGGCAGTATGAATCTATGGGCAGTGTAAGTGTGTGGGCAGTGTGAGTCTCTGCGCAGTGTGAATCTACGGGCAGTTTGAGTATATGGGCAGTGTGAATCTATGGGCAGTGCGAGTGTATGGGGAGTTTGAGTCAATGGGCACTGTGAGTATATGTGCAGTGTGAGTCTATGGGCAATGTGCGTCTGTGGGCAGTGTGGGTCTATGGGCAGTGTGAGTCTATGTAAAAATTTGCGTCTCTGGGCAGTGTGAGTCTATGGGCAGTATGAGTCTATGGGCAGTGAGAGTCTATGGCAGTGAGAGTCTATGGGCAGCGTGAGTCTATGGGCAATGTGCGTCTGTGGGCAGTGTGAGTCTATGGGCAGTGTCAGTCTATGTGCAGTATGAGTCTATGGGCAGTGAGAGTCTATGGCAGTGAGAGTCTATGGGCAGTGTGAGTCTATGGGCATTGAGAGTATATGGCAGTGTGAGTCTATGGACAGTAAGAGTCTATGGCAGTGAGAATCTATGGGCAGTGTGAGTCTATGTGCAGTGTGAGTCTATGTGCAGTGTGAGTCTATGGGCAGTGAGAGTCTATGGGCAGTGTTAGTCTATGGGAAGTGAGAGTCTATGGGCAGTGTGAGTCTATGGGCAGTGTGAATCTATGGGCAGTGAGAGTCTATTGGCAGTGTGAGTCTATGGGCAGTGTGAGTCTATGTGCAGAGAGCATCTATAGGCAGTGAGAGTCTACGGATAGTGTGTGTCTATGGGCAGTGTGAGTCTATGGGCAGTGAGAGTCTATGGGCAGTGTGAGTCTATGTTCAGTGTGAATCTATGGGCAGTGTGAATATATGGGCAGAGTTGAGTCTATGTGCAGTGTGAGTCTATGGGCAGTGTGAGTCTATGGGCAGTGGGAGTCTATAGGCAGTGTGAGTCTATGGGCAGTGTGAGTCTATGTGCAGTGTGAGTCTATGGGCGGTGTGAATCGATGGGTAGTGTGAGTCTATGGTCAATTTGCGTCTGTGGGCATTGTAAGTCTATGGGTAGTGTGCGTCCGTGGGCAGTTCGATGGACAGTGTGAGTCTATTCAGGGAGCGTCTATGGGCAGTGTGAATCTATGGGCAGTGCAACTCTATGGGCAGTTTGAGTCTATGGGCAGTGAGAGTCTATGGCAGTGAGAGTCTATGGGCATTGTGAGTCTATGTGCATTGAGAGTATATGGCAGTGTGAGTCTATGGACAGTAAGAGTATATGGCAGTGAGAATCTATGGGCAGTGTGAGTCTTTGTGCAGTGTGAGTCTATGTGCAGTGTGAGTCTATGGGCAGTGAGAGTCTATGGGCAGTGTTAGTATATGGGAAGTGAGAGTCTATGGGCAGTGTGAGTCTATGGGCAGTGTGAATCTATGGGCAGTGAGAGTCTATTGGCAGTGTGAGTCTATGTGCAGAGTGAGTCTATGGGCAGTGTGAGTCTATGTGCAGTGTGAATTTATGGGCAGTGAGAGTCTATGGGTAGTGTTTGTCTATGTGCATGGTGAGCCTATGGGCAATGTGCGTCTGTGGGTAGTGTGAGTCTATGGTTTGTGTGGATTTATGGGCAGTGAGAGTCTGTGTGCAGTGTGAGTCTATGGGCAGTATGAATCTATGGGCAGTGTAAGTGTGTGGGCAGTGTGAGTCTCTGCGCAGTGTGAATCTACGGGCAGTTTGAGTATATGGGCAGTGTGAATCTATGGGCAGTGCGAGTGTATGGGGAGTTTGAGTCAATGGGCACTGTGAGTATATGTGCAGTGTGAGTCTATGGGCAATGTGCGTCTGTGGGCAGTGTGGGTCTATGGGCAGTGTGAGTCTATGTAAAAATTTGCGTCTCAGGGCAGTGTGAGTCTATGGGCAGTATGAGTCTATGGACAGTAAGAGTCTATGGCAGTGAGAATCTATGGGCAGTGTGAGTCTATGTGCAGTGTGAGTCTATGTGCAGTGTGAGTCTATTGGCAGTGAGAGTCTATGGGCAGTGTTAGTTTATGGTAAGTGAGAGTCTATGGGCAGTGTGAGTCTATGGCCAGTGTGAATCTATGGGCAGTGAGAGTCTATTGGCAGTGTGAGTCTATGGGCAGTGTGAGTCTATGTGCAGAGTGCATCTCTAGGCAGTGAGAGTCTACGTATAGTGTGTGTCTATGGGCAGTGTGAGTCTATGGGCAGTGAGGGTCTATGGGCAGTGTGAGTCTATGTGCAGTGTGAATCTATGGGCAGTGTGAATATATGGGCAGTGTTGAGTCTATGTGCAGTGTGAGTCTATGGGCAGTGTGAGTCTATGGGCAGTGGGAGTCTATAGGCAGTGTGAGTCTATGGGCAGTGTGAGTCTATGTGCAGTGTGAGTCTATGGGCAATTTGCGTCTGTGGGCATTGTAAGTCTATGGGTAGCGTGCGTCCTTGGGCAGTTCGATGGACAGTGTGAGTCTATTCAGGGCGCGTCTATGGGCAGTGTGAATCTATGGGCAGTGCAACTCTATGGGCAGTTTGAGTCTATGGGCAGTGAGAGTCAATGGGCAGTGTGAGTCTATGGGCAGTTTGAGTTTATGGGCAGTGTGAGCTTATCGGCAATGTGCGTCTGTGGGCAGTGTGAGTATATGGGCAGTGTGAGTCTTTGTGCAGTGTGAGTCTATGTGCAGTGTGAATCTTTTGGCAGTTTGAGTCTATGGGCAGTGAGAGTCTATGGCAATGTGAGGCTATGGGCAGTGAGAGTCTATGGCCAGTGTGAGTCTATGGACAATAAGAGTCTATGGGCAGTGTGTGTCAATGGTCAGTGAGTGTATATATCCAGTGAGAGCCTATGGCAGTGACAGTCTATGGCAGTGAGACTTCTATGGCAGTGAGGGTATATGGCAGTGTGAGTCTATGGCAGTGTGAGTCTATGGCATTAAGAGTCTATAGACAGTGAGTGTCTATGGCAGTGATAGACTATGGGCAGTGAGAGTCTATGGGCAGTGAATGTCTATGGGCAGTGAGAGTCTATGGCAATGTAAGTCTATGGCAGTGTGAGTCTATGGCAGTGTTAATCTATGGCAGTGTGAGTCTATGGGCAGTGCGAGTCTATGGGCAGTGAGTGTCTATGGGCAGTGTAAGTCTATGGGCAATGAGAGTCTATGGACAGTGTTTGTCTATGTGCAGTGGGAGTCTATGGGCAGTGTGAGTCTATGTGCAGTGTGAGTCTATGGGCAGTGAGTCTATGTGCAGTGTGAATTTATGGGCAGTGAGAGTCTATTTCTAGTGTGAGTCTATGGGCCGTGTGGGTCTATGGGCAGTGTGAATCTATGGGCAGTGTGAATATATGGGCAGTGTTGAGTCTATGTGCAGTGTGAGTCTATGGGCAGTGGGAGTCTATGGGCAGTGGGAGTCTATGTGCAATGAGAGTCTATGGACAGTGTTTGTCTGTGTGCAGTGGGAGTCTATGGGCAGTGTGAGTCTATGTGCAGTGTGAGTCTATGGGCAGTGTGAGTCTATGTGCAGTGTGAATTTATGGGCAGTGAGAGTCTATTTCTAGTGTGAGTCTATGGGCGTGTGGGTCTATGGGCAGTGTGAATCTATGGGCAGTGTTGAGTCTATGGGCAGTTTGAGTCTATGGTTAGTGATTGTCTATGTGCATGGTGAGCCTATGGGCAATGTGCGTCTGTGGGTAGTGTGAGTCTATGGTTAGTGTGGGTTTATGGGCAGTGAGAGTCTGTGTGCAGTGTGAGTCTATGGACAGTATGAATCTATGGGCAGTGTAAGTGTGTTTGCAGTGTGAGTCTCTGTGCAGTGTGAATCTATGGGCAGTTTGAGTATATGGGCAGTGTGAATCTATGGGCAGTGCGAGTGTATGGGGAGTGTGAGTCATTGGGCACTGTGAGTATATGTGCAGTGTGAGTCTATGGGCAATGTGCGTCTGTGGGCAGTGTGGGTCTATGGGCAGTGTGAGTCTATGTAAAAATGTGCGTCTCTGGGCAGTGTGAGTCTATGGGCAGTATGAGTCTATGGGCAGTGAGAGTCTATGGCAGTGAGAGTCTATGGGCAGTGTGAGTCTATGGGCATTGAGAGTATACGGCAGTGTGAGTCTATGGACAGTAAGAGTCTATGGCAGTGAGAATCTATGGGCAGTGTGAGTCTATGTGCAGTGTGAGTCTATGTGCAGTGTGAGTCTATGGGCAGTGAGAGTCTATGGGCAGTGTTAGTCTATGGGAAGTGAGAGTCTATGGGCAGTGTGAGTCTATGGGCAGTGTGAATATATGGGCAGTGAGGGTCTATTGGCAGTGTGAGTCTATGGGCAGTGTGAGTCTATGTGCAGAGAGCATCTATAGGCAGTGAGGGTCTACGGATAGTGTGTGTCTATGGGCAGTGTGAGTCTATGGGCAGTGAGAGTCTATGGGCAGTGTGAGTCTATGTGCAGTGTGAATCTATGGGCAGTGGGAATATATGGGCAGTGTTGAGTCTATGTGCAGTGTGAGTCTATGTGCAGTGTGAATCTATGGGCAGTGTGAATCTATGGGCAGTGTTGAGCCTATGGGCAGTTTGAGTCTATGGGCAGTGAGTGTCTATGGGCAGTGTAAGTCTATGGGCAGTGTGAGTCTGTGGGTAGTGTGAGTCTATGGGCAGTGTAAATCTTTTTGCAGTAAGCGTCTATGGGCAGTGTGAGTCTATGGCAGTGAGCGTCTACGGGTAGTGAGAGTCTATGGGCAGTGAGAGTCTATGTGGAGTATGAGTCTATGTGCAGTGGGAGTCTATGGGCAGTGAGAGTCTATGTGCAGTGAGTGTCTATGTGCAGTATGAGTCTATGTGCATTGTGAGTCTCGGTGCAGTAGGAGTCTATGGGCAGTGTGAGTCTATGGGCAATGTGCGTCTGTGGGCAGTGTGAGTCTATGGGCAGTGTCAGTCTATGTGAAGTGTGAGTCTATGGGCAGTGTGCGTCTATGTGCAGTGTGAATTTATGGGCAGTGAGAGTCTATTTCTAGTGTGAGTCTATGGGCCGTGTGGGTCTATGGGCAGTGTGAATCTATGGGCAGTGTTGAGCCTATGGGCAGTTTGAGTCTATGGGCAGTGAGGGTCTATGGGCAGTGTAAGTCTATGGGCAGTGTGAGTCTGTGGGTAGTGTGAGTCTATGGGCAGTGTTAATCTTTGTGCAGTAAGCGTCTATGGGCAGTGTGAGTCTATGTGCAGTGAGAGTCTATGTGCAGTGTGAGTTTATGTGCAGTAGGAGTCTATGGGCTTTGTGCGTCTATGGGCAGTGTGAGTCTATGGGCAATGTGCGTCTGTGGGCAGTGTGGGTCTATGGCAGTGTGAGTCTATGGGCAGTGAAAGTTTATGGCAGTGTGAGTCTATTGGCAGTGAGAGTCTATGGGCAGTGCGAGTCTATGGGCAGTGAGAGTCTATGGCAGTGAGTGTCTACGGGCAATGCGTGTCTATGGGCAGTGTGAGTCTATGGCAGTGAGCGTCTACGGGTAGTGAGAGTCTATGTGCAGTATGAGTCTATGTGCATTGTGAGTCTATGTGCAGTAGGAGTCTATGGGCAGTGTGAGTCTATGGGCAGCGTGAGTCTATGGGCAATGTGCGTCTGTGGGCAGTGTGAGTCTATGGGCAGTGTCAGTCTATGTGCAGTTTGAGTCTATGGGCAGTGTGAATCTATGGGCAGTGAGAGTCTACGGATAGTGTGTGTCTATGGGCAGTGTGAGTCTATGGGCAGTGAGAGTCTCTGGGCAGTGTGAGTCTATGTGCAGTGTGAATCTATGGGCAGTGTGAATATATGTGCAGTGTGAATTTATGGGCAGTGAGAGTCTATTTCTAGTGTGAGTCTATGGGCCGTGTGGGTCTATGGGCAGTGTGAATCTATGGGCAGTGTTGAGCCTATGGGCAGTGTGAGTCTATGGACAGTGAGTGTCTATGGGCAGTGTAAGTCTTTGGGCAGTGTGAGTCTGTGGGTAGTGTGAGTCTATGGGCAGTGTAAATCTTTGTGCAGTAAACGTCTATGGGCAGTGTGAGTCTATGTGCAGTGAGAGTCTATGTGCAGTGTGAGTTTATGTGCAGTAGGAGTCTATGGGCTTTGTGCGTCTATGGGCAGTGTGAGTCTATGGGCAATGTGCGTCTGTGGGCAGTGTGAGTCTATGGGAAGTGTGAGTCTATGGGCAGTGTTTGTCTATTTGCAGTGTGAGTCTTTCGGCAGTCTGAATCTATGGGCAGTTTGAGTCTATGGGCAGTGAAAGTTTATGGCAGTGTGAGTCTATTGGCAGTGAAAGTCTATGGGCAGTGCGAGTCTATGGGCAGTGAGAGTCTATGGTAGTGAGTGTCTACGGGCAATGCGTGTCTATGGGCAGTGTGAGTCTATGGCAGTGAGCGTCTACGGGTAGTGAGAGTCTATGTGCAGTATGAGTCTATGTGCATTGTGAGTCTATGTGCAGTAGGAGTCTATGGGCAGTGTGAGTCTATGGGCAGCGTGAGTCTATGGGCAATGTGCGTCTGTGGGCAGTGTGAGTCTATGGGCAGTGTCAGTCTATGTGCAGTTTGAGTCTATGGGCAGTGTGAATCTATGGGCAGTGAGAGTCTACGGATAGTGTGTGTCTATGGGCAGTGTGAGTCTATGGGCAGTGAGAGTCTCTGGGCAGTGTGAGTCTATGTGCAGTGTGAATCTATGGGCAGTGTGAATATATGTGCAGTGTGAATTTATGGGCAGTGAGAGTCTATTTCTAGTGTGAGTCTATGGGCCGTGTGGGTCTATGGGCAGTGTGAATCTATGGGCAGTGTTGAGCCTATGGGCAGTTTGAGTCTATGGGCAGTGAGTGTCTATGGGCAGTGTAAGTCTTTGGGCAGTGTGAGTCTGTGGGTAGTGTGAGTCTATGGGCAGTGTAAATCTTTGTGCAGTAAGCGTCTATGGGCAGTGTGAGTCTATGTGCAGTGAGAGTCTATGTGCAGTGTGAGTTTATGTGAAGTAGGAGTCTATGGGCTTTGTGCGTCTATGGGCAG
Source organism: Petromyzon marinus (assembly GCF_048934315.1). Taxonomy (NCBI): domain Eukaryota; kingdom Metazoa; phylum Chordata; class Hyperoartia; order Petromyzontiformes; family Petromyzontidae; genus Petromyzon; species Petromyzon marinus. The sequence goes on from NC_133722.1 coordinate 7,613,020, forward strand.
TGTGAGTCTATGGGCAATGTGCGTCTGTGGGCAGTGTGAGTCTATGGGAAGTGTGAGTCTATGGGCAGTGTTTGTCTATTTGCAGTGTGAGTCTTTCGGCAGTCTGAATCTATGGGCAGTTTGAGTCTATGGGCAGTGAAAGTTTATGGCAGTGTGAGTCTATTGGCAGTGAAAGTCTATGGGCAGTGCGAGTCTATGGGCAGTGAGAGTCTATGGTAGTGAGTGTCTACGGGCAATGCGTGTCTATGGGCAGTGTGAGTCTATGGCAGTGAGCGTCTACGGGTAGTGAGAGTCTATGTGCAGTAGGAGTCTATGGGCAGTGTGAGTCTATGGGCAGCGTGAGTCTATGGGCAATGTGCGTCTGTGGGCAGTGTGAGTCTATGGGCAGTGTCAGTCTATGTGCAGTTTGAGTCTATGGGCAGTGTGAATCTATGGGCAGTGAGAGTCTACGGATAGTGTGTGTCTATGGGCAGTGTGAGTCTATGGGCAGTGAGAGTCTCTGGGCAGTGTGAGTCTATGTGCAGTGTGAATCTATGGGCAGTGTGAATATATGGGCAGTGTTGAGTCTATGTGCAGTGTGAGTCTATGGGCAGTGGGAGTCTATGGGCAGTGGGAGTCTATGTGTATTGTGAATCTATGGGTGGTGTGAATCGATGGGCAGTGTGAGTCTATGGGCAATTTGCGTCTTTGGGCAGTGTGAGTCTATGGGCAGTGTGAGTCTATGGGCAGTGTGCGTGCGTGGGCAGTTTCGATGGGCAGTGTGAGTCTATAGCAGGGAGCGTCGATGTGCAGCGTGAGTCTATGGGCAGTGTGAATCCATGGGCAGTGTTGAGGCTATGTGCAGTGTGAGTCTATAGGCAGTGTGAGTCTATGGGCAGTGTGAGTCTGTGTGCAGTGTGAGTCTATGGGCGGTGTGAATCGATGGGCAGTGTGAGTCTATGGGCGGTGTGAATCGATAGGCAGTGTGATTCTATGGGCAGTGTGAGTCTATGTGCAGTGTGAGTCTATGGGCAGTGTGAGTCTATGTGCAGTGTGAGTCTATGGGCAATTTGCGTCTGTGGGCATTGTAAGTCTATGGGTAGTGTGCGTCCTTGGGCAGTTCGATTGACAGTGTGAGTCTATTCAGGGAGCGTCTATGGGCAGTGTGAATCTATGGGCAGTGTAACTCTATGGGCAGTTTGAGTCTAAGGGCAGTGCAACTCTATGGGCAGTTTGAGTCTATGGGCAGTGAGAGTCAATGGTAGTGTGAGTCTATGGGCAGTGAGAGTCTATGGGCAGTGTGAGTCTATGGGCAGTGTGAGTTTATGGGCAGTGTGAGTCTATGGGCAATGTGCGTCTGTGGGCAGTGTGAGTATATGGGCAGTGTGAGTCTTTGTGCAGTGTGAGTCTATGTGCAGTGTGAATCTTTTGGCAGTTTGAGTCTATGGGCAGTGAGAGTCTATGGCAATGTGAGACTATGGGCAATGTGCGTCTGTGGGCAGTGAGAGTCTATGGCAGTGTGAGTCTATGAGCAGTGAGAGTCTATGGGCAGAGCGAGTCTATGGGCAGTGAGAGTCTATGGCAGTGAGAGTCTACGGGCATTGCGTGTCTATGGGCAGTGTGAGTCTATGGCAGTGAGAGTCTACGGGTAGTGAGAGTCTATGGGCAGTGAGAGTCTATGTGCAGTGAGAGTCTATGTGCAGTATGAGTCTATGTGCAGTGGAAGTCTATGGGCAGTGAGAGTCTATGTGCAGTGAGAGTCTATGTGCATTGTGAGTCTATGTGCAGTAGGAGTCTATGGGCAGTGTGAGTCTATGGGCAGCGTGAGTCAATGGGCAATGTGCGTCTGTGGGCAGTGTGAGTCTATGGGCAGTGTCAGTCTATGTGCAGTTTGAGTCTATGGACAGTGAGATTCTATGGGCAGTGCGAGTCTATGGGCCGTGAGAATCTGTGGCAGTGAGAGTCTACGGGCAATGCGAGTCTATGGGCAGTGAGAGTCTACGGGCAATGCGAGTCTATGGGCAGTGAGAGTCTATGGCCAGTGTAAGTCTATGGGCAGTGTGCGACCATGGGCAGTTTCGATGGGCAGTGTGAGTCTATAGTAGGAAGCGTCTATGGGCAGTGTGAGTCTGTGGGTAGTGTGAGTCTATGGGCAGTGTAAATCTTTGTGCAGTAAGCGTCTATGGGCAGTGTGAGTCTGTGTGCAGTGAGAGTCTATGTGCAGTGTGAGTCTATGTGCAGTGGGAGTCTATGGGCAGTGTGCGTCTATGGGCAATGTGCGTCTGTGGGCAGTGAGAGTCTATGGCAGTGTGAGTCTATGGGCAGTGAGAGTCTATGGGCAGTGCGAGTCTATGGGCAGTGAGAATCTATGGCATTGAGAGTCTACGGGCAATGCGTGTCTATGGGCAGTGTGAGTCTATGGCAGTGAGAGTCTACGGGTAGTGAGAGTCTATAGGCAGTGAGGGTCTATGTGCAGTGAGAGTCTATGTGCAGTATGAGGCTATGTGCAGTGGGAGTCTATGGACAGTGTGAGTCTTTGGGCAGTGTGAGTCTATGGGCAGTCTGAGTCTATGGGCATTGTGAGTCTATGGGCAGTGTGAGTCTATGTGCATAGTGAATCTATAGGCAGTGAGAGTCTACGGATAGTGTGTTTCTATGGGCAGTGTGAGTCTATGGGCAGTGTGAGTCTATGGGCAGTGGGAGTCTATGTGTATTGTGAATCTATGGGCGGTGTGAATCGATGGGCAGTGTGAGTCTATGGGCAATTTGCGTCTGTGGGCAGTGTGAGTCTATGGGCAGTGTGAGTCTATGGGCAATGTGCGTGCGTGGGCAGTTTCGATGGGCAGTGTGAGTCTATAGCAGGGTGCGTCGATGTGCAGTGTGAGTCTATGGGCAGTGTGAATCTATGGGCAGTGTGAGTCTATGTGCAGTGTGAGTCTATAGGCAGTGTGAGTCTATGGGCAGTGTGAGTCTATGTGCAATGTGAGTCTATGGGCGGTGTGAATCGATGGGCAGTGTGAGTCTATGGGCAATGTGCGTCTGTGGGCAGTGTGAGTCTATGGGCAGTGTGAATCTATGGGCAGTGCAACACTATCGGCAGTGTGAGTCTATGTGCAGTGTACGTCTATGGGCAGTTTGTGTCTATGGGCAGTGAGAGTCAATGGTAGTGTGAGTCTATGGGCAGTGAGAGTCTATGGGGAGTGTGAGTCTATGGGCAGTGTGAGTTTATGGGCAGTGTGAGTCTATGGGCAATGTGCGTCTGTGGGCAGTGTGAGTATATGGGCAGTGTGAGTCTTTGTGCAGTGTGAGTCTATGTGCAGTGTGAATCTATGGGCAGTTTGAGTCTATGGGCAGGGAGAGTCTATGGCAATGTGAGGCTATGGGCAGTGAGGGTCTATGGCCACTGTGAGTCTATGGACAATAAGAGTCTATGGGCAGTGTGAGTCAATGGTCAGTGAGTGTATATGTCCAGTGAGAGCCTATGGCAGTGACAGTCTATGGCAGTGAGAGTCTATGGCAGTGAGAGTATATCGCAGTGTGAGTCTATGGCAGTGTGAGACTATGGCATTAAGAGTCTATAGGCAGTGAGTGTCTATGGCAGTGATAGTCTATGGACAGTGAGAGTCTATGGGCAGTGAAAATCTATGGGCAGAGAGAGTCTATGGCAGTGTAAGTCTATGGCAGTGTCAGTCTATGGCAGTGTTAGTCTATGGCAGTGTGAGTCTATGGGCAGTGCGAGTCTATGGGCAGTGAGTGTCTATGGGCAGTGTAAGTCTATGGGCAGTGTGAGTCTGTGGGTAGTGTGAGTCTATGGGCAGTGTAAATCTTTGTGCAGTAAGCGTCTATGGGCAGTGTGAGTCTATGTGCAGTGAGAGTCTATGTGCAGTGTGAGTTTATGTGCAGTAGGAGTCTATGGGCTTTGTGCGTCTATGGGCAATGTGAGTCTATGGGCAATGTGCGTCTGTGGGCAGAGTGAGTCTATGGGCAGTGTGAGTCTATGGGCAGTGTTTGTCTATTTGCAGTGTGAGTCTTTCGGCAGTCTGAATCTATGGGCAGTTTGAGTCTATGGGCAGTGAGAGTTTATGGCAGTGTGAGTCTATGGGCAGTGAGAGTCTATGGGCAGTGCGAGTCTATGGGCAGTGAGAGTCTATGGGCAGTGTAAGTCTATGGGCAGTGTGCGTCCATGGGCTGTTTCGATGGGCAGTGTGAGTCTATAGTAGGGAGTGTCTATGGGCAGTGTGAGTGTGTGGGTAGTGTGAGTCTATGGGCAGTGTAAATCTTTGTGCAGTAAGCGTCTATGGGCAGTGTGAGTCTATGTGCAGTGAGAGTCTATGTGCAGTGTGAGTCTATGTGCAGTGGGAGTCTATGGGCAGTGTGCGTCTATGGGCAGTGTGAGTCTATGGGCAATGTTCGTCTGTGGGCAGTGTGAGTCTATGGGCAGTGTGAGTCTATGGGCAGTGTTTGTCTATGTGCAGTGTGAGTCTTTCGGCAGTCTGAATCTATGGGCAGTTTGAGTCTATGGGCAGTGAGAGTCTATGGGCAGTGCGAGTTTATGGGCAGTGTGGGTCTATGGCAGTGAGCGTCTACGGGTAGTGAGAGTCTATGGGCAGTGAGAGTCTATGTGCAGTGAGAGTCTATGTGCAGTATGAGTCTCAGTGCAATGTGAGTCTATGTGCAGTAGGAGTCTATGGACAGTGTGAGTCTATGGGCAGCGTGAGTCTATGGGCAATGTGCGTCTGTGGGCAGTGTGAGTCTATGGGCAGTGTCAGTCTATGTGCAGTTTGAGTCTATGGGCAGTGTGAATCTATGGGCAGTTGGAGTCTATGGACAGTGAGAGTCTATGGGCATTGCGAGTCTATGGGCCGTGAGAATCTGTGGCAGTGAGAGTCTAAGGCCAATGCGAGTCAATGGGCAGTGTGAGTCTATGGGCAGTGTGCGTCTGTGGGCAGTGTGAGTCTATGGGCAGTGTGAGTCTATGTGCAGTGTTTGTCTATTTGCAGTGTGAGTCTTTCGGCAGTCTGAATCTATGGGAAGTTTGAGTCTATGGGCAGTGAGAGTCTATGGCAGTGTGAGTCTATGGGCAGTGAGAGTCTATGGGCAGAGCGAGTCTATGGGCAGTGAGAGTATATGGCAGTGAGTGTCTACGGGCAATGCGTGTCTATGGGCAGTGTGAGTCTATGGGCAGTGAGAGTCTATGGGCAGTGTAAGTCTATGGGCAGTGTGCGTGCATGAGCAGTTTCGATGGGCAGTGTGAGTCTATAGTAGGGAGCGTCTATGGGCAGTGTGAGTCTGTGGATAGTGTGAGTCTATGGGCAGTGTAAATCTTTGTGCAGTAAGCGTCTATGGGCAGTGTGAGTCTATGTGCAGTGTGAGTCTTTCGGCTGTCTGAATCTATGGGCAGTTTGAGTCTATGGGCAGTGAGGGTCTATGGGCAGTGCGAGTCTATGGGCAGTGAGAGTCTATGGCAGTGAGAGTCTATGGGCAATGCGTGTCGATGGGCAGTGTGAGTCTATGGCAGTGAGCGTCTACGGGTAGTGAGAGTCTATGGGCAGTGAGAGTCTATGTGCAGTGTGAGTCTATGTGCAGTGGGAGTCTATGGGCAGTGTGCGTCTATGGGCAGTGTGAGTCTATGGGCAATGTTCGTCTGTGGGCAGTGTGAGTCTATGGGCATTGTGAGTCTATGGGCAGTGTTTGTCTATTTGCAATGTGAGTCTTTCGGTAGTCTGAATCTATGGGCAGTTTGAGTCTATGGGCAGTGAGGGTCTATGGCAGTGTGAGTCTATGTGCAGTGGGAGTCTATGGGCAGTGTGCGTCTATGGGCAGTGTGAGTCTTTCGGCAGTCTGAATTTATGGGCAGTTTGAGTCTATGGGAATTGAGAGTCTATGGCAGTGTGAGTCTATGTGCAGTGGGAGTCTATGGGCAGTGTGCGTCTATGGGCAGTGTGAGTATATGGGCAGTGTGCGTCTGTGGGCAGTGTGAGTCTATGGGCAGTTTGAGTCTATGTGCAGTGTTTGTCTATTTGCAGTGTGAGTCTTTCGGCAGTCTGAATCTATGGGAAGTTTGAGTCTATGGGCAGTGAGAGTCTATGGCAGTGTGAGTCTATGGGGAGTGAGAGTCTATGGGCAGAGCGAGTCTATGGGCAGTGAGAGTCTATGGCACTTAGAGTCTACGGGCAATGCGTGTCTATGGGCAGTGTGAGTCTATGGGCAGTGAGAGTCTATGGGCAGTGTAAGTCTATGGGCAGTGTGCGTGCATGGGCTGTTTCGATGGGCAGTGTGAGTCTATAGTAGGGAGCGTCTATGGGCAGTGTGAGTCTGTGGGTAGTGTGAGTCTATGGGCAGTGTAAATCTTTGTGCAGTAAGCGTCTATGGGCAGTGTGAGTCTACGTGCAGTGAGAGTCTATGTGCAGTGTGAGTCTATGTGCAGTGGGAGTCTATGGGCAGTGTGCGTCTATAGGCAGTGTGAGTCTATGGGCAATGTTCGTCTGTGGGCAGTGTGAGTCTATGGGCAGTGTGAGTCTATGGGCAGTGTTTGTCTATTTGCAGTGTGAGTCTTTCGGCAGTCTGAATCTATGGGCAGTTTGAGTCTATGAGCAGTGAGAGTCTATGGCAGTGTGAGTCTATGGGCATTGAGAGTCTATGGGCAGTGCGAGTCTATGGGCAGTGAGAGTCTATGGCAGTGAGAGTCTATGGGCAATGCGTGTCTATGGGCAGTGTGAGTCTATGGCAGTGAGCGTCTACGGGTAGTGAGAGTCTATGGGCAGTGAGGGTCTATGTGCAGTGAGAGTCTATGTGCAGTATGAGTCTATGGGCAGCGTGAGTCTATGGGCAATGTGCGTCTATGGGCAGTGTGAGTCTATGGGCAGTGTCAGTCTATGTGCAGTTTGAGTCTATGGGCAGTGTGAATCTATGGGCAGTTTGAGTCTATGGACAGTGAGAGTCTATGGGCCGTGAGAATCTGTGGCAGTGAGAGTCTACGGCCAATGCGATTCAATGGGCAGTGAGAGTCTATGGGCAGTGTAAGTCTATGGGCAGTGTACGTCCATGGGCAGTTTCGATGGCCAGTGTGAGTCTATAGTAGGAAGCGTCTATGGGAAGTGTGAGTCTGTGGGTAGTGTGAGTCTATGGGCAATGTAAATCTTTATACAGTAAGCGTCTATGGGCAGTGTGAGTCTATGTGCAGTGAGAGACTATGTGCAGTGTGAGTCTATGTGCATTGGGAGTCTATGGGAAGTGTGCGTCTATGGGCAGTGTGAGTCTATGGGCAATGTGCGTCTGTGGGCAGTGTGAGTCTATGGGCAGTGTGAGTCTATGGGCAGTGTTTGTCTATTTGCAGTGTGAGTCTTTTGGCAGTCTGAATTTTTGGGCAGTTTGAGTCTATGGGCATTGAGAGTCTATGGCAGTGTGAGTCTATGTGCAGTGGGAGTCTATGGGCAGTGTGCGTCTATGGGCAGTGTGAGTCTATGGGCAGTGTGCGTCTGTGGGCAGTGTGAGTCTATGGGCAGTGTGAGTCTATGGGCAGTGTTTGTCTATTTGCAGTGTGAGTCTTTCGGCAGTCTGAATCTATGGACAGTTTGAGTCTATGGGCAGTGAGAGTCTATGGCAGTGTGAGTCTATGGGCAGTGAGAGTCTATGGGCAGAGCGAGTCTATGGGCAGTGTGAGTCTATGGCAGTGAGAGTCTACGGGTAGTGAGAGTCTATGGGCAGTGAGAGTCTATGTGCAGTGAGAGTCTATGTGCAGTATGAGTCTATGTGCAGTGGAAGTCTATGGGCAGTGAGAGTCTATGTGCAGTCAGAGTCTATGTGCATTGTGAGTCTAAGTGCAGTAGGAGTCTATGGGCAGTGTGAGTCTATGGGCAGCGTGAGTCTATGGGCAATGTGCGTCTGTGGGCAGTGTGAGTCTATGGGCAGTGTCAGTCTATGTGCAGTTTGAGTCTATGGACAGTGAGAGTCTATGGGCAGTGTGAGTCTATGGGCCGTGAGGATCTGTGGCAGTGAGAGTCTACGGGCAATGCGAGTCTATGGGCAGTGAGAGTCTATGGGCAGTGTAAGTCTATGGGCAGTGTGCGTCCATGGGCAGTTTCGATGGGCAGTGTGAGTCTATAGTTGGAAGCGTCTATGGGCAGTGTGAGTCTGTGGGTAGTGTGAGTCTATGGGCAGTGTAAATCTTGTGCAGTAAGCGTCTATGGGCAGTGTGAGTCTATGTGCAGTGAGAGTCTATGTGCAGTGTGAGTCTATGTGCAGTGGGAGTCTGTGCAGTGTGCGTCTATGGGCAGTGTGAGTCTATGGGCAATGTGCGTCTGTGGGCAGTGAGAGTCTATGGCAGTGTGAGTCTATGGGCAGTGAGATCTATGGGCAGTGCGAGTCTATGGGCAGTCAGAGTCTATGGCAGTGAGAGTCTACGGGCAATGCGTGTCTAGGGGCAGTGTGCGTCTATGGCAGTGAGAGTCTACGGGTAGTGAGAGTCTATGGGCATTGAGAATCTATGTGCAGTGAGAGTCTATGGGCATTGAGAATCTATGTGCAGTGAGAATCTATGTGCATTGTGAGTCTATGTGCAGTAGGAGTCTATGGGCAGTGTGAGTCTATGGGCAGCGTGAGTCTATGGGCAATGTGCATATGTGGGCAGTGTGAGTCTATGGGCAGTGTCAGTCTATGTGCAGTTTGAGTCTAAGGGCAGTGTGAATCTATGGGCAGTTTGAGTCTATGGACAGTGAGAGTCTATGGGCAGTGCGAGTCTATGGGCCGTGAGAATCTGTGGCAGTGAGCGTCTACGGGCAATGCGAGTCTATGGGCAGTGAGAGTCTATGGGCAGTGTAAGTCTATGGGCAGTGTGCGTCCATGGGCAGTTTCGATGGGGAGTGTGAGTCTATAGTAGGAAGCGTCTATGGGCAGTGTGAGTCTGTGGGTAGTGTGAGTCTATGGGCAGTGTAAATCTTTGTGCAGTAAGCGTCTATGGGCAGTGTGAGTCTATGTGCAGTGAGAGTCTATGTGCAGTGGGAGTCTATGGGCAGTGTGAGTCTATGGGCAGTGAGCGTCTTTGGGCAGTGTAAGTCTATGGCAGTGTGCGTCCATGGGCTGTTTCGATGGGCAGTGTGAGTCTATAGTAGGGAGCGTCTATGGGCAGTGTGAGTCTGTGGGTAGTGTGAGTCTATGGGCAGTGTAAATCTTTGTGCAGTAAGCGTCTATGGGCAGTGTGAGTCTATGTGCAGTGAGAGTCTATGTGCAGTGTGAGTCTATGTGCAGTGGGAGTCTATGGGCAATGTGCGTCTATGGGCAGTGTGAGTCTATGGGCAGTGTGAGTCTATGGGCAGTGTTTGTCTATTTGCAGTGTGAGTCTTTCGACAGTCTGATTCTATGGGCAGTTTGAGTCTATGGGCAGTGAGAGTCTATGGCAGTGTGAGTCTATGGGCATTGAGCGTCTATGGGCAGTGCGAGTCTATGGGCAGTGAGAGTCTATGGCAGTGAGCGTCTACGGGTAGTGAGAGTCTATGGGCAGTGAGAGTCTATGTGCAGTGAGAGTCTATGTGCATTGTGAGTCTATGTGCAGTAGGAGTCTATGGGCAGTGTGAGTCTATGGGCAGCTTGAGTCTATGGGCAATGTAAGTCTGTGGGCAGTGTGAGTCTATGGGCAGTGTCAGTCTATGTGCAGTTTGAGTCTATGGGCAGTGTGAATCTATGGGCAGTTTGAGTCTATGGACAGTGACAGTCTATGGGCAGTGCGAGTCTATGGGCCGTGAGAATCTCTGGCAGTGAGAGTATACGGCCAATGCGAGTCAATGGGCAGTGAGTGTCTATGGGCAGTGTAAGTCTATGGGCAGTGTACGTCCATGGGCAGTTTCGATGGGCAGTGTGAGTCTATAGTAGGAAGCGTCTATGGGCAGTGTGAGTCTGTGGGTAGTGTGAGTCTATGGGCAGTGTAAATCTTTGTGCAGTAAGCGTCTATGGGCAGTGTGAGTCTATGTGCAGTGAGAGTCTATGTGCATTGTGAGTCTATGTGCATTGGGAGTCTATGGGCAGTGTGTGTCTATGGGCAGTGTGAGTCTATGGGCAATGTGCGTCTGTGGGCAGTGTGAGTCTACGGGCAGTGTGAGTCTATGGACAGTGTTTGTCTATTTGCAGTGTGAGTCTTTCGGCAGTCTGAATTTATGGGCAGTTTGAGTCTATGGGCATTGAGAGTCTATGGCAGTGTGAGTCTATGTGCAATGGGAGTCTATGGGCAGTGTGCGTCTATGGGCAGTATGAGTCTATGGGAAGTGTGCGTCTGTGGGCAGTGTGAGTCTATGGGCAGTGTGAGTCTATGGGCAGTGTTTGTCTATTTGCAGTGTGAGTCTTTCGGCAGTCTGAATCTATGGGCAGTTTGATTCTATGGGCAGTGAGAGTCTATGGCAGTGTGAGTCTATGGGCTGTGAGAGTCTATGTGCAGTGAGCGTCTATGTGCAGTATGAGTCTATGTGCAGTGGAAGTCTATGGGCAGTGAGAGTCTATGTGCAGTGAGAGTCTATGTGCATTGTGAGTCTATGTGCAGTAGGAGTCTATGGTCAGTGTGAGTCTATGGGCAGCGTGAGTCTATGGGCAATGTGCGTCTGTGGGCAGTGTGAGTCTATGGGCAGTGTCAGTCTATGTGCAGTTTGAGTCTATGGGCAGTGTGAATCTATGGGCAGTTTGAGTCTATGGACAGTGACAGTCTATGGGCAGTGCGAGTCTATGGGCCGTGAGAATCTCTGGCAGTGAGAGTATACGGCCCATGCGAGTCAATGGGCAGTGAGTGTCTATGGGCAGTGTAAGTCTATGGGCAGTGTACGTCCATGGGCAGTTTCGATGGGCAGTGTGAGTCTATAGTAGGAAGCGTCTATGGGCAGTGTGAGTCTGTGGGTAGTGTGAGTCTATGGGCAGTGTAAATCTTTGTGCAGTAAGCGTCTATGGGCAGTGTGAGTCTATGTGCAGTAAGAGTCTATGTGCAGTGTGAGTCTATGTGCATTGGGAGTCTATGGGCAGTGTGTGTCTATGGGCAGTGTGAGTCTATGGGCAATGTGCGTCTGTGGGCAGTGTGAGTCTATGGGCAGTGTGAGTCTATGGACAGTGTTTGTCTATTTGCAGTGTGAGTCTTTCGGCAGTCTGAATTTATGGGCAGTTTGAGTCTATGGGCATTGAGAGTCTATGGCAGTGTGAGTCTATGTGCAGTGGGAGTCTATGGGCAGTGTGCGTCTATGGGCAGTATGAGTCTATGGGAAGTGTGCGTCTGTGGGCAGTGTGAGTCTATGGGCAGTGTGAGTCTATGGGCAGTGTTTGTCTATTTGCAGTGTGAGTCTTTCGGCAGTCTGAATCTATGGGCAGTTTGATTCTATGGGCAGTGAGAGTCTATGGCAGTGTGAGTCTATGGGCTGTGAGAGTCTATGTGCAGTGAGCGTCTATGTGCAGTATGAGTCTATGTGCAGTGGAAGTCTATGGGCAGTGAGAGTCTATGTGCAGTGAGAGTCTATGTGCATTGTGAGTCTATGTGCAGTAGGAGTCTATGGTCAGTGTGAGTCTATGGGCAGCGTGAGTCTATGGGCAATGTGCGTCTGTGGGCAGTGTGAGTCTATGGGCAGTGTCAGTCTTTGTGCAGTTTGAGTCTATGGACAGTGAGGGTCTATGGGCAGTGTGAGTCTATGGGCCGTGAGAATCTGTGGCAGTGAGAGTCTATGGGCAATGCGAGTCTATGGGCAGTGAGAGTCTATGGGCAGTGTAAGTCTATGGGCAGTGTGCGTCCATGGGCAGTTTCGATGGGCATTGTGAGTCTATAGTAGGAAGCGTCTATGTGCAGTGTGAGTCTATGTGCAGTGAGAGTCTATGTGCAGTGTGAGTCTATGTGCAGTGGGAGTCTATGGGCAATGTACGTCTGTGGGCAGTGAGAGTCTATGGCAGTGTGAGTCTATGGGCAGTGAGTGTCTATGGGCAGTGCGAGTCTATGGGCAGTCTGAATGTATGGGCAGTTTGAGTCTATGGGCATTGAGAGTCTATGGCAGTGTGAGTCTATGTGCAGTGGGAGTCTATGGGCAGTGTGCGTCTATGGGCAGTATGAGTCTATGGGAAGTGTGCGTCTGTGGGCAGTGTGAGTCTATGGGCAGTGTGAGTCTATGGGCAGTGTTTGTCTATTTGCAGTGTGAGTCTTTCGGCAGTCTGAATCTATGGGCAGTTTGATTCTATGGGCAGTGAGAGTCTATGGCAGTGTGAGTCTATGGGCTGTGAGAGTCTATGTGCAGTGAGCGTCTATGTGCAGTATGAGTCTATGTGCAGTGGAAGTCTATGGGCAGTGAGAGTCTATGTGCAGTGAGAGTCTATGTGCATTGTGAGTCTATGTGCAGTAGGAGTCTATGGTCAGTGTGAGTCTATGGGCAGCGTGAGTCTATGGGCAATGTGCGTCTGTGGGCAGTGTGAGTCTATGGGCAGTGTCAGTCTTTGTGCAGTTTGAGTCTATGGACAGTGAGGGTCTATGGGCAGTGTGAGTCTATGGGCCGTGAGAATCTGTGGCAGTGAGAGTCTATGGGCAATGCGCGTCTATGGGCAGTGAGAGTCTATGGGCAGTGTAAGTCTATGGGCAGTGTGCGTCCATGGGCAGTTTCGATGGGCATTGTGAGTCTATAGTAGGAAGCGTATATGTGCAGTGTGAGTCTATGTGCAGTGAGAGTCTATGTGCAGTGTGAGTCTATGTGCAGTGGGAGTCTATGGGCAATGTACGTCTGTGGGCAGTGAGAGTCTATGGCAGTGTGAGTCTATGGGCAGTGAGTGTCTATGGGCAGTGCGAGTCTATGGGCAGTGAGAGTCTATGGCAGTGAGGGTCTACGGGCAATGCGTGTCTATGGGCAGAGTGAATCTATAGGCAGTGCGAGTCTACGGATAGTGTGTGTCTATGGGCAGTGTGAGTCTATGGGAAGTGTGCGTCTGTGGGCAGTGTGAGTCTATGGGCAGTGTGAGTCTATGGGCAGTGTTTGTCTATTTGCAGTGTGAGTCTTTCGGCAGTCTGAATCTATGGGCAGTGTGAGTCTATGGCAGTGAGAGTCTACGGGTAGTGAGAGTCTATGGGCATTGAGAGTCTATGTGCAGTGAGAGTCTATGTGCAGTATGAGTCTATGTGCAGTGGAAGTCTATGGGCAGTGAGAGTCTACGTGCAGTGAGAGTCTATGTGCATTGTGAGTCTATGTGCAGTAGGAGTCTATGGGCAGTGTGAGTCTATGGGCAGCGTGAGTCTATGGGCAATGTGCGTCTGTGGGCAGTGTGAGTCTATGGGCAGTGTCAGTCTATGTGCAGTTTGAGTCTATAGACAGTGAGGGTCTATGGGCAGTGTGAGTCTATGGGCCGTGAGAATCTGTGGCAGTGAGAGTCTACGGGCAATGCGAGTCTATGGGCAGTGAGAGTCTATGGGCAGTGTAAGTCTATGGGCAGTGTGCGTCCATGCGCAGTTTCGATGGGCATTGTGAGTCTATAGTAGGAAGCGTCTATGGGCAGTGTGAGTCTGTGGGTAGTGTGAGTCTATGGGCAGTGTAAATCTTTGTGCAGTAAGCGTCTATGTGCAGTGTGAGTCTATGTGCAGTGAGAGTCTATGTGCAGTGTGAGTCTATGTGCAGTGGGAGTCTATGGGCAGTGTGCGTCTATGGGCAGTGTGAGTCTATGGGCAATGTGCGTCTGTGGGCAGTGAGAGTCTATGGCAGTGTGAGTCTATGGGCAGTGAGAGTCTATGGGCAGTGAGAGTCTATGGCAGTGAGGGTCTACGGGCAATGCGTGTCTATGGGCAGTGTGAGTCTATTGCAGTGAGAGTCTACGGGTAGTGAGAGTCTATGTGCAGTGGGAGTCTATGGGTAGTGTGAGTCTTTGGGCAGTGTGAGTCTATGTGCAGTCTGAGTCTATGGGCATTGTGAGTTTATGGGCAGTGTGAGTCTATGTGCAGAGTGAATCTATAGGCAGTGCGAGTCTACGGATAGTGTGTGTCTATGGGCAGTGTGAGTCTATGGGCAGTGAGAGTCTATGGGCATTGTGAGTCTATGTGCAGTGTGAATCTATGGGCAGTGTGAATATATGGGCAGTGTTGAGTCTATGTGCAGTTTGAGTCTATGGGCAGTGTGAGTCTATGGGCAGTGGGAGTCTATGTGTATTGTGAATCTAATGGGCAGTTTGAGTCTATGGGCAGTGAGAGTCTATGGCAATGTGAGGCAATGGGCAGTGAGAGTCTATGGCCAGTGTGAGTCTATGGACAATAAAAGTCTATGGGCAGTGTGAGTCAATGGTCAGTGAGTGTATATGTCCAGTGAGAGCCTATGGCAGTGACAGTCTATGGGCAGAGCGAGTCTATGGGCTGTGAGGGTCTATGGCAGTGAGAGTCTACGGGCAATGCGTGTCTATGGGCAGTGTGAGTCTATGGCAGTGAGAGTCTACGGGTAGTGAGAGTCTATGGGCAGTGAGAGTCTATGTGCAGTGAGAGTCTATGTGCAGTATGAGTCTATGTGCAGTGGAAGTCTATGGGCAGTGAGAGTCTACGTGCAGTGAGAGTCTATGTGCATTGAGTGTCTATGTGCAGTCGGAGTCTATGGGCAGTGTGAGTCTATGGGCAGCGTGAGTCTATGGGCAATGTGCGTCTGTGCGCAGTGTGAGTCTATGGGCAGTGTCAGTCTATGTGCAGTTTGAGTCTATGGACAGTGAGAGTCTATGGGCAGTGTGAGTCTATGGGCCGTGAGAATCTGTGGCAGTGAGAGTCTACGGGCAATGCGAGTCTATGGGAAGTGAGAGTCTATGGGCAGTGAGAGTCTATGGGCAGTGTATGTCTATGGGCAGTGTGCGTCCATGGGCAGTTTCGATGGGCAGTGTGAGTCTATAGCAGGGAGCGTCGATGTGCAGTGTGAGTCTATGGGCAGTGTGAATCTATGGGCAGTGTTGAGGCTATGTGCAGTGTGAGTCTATAGGCAGTGTGAGTCTATGGGCAGTGTGAGTCTATGTGCAGTGTGAGTCTATGGGCGGTGTGAATCGATGGGCAGTGTGAGTCTATGGGCAATTTGCGTCTGTGGGCATTGTAAGTCTATGGGTAGTGAGCGTCCGTGGGCAGTTCGATGGACAGTGTGAGTCTATTCAGGGAGCGTCTATGGGCAGTGTGAATCTATGTGCAGTGTAAGTCTATGGGCAGTTTGAGTCTATTGGCAGTGAGAGTCAATGGTATTGTGAGTCTATGGGCAGTGAGAGTCTATGGGCAGTGTGAGTCTATGGGCAGTGTGAGTTTATGGGCAGTGTGAGTTCTATGGGCAATGTGCGTCTGTGGGCAGTGTGAGTATATGGGCAGTGTGAGTCTTTGTGCAGTGTGAGTCTATGCGCAGTGTGAATCTATGGGCAGTTTGAGTCTATGGGCAGTGAGAGTCTATGGCAATGTGAGGCTATGGGCAGTGAGAGTCTATGGCCAGTGTGAGTCTATGGACAATAAGAGTCTATGGGCAGTGTGAGTCAATGGTCAGTGAGTGTATATGTCCAGTGAGAGCCTATGGCAGTGACAGTCTATGGCAGTGAGAGTCTATGGCAGTGAGAGTATATGGCAGTGTGAGTCTATGGCAGTGTGAGACTATGGCATTAAGAGTCTATAGGCAGTGAGTGTCTATAGCAGTGATAGTCTATGGGCAGTGAGAGTCTATGGGCAGTGAGAAGATCTATGGGCAGTGAGCGTCTCTGGCAGTGTAAGTCTATGGCAGTGTGAGTCTATGTGCAGTGAGAGTCTATGTGCAGTGTGAGTCTATGTGCAGTGGGAGTCTATGGGCAGTGTGCGTCTATGGGCAGTGTGAATTTATGGGCAATTTGCGTCTGTGGGCAGTGAGGGTCTATGGGCAGTGCGAGTCTATGGGCAGTGAGAGTCTATGTGCAGTATGAGTCTATGTGCAGTGGAAGTCTATGGGCAGTGAGAGTCTATGGGCAGTGAGAGTCTATGGGCAGTGCGAGTCTATGGGCAGTGAGAGTCTATGGCAGTTTGAGTCTACGGGCAATGCGTGTCTATGGGCAGTGTGAGTCTATGGCAGTGAGAGTCTACGGGTAGTGAGAGTCTATGGGCAGTGAGAGTCTGTGGGTAGTGTGAGTCTATGGGCAGTGTAAATCTTTGTGCAGTAAGCGTCTATGGGCAGTGTGAGTCTATGTGCAGTGAGAGTCTATGTGCAGTGTGAGTCTATGTGCAGTGGGAGTCTATGGGCAGTGTGCGTCTATTGGCAGTGTGAGTCTATGGGCAGTGTGAGTCTATGGGCAGTGAGTGTCTATGGGCAGTGCGAGTCTATGGGCAGTCTGAATTTATGGGCAGTTTGAGTCTATGGGCATTGAGAGTCTATGGCAGTGTGAGTCTATGTGCAGTGGGAGTCTATGGGCAGTGTGCGTCTATGGGCAGTATGAGTCTATGGGAAGTGTGCGTCTGTGGGCAGTGTGAGTCTATGGGCAGTGTGAGTCTATGGGCAGTGTTTGTCTATTTGCAGTGTGAGTCTTTCGGCAGTCTGAATCTATGGGCAGTTTGATTCTATGGGCAGTGAGAGTCTATGGCAGTGTGAGTCTATGGGCTGTGAGAGTCTATGTGCAGTGAGCGTCTATGTGCAGTATGAGTCTATGTGCAGTGGAAGTCTATGGGCAGTGAGAGTCTATGTGCAGTGAGAGTCTATGTGCATTGTGAGTCTATGTGCAGTAGGAGTCTATGGTCAGTGTGAGTCTATGGGCAGCGTGAGTCTATGGGCAATGTGCGTCTGTGGGCAGTGTGAGTCTATGGGCAGTGTCAGTCTTTGTGCAGTTTGAGTCTATGGACAGTGAGGGTCTATGGGCAGTGTGAGTCTATGGGCCGTGAGAATCTGTGGCAGTGAGAGTCTATGGGCAATGCGAGTCTATGGGCAGTGAGAGTCTATGGGCAGTGTAAGTCTATGGGCAGTGTGCGTCCATGGGCAGTTTCGATGGGCATTGTGAGTCTATAGTAGGAAGCGTATATGTGCAGTGTGAGTCTATGTGCAGTGAGAGTCTATGTGCAGTGTGAGTCTATGTGCAGTGGGAGTCTATGGGCAATGTACGTCTGTGGGCAGTGAGAGTCTATGGCAGTGTGAGTCTATGGGCAGTGAGTGTCTATGGGCAGTGCGAGTCTATGGGCAGTGAGAGTCTATGGCAGTGAGGGTCTACGGGCAATGCGTGTCTATGGGCAGAGTGAATCTATAGGCAGTGCGAGTCTACGGATAGTGTGTGTCTATGGGCAGTGTGAGTCTATGGGAAGTGTGCGTCTGTGGGCAGTGTGAGTCTATGGGCAGTGTGAGTCTATGGGCAGTGTTTGTCTATTTGCAGTGTGAGTCTTTCGGCAGTCTGAATCTATGGGCAGTGTGAGTCTATGGCAGTGAGAGTCTACGGGTAGTGAGAGTCTATGGGCATTGAGAGTCTATGTGCAGTGAGAGTCTATGTGCAGTATGAGTCTATGTGCAGTGGAAGTCTATGGGCAGTGAGAGTCTACGTGCAGTGAGAGTCTATGTGCATTGTGAGTCTATGTGCAGTAGGAGTCTATGGGCAGTGTGAGTCTATGGGCAGCGTGAGTCTATGGGCAATGTGCGTCTGTGGGCAGTGTGAGTCTATGGGCAGTGTCAGTCTATGTGCAGTTTGAGTCTATAGACAGTGAGGGTCTATGGGCAGTGTGAGTCTATGGGCCGTGAGAATCTGTGGCAGTGAGAGTCTACGGGCAATGCGAGTCTATGGGCAGTGAGAGTCTATGGGCAGTGTAAGTCTATGGGCAGTGTGCGTCCATGCGCAGTTTCGATGGGCATTGTGAGTCTATAGTAGGAAGCGTCTATGGGCAGTGTGAGTCTGTGGGTAGTGTGAGTCTATGGGCAGTGTAAATCTTTGTGCAGTAAGCGTCTATGTGCAGTGTGAGTCTATGTGCAGTGAGAGTCTATGTGCAGTGTGAGTCTATGTGCAGTGGGAGTCTATGGGCAGTGTGCGTCTATGGGCAGTGTGAGTCTATGGGCAATGTGCGTCTGTGGGCAGTGAGAGTCTATGGCAGTGTGAGTCTATGGGCAGTGAGAGTCTATGGGCAGTGCGAGTCTATGGGCAGTGAGAGTCTATGGCAGTGAGGGTCTACGGGCAATGCGTGTCTATGGGCAGTGTGAGTCTATTGCAGTGAGAGTCTACGGGTAGTGAGAGTCTATGTGCAGTGGGAGTCTATGGGTAGTGTGAGTCTTTGGGCAGTGTGAGTCTATGTGCAGTCTGAGTCTATGGGCATTGTGAGTTTATGGGCAGTGTGAGTCTATGTGCAGAGTGAATCTATAGGCAGTGCGAGTCTACGGATAGTGTGTGTCTATGGGCAGTGTGAGTCTATGGGCAGTGAGAGTCTATGGGCATTGTGAGTCTATGTGCAGTGTGAATCTATGGGCAGTGTGAATATATGGGCAGTGTTGAGTCTATGTGCAGTTTGAGTCTATGGGCAGTGTGAGTCTATGGGCAGTGGGAGTCTATGTGTATTGTGAATCTAATGGGCAGTTTGAGTCTATGGGCAGTGAGAGTCTATGGCAATGTGAGGCAATGGGCAGTGAGAGTCTATGGCCAGTGTGAGTCTATGGACAATAAAAGTCTATGGGCAGTGTGAGTCAATGGTCAGTGAGTGTATATGTCCAGTGAGAGCCTATGGCAGTGACAGTCTATGGGCAGAGCGAGTCTATGGGCTGTGAGGGTCTATGGCAGTGAGAGTCTACGGGCAATGCGTGTCTATGGGCAGTGTGAGTCTATGGCAGTGAGAGTCTACGGGTAGTGAGAGTCTATGGGCAGTGAGAGTCTATGTGCAGTGAGAGTCTATGTGCAGTATGAGTCTATGTGCAGTGGAAGTCTGTGGGCAGTGAGAGTCTACGTGCAGTGAGAGTCTATGTGCATTGAGTGTCTATGTGCAGTCGGAGTCTATGGGCAGTGTGAGTCTATGGGCAGCGTGAGTCTATGGGCAATGTGCGTCTGTGCGCAGTGTGAGTCTATGGGCAGTGTCAGTCTATGTGCAGTTTGAGTCTATGGACAGTGAGAGTCTATGGGCAGTGTGAGTCTATGGGCCGTGAGAATCTGTGGCAGTGAGAGTCTACGGGCAATGCGAGTCTATGGGAAGTGAGAGTCTATGGGCAGTGAGAGTCTATGGGCAGTGTATGTCTATGGGCAGTGTGCGTCCATGGGCAGTTTCGATGGGCAGTGTGAGTCTATAGCAGGGAGCGTCGATGTGCAGTGTGAGTCTATGGGCAGTGTGAATCTATGGGCAGTGTTGAGGCTATGTGCAGTGTGAGTCTATAGGCAGTGTGAGTCTATGGGCAGTGTGAGTCTATGTGCAGTGTGAGTCTATGGGCGGTGTGAATCGATGGGCAGTGTGAGTCTATGGGCAATTTGCGTCTGTGGGCATTGTAAGTCTATGGGTAGTGAGCGTCCGTGGGCAGTTCGATGGACAGTGTGATTCTATTCAGGGAGCGTCTATGGGCAGTGTGAATCTATGTGCAGTGTAAGTCTATGGGCAGTTTGAGTCTATTGGCAGTGAGAGTCAATGGTATTGTGAGTCTATGGGCAGTGAGAGTCTATGGGCAGTGTGAGTCTATGGGCAGTGTGAGTTTATGGGCAGTGTGAGTTCTATGGGCAATGTGCGTCTGTGGGCAGTGTGAGTATATGGGCAGTGTGAGTCTTTGTGCAGTGTGAGTCTATGCGCAGTGTGAATCTATGGGCAGTTTGAGTCTATGGGCAGTGAGAGTCTATGGCAATGTGAGGCTATGGGCAGTGAGAGTCTATGGCCAGTGTGAGTCTATGGACAATAAGAGTCTATGGGCAGTGTGAGTCAATGGTCAGTGAGTGTATATGTCCAGTGAGAGCCTATGGCAGTGACAGTCTATGGCAGTGAGAGTCTATGGCAGTGAGAGTATATGGCAGTGTGAGTCTATGGCAGTGTGAGACTATGGCATTAAGAGTCTATAGGCAGTGAGTGTCTATAGCAGTGATAGTCTATGGGCAGTGAGAGTCTATGGGCAGTGAGAAGATCTATGGGCAGTGAGAGTCTCTGGCAGTGTAAGTCTATGGCAGTGTGAGTCTATGTGCAGTGAGAGTCTATGTGCAGTGTGAGTCTATGTGCAGTGGGAGTCTATGGGCAGTGTGCGTCTATGGGCAGTG
Source organism: Petromyzon marinus (assembly GCF_048934315.1). Lineage (NCBI taxonomy): Eukaryota > Metazoa > Chordata > Hyperoartia > Petromyzontiformes > Petromyzontidae > Petromyzon > Petromyzon marinus. The sequence continues at coordinate 7,633,135 of NC_133722.1, forward strand.
TGAATTTATGGGCAATTTGCGTCTGTGGGCAGTGAGGGTCTATGGGCAGTGCGAGTCTATGGGCAGTGAGAGTCTATGTGCAGTATGAGTCTATGTGCAGTGGAAGTCTATGGGCAGTGAGAGTCTATGGGCAGTGAGAGTCTATGGGCAGTGCGAGTCTATGGGCAGTGAGAGTCTATGGCAGTTTGAGTCTACGGGCAATGCGTGTCTATGGGCAGTGTGAGTCTATGGCAGTGAGAGTCTACGGGTAGTGAGAGTCTATGGGCAGTGAGAGTCTGTGGGTAGTGTGAGTCTATGGGCAGTGTAAATCTTTGTGCAGTAAGCGTCTATGGGCAGTGTGAGTCTATGTGCAGTGAGAGTCTATGTGCAGTGTGAGTCTATGTGCAGTGGGAGTCTATGGGCAGTGTGCGTCTATTGGCAGTGTGAGTCTATGGGCAGTGTGAGTCTATGGGCAGTGTTTGTCTATTTGCAGTGTGAGTCTTTCGACAGTCTGAATCTATGGGCAGTTTGAGTCTATGGGCAGTGAGAGTCTATGGCAGTGGACGTCTATGGGCATTGAGCGTCTATGGGCAGTGCGAGTCTATGGGCAGTGAGAGTCTATGGCAGTGAAAGTCTACGGGCAATGCGTGTCTATGGGCAGTGTGAGTCTATGGCAGTAAGCGTCTACGGGTAGTGAGAGTCTATGTGCAGTGAGAGTCTATGTGCATTGTGAGTCTATGTGCAGTAGGAGTCTATGGGCAGTGTTAGTCTATGGGCAGCGTGAGTCTATGGGCAGTGACAGTCTATGGGCAGTGCGAGTCTATGGGCCGTGAGAATCTCTGGCAGTGAGAGTCTACGGCCAATGCGAGTCAATGGGCAGTGAGAGTCTATGGGCAGTGTAAGTCTATGGGCAGTGTACGGCCATGGGCAGTTTCGATGGGCAGTGTGAGTCTATAGTAGGAAGCGTCAATGGAAAGTGTGAGTCTGTGGGTAGTGTGAGTCTATAGGCAGTGTAAATCTTCGTGCAGTAAGCGTCTATGGGCAGTGTGAGTCTATGTGCAGTGAGAGTCTATGTGCAGTGTGAGTCTATGTGCATTGGGAGTCTATGGGCAGTGTGTGTCTATGGGCAGTGTGAGTCTATGGGCAATGTGCGTCTGTGGGCAGTGTGAGTCTATGGGCAGTGTGAGTCTATGGGCAGTGTTTGTCTATTTGCAGTGTGAGTCTTTCAGCAGTCTGAATTTATGGGCAGTTTGAGTCTATGGGCATTGAGAGTCTATGGCAGTGTGAGTCTATGTGCAGTGGGAGTCTATGGGCAGTGTGCGTCTATGGGAAGTGTGAGTCTATGGGAAGTGTGCGTCTGTGGGCAGTGTGAGTCTATGGGCAGTGTGAGTCTATGGGCAGTGTTTGTCTATTTGCAGTGTGAGTCTTTCGGCAGTCTGAATCTATGGGCAGTTTGAGTCTATGGGCAGTGAGAGTCTATGGCAGTGTGAGTCTATGGGCTGTGAGAGTCTATGGGCAGAGCGTGTCTATGGGCAGTGTGAGTCTATGGCAGTGAGAGTCTACGGGTAGTGAGAGTCTATGGGCATTGAGAGTCTATGTGCAGTGAGAGTCTATGTGCAGTATGAGTCTATGTGCAGTGGAAGTCTATGGGCAGTGAGAGTCTATGTGCAGTGAGAGTCTATGTGCATTGTGAGTCTATGTGCAGTAGGAGTCTATGGGCAGTGTGAGTCTATGGGCAGCGTGAGTCTATGGGCAATGTGCGTCTGTGGGCAGTGTGAGTCTATGGGCAGTGTCAGTCTATGTGCAGTTTGAGTCTATGGACAGTGAGGGTCTATGGGGCAGTGTGAGTCTATGGGCCATGAGAATCTGTGGCAGTGAGAGTCTATGGGCAGTGAGAGTCTATGGGCAGTGCGAGTCTATGGGCAGTGAGAGTCTATGGCAGTGAGGGTCTACGGGCAATGCGTGTCTATGGGCAGTGTGAGTCTATGGGCAGTGTAAGTCTATGGGCAGTGTGCGTCCATGGGCAGTTTCGATGGGCAGTGTGAGTCTATAGTAGGAAGCGTCTATGGGCAGTGTGAGTCTGTGGGTAGTGTGAGTCTATGGGCAGTGTAAATCTTTGTGCAGTAAGCATCAATGGGCAGTGTGAGTCTATGTGCAGTGAGAGTCTATGTGCAGTGTGAGTCTATGTGCAGTGGGAGTCTATGGGCAGTGTGCGTCTATGGGCAGTGTGAGTCTATGGGCAATGTGCGTCTGTGGGCAGTGAGAGTCTATGGCAGTGTGAGTCTATGGGCAGTGAGAGTCTATGTGCAGTGAGAGTCTCTGTGCAGTATGAGGCTATGTGCAGTGGGAGTCTATGGGCAGTGTGAGTCTTTGGGCAGTGTGAGTCTATGGGCAGTGTGAGTCTACGGGCAGTGAGAGTCTATGGGCAGTCTGAGTCTATGTGCAGTGTGAATCTATGGGCAGTGTGAATATATGGGCAGTGTTGAGTCTATTTGCAGTGTGAGTCTATGGGCAGTGTGAGTCTTTGGGCAGTGGGAGTCTATGTGTATTGTGAATCTATGGGCAGTTTGAGTCTATGGGCAATGAGAGTCCATGGCAATGTGAGGCTATGGGCAGTGAGAGGCTATGGCCAGTGTGAGTCTATGGACAATAAGAGTCTATGGGCAGTGTGAGTCAATGGTCAGTGTGTGTATATGTCCAGTGAAAGCCTATGGCAGTGACAGTCTATGGGCAGAGCGAGTCTATGGGCTGTGAGGGTCTATGGCAGTGAGAGTCTACGGGCAATGCGTGTCTATGGGCAGTGTGAGTCTATGGCAGTGTGAGTCTATGGGCAGCGTGAGTCTATGGGCAATGTGCGTCTGTGCGCAGTGTGAGTCTATGGGCAGTGTCAGTCTATGTGCAGTTTTAGTCTATGGACAGTGAGAGTCTATGGGCAGTGTGAGTCTATGGGCCGTGAGAATCTGTGGCAGTGAGAGTCTACGGGCAATGCGAGTCTATGGGCAGTGAGAGTCTATGGGCAGTGAGAGTCTATGGGCAGTGTATGTCTATGGGCAGTGTGCGTCCATGGGCAGTTTCGATGGGCAGTGTGAGTCTATAGCAGGGAGCGTCGATGTGCAGTGTGAGTCTATGGGCAGTGTGAATCTATGGGCAGTGTTGAGGCTATGTGCAGTGTGAGTCTATGGGCAGCGTGAGTCTATGGGCAATGTGCGTCTGTGGGCAGTGTGAGTCTATGGGCAGTGTCAGTCTATGTGCAGTTTGAGTCTATGGACAGTGAGGGTCTATGGGGCAGTGTGAGTCTATGGGCCATGAGAATCTGTGGCAGTGAGAGTCTATGGGCAGTGAGAGTCTATGGGCAGTGCGAGTCTATGGGCAGTGAGAGTCTATGGCAGTGAGGGTCTACGGGCAATGCGTGTCTATGGGCAGTGTGAGTCTATGGGCAGTGTAAGTCTATGGGCAGTGTGCGTCCATGGGCAGTTTCGATGGGCAGTGTGAGTCTATAGTAGGAAGCGTCTATGGGCAGTGTGAGTCTGTGGGTAGTGTGAGTCTATGGGCAGTGTAAATCTTTGTGCAGTAAGCATCAATGGGCAGTGTGAGTCTATGTGCAGTGAGAGTCTATGTGCAGTGTGAGTCTATGTGCAGTGGGAGTCTATTTGCAGTGTGAGTCTTTCGACAGTCTGAATCTATGGGCAGTTTGAGTCTATGGGCAGTGAGAGTCTATGGCAGTGGACGTCTATGGGCATTGAGCGTCTATGGGCAGTGCGAGTCTATGGGCAGTGAGAGTCTATGGCAGTGAAAGTCTACGGGCAATGCGTGTCTATGGGCAGTGTGAGTCTATGGCAGTAAGCGTCTACGGGTAGTGAGAGTCTATGTGCAGTGAGAGTCTATGTGCATTGTGAGTCTATGTGCAGTAGGAGTCTATGGGCAGTGTTAGTCTATGGGCAGCGTGAGTCTATGGGCAGTGACAGTCTATGGGCAGTGCGAGTCTATGGGCCGTGAGAATCTCTGGCAGTGAGAGTCTACGGCCAATGCGAGTCAATGGGCAGTGAGAGTCTATGGGCAGTGTAAGTCTATGGGCAGTGTACGGCCATGGGCAGTTTCGATGGGCAGTGTGAGTCTATAGTAGGAAGCGTCAATGGAAAGTGTGAGTCTGTGGGTAGTGTGAGTCTATAGGCAGTGTAAATCTTCGTGCAGTAAGCGTCTATGGGCAGTGTGAGTCTATGTGCAGTGAGAGTCTATGTGCAGTGTGAGTCTATGTGCATTGGGAGTCTATGGGCAGTGTGTGTCTATGGGCAGTGTGAGTCTATGGGCAATGTGCGTCTGTGGGCAGTGTGAGTCTATGGGCAGTGTGAGTCTATGGGCAGTGTTTGTCTATTTGCAGTGTGAGTCTTTCAGCAGTCTGAATTTATGGGCAGTTTGAGTCTATGGGCATTGAGAGTCTATGGCAGTGTGAGTCTATGTGCAGTGGGAGTCTATGGGCAGTGTGCGTCTATGGGAAGTGTGAGTCTATGGGAAGTGTGCGTCTGTGGGCAGTGTGAGTCTATGGGCAGTGTGAGTCTATGGGCAGTGTTTGTCTATTTGCAGTGTGAGTCTTTCGGCAGTCTGAATCTATGGGCAGTTTGAGTCTATGGGCAGTGAGAGTCTATGGCAGTGTGAGTCTATGGGCTGTGAGAGTCTATGGGCAGAGCGTGTCTATGGGCAGTGTGAGTCTATGGCAGTGAGAGTCTACGGGTAGTGAGAGTCTATGGGCATTGAGAGTCTATGTGCAGTGAGAGTCTATGTGCAGTATGAGTCTATGTGCAGTGGAAGTCTATGGGCAGTGAGAGTCTATGTGCAGTGAGAGTCTATGTGCATTGTGAGTCTATGTGCAGTAGGAGTCTATGGGCAGTGTGAGTCTATGGGCAGCGTGAGTCTATGGGCAATGTGCGTCTGTGGGCAGTGTGAGTCTATGGGCAGTGTCAGTCTATGTGCAGTTTGAGTCTATGGACAGTGAGGGTCTATGGGGCAGTGTGAGTCTATGGGCCATGAGAATCTGTGGCAGTGAGAGTCTATGGGCAGTGAGAGTCTATGGGCAGTGCGAGTCTATGGGCAGTGAGAGTCTATGGCAGTGAGGGTCTACGGGCAATGCGTGTCTATGGGCAGTGTGAGTCTATGGGCAGTGTAAGTCTATGGGCAGTGTGCGTCCATGGGCAGTTTCGATGGGCAGTGTGAGTCTATAGTAGGAAGCGTCTATGGGCAGTGTGAGTCTGTGGGTAGTGTGAGTCTATGGGCAGTGTAAATCTTTGTGCAGTAAGCATCAATGGGCAGTGTGAGTCTATGTGCAGTGAGAGTCTATGTGCAGTGTGAGTCTATGTGCAGTGGGAGTCTATGGGCAGTGTGCGTCTATGGGCAGTGTGAGTCTATGGGCAATGTGCGTCTGTGGGCAGTGAGAGTCTATGGCAGTGTGAGTCTATGGGCAGTGAGAGTCTATGTGCAGTGAGAGTCTCTGTGCAGTATGAGGCTATGTGCAGTGGGAGTCTATGGGCAGTGTGAGTCTTTGGGCAGTGTGAGTCTATGGGCAGTGTGAGTCTACGGGCAGTGAGAGTCTATGGGCAGTCTGAGTCTATGTGCAGTGTGAATCTATGGGCAGTGTGAATATATGGGCAGTGTTGAGTCTATTTGCAGTGTGAGTCTATGGGCAGTGTGAGTCTTTGGGCAGTGGGAGTCTATGTGTATTGTGAATCTATGGGCAGTTTGAGTCTATGGGCAATGAGAGTCCATGGCAATGTGAGGCTATGGGCAGTGAGAGGCTATGGCCAGTGTGAGTCTATGGACAATAAGCGTCTATGGGCAGTGTGAGTCAATGGTCAGTGTGTGTATATGTCCAGTGAAAGCCTATGGCAGTGACAGTCTATGGGCAGAGCGAGTCTATGGGCTGTGAGGGTCTATGGCAGTGAGAGTCTACGGGCAATGCGTGTCTATGGGCAGTGTGAGTCTATGGCAGTGTGAGTCTATGGGCAGCGTGAGTCTATGGGCAATGTGCGTCTGTGCGCAGTGTGAGTCTATGGGCAGTGTCAGTCTATGTGCAGTTTTAGTCTATGGACAGTGAGAGTCTATGGGCAGTGTGAGTCTATGGGCCGTGAGAATCTGTGGCAGTGAGAGTCTACGGGCAATGCGAGTCTATGGGCAGTGAGAGTCTATGGGCAGTGAGAGTCTATGGGCAGTGTATGTCTATGGGCAGTGTGCGTCCATGGGCAGTTTCGATGGGCAGTGTGAGTCTATAGCAGGGAGCGTCGATGTGCAGTGTGAGTCTATGGGCAGTGTGAATCTATGGGCAGTGTTGAGGCTATGTGCAGTGTGAGTCTATGGGCAGCGTGAGTCTATGGGCAATGTGCGTCTGTGGGCAGTGTGAGTCTATGGGCAGTGTCAGTCTATGTGCAGTTTGAGTCTATGGACAGTGAGGGTCTATGGGGCAGTGTGAGTCTATGGGCCATGAGAATCTGTGGCAGTGAGAGTCTATGGGCAGTGAGAGTCTATGGGCAGTGCGAGTCTATGGGCAGTGAGAGTCTATGGCAGTGAGGGTCTACGGGCAATGCGTGTCTATGGGCAGTGTGAGTCTATGGGCAGTGTAAGTCTATGGGCAGTGTGCGTCCATGGGCAGTTTCGATGGGCAGTGTGAGTCTATAGTAGGAAGCGTCTATGGGCAGTGTGAGTCTGTGGGTAGTGTGAGTCTATGGGCAGTGTAAATCTTTGTGCAGTAAGCATCAATGGGCAGTGTGAGTCTATGTGCAGTGAGAGTCTATGTGCAGTGTGAGTCTATGTGCAGTGGGAGTCTATGGGCAGTGTGCGTCTATGGGCAGTGTGAGTCTATGGGCAATGTGCGTCTGTGGGCAGTGAGAGTCTATGGCAGTGTGAGTCTATGGGCAGTGAGAGTCTATGTGCAGTGAGAGTCTCTGTGCAGTATGAGGCTATGTGCAGTGGGAGTCTATGGGCAGTGTGAGTCTTTGGGCAGTGTGAGTCTATGGGCAGTCTGAGTCTATGGGCATTGTGAGTCTATGGGCAGTGTGAGTCTATGTGCAGAGTGAATCTATAGGCAGTGCGAGTCTACTGATAGTGTGTGTCTATGGGCAGTGTGAGTCTACGGGCAGTGAGAGTCTATGGGCAGTGTGAGTCTATGTGCAGTGTGAATCTATGGGCAGTGTGAATATATGGGCAGTGTTGAGTCTATTTGCAGTGTGAGTCTATGGGCAGTGTGAGTCTATGGGCAGTGGGAGTCTATGTGTATTGTGAATCTATGGGCAGTTTGAGTCTATGGGCAATGAGAGTCCATGGCAATGTGAGGCTATGGGCAGTGAGAGGCTATGGCCAGTGTGAGTCTATGGACAATAAGAGTCTATGGGCAGTGTGAGTCAATGGTCAGTGAGTGTATATGTCCAGTGAAAGCCTATGGCAGTGACAGTCTATGGGCAGAGCGAGTCTATGGGCTGTGAGGGTCTATGGCAGTGAGAGTCTACGGGCAATGCGTGTCTATGGGCAGTGTGAGTCTATGGCAGTGTGAGTCTATGGGCAGCGTGAGTCTATGGGCAATGTGCGTCTGTGCGCAGTGTGAGTCTATGGGCAGTGTCAGTCTATGTGCAGTTTTAGTCTATGGACAGTGAGAGTCTATGGGCAGTGTGAGTCTATGGGCCGTGAGAATCTGTGGCAGTGAGAGTCTACGGGCAATGCGAGTCTATGGGCAGTGAGAGTCTATGGGCAGTGAGAGTCTATGGGCAGTGTATGTCTATGGGCAGTGTGCGTCCATGGGCAGTTTCGATGGGCAGTGTGAGTCTATAGCAGGGAGCGTCGATGTGCAGTGTGAGTCTATGGGCAGTGTGAATCTATGGGCAGTGTTGAGGCTATGTGCAGTGTGAGTCTATGGGCAGCGTGAGTCTATGGGCAATGTGCGTCTGTGGGCAGTGTGAGTCTATGGGCAGTGTCAGTCTATGTGCAGTTTGAGTCTATGGACAGTGAGGGTCTATGGGGCAGTGTGAGTCTATGGGCCATGAGAATCTGTGGCAGTGAGAGTCTATGGGCAGTGCGAGTCTATGGGCAGTGCGAGTCTATGGGCAGTGAGAGTCTATGGCAGTGAGGGTCTACGGGCAATGCTTGTCTATGGGCAGTGTGAGTCTATGGGCAGTGTAAGTCTATGGGCAGTGTGCGTCCATGGGCAGTTTCGATGGGCAGTGTGAGTCTATAGTAGGAAGCGTCTATGGGCAGTGTGAGTCTGTGGGTAGTGTGAGTCTATGGGCAGTGTAAATCTTTGTGCAGTAAGCATCAATGGGCAGTGTGAGTCTATGTGCAGTGAGAGTCTATGTGCAGTGTGAGTCTATGTGCAGTGGGAGTCTATGGGCAGTGTGCGTCTATGGGCAGTGTGAGTCTATGGGCAATGTGCGTCTGTGGGCAGTGAGAGTCTATGGCAGTGTGAGTCTATGGGCAGTGAGAGTCTATGTGCAGTGAGAGTCTCTGTGCAGTATGAGGCTATGTGCAGTGGGAGTCTATGGGCAGTGTGAGTCTTTGGGCAGTGTGAGTCTATGGGCAGTCTGAGTCTATGGGCATTGTGAGTCTATGGGCAGTGTGAGTCTATGTGCAGAGTGAATCTATAGGCAGTGCGAGTCTACTGATAGTGTGTGTCTATGGGCAGTGTGAGTCTACGGGCAGTGAGAGTCTATGGGCAGTGTGAGTCTATGTGCAGTGTGAATCTATGGGCAGTGTGAATATATGGGAAGTGTTGAGTCTATTTGCAGTGTGAGTCTATGGGCAGTGTGAGTCTATGGGCAGTGGGAGTCTATGTGTATTGTGAATCTATGGGCAGTTTGAGTCTATGGGCAATGAGAGTCCATGGCAATGTGAGGCTATGGGCAGTGAGAGGCTATGGCCAGTGTGAGTCTATGGACAATAAGAGTCTATGGGCAGTGTGAGTCAATGGTCAGTGAGTGTATATGTCCAGTGAAAGCCTATGGCAGTGACAGTCTATGGGCAGAGCGAGTCTATGGGCTGTGAGGGTCTATGGCAGTGAGAGTCTACGGGCAATGCGTGTCTATGGGCAGTGTGAGTCTATGGCAGTGTGAGTCTATGGGCAGCGTGAGTCTATGGGCAATGTGCGTCTGTGCGCAGTGTGAGTCTATGGGCAGTGTCAGTCTATGTGCAGTTTTAGTCTATGGACAGTGAGAGTCTATGGGCAGTGTGAGTCTATGGGCCGTGAGAATCTGTGGCAGTGAGAGTCTACGGGCAATGCGAGTCTATGGGCAGTGAGAGTCTATGGGCAGTGAGAGTCTATGGGCAGTGTATGTCTATGGGCAGTGTGCGTCCATGGGCAGTTTCGATGGGCAGTGTGAGTCTATAGCAGGGAGCGTCGATGTGCAGTGTGAGTCTATGGGCAGTGTGAATCTATGGGCAGTGTTGAGGCTATGTGCAGTGTGAGTCTATGGGCAGCGTGAGTCTATGGGCAATGTGCGTCTGTGGGCAGTGTGAGTCTATGGGCAGTGTCAGTCTATGTGCAGTTTGAGTCTATGGACAGTGAGGGTCTATGGGGCAGTGTGAGTCTATGGGCCATGAGAATCTGTGGCAGTGAGAGTCTATGGGCAGTGAGAGTCTATGGGCAGTGCGAGTCTATGGGCAGTGAGAGTCTATGGCAGTGAGGGTCTACGGGCAATGCGTGTCTATGGGCAGTGTGAGTCTATGGGCAGTGTAAGTCTATGGGCAGTGTGCGTCCATGGGCAGTTTTGATGGGCAGTGTGAGTCTATAGTAGGAAGCGTCTATGGGCAGTGTGAGTCTGTGGGTAGTGTGAGTCTATGGGCAGTGTAAATCTTTGTGCAGTAAGCATCAATGGGCAGTGTGAGTCTATGTGCAGTGAGAGTCTATGTGCAGTGTGAGTCTATGTGCAGTGGGAGTCTATGGGCAGTGTGCGTCTATGGGCAGTGTGAGTCTATGGGCAATGTGCGTCTGTGGGCAGTGAGAGTCTATGGCAGTGTGAGTCTATGGGCAGTGAGAGTCTATGTGCAGTGAGAGTCTCTGTGCAGTATGAGGCTATGTGCAGTGGGAGTCTATGGGCAGTGTGAGTCTTTGGGCAGTGTGAGTCTCTGGGCAGTCTGAGTCTATGGGCATTGTGAGTCTATGGGCAGTGTGAGTCTATGTGCAGAGTGAATCTATAGGCAGTGCGAGTCTACTGATAGTGTGTGTCTATGGGCAGTGTGAGTCTATGTGCAGTGTGAATCTATGGGCAGTGTGAATATATGGGCAGTGTTGAGTCTATTTGCAGTGTGAGTCTATGGGCAGTGTGAGTCTATGGGCAGTGGGAGTCTATGTGTATTGTGAATCTATGGGCAGTTTGAGTCTATGGGCAATGAGAGTCCATGACAATGTGAGGCTATGGGCAGTGAGAGGCTATGGCCAGTGTGAGTCTATGGACAATAAGAGTCTATGGGCAGTGTGAGTCAATGGTCAGTGAGTGTATATGTCCAGTGAAAGCCTATGGCAGTGACAGTCTATGGGCAGAGCGAGTCTATGGGCTGTGAGGGTCTATGGCAGTGAGAGTCTACGGGCAATGCGTGTCTATGGGCAGTGTGAGTCTATGGCAGTGTGAGTCTATGGGCAGCGTGAGTCTATGGGCAATGTGCGTCTGTGCGCAGTGTGAGTCTATGGGCAGTGTCAGTCTATGTGCAGTTTTAGTCTATGGACAGTGAGAGTCTATGGGCAGTGTGAGTCTATGGGCCGTGAGAATCTGTGGCAGTGAGAGTCTACGGGCAATGCGAGTCTATGGGCAGTGAGAGTCTATGGGCAGTGAGAGTCTATGGGCAGTGTATGTCTATGGGCAGTGTGCGTCCATGGGCAGTTTCGATGGGCAGTGTGAGTCTATAGCAGGGAGCGTCGATGTGCAGTGTGAGTCTATGGGCAGTGTGAATCTATGGGCAGTGTTGAGACTATGTGCAGTGTGAGTCTATGGGCAGCGTGAGTCTATGGGCAATGTGCGTCTGTGGGCAGTGTGAGTCTATGGGCAGTGTCAGTCTATGTGCAGTTTGAGTCTATGGACAGTGAGGGTCTATGGGGCAGTGTGAGTCTATGGGCCATGAGAATCTGTGGCAGTGAGAGTCTATGGGCAGTGCGAGTCTATGGGCAGTGCGAGTCTATGGGCAGTGAGAGTCTATGGCAGTGAGGGTCTACGGGCAATGCGTGTCTATGGGCAGTGTGAGTCTATGGGCAGTGTAAGTCTATGGGCAGTGTGCGTCCATGGGCAGTTTCGATGGGCAGTGTGAGTCTATAGTAGGAAGCGTCTATGGGCAGTGTGAGTCTGTGGGTAGTGTGAGTCTATGGGCAGTGTAAATCTTTGTGCAGTAAGCATCAATGGGCAGTGTGAGTCTATGTGCAGTGAGAGTCTATGTGCAGTGTGAGTCTATGTGCAGTGGGAGTCTATGGGCAGTGTGCGTCTATGGGCAGTGTGAGTCTATGGGCAATGTGCGTCTGTGGGCAGTGAGAGTCTATGGCAGTGTGAGTCTATGGGCAGTGAGAGTCTATGTGCAGTGAGAGTCTCTGTGCAGTATGAGGCTATGTGCAGTGGGAGTCTATGGGCAGTGTGAGTCTTTGGGCAGTGTGAGTCTATGGGCAGTCTGAGTCTATGGGCATTGTGAGTCTATGGGCAGTGTGAGTCTATGTGCAGAGTGAATCTATAGGCAGTGCGAGTCTACTGATAGTGTGTGTCTATGGGCAGTGTGAGTCTACGGGCAGTGAGAGTCTATGGGCAGTGTGAGTCTATGTGCAGTGTGAATCTATGGGCAGTGTGAATATATGGGAAGTGTTGAGTCTATTTGCAGTGTGAGTCTATGGGCAGTGTGAGTCTATGGGCAGTGGGAGTCTATGTGTATTGTGAATCTATGGGCAGTTTGAGTCTATGGGCAATGAGAGTCCATGGCAATGTGAGGCTATGGGCAGTGAGAGGCTATGGCCAGTGTGAGTCTATGGACAATAAGAGTCTATGGGCAGTGTGAGTCAATGGTCAGTGAGTGTATATGTCCAGTGAAAGCCTATGGCAGTGACAGTCTATGGGCAGAGCGAGTCTATGGGCTGTGAGGGTCTATGGCAGTGAGAGTCTACGGGCAATGCGTGTCTATGGGCAGTGTGAGTCTATGGCAGTGTGAGTCTATGGGCAGCGTGAGTCTATGGGCAATGTGCGTCTGTGCGCAGTGTGAGTCTATGGGCAGTGTCAGTCTATGTGCAGTTTTAGTCTATGGACAGTGAGAGTCTATGGGCAGTGTGAGTCTATGGGCCGTGAGAATCTGTGGCAGTGAGAGTCTACGGGCAATGCGAGTCTATGGGCAGTGAGAGTCTATGGGCAGTGAGAGTCTATGGGCAGTGTATGTCTATGGGCAGTGTGCGTCCATGGGCAGTTTCGATGGGCAGTGTGAGTCTATAGCAGGGAGCGTCGATGTGCAGTGTGAGTCTATGGGCAGTGTGAATCTATGGGCAGTGTTGAGGCTATGTGCAGTGTGAGTCTATGGGCAGCGTGAGTCTATGGGCAATGTGCGTCTGTGGGCAGTGTGAGTCTATGGGCAGTGTCAGTCTATGTGCAGTTTGAGTCTATGGACAGTGAGGGTCTATGGGGCAGTGTGAGTCTATGGGCCATGAGAATCTGTGGCAGTGAGAGTCTATGGGCAGTGAGAGTCTATGGGCAGTGCGAGTCTATGGGCAGTGAGAGTCTATGGCAGTGAGGGTCTACGGGCAATGCGTGTCTATGGGCAGTGTGAGTCTATGGGCAGTGTAAGTCTATGGGCAGTGTGCGTCCATGGGCAGTTTCGATGGGCAGTGTGAGTCTATAGTAGGAAGCGTCTATGGGCAGTGTGAGTCTGTGGGTAGTGTGAGTCTATGGGCAGTGTAAATCTTTGTGCAGTAAGCATCAATGGGCAGTGTGAGTCTATGTGCAGTGAGAGTCTATGTGCAGTGTGAGTCTATGTGCAGTGGGAGTCTATGGGCAGTGTGCGTCTATGGGCAGTGTGAGTCTATGGGCAATGTGCGTCTGTGGGCAGTGAGAGTCTATGGCAGTGTGAGTCTATGGGCAGTGAGAGTCTATGTGCAGTGAGAGTCTCTGTGCAGTATGAGGCTATGTGCAGTGGGAGTCTATGGGCAGTGTGAGTCTTTGGGCAGTGTGAGTCTCTGGGCAGTCTGAGTCTATGGGCATTGTGAGTCTATGGGCAGTGTGAGTCTATGTGCAGAGTGAATCTATAGGCAGTGCGAGTCTACTGATAGTGTGTGTCTATGGGCAGTGTGAGTCTATGTGCAGTGTGAATCTATGGGCAGTGTGAATATATGGGCAGTGTTGAGTCTATTTGCAGTGTGAGTCTATGGGCAGTGTGAGTCTATGGGCAGTGGGAGTCTATGTGTATTGTGAATCTATGGGCAGTTTGAGTCTATGGGCAATGAGAGTCCATGGCAATGTGAGGCTATGGGCAGTGAGAGGCTATGGCCAGTGTGAGTCTATGGACAATAAGAGTCTATGGGCAGTGTGAGTCAATGGTCAGTGAGTGTATATGTCCAGTGAAAGCCTATGGCAGTGACAGTCTATGGGCAGAGCGAGTCTATGGGCTGTGAGGGTCTATGGCAGTGAGAGTCTACGGGCAATGCGTGTCTATGGGCAGTGTGAGTCTATGGCAGTGTGAGTCTATGGGCAGCGTGAGTCTATGGGCAATGTGCGTCTGTGGGCAGTGAGAGTCTATGGCAGTGTGAGTCTATGGGCAGTGAGAGTCTATGTGCAGTGAGAGTCTCTGTGCAGTATGAGGCTATGTGCAGTGGGAGTCTATGGGCAGTGTGAGTCTTTGGGCAGTGTGAGTCTATGGGCAGTCTGAGTCTATGGGCATTGTGAGTCTATGGGCAGTGTGAGTCTATGTGCAGAGTGAATCTATAGGCAGTGCGAGTCTACTGATAGTGTGTGTCTATGGGCAGTGTGAGTCTACGGGCAGTGAGAGTCTATGGGCAGTGTGAGTCTATGTGCAGTGTGAATCTATGGGCAGTGTGAATATATGGGCAGTGTTGAGTCTATTTGCAGTGTGAGTCTATGGGCAGTGTGAGTCTATGGGCAGTGGGAGTCTATGTGTATTGTGAATCTATGGGCAGTTTGAGTCTATGGGCAATGAGAGTCCATGGCAATGTGAGGCTATGGGCAGTGAGAGGCTATGGCCAGTGTGAGTCTATGGACAATAAGAGTCTATGGGCAGTGTGAGTCAATGGTCAGTGAGTGTATATGTCCAGTGAAAGCCTATGGCAGTGACAGTCTATGGGCAGAGCGAGTCTATGGGCTGTGAGGGTCTATGGCAGTGAGAGTCTACGGGCAATGCGTGTCTATGGGCAGTGTGAGTCTATGGCAGTGTGAGTCTATGGGCAGCGTGAGTCTATGGGCAATGTGCGTCTGTGCGCAGTGTGAGTCTATGGGCAGTGTCAGTCTATGTGCAGTTTGAGTCTATGGACAGTGAGAGTCTATGGGCAGTGTGAGTCTATGGGCCGTGAGAATCTGTGGCAGTGAGAGTCTACGGGCAATGCGAGTCTATGGGCAGTGAGAGTCTATGGGCAGTGAGAGTCTATGGGCAGTGTATGTCTATGGGCACTGTGCGTCCATGGGCAGTTTCGATGGGCAGTGTGAGTCTATAGCAGGGAGCGTCGATGTGCAGTGTGAGTCTATGGGCAGTGTGAATCTATGGGCAGTGTTGAGGCTATGTGCAGTGTGAGTCTATAGGCAGTGTGAGTCTATGGGCAGTGTGAGTCTATGTGCAGTGTGAGTCTATGGGCGGTGTGAATCGATGGGCAGTGTGAGTCTATGGGCAATTTGCGTCTGTGGGCATTGTAAGTCTATGGGTAGTGAGCGTCCGTGGGCAGTTCGATGGACAGTGTGAGTCTATTCAGGGAGCGTCTATGGGCAGTGTGAATCTATGTGCAGTGTAAGTCTATGGGCAGTTTGAGTCTATGGGCAGTGAGAGTCAATGGTATTGTGAGTCTATGGGCAGTGAGAGTCTATGGGCAGTGTGAGTCTATGGGCAGTGTGAGTTTATGGGCAGTGTGAGTTCTATGGGCAATGTGCGTCTGTGGGCAGTGTGAGTATATGGGCAGTGTGAGTCTTTGTGCAGTGTGAGTCTATGCGCAGTGTGAATCTATGGGCAGTTTGAGTCTATGGGCAGTGAGAGTCTATGGCAATGTGAGGCTATGGGCAGTGAGAGTCTATGGCCAGTGTGAGTCTATGGACAATAAGAGTCTATGGGCAGTGTGAGTCAATGGTCAGTGAGTGTATATGTCCAGTGAGAGCCTATGGCAGTGACAGTCTATGGCAGTGAGAGTCTATGGCAGTGAGGGTATATGGCAGTGTGAGTCTATGGCAGTGTGAGACTATGGCATTAAGAGTCTATAGGCAGTGAGTGTCTATAGCAGTGATAGTCTATGGGCAGTGAGAGTCTATGGGCAGTGAGAAAATCTATGGGCAGTGAGAGTCTCTGGCAGTGTAAGTCTATGGCAGTGTGAGTCTATGTGCAGTGAGAGTCTATGTGCAGTGTGAGTCTATGTGCAGTGGGAGTCTATGGGCAGTGTGCGTCTATGGGCAGTGTGAATTTATGGGCAATTTGCGTCTGTGGGCAGTGAGGGTCTATGGCAGTGTGAGTCTATGGGCAGTGAGAGTCTATGGGCAGTGCGAGTCTATGGGCAGTGAGAGTCTATGGCAGTGAGAGTCTACGGGCAATGCGTGTCTATGGGCAGTGTGAGTCTATGGCAGTGAGAGTCTACGGGTAGTGAGAGTCTATGGGCAGTGAGAGTCTGTGGGTAGTGTGAGTCTATGGGCAGTGTAAATCTTTGTGCAGTATGCGTCTATGGGCAGTGTGAGTCCATGTGCAGTGAGAGTCTATGTGCAGTGTGAGTCTATGTGCTGTGGGAGTCTATGGGCAGTGTGCGTCTATGGGCAGTGTGAGTCTATGGGCAGTGTGAGTCTATGGGCAGTGTTTGTCTATTTGCAGTGTGAGTCTTTCGACAGTCTGAATCTATGGGCAGTTTGAGTCTATGGGCAGTGAGAGTCTATGGCAGTGTGAGTCTATGGGCATTGAGCGTCTATGGGCAGTGCGAGTCTATGGGCAGTGAGAGTCTATGGCAGTGAAAGTCTACGGGCAATGCGTGTCTATGGGCAGTGTGAGTCTATGGCAGTAAGCGTCTACGGGTAGTGAGAGCCTATGGGCAGTGAGAGTCTATGTGCAGTGAGAGTCTATGTGCATTGTGAGTCTATGTGCAGTAGGAGTCTATGGGCAGTGTGAGTCTATGGGCAGCGTGAGTCTATGGGCAGTGACAGTCTATGGGCAGTGCGAGTCCATGGGCCGTGAGAATCTCTGGCAGTGAGAGTCTACGGCCAATGCGAGTCAATGGGCAGTGAGAGTCTATGGGCAGTGTAAGTCTATGGGCAGTGTACGGCCATGGGCAGTTTCGATGGGCAGTGTGAGTCTATAGTAGGAAGCGTCAATGGAAAGTGTGAGTCTGTGGGTAGTGTGAGTCTATGGGCAGTGTAAATCTTTGTGCAGTAAGCGTCTATGGGCAGTGTGAGTCTATGTGCAGTGAGAGTCTATGTGCAGTGTGAGTCTATGTGCATTGGGAGTCTATGGGCAGTGTGTGTCTATGGGCAGTGTGAGTCAATGGGCAATGTGCGTCTGTGGGCAGTGTGAGTCTATGGGCAGTGTGAGTCTATGGGCAGTGTTTGTCTATTTGCAGTGTGAGTCTTTCAGCAGTCTGAATTTATGGGCAGTTTGAGTCTATGGGCATTGAGAGTCTATGGCAGTGTGAGTCTATGTGCAGTGGGAGTCTATGGGCAGTGTGCGTCTATGGACAGTGTGAGTCTATGGGAAGTGTGCGTCTGTGGGCAGTGTGAGTCTATGGGCAGTGTGAGTCTATGGGCAGTGAGAGTCTATGGCAGTGTGAGTCTATGGGCTGTGAGGGTCTATGGGCAGAGCGTGTCTATGGGCAGTGTGAGTCTATGGCAGTGAGAGTCTACGGGTAGTGAGAGTCTATGGGCATTGAGAGTCTTTGTGCAGTGAGAGTCTATGTGCAGTTTGAGTCTATGTGCAGTGGAAGTCTATGGGCAGTGAGAGTCTATGTGCAGTGAGAGTCTATGTGCATTGTGAGTCTATGTGCAGTAGGAGTCTATGGGCAGTGTGAGTCTATGGGCAGCGTGAGTCTATGGGCAATGTGCGTCTGTGGGCAGTGTGAGTCTATGGGCAGTGTCAGTCTATGTGCAGTTTGAGTCTATGGACAGTGAGGGTCTATGGGGCAGTGTGAGTCTATGGGCCATGAGAATCTGTGGCAGTGAGAGTCTATGGGCAGTGAGAGTCTATGGGCAGTGCGAGTCTATGGGCAGTGAGAGTCTATGGCAGTGAGGGTCTACGGGCAATGCGTGTCTATGGGCAGTGTGAGTCTATGGGCAGTGTAAGTCTATGGGCAGTGTGCGTCCATGGGCAGTTTCGATGGGCAGTGTGAGTCTATAGTAGGAAGCGTCTATGGGCAGTGTGAGTCTGTGGGTAGTGTGAGTCTATGGGCAGTGTAAATCTTTGTGCAGTAAGCGTCAATGGGCAGTGTGAGTCTATGTGCAGTGAGAGTCTATGTGCAGTGTGAGTCTATGTGCAGTGGGAGTCTATGGGCAGTGTGCGTCTATGGGCAGTGTGAGTCTATGGGCAATGTGCGTCTGTGGGCAGTGAGAGTCTATGGCAGTGTGAGTCTATGGGCAGTGAGAGTCTATGTGCAGTGAGAGTCTCTGTGCAGTATGAGGCTATGTGCAGTGGGAGTCTATGGGCAGTGTGAGTCTTTGGGCAGTGAGAGTCTATGGCAGTGTGAGTCTATGGGCAGTGAGAGTCTATGTGCAGTGAGAGTCTCTGTGCAGTATGAGGCTATGTGCAGTGGGAGTCTATGGGCAGTGTGAGTCTTTGGGCAGTGTGAGTCTATGGGCAGTCTGAGTCTATGGGCATTGTGAGTCTATGGGCAGTGTGAGTCTATGTGCAGAGTGAATCTATAGGCAGTGCGAGTCTACTGATAGTGTGTGTCTATGGGCAGTGTGAGTCTATGTGCAGTGTGAATCTATGGGCAGTGTGAATATATGGGCAGTGTTGAGTCTATTTGCAGTGTGAGTCTATGGGCAGTGTGAGTCTATGGGCAGTGGGAGTCTATGTGTATTGTGAATCTATGGGCAGTTTGAGTCTATGGGCAATGAGAGTCCATGGCAATGTGAGGCTATGGGCAGTGAGAGGCTATGGCCAGTGTGAGTCTATGGACAATAAGAGTCTATGGGCAGTGTGAGTCAATGGTCAGTGAGTGTATATGTCCAGTGAAAGCCTATGGCAGTGACAGTCTATGGGCAGAGCGAGTCTATGGGCCGTGAGGGTCTATGGCAGTGAGAGTCTACGGGCAATGCGTGTCTATGGGCAGTGTGAGTCTATGGCAGTGTGAGTCTATGGGCAGCGTGAGTCTATGGGCAATGTGCGTCTGTGCGCAGTGTGAGTCTATGGGCAGTGTCAGTCTATGTGCAGTTTGAGTCTATGGACAGTGAGAGTCTATGGGCAGTGTGAGTCTATGGGCCGTTACAATCTGTGGCAGTGAGAGTCTACGGGCAATGCGAGTCTATGGGCAGTGAGAGTCTATGGGCAGTGAGAGTCTATGGGCAGTGTATGTCTATGGGCAGTGTGCGTCCATGGGCAGTTTCGATGGGCAGTGTGAGTCTATAGCAGGGAGCGTCGATGTGCAGTGTGAGTCTATGGGCAGTGTGAATCTATGGGCAGTGTTGAGGCTATGTGCAGTGTGAGTCTATAGGCAGTGTGAGTCTATGGGCAGTGTGAGTCTATGTGCAGTGTGAGTCTATGGGCGGTGTGAATCGATGGGCAGTGTGAGTCTATGGGCAATTTGCGTCTGTGGGCATTGTAAGTCTATGGGTAGTGAGCGTCCGTGGGCAGTTCGATGGACAGTGTGAGTCTATTCAGGGAGCGTCTATGGGCAGTGTGAATCTATGTGCAGTGTAAGTCTATGGGCAGTTTGAGTCTATGGGCAGTGGAAGTCTATGGGCAGTGAGAGTCTATGTGCAGTGAGAGTCTATGTGCTTTGTGAGTCTATGTGCAGTAGGAGTCTATGGGCAGTGTGAGTCTATGGGCAGCGTGAGTCTATGGGCAATGTGCGTCTGTGGGCAGTGTGAGTCTATGGGCAGTGTCAGTCTATGTGCAGTTTGAGTCTATGGACAGTGAGGGTCTATGGGCAGTGTGAGTCTATGGGCCATGAGAATCTGTGGCAGTGAGAGTCTATGGGCAGTGAGAGTCTATGGGCAGTGCGAGTCTATGGGCAGTGAGAGTCTATGGCAGTGAGGGTCTACGGGCAATGCGTGTCTATGGGCAGTGTGAGTCTATGGGCAGTGTAAGTCTATGGGCAGTGTGCGTCCATGGGCAGTTTCGATGGGCAGTGTGAGTCTATAGTAGGAAGCGTCTATGGGCAGTGTGAGTCTGTGGGTAGTGTGAGTCTATGGGCAGTGTAAATCTTTGTGCAGTAAGCGTCAATGGGCAGTGTGAGTCTATGTGCAGTGAGAGTCTATGTGCAGTGTGAGTCTATGTGCAGTGGGAGTCTATGGGCAGTGTGCGTCTATGGGCAGTGTGAGTCTATGGGCAATGTGCGTCTGTGGGCAGTGAGAGTCTATGGCAGTGTGAGTCTATGGGCAGTGAGAGTCTATGTGCAGTGAGAGTCTCTGTGCAGTATGAGGCTATGTGCAGTGGGAGTCTATGGGCAGTGTGAGTCTTTGGGCAGTGAGAGTCTATGGCAGTGTGAGTCTATGGGCAGTGAGAGTCTATGTGCAGTGAGAGTCTCTGTGCAGTATGAGGCTATGTGCAGTGGGAGTCTATGGGCAGTGTGAGTCTTTGGGCAGTGTGAGTCTATGGGCAGTCTGAGTCTATGGGCATTGTGAGTCTATGGGCAGTGTGAGTCTATGTGCAGAGTGAATCTATAGGCAGTGCGAGTCTACTGATAGTGTGTGTCTATGGGCAGTGTGAGTCTGTGTGCAGTGTGAATCTATGGGCAGTGTGAATATATGGGCAGTGTTGAGTCTATTTGCAGTGTGAGTCTATGGGCAGTGTGAGTCTATGGGCAGTGGGAGTCTATGTGTATTGTGAATCTATGGGCAGTTTGAGTCTATGGGCAATGAGAGTCCATGGCAATGTGAGGCTATGGGCAGTGAGAGGCTATGGCCAGTGTGAGTCTATGGACAATAAGAGTCTATGGGCAGTGTGAGTCAATGGTCAGTGAGTGTATATGTCCAGTGAAAGCCTATGGCAGTGACAGTCTATGGGCAGAGCGAGTCTATGGGCTGTGTGAGTCTATGGCAGTGTGAGTCTATGGGCAGCGTGAGTCTATGGGCAATGTGCGTCTGTGCGCAGTGTGAGTCTATGGGCAGTGTCAGTCTATGTGCAGTTTGAGTCTATGGACAGTGAGAGTCTATGGGCAGTGTGAGTCTATGGGCCGTGAGAATCTGTGGCAGTGAGAGTCTACGGGCAATGCGAGTCTATGGGCAGTGAGAGTCTATGGGCAGTGAGAGTCTATGGGCAGTGTATGTCTATGGGCAGTGTGCGTCCATGGGCAGTTTCGATGGGCAGTGTGAGTCTATAGCAGGGAGCGTCGATGTGCAGTGTGAGTCTATGGGCAGTGTGAATCTATGGGCAGTGTTGAGGCTATGTGCAGTGTGAGTCTATAGGCAGTGTGAGTCTATGGGCAGTGTGAGTCTATGTGCAGTGTGAGTCTATGGGCGGTGTGAATCGATGGGCAGTGTGAGTCTATGGGCAATTTGCGTCTGTGGGCATTGTAAGTCTATGGGTAGTGAGTGTCCGTGGGCAGTTCGATGGACAGTGTGAGTCTATTCAGGGAGCGTCTATGGGCAGTGTGAATCTATGTGCAGTGTAAGTCTATGGGCAGTTTGAGTCTATGGGCAGTGAGAGTCAATGGTATTGTGAGTCTATGGGCAGTGAGAGTCTATGGGCAGTGTGAGTCTATGGGCAGTGTGAGTTTATGGGCAGTGTGAGTTCTATGGGCAATGTGCGTCTGTGGGCAGTGTGAGTATATGGGCAGTGTGAGTCTTTGTGCAGTGTGAGTCTATGCGCAGTGTGAATCTATGGGCAGTTTGAGTCTATGGGCAGTGAGAGTCTATGGCAATGTGAGGCTATGGGCAGTGAGAGTCTATGGCCAGTGTGAGTCTATGGACAATAAGAGTCTATGGGCAGTGTGAGTCAATGGTCAGGGAGTGTATATGTCCAGTGAGAGCCTATGGCAGTGACAGTCTATGGCAGTGAGAGTCTATGGCAGTGAGAGTATATGGCAGTGTGAGTCTATGGCAGTGTGAGACTATGGCATTAAGAGTCTATAGGCAGTGAGTGTCTATAGCAGTGATAGTCTATGGGCAGTGAGAGTCTATGGGCAGTGAGAAAATCTATGGGCAGTGAGAGTCTCTGGCAGTGTAAGTCTATGGCAGTGTGAGTCTATGTGCAGTGAGCATCTATGTGCAGTGTGAGTCTATGTGCAGTGGGAGTCTATGGGCAGTGTGCGTCTATGGGCAGTGTGAATTTATGGGCAATTTGCGTCTGTGGGCAATGAGGGTCTATGGCAGTGTGAGTCTATGGGCAGTGAGAGTCTATGGGCAGTGCGAGTCTATGGGCAGTGAGAGTCTATGGCAGTGAGAGTCTACGGGCAATGCGTGTCTATGGGCAGTGTGAGTCTATGGCAGTGAGAGTCTACGGGTAGTGAGAGTCTATGGGCAGTGAGAGTCTGTGGGTAGTGTGAGTCTATGGGCAGTGTAAATCTTTGTGCAGTAAGCGTCTATGGGCAGTGTAAGTCCATGTGCAGTGAGAGTCTATGTGCAGTGTGAGTCTATGTGCAGTGGGAGTCTATGGGCAGTGTGCGTCTATGGGCAGTGTGAGTCTATGGGCAGTGTGAGTCTATGGGCAGTGTTTGTCTATTTGCAGTGTGAGTCTTTCGACAGTCTGAATCTATGGGCAGTTTGAGTCTATGGGCAGTGAGAGTCTATGGCAGTGTGAGTCTATGGGCATTGAGCGTCTATGGGCAGTGCGAGTCTATGGGCAGTGAGAGTCTATGGCAGTGAAAGTCTACGGGCAATGCGTGTCTATGGGCAGTGTGAGTCTATGGCAGTAAGCGTCTACGGGTAGTGAGAGTCTATGGGCAGTGAGAGTCTATGTGCAGTGAGAGTCTATGTGCATTGTGAGTCTATGTGCAGTAGGAGTCTATGGGCAGTGTGAGTCTATGGGCAGCGTGAGTCTATGGGCAGTGACAGTCTATGGGCAGTGCGAGTCTATGGGCCGTGAGAATCTCTGGCAGTGAGAGTCTACGGCCAATGCGAGTCAATGGGCAGTGAGTGTCTATGGGCAGTGTAAGTCTATGGGCAGTGTACGGCCATGGGCAGTTTCGATGGGCAGTGTGAGTCTATAGTAGGAAGCGTCAATGGAAAGTGTGAGTCTGTGGGTAGTGTGAGTCTATGGGCAGTGTAAATCTTTGTGCAGTAAGCGTCTATGGGCAGTGTGAGTCTATGTGCAGTGAGAGTCTATGTGCAGTGTGAGTCTATGTGCATTGGGAGTCTATGGGCAGTGTGTGTCTATGGGCAGTGTGAGTCTATGGGCAATGTGCGTCTGTGGGCAGTGTGAGTCTATGGGCAGTGTGAGTCTATGGGCAGTGTTTGTCTATTTGCAGTGTGAGTCTTTCAGCAGTCTGAATTTATGGGCAGTTTGAGTCTATGGGCATTGAGAGTCTATGGCAGTGTGAGTCTATGTGCAGTGGGAGTCTATGGGCAGTGTGCGTCTATGGGCAGTGTGAGTCTATGGGAAGTGTGCGTATGTGGGCAGTGTGAGTCTATGGGCAGTGTGAGTCTATGGGCAGTGTTTGTCTATTTGCAGTGTGAGTCTTTCGGCAGTCTGAATCTATGGGCAGTTTGAGTCTATGGGCAGTGAGAGTCTATGGCAGTGTGAGTCTATGGGCAGTGAGAGTCTATGGGCAGTGAGAAAATCTATGGGCAGTGAGAGTCTCTGGCAGTGTAAGTCTATGGCAGTGTGAGTCTATGTGCAGTGAGAGTCTATGTGCAGTGTGAGTCTATGTGCAGTGGGAGTCTATGGGCAGTGTGCGTCTATGGGCAGTGTGAATTTATGGGCAATTTGCGTCTGTGGGCAATGAGGGTCTATGGCAGTGTGAGTCTATGGGCAGTGAGAGTCTATGGGCAGTGCGAGTCTATGGGCAGTGAGAGTCTATGGCAGTGAGAGTCTACGGGCAATGCGTGTCTATGGGCAGTGTGAGTCTATGGCAGTGAGAGTCTACGGGTAGTGAGAGTCTATGGGCAGTGAGAGTCTGTGGGTAGTGTGAGTCTATGGGCAGTGTAAATCTTTGTGCAGTAAGCGTCTATGGGCAGTGTAAGTCCATGTGCAGTGAGAGTCTATGTGCAGTGTGAGTCTATGTGCAGTGGGAGTCTATGGGCAGTGTGCGTCTATGGGCAGAGTGAGTCTATGGGCAGTGTGAGTCTATGGGCAGTGTTTGTCTATTTGCAGTGTGAGTCTTTCGACAGTCTGAATCTATGGGCAGTTTGAGTCTATGGGCAGTGAGAGTCTATGGCAGTGTGAGTCTATGGGCATTGAGCGTCTATGGGCAGTGCGAGTCTATGGGCAGTGAGAGTCTATGGCAGTGAAAGTCTACGGGCAATGCGTGTCTATGGGCAGTGTGAGTCTATGGCAGTAAGCGTCTACGGGTAGTGAGAGTCTATGGGCAGTGAGAGTCTATGTGCAGTGAGAGTCTATGTGCATTGTGAGTCTATGTGCAGTAGGAGTCTATGGGCAGTGTGAGTCTATGGGCAGCGTGAGTCTATGGGCAGTGACAGTCTATGGGCAGTGCGAGTCTATGGGCCGTGAGAATCTCTGGCAGTGAGAGTCTACGGCCAATGCGAGTCAATGGGCAGTGAGAGTCTATGGGCAGTGTAAGTCTATGGGCAGTGTACGGCCATGGGCAGTTTCGATGGGCAGTGTGAGTCTATAGTAGGAAGCGTCAATGGAAAGTGTGAGTCTGTGGGTAGTGTGAGTCTATGGGCAGTGTAAATCTTTGTGCAGTAAGCGTCTATGGGCAGTGTGAGTCTATGTGCAGTGAGAGTCTATGTGCAGTGTGAGTCTATGTGCATTGGGAGTCTATGGGCAGTGTGTGTCTATGGGCAGTGTGAGTCTATGGGCAATGTGCGTCTGTGGGCAGTGTGAGTCTATGGGCAGTGTGAGTCTATGGGCAGTGTTTGTCTATTTGCAGTGTGAGTCTTTCAGCAGTCTGAATTTATGGGCAGTTTGAGTCTATGGGCATTGAGAGTCTATGGCAGTGTGAGTCTATGTGCAGTGGGAGTCTATGGGCAGTGTGCGTCTATGGGCAGTGTGAGTCTATGGGAAGTGTGCGTCTGTGGGCAGTGTGAGTCTATGGGCAGTGTGAGTCTATGGGCAGTGTTTGTCTATTTGCAGTGTGAGTCTTTCGGCAGTCTGAATCTATGGGCAGTTTGAGTCTATGGGCAGTGAGAGTCTATGGCAGTGTGAGTCTATGGGCTGTGAGAGTCTATGGGCAGAGCGTGTCTATGGGCAGTGTGAGTCTATGGCAGTGAGAGTCTACGGGTAGTGAGAGTCTATGGGCATTGAGAGTCTATGTGCAGTGAGAGTCTATGTGCAGTATGAGTCTATGTGCAGTGGAAGTCTATGGGCAGTGAGAGTCTATGTGCAGTGAGAGTCTATGTGCATTGTGAGTCTATGTGCAGTAGGAGTCTATGGGCAGTGTGAGTCTATGGGCAGCGTGAGTCTATGGGCAATGTGCGTCTGTGGGCAGTGTGAGTCTATGGGCAGTGTCAGTCTATGTGCAGTTTGAGTCTATGGACAGTGAGGGTCTATGGGGCAGTGTGAGTCTATGGGCCATGAGAATCTGTGGCAGTGAGAGTCTATGGGCAGTGAGAGTCTATGGGCAGTGCGAGTCTATGGGCAGTGAGAGTCTATGGCAGTGAGGGTCTACGGGCAATGCGTGTCTATGGGCAGTGTGAGTCTATGGGCAGTGTAAGTCTATGGGCAGTGTGCGTTCATGGGCAGTTTCGATGGGCAGTGTGAGTCTATAGTAGGAAGCGTCTATGGGCAGTGTGAGTCTGTGGGTAGTGTGAGTCTATGGGCAGTGTAAATCTTTGTGCAGTAAGCGTCAATGGGCAGTGTGAGTCTATGTGCAGTGAGAGTCTATGTGCAGTGTGAGTCTATGTGCAGTGGGAGTCTATGGGCAGTGTGCGTCTATGGGCAGTGTGAGTCTATGGGCAATGTGCGTCTGTGGGCAGTGAGAGTCTATGGCAGTGGGAGTCTATGGGCAGTGAGAGTCTATGTGCAGTGAGAGTCTCTGTGCAGTATGAGGCTATGTGCAGTGGGAGTCTATGGGCAGTGTGAGTCTTTGGGCAGTGTGAGTCTATGGGCAGTCTGAGTCTATGGGCATTGTGAGTCTATGGGCAGTGTGAGTCTATGTGCAGAGTGAATCTATAGGCAGTGCGAGTCTCCTGATAGTGTGTGTCTATGGGCAGTGTGAGTCTACGGGCAGTGAGAGTCTATGGGCAGTGTGAGTCTATGTGCAGTGTGAGTCTATGTGCAGAGTGAATCTATAGGCAGTGCGAGTCTCCTGATAGTGTGTGTCTATGGGCAGTGTGAGTCTACGGGCAGTGAGAGTCTATGGGCAGTGTGAGTCTATGTGCAGTGTGAATCTATGGGCAGTGTGAATATATGGGCAGTGTTGAGTCTATTTGCAGTGTGAGTCTATGGGCAGTGTGAGTCTATGGGCAGTGGGAGTCTATGTGTATTGTGAATCTATGGGCAGTTTGAGTCTATGGGCAATGAGAGTCCATGGCAATGTGAGCCTATGGGCAGTGAGAGGCTATGGCCAGTGTGAGTCTATGGACAATAAGAGTCTATGGGCAGTGTGAGTCAATGGTCAGTGAGTGTATATGTCCAGTGAAAGCCTATGGCAGTGACAGTCTATGGGCAGAGCGAGTCTATGGGCTGTGAGGGTCTATGGCAGTGAGAGTCTACGGGCAATGCGTGTCTATGGGCAGTGTGAGTCTATGGCAGTGAGAGTCTACGGGTAGTGAGAGTCTATGGGCAGTGAGAGTCTATGTGCAGTGAGAGTTTATGTGCAGTATGAGTCTATGTGCAGTGAAAGTCTATGGGCAGTGAGTCTCTATGTGCAGTGAGAGTCTATGTGCATTGAATGTCTATGTGCAGTAGGAGTCTATGGGCAGTGTGAGTCTATGGGCAGCGTGAGTCTATGGGCAATGTGCGTCTGTGCGCAGTGTGAGTCTATGGGCAGTGTCAGTCTATGTGCAGTTTGAGTCTATGGGCAGTGAGAGTCTATGGGCAGTGTGAGTCTATGGGCCGTGAGAATCTGTGGCAGTGAGAGTCTACGGGCAATGCGAGTCTATGAGCAGTGAGAGTCTATGGGCAGTGTAAGTCTATGGGCAGTGTGCGTCCATGGGCAGTTTCGATGGGCAGTGTGAGTCTATAGCAGGGAGCGTCGATGTGCAGTGTGAGTATGGGCAGTGTGAATCTATGGGCAGTGAGAGGCTATGGCCAGTGTGAGTCTATGGACAATAAGAGTCTATGGGCAGTGTGAGTCAATGGTCAGTGAGTGTATATGTCCAGTGAGAGCCTATGGCAGTGACAGTCTATGGGCAGAGCGAGTCTATGGGCTGTGAGGGTCTATGGCAGTGAGAGTCTACGGGCAATGCATGTCTATGGGCAGTGTGAGTCTATGGCAGTGAGAGTCTACGGGTAGTGAGAGTCTATGGGGAGTGAGAGTCTATGTGCAGTGAGAGTCTATGTGCAGTATGAGTCTATGTGCAGTGGAAGTCTATGGGCAGTGAGAGTCTACGTGCAGTGAGAGTCTATGTGCATTGAGTGTCTATGTGCAGTCGGAGTCTATGGGCAGTGTGAGTCTATGGGCAGAGTGAGTCTATGGGCAATGTGCGTCTGTGCGCAGTGTGAGTCTATGGGCAGTGTCAGTCTATGTGCAGTTTGAGTCTATGGACAGTGAGAGTCTATGGGCAGTGTGAGTCTATGGGCCGTGAGAATCTGTGGCAGTGAGAGTCTACGGGCAATGCGAGTCTATGGGCAGTGAGAGTCTATGGGCAGTGAGAGTCTATGGGCAGTGTATGTCTATGGGCAGTGTGCGTCCATGGGCAGTTTCGATGGGCAGTGTGAGTCTATAGCAGGGAGCGTCGATGTGCAGTGTGAGTCTATGGGCAGTGTGAATCTGTGGGCAGTGTTGAGGCTATGTGCAGTGTGAGTCTATAGGCAGTGTGAGTCTATGGGCAGTGTGAGTCTATGTGCAGTGTGAGTCTATGGGCGGTGTGAATCGATGGGCAGTGTGAGTCTATGGGCAATTTGCGTCTGTGGGCATTGTAAGTCTATGGGTAGTGTGCGTCCGTGGGCAGTTCGATGGACAGTGTGAGTCTATTCAGGGAGCGTCTATGGGCAGTGTGAATCTATGTGCAGTGAGAGTCAATGGTATTGTGAGTCTATGGGCAGTGAGAGTCTATGGGCAGTGTGAGTCTATGGGCAGTGTGAGTTTATGGGCAGTGTGAGTTCTATGGGCAATGTGCGTCTGTGGGCAGTGTGAGTATATGGGCAGTGTGAGTCTTTGTGCAGTGTGAGTCTATGCGCAGTGTGAATCTATGGGCAGTTTGAGTCTATGGGCAGTGAGAGTCTATGGCAATGTGAGGCTATGGGCAGTGAGAGTCTATGGCCAGTGTGAGTCTATGGACAATAAGAGTCTATGGGCAGTGTGAGTCAATGGTCAGTGAGTGTATATGTCCAGTGAGAGCCTATGGCAGTGACAGTCTATGGCAGTGAGAGTCTATGGCAGTGAGAGTATATGGCAGTGTAAGTCTATGGCAGTGTGAGTCTATGTGCAGTGAGAGTCTATGTGCAGTGTGAGTCTATGTGCAGTGGGAGTCTATGGGCAGTGTGCGTCTATTGGCAGTGTGAATTTATGGGCAATTTGCGTCTGTGGGCAGTGAGGGTCTATGGCAGTGTGAGTCTATGGGCAGTGAGAGTCTATGGGCAGTGCGAGTCTATGGGCAGTGAGAGTCTATGGCAGTGAGAGTCTACGGGCAATGCGTGTCTATGGGCAGTGTGAGTCTATGGCAGTGAGAGTCTACGGGTAGTGAGAGTCTATGGGCAGTGAGAGTCTGTGGGTAGTGTGAGTCTATGGGCAGTGTAAATCTTTGTGCAGTAAGCGTCTATGGGCAGTGTGAGTCTATGTGCAGTGAGAATCTATGTGCAGTGTGAGTCTATGTGCAGTGGGAGTCTATGGGCAGTGTGCGTCTATGGGCAGTGTGAGTCTATGGGCAGTGTGAGTCTATGGGCAGTGTTTGTTTATTTGCAGTGTGAGTCTTTCGACAGTCTGAATCTATGGGCAGTTTGAGTCTATGGGCAGTGATAGTCTATGGCAGTGTGAGTCTATGGGCATTGAGCGTCTATGGGCAGTGCGAGTCTATGGGCAGTGAGAGTCTATGGCAGTGAAAGTCTACGGGCAATGCGTGTCTATGGGCAGTGTGAGTCTATGGCAGTAAGCGTCTACGGGTAGTGAGAGTCTATGGGCAGTGAGAGTCTATGTGCAGTGAGAGTCTATGTGCATTGTGAGTCTATGTGCAGTAGGAGTCTATGGGCAGTGTGAGTCTATGGGCAGCGTGAGTCTATGGGCAGTGACAGTCTATGGGCAGTGCGAGTCTATGGGCCGTGAGAATCTCTGGCAGTGAGAGTCTACGGCCAATGCGAGTCAATGGGCAGTGAGAGTCTATGGGCAGTGTAAGTCTATGGGCAGTGTACGGCCATGGGCAGTTTCGATGGGCAGTGTGAGTCTATAGTAGGAAGCGTCAATGGAAAGTGTGAGTCTGTGGGTAGTGTGAGTCTATGGGCAGTGTAAATCTTTGTGCAGTAAGCGTCTATGGGCAGTGTGCGTCTATGTGCAGTGAGAGTCTATGTGCAGTGTGAGTCTATGTGCATTGGGAGTCTATGGGCAGTGTGTGTCTATGGGCAGTGTGAGTCTATGGGCAATGTGCGTCTGTGGGCAGTGTGAGTCTATGGGCAGTGTGAGTCTATGGGCAGTGTTTGTCTATTTGCAGTGTGAGTCTTTCAGCAGTCTGAATTTATGGGCAGTTTGAGTCTATGGGCATTGAGAGTCTATGGCAGTGTGAGTCTATGTGCAGTGGGATTCTATGGGCAGTGTGCGTCTATGGGCAGTGTGAGTCTATGGGAAGTGTGCGTCTGTGGGCAGTGTGAGTCTATGGGCAGTGTGAGTCTATGGGCAGTGTTTGTCTATTTGCAGTGTGAGTCTTTCGGCAGTCTGAATCTATGGGCAGTTTGAGTCTATCGGCAGTGAGAGTCTATGGCAGTGTGAGTCTATGGGCTGTGAGAGTCTATGGGCAGAGCGTGTCTATGGACAGTGTGAGTCTATGGCAGTGAGAGTCTACGGGTAGTGAGAGTCTATGGGCATTGAGAGTCTATGTGCAGTGAGAGTCTATGTGCAGTATGAGTCTATGTGCAGTGGAAGTCTATGGGCAGTGAGGGTCTATGTGCAGTGAGTGTCTATGTGCATTGTGAGTCTATGTGCAGTAGGAGTCTATGGGCAGTGTGAGTCTATGGGCAGCGTGAGTCTATGGGCAATGTGCGTCTGTGGGCAGTGTGAGTCTATGGGCAGTGTCAGTCTATGTGCAGTTTGAGTCTATGGACAGTGAGGGTCTATGGGGCAGTGTGAGTCTATGGGCCATGAGAATCTGTGGCAGTGAGAGTCTATGGGCAGTGAGAGTCTATGGGCAGTGCGAGTCTATGGGCAGTGAGAGTCTATGGCAGTGAGGGTCTACGGGCAATGAGTGTCTATGGGCAGTGTGAGTCTATGGGCAGTGTAAGTCTATGGGCAGTGTGCGTCCATGGGCAGTTTCGATGGGCAGTGTGAGTCTATAGTAGGAAGCGTCTATGGGCAGTGTGAGTCTGTGGGTAGTGTGAGTCTATGGACAGTGTAAATCTTTGTGCAGTAAGCGTCAATGGGCAGTGTCAGTCTATGTGCAGTGAGAGTCTATGTGCAGTGTGAGTCTATGTGCAGTGGGAGTCTATGGGCAGTGTGAGTCTTTGGGCAGTGTGAGTCTATGGGCAGTCTGAGTCTATGGGCATTGTAAGTCTATGGGCAGTGTGAGTCTATGTGCAGAGTGAATCTATAGGCAGTGCGAGTCTACTGATAGTGTGTGTCTATGGGCAGTGTGAGTCTACGGGCAGTGAGAGTCTATGGGCAGTGTGAGTCTATGTGCAGTGTGAATCTATGGGCAGTGTGAATATATGGGCAGTGTTGAGTCTATTTGCAGTGTGAGTCTATGGGCAGTGTGAGTCTATGGGCAGTTGGAGTCTATGTGTATTGTGAATCTATGGGCAGTTTGAGTCTATGGGCAATGAGAGTCCATGGCAATGTGAGGCTATGGGCAGTGAGAGGCTATGGCCAGTGTGAGTCTATGGACAATAAGAGTCTATGGGCAGTGTGAGTCAATGGTCAGTGAGTGTATATGTCCAGTGAAAGCCTATGGCAGTGACAGTCTATGGGCAGAGCGAGTCTATGGGCTGTGAGGGTCTATGGCAGTGAGAGTCTACGGGCAATGCGTGTCTATGGGCAGTGTGAGTCTATGGCAGTGAGAGTCTACGAGTAGTGAGAGTCTATGGGCAGTGAGAGTCTATGTGCAGTGAGAGTCTATGTGCAGTATGAGTCTATGTGCAGTGGAAGTCTATGGGCAGTGAGTGTCTATGTGCAGTGAGAGTCTATGTGCATTGAGTGTCTATGTGCAGTAGGAGTCTATGGGCAGTGTGAGTCTATGGGCAGCGTGAGTCTATGGGCAATGTGCGTCTGTGCGCAGTGTGAGTCTATGGGCAGTGTCAGTCTATGTGCAGTTTGAGTCTATGGGCAGTGAGAGTCTATGGGCAGTGTGAGTCTATGGGCCGTGAGAATCTGTGGCAGTGAGAGTCTACGGGCAATGCGAGTCTATGAGCAGTGAGAGTCTATGGGCAGTGTGCGTCCATGGGCAGTTTCGATGGGCAGTGTGAGTCTATAGTAGGAAGCGTCTATGGGCAGTGTGAGTCTGTGGGTAGTGTGAGTCTATGGGCAGTGTAAATCTTTGTGCAGTAAGCATCAATGGGCAGTGTGAGTCTATGTGCAGTGAGAGTCTATGTGCAGTGTGAGTCTATGTGCAGTGGGAGTCTATGGGCAGTGTGCGTCTATGGGCAGTGTGAGTCTATGGGCAATGTGCGTCTGTGGGCAGTGAGAGTCTATGGCAGTGTGAGTCTATGGGCAGTGTGAGTCTATCTGCAGTGTGAGTCTATGGGCGGTGTGAATCGATGGGCAGTGTGAGTCTATGGGCAATTTGCGTCTGTGGGCATTGTAAGTCTATGGGTAGTGTGCGTCCGTGGGCTGTTCGATGGACAGTGTGAGTCTATTCAGGGAGCGTCTATGGGCAGTGTGAATCTATGGGCATTGCAACTCTATGGGCAGTGTGAGTCTATGTGCAGTGTACGTCTATGGGCAGTTTGAGTCTATGGGCAGTGAGAGTCAATGGTAGTGTGAGTCTATGGGCAGTGAGAGTCTATGGGCAGTGTGAGTCTATGGGCAGTGTGAGTTTATGGGCAGTGTGAGTCTATGGGCAATGTGCGTCTGTGGGCAGTGTGAGTATATGGGCAGTGTGAGTCTTTGTGCAGTGTGAGTCTATGTGCAGTGTGAATCTATGGGCAGTTTGAGTCTATGGGCAGTGAGAGTCTATGGCAATGTGAGACTATGGGCAGTGAGGGTCTATGGCCAGTGTGAGTCTATGGACAATAAGAGTCTATGGGCAGTGTGAGTCAATGGTCAGTGAGTGTATATGTCCAGTGAGAGCCTATGGCAGTGACAGTCTATGGCAGTGAGAGTCTATGGCAGTGAGAGTATATGGCAGTGTGAGTCTATGGCAGTGTGAGATTATGGCATTCAGAGTCTATAGGCAGTGAGTGTCTATGGCAGTGATAGTCTATGGGCAGTGAGAGTCTATGGGCAGTGAGAATCTATGGGCAGTGAGGGTCTATGGCAGTGTAAGTCTATGGCGGTGTGAGTCTATGTGCAGTGAGAGTCTATGTGCAGTGTGAGTTTATGTGCAGTGGGAGTCTATGGGCAGTGTGCGTCTATGGGCAGTGTGAATTTATGGGCAATGTGCGTCTGTGGGCAGTGAGAGTCTATGGCAGTGTGAGTCTATGGGCAGTGAGAGTCTATGGGCAGTGCGAGTCTATGGGCAGTGAGAGTCTCTGGCAGTGAGAGTCTACGGGCAATGCGTGTCTATGGGCAGTGTGAGTCTATGGCAGTGAGAGTCTACGGGTAGTGAGAGTCAATGGGCAGTGAGAGTCTATGTGCAGTGAGAGTCTATGTGCAGTATGAGGCTATGTGCAGTCGGAGTCTATGGGCAGTGTGAGTCTTTGGGCAGTGTGAGTCTATGGGCAGTCTGAGTCTATGGGCATTGTGAGTCTATGTGCAGTGTGAGTCAATGGGCAGTGTGAATCTACGGGCAGTTTGAGTCTATGGGCAGTGAGAGTCTATGGCAGTGTGAGTCTATGGGCAGTGAGTGTCTATGTGCAGTGAGAGTCTATGTGCAGTGTGAGTCTTTGTGCAGTCGTAGTCTATGGGCAGTGTGAGTCTATGGGCAGCGTAAGTCTATGGGCAATATGCGTCTGTGGGCAGTGTGAGTCTATGGGCAGTGTGAGTCTATGTGCAGTTTGAGTCTATGGGCACTGTGAATCTATGGGCACTTTGAGTCTATGGACAGTGGGAGTCTATGGCAGTGTGAGTCTATGGATAGTGAGAGGCTATGTGCAGTGAGAGTCTATGTGCAGTGTGAGTCTTTGTGCAGTGGTTGTCTATGGGCAGTGTGAGTCTATGGGCAGCGTAAGTCTATGGGCAATATGCGTCTGTCGGCAGTGTGAGTCTATGGGCAGTGTGAGTCTATGTGCAGTTTGAATCTATGGGCACTGTGAATCTATGGGCACTTTAATTCTATGGGCAGTTAGAGTCTATGGGCAGTGCGAGTCTATGGGCAGTGAGAATCTGTGGCAGTGAGAGTCTACGGGCAATGCGAGTCTATGGGCAGTGAGAGTCTTTGGGCAGAGTAAGTCTATGGGCAGTGTGGGTCCGTGGGCAGTTTCGATGGGCAGTGTGAGTCTATAGTAGGGAGCGTCTATGGGCAGTGTGAGTCTGTGGGTAGTGTGAGTCTATGGGCAGTGTATGTCTTTGTGCACTAAGCGTCTATGGGCAGTGTGAATCTATGGGCAGTGCGAGTCTATGGGCAGTGCGAGTCTTTTTGCAGTGAGAGTCTATGTGCAGTGTGAGTCTATGTGCAGTGGGAGTCTATGGGCAGTGTGCGTCTATGGGCAGTGTAAGTCTATGGGCAGTGTTTGTCTATTTGCAGTGTGAGTCTTTCGGCAGTCTGAATCTACGGGCAGTTTGAGTCTATGGGCAGTGAGAGTCTATAGCAGTGTGAGTCTATGGGCAGTGCGAGTCTATGGGCAGTGATAGTCTATGGCAGTGAGAGTCTATGGGCAATGTGAGTCTATGCGCAGTGTGAGTCTATGTGCAGGGGGAGTCTATAGGCAGTGTGCGTCTATGGGCAGTGTGAGTCTAAGGGCAATGTGGGTCTGTGGGCAGTGTGAGTCTATGGGCAGTTTGAGTCTATGGGCAGTGAGAGTCTATGGGCAGTGTAAGTCTATGGGCAGTGTGCGTCCATGGGCAGTTTCGATGGGCAGTGTGAGTCTATAATAGGAAGCGTCTATGGGCAGTGTGAGTCTGTGGGTAATGTGAGTCTATGGGCAGTGTAAATCTTTGTGCAGTAAGCATCTATGGGCAGTGTGAGTCTATGTGCAGTGAGAGTCTATGTGCAGTGTGAGTCTAAGGGCAGTGAGAGTGTATGGGCAGTGCGAGTCTATGGGCAGTGAGGGTCTCTGGCAGTGAGAGTCTACGGGCAATGCGTGTCGATGGTCAGTGTGAGTCTATGGCAGTGAGAGTCTACGGGTAGTGAGAGTCTATGGGCAGTGAGAGTCTATGTGCAGTGAGAGTCTATGTGCAGTATGAGGCTATGTGCATTGGGAGTCTATGGGCAGTGTGAGTCTTTGGGCAGTGTGAGTCTATGGGCAGTCTGAGTCTATGGGCATTGTGAGTCTTTGTGCAGTGTGAGTCAATGGGCAGTGTGAATCTACGGGCAGTTTGAGTCTATGGGCAGTGTGAGTCTATGGGCAGTCTGAGTCTATGGGCATTGTGAGTCTTTGTGCAGTGTGAGTCAATGGGCAGTGTGAATCTACGGGCAGTTTGAGTCTATGGGCAGTGAGAGTCTATGGCAGTGTGAGTCTATGGGCAGTGAGAGTCTATGTGCAGTGAGAGTCTATGTGCAGTGTGAGTCTTTGTGCAGTGGTAGTCTATGGGCAGTGTGAGTCTATGGGCAGTGTGAGTCTATGGGCAATATGCGTCTGTGGGCAGTGTGAGTCTATGGGCAGTGTGAGTCTATGTGCAGTTTGAGTCTATGGGCACTGTGAATCTATGGGCACTTTAAGTCTATGGGCAGTTAGAGTCTATGGGCAGTGCGAGTCTATGGGCAGTGAGAATCTGTGGCAGTGAGAGTCTACGGGCAATGCGAGTCTATGGGCAGTGAGAGTCTATGGGCAGAGTAAGTCTAAGGGCAGTGTGGGTCCGTGGGCAGTTTCGATGGGCAGTGTGAGTCTATAGTAGGGAGCGTCTATGGGCAGTGTGAGTCTGTGGGTAGTGTGAGTCTATGGGCAGTGTATGTCTTTGTGCACTAAGCGTCTACGGGCAGTGTGAATCTATGGGCAGTGCGAGTCTATGGGCAGTGCGAGTCTTTTTGCAGTGAGAGTCTATGTGCAGTGTGAGTCTATGTGCAGTGGGAGTCTGTGGGCAGTGTGAGTCTATGGGCAGCGTAAGTCTATGGGCAATATGCGTCTGTGGGCAGTGTGAGTCCATGGGCAGTGTGAGTCTATGTGCAGTTTGAGTCTATGGACACTGTGAATCTATGGGCACTTTGAGTCTATGGGCAGTGTGAGTCTATGGGCAGTGTGTGTCTATGGGCAATGTGCATCTGTGGGCTGTGTGAGTCTATGGGCAGTGTTTGTCTATGTGCAGTGTGAGTCTTTCGGCAGTCTGAATATATGGCCAGTTTTAGTCTATGGGCAGTGAGGGTCTATGTCAGTGTGAGTCTATGGGCAGTGAGAGTCTATGGGCAGTGCGAGTCTATGGGCAGTGAGAGTCTATGGCAGTGAGAGTCTACGGGCAATGCGTGTCTATGGGCAGTGTGAGTCTATGGCAGTGAGAGTCTACGGGTAGTGAGAGTCTATGATCAGTGAGAGTCCATGTGCAGTGAGAGTCTATGTGCAGTGTGAGTCTATGTGCAGAGGGAGTCTATGGGCAGTGTCCGTCTTTGTGCAGTGGTAGTCTGTGGGCTGTGTGAGTCTATGGGCAGCGTAAGTCTATGGGCAATATGCGTCTGTGGGCAGTGTGAGTCTATGGGCAGTGTGAGTCTATGTGCAGTTTGAGTCTATGGGCACTGTGAATCTATGGGCACTTTGAGTCTATGGGCAGTGTGAGTCTATGGGCAGTGTGTGTCTATGGGCAATGTGCATCTGTGGGCTGTGTGAGTACATGGGCAATGGGAGTCTATGTGCAGTGTGAGTCTATGTGCAGGGGGAGTCTATGGGCAGTGTGCGTCTATGGGCATTGTGTGTCTATGGGCAATGTGCGTCTGTGGGCAGTGTTAGTCTATGGGCAGTGTGAGTCTATGTGCAGTGTGAGTCTATGGGCAATATGCGTCTGTGGGCAGTGTGAGTCTATGGGCAGTGTGAGTCTATGGGCAGTGTGTGTCTATGGGCAATGTGCGTCTTTGGGCAGTGTGAGTCTATGGGTAATGTGAGTCTATGTGCAGTGTGAGTCTATGTGCAGGGAGAGTCTATGGGCAGTGTGCGTCTATGGGCAGTGTGAGTCTATGTGCAGTATGAGTCTATGGGCAATGTGCGTCTGTGGGCAGTGTGAGTCTATGGGCAGTGAGAGTCTATGGCAGTGTGAGGCTATGGGCAGTGAGAGTCTATGGGCAATGCGAGTATATGGGTAGTGAGAGTCTATGGGCATTGAGAGTCTATGTGCAGTGAGAGTCTATGTGCAGTGTGAGTCTATGTGCAGTGGGAGTCTATGGGCAGTGTGAGTCTATGGGCAGCGTGAGTCTATGGGCAATGTGCGTCTGTGGGCAGTGTGAGTCTATGGGCAGTGTGAGTCTATGTGCAGGTAGAGTCTATGGGCACTGTGAATCTATGGGCAGTTTGAGTCTATGGGCAGTTAGAGTCTATGGGCAGTGCGAGTCTATGGGCAGTGAGCATCTGTGGCAGTGAGAGTCTACGGGCAATGCGAGTCTATGGGCAGTGAGAGTCTATGGGCAGTGTGGGTCCGTGGGCAGTTTCGATGGGCAGTGTGAGTCTATAGTAGGGAGCGTCTATGGGCAGTGTGAGTCTGTGGGTAGTGTGAGTCTATGGGCAGTGTAAGTCTTTGTGCAGTAAGCGTCTATGGGCAGTGTGAATCTATGGGCTGTGCGAGTCTATCGGCAGTGTGAGTCTATGTGCAGTGAGAGTCTATGGGCAGTGTGAGTCTATGGGCAGCGTGAGTATATGGGCAATGTGCGTCTATGGGCAGTGTAAGTCTATGGGCAGTGTTTGTCTATTTGCAGTGTGAGTCTTTCGGCAGTCTGAATCTACGGGCAGTTTGAGTCTATGGGCAGTGAGAGTCTATAGCAGTGTGAGTCTATGGGCAGTGCGAGTCTATGGGCAGTGATAGTCTATGGCAGTGAGAGTCTATGGGCAATGTGAGTCTATGCGCAGTGTGAGTCTACGTGCAGGGGGAGTCTATAGGCAGTGTGCGTCTATGGGCAGTGTGAGTCTAAGGGCAATATGCGTCTGTGGGCAGTGTGAGTCTATGGGCAGTTTGAGTCTATGGGCAGTGAGAGTCTATGGGCAGTGTAAGTCTATGGGCAGTGTGCGTCCATGGGCAGTTTCAATGGGCAGTGTGAGTCTATAATAGGAAGCGTCTATGGGCAGGTTGAGTCTGTGGGTAATGTGAGTCTATGGGCAGTGTAAATCTTTGTGCAGTAAGCATCTATGGGCAGTGTGAGTCTATGTGCAGTGAGAGTCTATGTGCAGTGTGAGTCTGTGTGCAGTGGGAGTCTATGGGCAGTATGCGTCTATGGGCAGTGTGAGTCTATGGGCAATGTGCGTCTGTGGGCAGTGAGAGTCTATGGGCAATATGCGTCTGTGGGCAGTGTGAGTCTATGGGCAGTGTGAGTCTATGTGCAGTGAGAGTCTATGTGCAGTGTGAGTCTGTGTGCAGTGGGTGTCTATGGGCAATGTGCGTCTGTGGGCAGTGTTAGTCTATGGGCAGTGTGAGTCTATGTGCAGTGTGAGTCTATGGGCAATATGCGTCTGTGGGCAGTGTGAGTCTATGGGCAGTGTGAGTCTATGGGCAGTGTGTGTCTATGGGCAATGTGCGTCTTTGGGCAGTGTGAGTCTATGGGTAATGTGAGTCTATGTGCAGTGTGAGTCTATGTGCAGGGAGAGTCTATGGGCAGTGTGCGTCTATGGGCAGTGTGAGTCTATGTGCAGTATGAGTCTATGGGCAATGTGCGTCTGTGGGCAGTGTGAGTCTATGGGCAGTGAGAGTCTATGGCAGTGTGAGTCTATGGGCAGTGTGAGTCTATGGGCAGCGTGAGTCTATGGGCAATGTGCGTCTGTGGGCAGTGTGAGTCTATGGGCAGTGTGAGTCTATGTGCAGGTAGAGTCTATGGGCACTGTGAATCTATGGGCAGTTTGAGTCTATGGGCAGTTAGAGTCTATGGGCAGTGCGAGTCTATGGGCAGTGAGCATCTGTGGCAGTGAGAGTCTACGGGCAATGCGAGTCTATGGGCAGTGAGAGTCTATGGGCAGTGTGGGTCCGTGGGCAGTTTCGATGGGCAGTGTGAGTCTATAGTAGGGAGCGTCTATGGGCAGTGTGAGTCTGTGGGTAGTGTGAGTCTATGGGCAGTGTAAGTCTTTGTGCAGTAAGCGTCTATGGGCAGTGTGAATCTATGGGCTGTGCGAGTCTATGGGCAGTGTGAGTCTATGTGCAGTGAGAGTCTATGGGCAGTGTGAGTCTATGGGCAGCGTGAGTATATGGGCAATGTGCGTCTATGGGCAGTGTAAGTCTATGGGCAGTGTTTGTCTATTTGCAGTGTGAGTCTTTCGGCAGTCTGAATCTACGGGCAGTTTGAGTCTATGGGCAGTGAGAGTCTATAGCAGTGTGAGTCTATGGGCAGTGCGAGTCTATGGGCAGTGATAGTCTATGGCAGTGAGAGTCTATGGGCAATGTGAGTCTATGCGCAGTGTGAGTCTACGTGCAGGGGGAGTCTATAGGCAGTGTGCGTCTATGGGCAGTGTGAGTCTAAGGGCAATGTGCGTCTGTGGGCAGTGTGAGTCTATGGGCAGTTTGAGTCTATGGGCAGTGAGAGTCTATGGGCAGTGTAAGTCTATGGGCAGTGTGCGTCCATGGGCAGTTTCGATGGGCAGTGTGAGTCTATAATAGGAAGCGTCTATGGGCAGGTTGAGTCTGTGGGTAATGTGAGTCTATGGGCAGTGTAAATCTTTGTGCAGTAAGCATCTATGGGCAGTGTGAGTCTATGTGCAGTGAGAGTCTATGTGCAGTGTGAGTCTGTGTGCAGTGGGAGTCTATGGGCAGTATGCGTCTATGGGCAGTGTGAGTCTATGGGCAATGTGCGTCTGTGGGCAGTGAGAGTCTATGGCAGTGTGAGTCTATGGGCAGTGAGAGTGTATGGGCAGTGCGAGTCTATGGGCAGTGAGGGTCTCTGGCAGTGAGAGTCTATGGGCAATGCGTGTCTATGGTCAGTGTGAGTCTATGGCAGTGAGAGTCTACGGGTAGTGAGGGTCTATGGGCAGTGAGAGTCTATGTGCAGTGAGTGTCTATGTGCAGTATGAGGCTATGTGCAGTGGGAGTCTATGGGCAGTGTGAGTCTTTGGGCAGTGTGAGTCTATGGGCAGTCTGAGTCTATGGGCATTGTGAGTCTATCTGCAGTGTGAGTCAATGGGAAGTGTGAATCTACGGGCAGTTTGAGTCTATGGGCAGTGAGAGTCTATGGCAGTGTGAGTCTATGGGCAGTGAGAGTATATGTGCAGTGAGAGTCTATGTGCAGTGTGAGTCTTTGTGCAGTGGTAGTCTATGGGCAGTGTGAGTCTATGGGCAGTGTGAGTCTATGGGCAATATGCTTCTGTGGGCAGTGTGAGTCTATGGGCAGTGTGAGTCTATGTGCAGTTTTAGTCTATGGGCACTGTGAATCTATGGGCACTTTGAGTCTATGGGCAGTGCGAGTCTATGGGCAGTGAGAATCTGTGGCAGTGAGAGTCTACGGGCAATGCGAGTCTATGGGCAGTGAGAGTCTATGGGCAGTGTAAGTCTATGGGCAGAGTGGGTCCGTGGGGAGTGTGAGTCTATGGGTTGTGTAAATCTTTGTGCAGTAAGCGTCTATGGGCAGTGTGAGTCATTGTGCAGTGAGAGTCTATGTGCAGTGTGAGTCTATGTGCAGTGGGAGTCTATGGGCAGTGTGCGTCTATGGGCAGTGTAAGTCTATGGGCAGTGTTTGTGTATTTGCAGTGTGAGTCTTTCCGCAGTCAGAGTCTATGGCAGTGTGAGTCTATGGGCAGTGCGAGTCTATGGGCAGTGATAGTCTATGGCAGTGGGAGTCTATGGGCAATGCGTGTCTATGGGCAGTGTGAGTCTATGGCAGTGAGAGTCTACGGGTAGTGAGAGTCTAAGGGCAGTGAGAGTCTATGTGCAGTGAGAGTCTATGTGCAGTAAGAGTCTATGTGTAGTGGGAGTCTATGGGCAGTGTGAGTCTTTGGGCAGTGTGAGTCTATGGGCAGTCTGAGTCTATGGGCATTGTGAGTCTATGTGCAGTGTGAGTCAATGGGCAGTGTGAATCTACGGGCAGTTTGAGTCTATGGGCACTGAGAGTCTATGGCAGTGTGAGTCTATGGGCAGTGAGAGTCTATGTGCAGTGAGAGTCTATGTGCAGTGTGAGTCTTTGTGCAGTGGTAGTCTATGGGCAGTGTGAGTCTATGGGCAGTGTGAGTCTATGGGCAATATGCGTCTGTGGGCAGTGTGAGTCTATGGGCAGTGTGAGTCTATGTGCAGTTTGAGTCTATGGGCACTGTGAATCTATGGGCACTTTGAGTCTATGGGCAGTGCGAGTCTATGGGCAGTGAGAATCTGTGGCAGTGAGAGTCTACGGGCAATGCGAGTCTATGGGCAGTGAGAGTCTATGGGCAGTGTAAGTCTATGGGCAGAGTGGGTCCGTGGGGAGTGTGAGTATATGGGTTGTGTAAATCTTTGTGCAGTAAGCGTCTATGGGCAGTGTGAGTCATTGTGCAGTGAGAGTCTATGTGCAGTGTGAGTCTATGTGCAGTGGGAGTCTATGGGCAGTGTGCGTCTATGGGCAGTGTAAGTCTATGGGCAGTGTTGTGTTTTTGCAGTGTGAGTCTTTCCGCAGTCAGAGTCTATGGCAGTGTGAGTCTATGGGCAGTGCGAGTCTATAGGCAGTGATAGTCTATGGCAGTGGGAGTCTATGGGCAATGCGTGTCTATGGGCAGTGTGGGTCTATGGCAGTGAGAGTCTACGGGTAGTGAGAGTCTAAGGGCAGTGAGAGTCTATGTGCAGTGAGAGTCTATGTGCAGTATGAGTCTATGTGCAGTGGGAGTCTATGGGCAGTGTGAGTCTTTGGGCAGTGTGAGTCTATGGGCAGTCTGAGTCTATGGGCAGTGTGAGTCTATGTGCAGTGTGAGTCTATGTGCAGTGTGAATCTATGGGCAGTTTGAGTCTATGGACAGTGGGAGTCTATGGCAGTGTGAGTCTATGGGCAGTCTGAGTCTATGGGCATTGTGAGTCTATGTGCAGTGTGAGTCAATGGGCAGTGTGAATCTACGGGCAGTTTGAGTCTATGGGCACTGAGAGTCTATGGCAGTGTGAGTCTATGGGCAGTGAGAGTCTATGTGCAGTGAGAGTCTATGTGCAGTGTGAGTCTTTGTGCAGTGGTAGTCTATGGGCAGTGTGAGTCTATGGGCAGTGTGAGTCTATGGGCAATATGCGTCTGTGGGCAGTGTGAGTCTATGGGCAGTGTGAGTCTATGTGCAGTTTGAGTCTATGGGCTCTGTGAATCTATGGGCACTTTGAGTCTATGGGCAGTGTGAGTCTATGGGCAGTGAGAATCTGTGGCAGTGAGAGTCTACGGGCAATGCGAGTCTATGGGCAGTGAGAGTCTATGGGCAGTGTAAGTCTATGGGCAGAGTGGGTCCGTGGGGAGTGTGAGTATATGGGTTGTGTAAATCTTTGTGCAGTAAGCGTCTATGGGCAGTGTGAGTCATTGTGCAGTGAGAGTCTATGTGCAGCGTGAGTCTATGTGCAGTGGGAGTCTATGGGCAGTGTGCGTCTATGGGCAGTGTAAGTCTATGGGCAGTGTTTGTGTATTTGCAGTGTGAGTCTTTCCGCAGTCAGAGTCTATGGCAGTGTGAGTCTATGGGCAGTGCGAGTCTATAGGCAGTGATAGTCTATGGCAGTGGGAGTCTATGGGCAATGCGTGTCTATGGGCAGTGTGGGTCTATGGCAGTGAGAGTCTACGGGTAGTGAGAGTCTAAGGGCAGTGAGAGTCTATGTGCAGTGAGAGTCTATGTGCAGTATGAGTCTATGTGCAGTGGGAGTCTATGGGCAGTGTGAGTTTTTGGGCAGTGTGAGTCTATGGGCAGTCTGAGTCTATGGGCAGTGTGAGTCTATGTGCAGTGTGAGTCTATGTGCAGTGTGAATCTATGGGCAGTTTGAGTCTATGGACAGTGGGAGTCTATGGCAGTGTGAGTCTATGGATATTGAGAATCAATGTGCAGTGAGAGTCTTTGTGCAGTGGTAGTCTATGGGCAGCGTAAGTCTATGGGCAATATGCGTCTGTGGGCAGTGTGAGTCTATGGGCAGTGTGAGTCTATGTGCAGTTTGAGTCTATGGGCACTGTGAATCTATGGGCCCTTTAAGTCTATGGGCAGTTAGAGTCTATGGGCAGTGCGAGTCTATGGGCAGTGAGAATCTGTGGCAGTGAGAGTCTACGGGCAATGCGAGTCTATGGGCAGTGAGAGTCTATGGGCAGAGTAAGTCTAAGGGCAGTGTGGGTCCGTGGGCAGTTTCGATGGGCAGTGTGAGTCTATAGTAGGGAGCGTCTATGGGCAGTGTGAGTCTGTGGGTAGTGTGAGTCTATGGGCAGTGTATGTCTTTGTGCACTAAGCGTCTATGGGCAGTGTGAATCTATGGGCAGTGCGAGTCTATGGGCAGTGCGAGTCTTTTTGCAGTGGGAGTCTATGGGCAGTGTGCGTCTATGGGCCCTGTGAGTATATGGGCAATGTGCATCTATGGGCAGTTTGAGTCTATGGGCAGTATAAGTCTATGTGCAGTGTGAGTCTATGGGCATTGTGAGTCTATGGGCAGTGTGAGTCTATGCGCAATGTGCGTCTGTGGGCAGTGTGAGTCTATGGGCAGTGTTTGTCTATCTGCAGTGTGAGTCTTTCGGCAGTCTGAATATATGGCCAGTTTAAGTCTATGGGCAGTGAGGGTCTATGTCAGTGTGAGTCTATGGGCAGTGAGAGTCTATGGGCAGTGCGAGTCTATGGGCAGTGAGAGTCTATGGCAGTGAGAGTCTACGGGCAATGCGTGTCTATGGGCAGTGTGAGTCTATGGCAGTGAGAGTCTATGTGCAGTGAGAGTCTATGTGCAGTGTGAGTCTATGTGAAGAGGGAGTCTATGGGCAGTGTCCGTCTTTGTGCAGTGGTAGTCTGTGGGCAGTGTGAGTCTATGGGCAGCGTAAGTCTATGGGCAATATGCATCTGTGGGCAGTGTGAGTCTATGGGCAGTGTGAGTCTATGTGCAGTTTGAGTCTATGGGCACTGTGAATCTATGGGCACTTTGAGTCTATCGGCAGTGTGAGTCTATGGGCAGTGTGTGTCTATGGGCAATGTGCGTCTGTGGGCTGTGTGAGTACATGGGCAATGGGAGTCTATGTGCAGTGTGAGTCTATGTGCAGGGGGAGCCTATGGGCAGTGTGCGTCTATTGGCATTGTGTGTCTATGGGCAATGTGCGTCTATGGGCAGTGTTAGTCTATGGGCAGTGTGAGTCTATGTGCAGTGTGAGTCTATGGGCAATATGCGTCTGTGGGCAGTGTGAGTCTATGGGCAGTGTGAGTCTATGGGCAGTGTGTGTCTATGGGCAGTGTGAGTCTATGTGCAGTATGAGTCTATGGGCAATGTGCGTCTGTGGGCAGTGTGAGTCTATGGGCAGTGAGAGTCTATGGCAGTGTGAGGATATGGGCAGTGAGAGTCTATGGGCAATGCGAGTATGTGGGTAGTGAGAGTCTATGGGCAGTGAGAGTCTATGTGCAGTG
Source organism: Petromyzon marinus (assembly GCF_048934315.1). Taxonomy (NCBI): domain Eukaryota; kingdom Metazoa; phylum Chordata; class Hyperoartia; order Petromyzontiformes; family Petromyzontidae; genus Petromyzon; species Petromyzon marinus. The sequence continues at coordinate 7,676,734 of NC_133722.1, forward strand.
AGAGTCTATGTGCAGTGTGAGTCTATGTGCAGTGGGAGTCTATGGGCAGTGTGAGTCTATGGGCAGCGTGAGTCTATGGGCAATGTGCGTCTGTGGGCAGTGTGAGTCTATGGGCAGTGTGAGTCTATGTGCAGGTAGAGTCTATGGGCACTGTGAATCTATGGGCAGTTTGAGTCTATGGGCAGTTAGAGTCTATGGGCAGTGCGAGTCTATGGGCAGTGAGAATCTGTGGCAGTGAGAGTCTACGGGCAATGCGAGTCTATGGGCAGTGAGAGTCTATGGGCAGTGTGGGTCCGTGGGCAGTTTTGATGGGCAGTGTGAGTCTATAGTTGGGAGCGTCTATGGGCAGTGTGAGTCTGTGGGTAGTGTGAGTCTATGGGCAGTGTAAGTCTTTGTGCAGTAAGCGTCTATGGGCAGTGTGAATCTATGGGCTGTGCGAGTCTATGGGCAGTGTGAGTCTATGTGTAGTGAGAGTCTATGTGCAGAGTGAGTCTATGTGCAATGGGAGTCTATGGGCAGTGTGGGTCTATGGGCAGTGTGAATCGATGGGCAATGTGCGTCTGTGGGCAGTGTGAGTCTATGGGCAGTGTGAGTCTATGTGCAGTGTGAGTCTATGGGCAATGTGCGTCTGTGGGCAGTGTGAGTCTATGGGCAGTGTGAGTCTATGTGCAGTGGGAGTCTATGGGCAGTGAGCGTCTATGGGCAGTGTGAGTCTATGGGCAATGCGCGTCTGTGGGCAGTGTGAGTCTATGGGCAGTGTGAGTCTATGTGCAGTGCGAGTCTATGGGCAATGTGCGTCTGTGGGTAGTGTGAGTCTCTGGGCAGTGTGAGTCTATGTGCAGTGTGAGTCTATCGGCAGTGTAAGTCTATGCGCCGTGTGAGTCTATGGGCAATGTGCGTCTGTGGGCAGTGTGAGTCTATGGGCAGTGTTTGTCTCTGTGCAGTGTGGTCTATGGGCATTGTGAATCTATGGGCAGTTTGAGTCTATGGGCAGTGCGAGTCTATGGGCAGTAAGAGTCTATGGCAGCGAGAGTCTACGGGCAATGCGAGTCTATTGGCAGTGTGAGTCTATTGCAGTGAGAGTCTACGGGTAGTGAGATTCTATGGGCAGTGAGAGTCTATGTGCAGTGGGAGTCTATGGGCAGTGTGAGTCTATGGGCAGCGTGAGTATATGGGCAATGTGCGTCTGTGGGCACTGTGAGTCTATGGGCAGTGTCAGTCTATGTGCAGTTTGAGTCTATGGGCAGTGTGAATCTATGGGCTGTTTGAGTCTATGGACAGTGAGAGTCTATGGGCAGTGCGAGGCTATGGGCCGTGAGAATCTGTGGCAGTGAGAGTCTACGGGCAATGCGAGTCTATGGGCAGTGAGAGTCTATGGGCAGTGTGCGTCCATGGGCAGTATCGATGGGCAGTGTGAGTCTATAGTAGGGAGCGTCTATGGGGCAGTGTGAGTCTGTGGGCAGTGTGAGTCTATGTGCAGTGAAAGTCTATGTGCAGTGTAAGTCTATGTGCAGTGGGAGTCGATGGGCAGTGTGCGTCTATGGGCAGTTTGAGTCTATGGGCAATGTGCGTCTGTGGACAGTGTGAATCTATAGGCAGTGTGAGTCTATGGGCAGTGTTTGTCTATGTGCAGTGTGAGTCTTTGGGCAGTCAGAATCTATGGGCAGTTTGAGTCTATGGGCAGTTTGAGTCTATGGGCAGTGAGGGTCTATGGCAGTGTGAGTCTATGGGCAGTGAGAGTCTATGGGCAGTGCGAGTCTATGGGCAGTGAGAGTCTATGGCAGTGAGAGTCTACGGGCAATGCGAGTCTATGGGCAGTCTGATTGTATGGCAGTGAAAGTCTACGGTTAGTGAAAGTCAATGGGCAGTGCGAGTCTATGAGCAGTGTGAGTTTATGTGCAGTGTGAGTCTATTGGCATTGTGAGTCTATGGGCAGTGACAGTCTATGGCAGTAAGAGTCTATAGTCAGTGAGTGTATATGGTCAGTGAGATCCTATGAGCAGTGTGAGTCTATGGGCAGTGAGTGTCTATGGGAAATGTGAGACTATGGGCAGTGTAAGAATACGGTCAGTTAAAGTCAATGGCAGTGAGAGTCTATGGGCAGTGAGAGTATATGATCAGTGAGAGTCTATGGCTGCGAAAGTCAATGTGCAGTGATAGTCTATATCAGAAAGAGTCTCTGGTCATTGAGAGTCTATGGGCAGCGTGAATCTTTGGGCAGTGAGAGTCTATGGCAGTGAGAGTCTATGGGCAATGTGACTTTATGGGTAGTGTGAGTCTATGGGCAATGTGCGTCTGTGGGCAGTGTGAGTCTATGGGCAGTGTGAGTCTATGTGCAGTGTGAGTCTATGGGCAGTGTGAGTCTATGTGCCGTGTGAGTCTATGGGCAGTTAGAGTCTATGTGCAGTGCGAGTCTATGGGTGGTGGGAATCGATGGGCAGTGTTGAGTCTTTGGGCAATGTGAGTCTATGGGCAATTGACGTCTGTGGGCAGTGTGAGTCTATGGGCAGTGTGCGTCTGTGGGCAGTGTGAATCTATGGGCAGTGTGCGTCCGTGGGCAGTTTCGATGGGCAGTGTGAGTCTATAGTAGGGAGTGTCTATGGGCAGTATGAGTCTGTGGGTAGTGTGAGTCTATGGGCAGTGTAAGTCTTTGTGCAGTAAGCGTCTATGTGCAGTGTGAGTCTATGTGCAGTGGGAGTCTATGGGCAGTGTAAGTCTATGGGCAGTGTGAGTCTATGGGCAATGTGCGTCTATGGGCAGTGTAAGTCTATGGGCAGTGTGAGTCTATGGGCAGTGTGAGTCTATGGGCAGTGAGGGTCTGTGGCAGTGAGAGTCTACGGGTAGTGAGAGTCTATGTGCAGTGTGAGTCTATGGGCAGTGTGAGTCTATGGGCAGTGTGAGTCGATGGGCAGCGTGAGTCTATGGGCAATGTGCGTCTATGGGCAGTGTGCGTCTGTCGGCAGTGTGAATCTATGGACAGTGTGAGTCTATGTGCATTTTGTGTCTAGAGCTGGGAGCGTCTTGTGGGCATTGCGAGTCTATGAGCAGTGTGAGTCTATGTGCAGTGTGAGTCTATGTGCAGTGTGAGTCTATGGGCAGTGTGAGTCTATGGGCAGTGAGAGTCTATGGGCAGTGAGAGTCTATGGGCAGTGAGTGTCTATGGGCAGTAATGGTCTATAGTCAGTGAGTGTATATGGTCAGTGAGAGTATATGCGCAGTGTGAGTCTATGGGCAGTGAGTGTCTATGGGCAATGTGAGTCTATGGGCAGTGTAAGTATATGGTCAGTTAAAGTCTATGGCAGTGAGAGTCTATGGGCAGTGAAATTCTATGGGCCGTATGAGTCTATGGGCAGTGAGAGTCTATGGTCAGTGAGAGTCTATGGGCAGTGGGAGTCTATGGCCAGTGAGAGTCTATGGGCTGTGAGAGTATATGGGCAGTGTGAGTCTATGGCAGTGAGAGTCTATGGGCAGTGAGTGTCTATGGTCAGTGAGTGTCTATGGTCAGTGAGCGTCTATGGTCAGTGAGAATCTATGGGCAGTGTGAGTTTATGGCAGTGAGAGTCTTTGGGCATTGTGAGTCTATGGGCAGTGTGAGTCTATGACAGTGAGAGTCTATGGGCAGTGTGAGTCTATGGGCAATGAGAGTCTATGGTCAGTGAGAGTCTATGGTCAGTGAGAGTCTATGGGCAGTGTGAGTCTATGGCAGTGTGAGTCTATGGGCAATGAGAGTCAATAGCAGTGAGAGTATATGGCAGTTATAGTCTATGGCAGACATGGCCAAAGTACGGCCCTCGGGCCGTACACGGCCCGTTGGGCTTTTTAATCCGGCCCGCTGAACTTGTCCAAATATTTTTATAATTAAATAAAAATTTATTTTTCTCCTGTAATGCCCCCATTTCCCCATTTGATGGCGCACTTTTACCGGGAGTGTGGTGTATAGGGCTCGAAAGGGCACATGATCTCGCAATGCATTGTGGGCCGTCAGCGCCATTTTCAGGATTTGTTTACATTGATGAGTTATATACGGTGCTCCCTTCACTTTTTCGCTTTGCCCTTTGAGCCCTTCTGTAAAATGAGCGGATCAAGGAAACGAAAAGTGGAAAATGAGTGGCGAGTGTTTAACACGGAGTGGACAACAAAATACTTTTTCACTGAAGTCCAATCGAAGGCTGTATGCCTGATATTCCGAGAAACTGTCGCAGTTTTCAAGGAGTACAACATCAGCTGTCACTTTGCTACGAAGCATGCTAACTACGCTAGCAAGCAGTCAACGCAAGAACGGGCGGCTACGGCTCAGAGGTTGGCGGATAATTTACAGACTCAGCAACATTTTTTGCACCGACAAACTGCGATTCAAGAGTCAACTACCAAGGCAAGTTTTTTGGTGGCATTCGAAATAGCAAAGGCTAGCAAGGGTTTCTCCGAAGGCGAGTTTGTAAAAGAATGCATGGTACAGACAGCAGACATTTTGTGTCCGGAGATCAAAAGCAAATTTTAAAAAGTCAGTTCATCACGCAGGACTGTGACTCGCCGTGGGTAACTGATTGATGAAAATATAGCCAGCCAATTAAAGAAAAGTCTGATTCCTTTGAGTTATATTCACTAGCACTGGATGAAAGTACGGACGTAAAAGACAATGCTCAGCTCCTCATTTTTATCCGAGGCATTGACGACAGTTTTGCGATAACAGAGGAGTTTTTGACCATGGAGTCCCTGAAAGTAACAACGCGGGGAGAGGACTTGTTTAACCAGGTGTCTGCTGTCATTGAAAGAATGAAGCTACCTTGGAGTAAACTTGTCAATGTCACAACGGATGGATCGCCAAATTTAACTGGAAAACATGTTGGGCTGCTGAAAAGAATCCAGAATAAAGTGAAAGAGGAAAACCCTGACCAGGATCTGATTTTCCTTCACTGCATCATCCATCAAGAATCCCTGTGTAAGTCTGTTTTTCAGCTTAATCATGTCGTGAATCCAGGCGTAAAACTTGGTAACTTTATACGAGCAAGGGGACTTCAGCACCGTCAGTTTATTACGTTCCTGGAGGAAACTGATGCGGATCATCAGGACTTGCTGTACCACTCTCGTGTCCGCTGGTTAAGTTTGGGGAAAGCGTTACAACGAGTGTGGGAGCTGAAAGAGGACATCATCGTATTTTTGGAGTTGATGGAGAAATCTGACGAATTCCCTGAGCTAAGCGACAAGAACTGAGCTAAGCGACAAGAACTGGCTTATTGTGTTATTTTATTTTATCAATTTATTATTGTATTCTCATTCTCCGTGACTTTACCGAAAGAACTAAAGAAGATGGCTTAGTGACTTTGCGTTTGCTGTGGACATATTTTCACACATGAATGAGCTGAATGTGAAACTGCAGGGGAAAGATCAGTTTGTTCACGACATGTACAAACATAAGAAAGCCTTCAAATCTAAGCTCACTTTGTTCTCCAGACAAATTGCGAACAAATCTTTCGCTCATTTCCCCACACTTGCCATGCAGGAAGAGGCACCGCGAAACGCAAAAAATACAGCAAATCACTTGAGGACCTGCACGGAGAATTCTGCCGTAGGTTCTCTGATTTCGAAAACATTGAACAGTCACTTCAGCTGGTGTCCTGTCCCCTGTCACAAGACTCTGAAACATCACCACAGGAGCTGCAGTTGGAACTGATAGATCTTCAGTCTGACTCCGTCCTAAAGGAGAAGTTCAACTCTGTTAAACTGAATGACTTTTATGCTTCACTTAACAGAGCCACGTTTCCAAACCTCCGGAGGACTGCACAGAAGATGCTGACTTTGTTTGGCTCGACTTATGTGTGTGAGCAGACATTCAGCGTCATGAACGCCAACAAAGCCCGTCACAGATCAAAGTTAACGGATCAGCACCTCAGATCTGTCCTGAGAATTGCCACAACCAAAATAACTCCAGACTTGGATGCACTGGCCAAAATGGGAGATCAACAACACTGTTCCCACTGGAACTGAAAGTGATGATGTGTTGCTGCAGCGAGGTTGGAGCCAAATCTCCGACACAGACAGCCTGCGTGGCTGCTCTAACCTGTTAATGTAGATAATAAAGAAGTTCAAGTGATAATAAAGTATTAAAGCTTTCGTGACTGCGTAAAATTACTCGCTGTTTTTTTTCCTGTAGAGTCACGTATGTAGAAATACAATAAAATGATATTAAAACAATCACGACGTTTCGATCACAACGCAAGCGATCTTCATCAGGTGTCAAGGACAAATCACGGAGGTAAATACAACAAAAAGATGAGAGACGAGAATTCAACAAACCTGAAAAAACATTATGTGAAGCACATCCAGTCAGGCCAACAACACAGTTAGACACTTCCTGGCGGACCACGAATTTCAGAAGAGTGTTAAATTTCGTGTTCAACCTTTGGATTGCACATACCAGCATAGATAGAATGAAAACATACGAGGTACACGGTCAGTAGAAATACATATACAAGTCCACCAAGAGGTAAGGAGGGAGGAAAGACGGACAGGGAGGCAGAGAGAGAGAGGGGGGTGCCGGAGGGATGAACAGAAGCTTAAATAGTAAATAAGGTTGGAGGGGCCAGAGCGAGAGCGGCAGCTCAAACACGCACATCTTATACATACAAAACGGCAGCTCAGTAGTAAGTTCAAGTGAGGTAATTGGTTTGGGCGCAGGTCTCAGATGTTTCCATGATGTTTGATCAGTCACGTTACGACATGTTTTTGTATTGTTCATGTTCGTGCAATGTGTTAAATTGCCTTGCAAATAAATGCTTTGCTACCTGTTAAAGGCCAAATCCTTTCATGTAATGATTTTTACATGTCATTTATATTAGTTCACACAAACACTCCATCCATCTGTTCCTGGCCCGGCCCCTCTGTCAAACTTTAGAACCCATTGTGGCCCGCGAGTCAAAAAATTTGCCCACCCCCTGGCCTATGGGCAGTGAGAGTCTATGGCAGTGAGAGTCTATGGCAGTGAGAGTCTATGGGCAGTGAGAGTCTATGGCAGTGTGAATCTATGGCAGTGAGTGTCTATGGCAGTGTGAGTCTATGGCAGTGAGTGTCTATGGCAGTGTGAGTCTATGGCAGTGAGTGTCTATGGCAGTGAGAGTATATGGCAGTGTAAGTCTATGGGCAGTGAGTGTCTATGGGCAGTGAGAGTCTATGGCAGTGTGAGTCTATGGCAGTGTGAGTCTATGGCAATGAGAGTCTATGGGCAGTGTGAGTCTATGGACAGTGTGAGTCTATGGGCAGTGAGAGTCTAGGGCACTGAGAGTCTATGGCAGCGAGGATCTATGGCACCGTGGGGGTGCATGGGGTGCAAGATGCCCTTTCTGTGGGTGTGAGACATTGGGCATTTTTTTTTCTGTAAGTTAAATCAACGAAAATACAAATTACGTAGTGCACATACGTACAACTTACTTTGTTTAATCAAACCCGAGGTATTTATTTATTAATATTATACATTTTTAGAAAGCTTGAGAACCAATGGGGGGTGGCAAGGCTGCAGTGAATGTTTAGAACCACTGGTCTAATTGAGAGATCGATCTAATAGATACTACAGAGTGATCTAATAGAATAAATAGATGGATGTAATTGATACTGTAGATAGATCCAATAGATATATAATAGATCGATAGATCTCATCATGAAATCGAATAGATATATCGAATAGATAGATCCAATAGATGTATGTCATAGCTATATATGTCATAGATAGATATAATATATATCATAGATCTAATATATATCTAATCGATGGATACGTCATAAATCCATCTAATATATTTATCTAATAGATTGACATATCTCATAGATCGATCTAAAAGATTTATATAATAGATAGATGTTATAGATGAATCTAATAGGTGACTCACACTGACCCCAATACGGAGCGGTCAAGCAGATTGTGTCATCATCCATGGTCAATCCACTGCTGGATTGGAGTCACAATTCACGTTTACTGCAGCAATCCACTCTCTAGCATCTGGGCATTGACTCACATTGACTCACATTGACTCACATTGATGCATTGACTCATTAACATCATTGACTAATTGCCACACATTGATTCATTGATCCGTTGACTCGTTGTCAAATTGACTCATTGACACACATTGACTCAAATTGACTCATTGATTTATTGACTCATTGACACGTTGACTCAATAACACACATTGATTAATTGACTCACATTGACACATTTAGTCATTGACTCACATTGACTCAAGGTTTGGGCGGCATCACAGAGGGCACAGTGGAGGTTGTAGAGTGAAGTTCCCACTCACCTTGTTGGGTAAGGCTCGAAAACAAAGACCTCCCCGTGTAGCCTTAACAGACTGTAGGGGCAAGTGCTTTTAGCGAGCACCTATGAAGGCCGGAACGGTACACGAGGGGGTGGGTGGCCAACACCACGCACGACCGCCTTTGTCTCCCTAGTGGCGATGTTTACATACTGCACCAGGTACTCATTTGAGGCTGAGTCGACCTAGGGGAGGACCGGGACCGGTTAAGATAATCGTCACTGGCGTTGGCCGTGAGCGGGCATCGAACCCGTGTCGCCGGGTTCATAGCGCAGCGCGCTAACCGCTTCACTATCGCTCCCCACACACATACACGCACACACATTCACGCAACAAACGCACGCACACACACGCACACAAACACACGCACACACACACGCACACACGCACACAAACACACGCACGGCACGCACGCACACACGGTACACACACACGCACGCACACACACACGCGCACACACACGCACGGCACGCGGTGGCGTGTGGGAGGGTGACACGTCACAATGGTCCCGGATACGCATTGAGTCTCGCGTTATTATCGCCTCTGGCCATCTGTGGGGGGGGGGAGCTTTGTGGCTCATCGGATTCCTCCAGTATAAATAAATAATGATGCTCTGATTCTGAGCTTCTTCTCCGTCTTCTGCGCACCCTCGGTGATGTTGCTGCTGCTGTTGTTGGAGGGCAGCAGCTGTGGATTATTTTTTGTTTGACATCGAGGTGATTCAGTGAGTCCAGATGATTGCGTCAGGAGGAGTAGCGGAGTGGTGAACCATCGCTGCTGTGAGTCTATGGGTCTCAATGTGAGTCTGGGTGTCGGTGTTAGTCTATAGATATCTCGGTTTGAGTCTATGGGTCGCATTGTGAATCTATCGGTCTCAGTGTGTGTCAATATATCTCTATGTGAGTCTATGAGGCTCGGTGTGAGAGTATGGGTCTCTTTGTGAGTCTATGAGTCTTTGTGTGAGTCTGGGTCTCGGTGCGAGTCTGTGGGTCTCTATGCGAGTCGACAGATCTCTGTCCTCTTGGTAGATGTTGATAGCAGCGATGGGTGGTGAATCATCGCTGCCCTGACGATGATGATGCCTCCCCCTCTTGCTGCTCCGTGTGTGTGACCCTGCCGTTGAGTCGTTCTCTATCCCACGCTCGTTCTCGGTGGTGACCACATTCGCCGCACACTGCATAGTGAGTTTGTAATTTCCCATTTGTGCATCATCGTCATCATCATCGTCATCATCGTCGTCATCATCAACGTCGTCATCATTTTCATCATCATCGTCGCCATCGTCATCATCGTCGTCGTCGTCGTCGTCATCATCATCGTCATCGTCGAGTGTCCCCATCAGCTACTGCTGCTGCTGCCATGCTTCGTGCAGTGGACAATGCGGTTCAGGGTGTCGTGGTCCATGAGCTTTAGGGTGGAGATCTAAAGCCAGGGGTATCTTCTGCGCCATCGCGTCCTTCACGACGACGAGAAGGAGGAGAAGGAGTAGGTGTGTGTTTGCGACTCCGTGCGAACTCCCCCAAGCTTCGCCATTACTCGTCAATTCATCGATGAGCGCTTGCCACGGGTTTGGCCACGCGCGGCGCGTGCGAAAGAAGTGAATCGCTCGTGCGTACATCAGAGCCCACGATCCCCTTCCACTCGTGCAGTGGCTGTGACCGCGTCTGCCCGTCGATGTACGCTCGATACAGAACATCCACAGCGGTGTTGTAAGTTTGCATTGCAAAATGAACGTGTGTAGTGGGGAGCGGTGGTGTAGCGGTTAGCGCGCCGCGCTATGAACCCGGCCGCCCCAGTTCGCTTCCTGCTCGTAGCCAACACCGGTGACGATTATCTGAACCGGTCCTGGGCCTCCCCTAGGTCGACTCAGCCTCAAATGAGTACCTGGTGCGGTGTGTAAAACATCGCCACGAGGGAGACAAAGGTGGCCCGGGCGTGGTGTTGGCCACCCACCCCCTCGTGTGCCGTGCCGGCCTTCATAAGTGTTCGCTAACAGCACTTGCCTCAACAGTCTGTTAAGGCTATACGGGGGATCTTTGTCTGTTTTGTGTTTCACAAGTGGGGAGCGGTAGGGTAGCGGTTAGCGCGCTGCCGCTACGAACCCAGCCACCCGAGTTCGATTCCCGCTCACGGCCAACACCGGTGACGATTATCTGAACCGGTCCTGGGCCTCTCCTAGGTCGACTCAGCCTCGTGTGCCTTGCCGGCCTGTAAAGGTGCTGCTGCTGCTGCTACTCGCTAACAGGACTTGCCCTGGCAGTCTGTCCTGAGTTTGATTCCCGCACACGGCCACCAACGACCATCGGTGATAGCGGTTGTCTGAACCGGTTCTGGGACTCCCCTAGGTCGACTCTGCCTCCTAAAATGAGTGCCTGGTGCGGTGTGTAAAGATCGCCACTGGGGAGACAAAGGCGGCCGGGCGTGGTGCTGGCCACATCACCCCCTCGTGTGCAGCCCCGGCCTCAATAGCTGATCGCAAACAGCACTCGCCCCAACAATCTAAGGCTACAACAGGCGGGATCTTTGTCTACGGTGTAACTGGCTGGCACAGGTGGCACAGATGGCACCGCGTGGAGCACAGGTGGTGGATGCATCTGGCACAGTCATCCTCAGTCAGATTACTCCAAGCACCTGCGGGGGTCTGCCCCGCGACCTCTTCCTGTCAGCGGGCCAGCCGTTCCACACTTCACGTGAGAGCGTCTGGGCCACGTGGGTCGGCAGTGTCGGCTCAATTCACCATGGGATTCCTGTTTACCATGAGAGTCCAGTTTACCATGGTGGTCCAATTCACCATGGAAGTTCAGTTTACCATGGAAGTCCAGTTCACCATAGGAGTCCAATTTACCATGGGAGTCCAATTCACCATGGGAGTCCAGTTCACCATCGGAGTCCAATTCACGATGGAAGTCCAGTTTACCATGGAAGTCCAGTTCACCATAGGAGTCCAATTCACCATGGGAGTCCTGTTTACCATAGGAGTCCAATTCACCATGGAAGTCCAGTTCACCATGGGAGTCCAGTTTACCATGGGAGTCCAGTTCACCATGGGAGTCCAATTCACGATGGAAGTCCAGTTTACCATGGAAGTCCAGTTTACCATGGGAGTCCAGTTTACCATGGAAGTCCAGTTCACCATGGGAGTCCAATTCACCATGGGCAGGGGTCAAAATAACTGCGGCTCCGAAGCCGCATGGGGCTCACTCAGGGACTGCGTCGTGACGTCACTCACCACCCTCTCATATTCACTTACCCACCGTGCATTGAGGCCCTTGAAATACTGGGGGTAGGGGCACCTAGCCTGGCACGAAGTGCTGCCGCGACGCCACGTCACGCAGTGGCGGCGAATGGCGGCTACTGTTGTTGTCGATGGTGGTGGTGTAGCTGGTGCGGTGTTCACGTAGGTCGACTCAGCCTTAAATGAGTACCTTGTGCGGTGTATAAGCCTCAGCAATGGGGAAACAAAGGCGGTCGGGCGTGGTGCTGTCCAGCCAACCGCTCCCCCTCCCTCCCCCGTCACCTCGTGTGCCGTGCCGGCCTTCATAGGTGCTCGCTAACAGCACTTGCCCCAAAAGTATGTAGAGTCTATACGGGGGACCTTTATCTTGTGTTCACGTGCGTGGGAGCGGTGGTGCAGCGGTTCGCGAAACTGCGCTGCCAACCCACCCAGCCACCTGGGTTAGAAATTCGCTCACGGCTAACATCAGTGGCAAGGGAGGTGTCCTCATTCATCTATCTGTGGGCATCTGCCCCCTGTAACCCCCCCCCCCAACTCAGCCTTACATAATGAGCGCCTGAATGCGGGTGTGTAAACATTCACCCCACTGGGGAAGAGAGAGAGAGAGAGCGAGTGAGAGAGAGAGAGACAGAGAGAGACAACGGTGGCCGGGGATTATGGCTTGGCCCACTCCACCCCGCAACGGCACCTTAGAATCTAAATATGTATTCGTACTGCAGGAGGAATCCGATGAGCTATAAAGCTCTTTGCGACAACAAACTTGCTATTTCAAAAGCGACCCGGCCACCACAAATGATAGTTCAACAAAGTGACCCATTATTTGGACATTTATAGCAGCATAGTAATCTAAATAGCCTCATTGTGTTCGATTCCCGCCCTCGAACACCACCACCAGTGATTGTCTGATTCGGTCCTGGGACTCCCCTAGGTCGGCTCGGCCTCACATGAGTACCTGGTAAAGTCAGGGCCTGATTCACCGTTCACAAATGAAATAACTTTTTCACTTCATCTCTGGAGGCCCTCCAGCTGGCGAAGGCCCCCTTGGCTGCAGGCCCTAAAGCCCTCGTGCCTTAATCCGCCCCTGGGTACAGTGCATGGTAAACATCGCCACAACAAACAATACGAAACACATGCTAGTAGTGCAAGGTGCATGAAAGGTAAACAAATCGCTCCAAAAAACACACACACAAATAAATCCAGATCGCGTAAATATATAAATGGTGTGTCGTTAAACCCGCCACCACACGACACAGCCAACTAGTAAGAGGCTGTCTGTCACGTAAACAGAACGCGGCCAATTCGTCACTAGTACAGCACTAGTGTGTAGTGTATAGTGTAGTGTATAGTGTAGTGTATAGTGTAGTATACTAGTACAGCACCACCGGTTGTGTGTTGGAGAGCCAAGCCACGACATTTACAATCTTGAGTACGACGTTTCGCCTGTAATTACAACCAGCTTCATCAGATTTGTGGAGAAGTCCACCTGTTTTGTTTTTTTATATAGAGGCGTAGATGTGTTGTCGGGTGGCGGCGGGTTTAACGACACACTATTATATTTACGCGATCTAACCCAAAACAAACCCTCTATTATAGATTACATTGTTCGCGAAAGCCGACCACGTGTTAAACACACAAATCAAACGAAACCATCCCTATCCTACCACTGAGCTACATAACTCCTTTTCAGAAGCGACCTGGCTATATTAAAAATGATAGCTCAGCGAAGTGGGCTTATCATCATCATCATTATCACGTTGACATTTATAGCAGCCAAATGTTCTAAAATGCGTTACGTCGATTCTAAATCTGGAATCAAGGACCCAGAGAAAAATCCACACGACCACGGTAAGAGAGAGAGAAAGAGACACGCAAACTCCAAATATACAGCAGGCGTCAAGGTCGGGATCGAGCCCACGACCTCCTGTATACCAGGCGAGGTAGTTAACATCTCCTAGCCACCGTGGCACTTTGCCCGCAGCAGCTAAAGGCTGCGGATGAGGGGGCAGAAGTAGTACACGCGAGATCGGAGGGGGGGGGGGGGGCTCCCTTTTGTGTTTGTGTGGGGCGGGGGAGAGAGTCTCTATAAACAATGGGCCCGATGGGTAAATACGACATGTCGAGTATATTGGGGGGAGGAGGAGGAGTGTTGATGGTGTGATGGGTGTGGAGTGGTGGCATGAGGAGGCACTTGAAGGACGCTGCTGCTGGGCAGTTGGAGGCAGTCGCCCCTCCGGCATCGACCACGGTGGGCGGAGGTTAGCGACGCTCTCACAACAACGAGCCGGACGGCGGGCGGATAAAATGCGTCAAGTTGGCACAGTAGGGGGTCACAGCTGGTGGTGCGTCCGCCGGTCATCTCACTCAGTCGAGTCATGGCACCTGCCAGGCTCTGTCCTGTGACCTCCACCTGTCAGCGAGGTCTTTGACACTCCACGTGGCCTGGAAGTGCACCCGGCCTGGCACAAACGCCGTCACTTAGTGGGCATTGGTGTTGGTGCGGTGGAGCGGTGGTTAGCGCGCTGCACTCTAAAACCTCGGCCACCTGGGTTGCCATTCCAGGCCACTGCCACTCATCAGTGGCGAGTGATATTTGAACCGATTCTGTCCCACCAAATGCTCCACCCCACCCTGCCCCCCCCCCTCCATTCCATCCTTGGTCGCTCTGTTATCAACTCGCGCTGATGACCGACACGAACGGTCATTGGTGCAGAGCGGATGGGGTGGTGTGGAGAGGGGGGGGGGAGAGTGTAATCCATCCAGCAGTGGATAAACACGTCCATACACGTAGAACACACGTGTTTGTATATGTACACGGGGATATATTTCTCACGCGATATTTTCCAGAACGCAGCTAAGGCTGGGCTTTGGAGTTGAGGATTATCGGCACAAGGCACTACCACTAGATTAGGCGACAGGGTGGTAACACCTATCCACAACGATGCAGCGCTGTATTATTGTTCACGACATTCCTGCAATCATAGTAAGAGATTTAGATTATAATTGGAGGACCAAATTAAGGCGGTGAGATGGAGGCGGAAGTGCAATTAATCAGGTGGGGATATTTACCCACAATTTATTCACAAACAGCGTTACGCACTTACGGCTAAGTCTACTACTATACAGTGCGTACGCGTACCAGCAGTGGATGTTCTATGGATACACTCGCCCCGGTCATGTGAATGTGGAATGTCCACCAATGGCTAGCTCTGGGTTGTAAACAGCAGATGAGCAACGTTTCGATATTAAATTGAGGCGGAAATCTTTGACTTTGTTTTTAAACTTTGTCTATATGTATAGTAGAACGCCTCCTAACGACTACCCCTGTTAACGACAAATTGCTTAGCGACAGTCCTCCATAGAGCCCAATGTGTAGTGTATAGTGTAGTGTATAGTAGTGTAGTGTATAGTCGTGTATTGTATAGTGTCTTGTAGTGTATTGTAGTGTATAGTGTAGTATATAGAAGTGTAGTAGTGTACAGTATAGTGTAGTGTGTAGTGTATAGTAGTGTATAGTGTAGTGTATAGTAGTGTAGTGTATAGTGTAGTGTATAGTAGTGTACAGTATATTGTAGTGTGTAGTGTAGTGTATAGTAGTGTATAGTGTAGTGTATTGTATTGTAGTGTAAATTCGTGTAAAGTGTAGTGTATAATAGTGTAGTGTATAGTGTATATTAGTGTAGTGTATAGTGTATAGTAGTGTAGTGTACAGTAGTGTATTGTATAGTGTCTTGTAGTGTATTGTAGTGTGTAGTGTATAGAAGTGTAGTGTATAGAAGTGTAGTGTATAGTGTAGTGTATAGTATAGTGTATAGTGTAGTGTATAGTGTAGTGTATAGTGTAGTGTATAGTAGTGTAGTGTATAGTAGCGTATAGTGTAGTGTATAGTAGCGTATAGTAGTGTAGTGTATAGTAGTGTATAGTAGTGTAGTGTATAGTGTAGTGTATAGTAGTGTATAGTGTAGTGTAGTGCCTCCATAGAGCCCAATGTGTTTGCTTACCGAACATCCCCCTGTTAATGACGGGCTGTTGTAGGTACAGTAAATATTAATTCATACATTGATTAACCATGTTTTCTTAAATTTTATGTGTTCATAATGTTGTCGGTATCTTTACGTATTCATATCCATTGCATTAAATATTATCAAGTGCACTTTTTGGGCTACAAATGGTAACTTTCGTTGCTGTCGGAACGAATTAATTATTTTTCACGTGCATTTCATTTGACTCGCTTAACGAACAAATCGCGTAGCGACCGCTTTTTACGGTCAATAGACTCTCCGTCTGTGGCCTCACGTTGGGCCAATGCTCGAAACGTCGCCTATTACTGTCGACACTTTGTCTTCAGTCAGACGTGCACACAACTCCTTCATGAATTGAAAGTTAGAGACAAGCCAGAGCCCACTTGCGGTGCGATTGTGCCCGTGCAACACACACTATTGACCCACTTAGTAATCCCACTGACACATAGAAACCCATAGAGACCCACAAAGATGCATTGAATACACAAGCCACATCAGTGCGATTGTGACCACACAACCCAAACTAGAGACCCACAGAGTAAACCTACAGATACACAGAGATACATAAAGAGATCAATAGAGACCCATAGAGACCCACAGAGTAAACCTACAGATACATAGAGATACATAAAGAGATCAATAGAGACCAATAGAGACCCACAGAGTAAACCTACAGATACATAGAGATACATAAAGAGATCAAAAGAGACCCATAGAGACCCACAGAGTAAACCTACAGATACATAGAGATACATAAAGAGATCAATAGAGACCCATAGAGACCCACAGAGTAAACCTACAGATACATAGAGATACATAAAGAGATCAATAGAGACCCATAGAGACCCACAGAGTAAACCTACAGATACATAGAGATACATAAAGAGATCAATAGAGACCCATAGAGACCCACAGAGTAAACCTACAGATACATAGAGATACATAAAGAGATCAATAGAGACCCACAGAGATACACAGAGACCCATGTAGACTCATAGAGACCCATATAGACTCATACAGACCCATTAAGCCACAGCAGTGCGATTGTGACCACACAACCTAAACTATGGACCCACAGAGTAAACTTATAGATACATACAGATACATTAAGAGATCAATAGAGACCCATAAAGACCCATACAGACCACACAGTAAACCCACTGTGGTCTGCGCTTCTTCAACGGAGTAGGAGGAAGGGGAACAGCGACACGACACGAACTCTCTCTCTCTGCTGAAGCCCTCTCGTCGTGGCCAGCAGCAGCAGTAGCAGCAGCAGAACCTTCCACATTGGCACCGAGCTCGTGAACATCTTGCTCAAGATGCTGCTGCTGCTGCTATCATTCCGCAAGAATAGGAATAGCGTCGACGAGTGTATTGAGTTTTTTGTTGTTTGTGTGTGCAACACGGAATCATCGAACAAATACTTTATGTACACACACACATATCTCTGTGTGTGTGTGTGGGGTGGAGCGGTCGTGTAGTGGTTAGCGCTATGCTGCGCTACAGAACCCGACGACCCGAGTTCGATAACCGCTCACGGCCTCCAAACTCCCAGTGACGATTATCTGGAACCGGTCTAAGTCGACTCAGCCTCAAATGAGCACCCTGGTGCGGCGCGTAGTAAACATCGTCACTCGGGGAGACAAAGGCGGCCGGGCGTGGTTGCCGGCCACCCACCCCCTCGTGTGCCACAGTGCCGGTAGCCTTCATAGGTGGCGCTGCCCCTCGCTAACAGCACTTGCCCCAGCCCCCCAGCAAGCTGTGAATGCTATACGGGTGATCTTTGTCTTTTATTGGTCTCCTAAAATGCTTAGGGGGGGGGTCTCTCTCCCCCCACCCCCCCACCACCCACCTTTTTTGTTATCTGGAAGCATTTCATTAATCGCGGCCTTGCAGAGCACGCGAGCATTGTGATGAAGGTAGGGGCCACGTATCGAGAAGACGACGCCAGGAGGTGCCCCCCCCATCACCACCACCAACCCCCCCCCCCCCCCACCTTTTATAAATGTGGTGGCTCTACCAGACCTCGCTTTTCAGCAGGGCCTTTGTGATTGTAATGAGGGGACCGCGCTGTGCACTAATTTCAACCAGGGCCCTTGCATCAGCAGCGGCGGCAGCAGCAGTAGGGGCAGCAGCAGCAGGGGCAGCAATAGTAGGGGCAGCAGCGGTGGCAACAGCAGCGGTTGCAGCAGCAGCAGTAGTGGCAGCAGCAGCAGTAGGGGCAGCAGTAGGGGCAGCAGTAGGGGCAGCAGCGGTGGCAACAGCAGCGGTGGCAGCCGCAGCAGTAGGGGCAGCAGGAGCAGTAGGGGCAGCAGCAGCAGTAGGGGCAGCAGTAGGGGCAGCAGCGGTGGCAACAGCAGCGGTGGCAGCCGCAGCAGTAGGGGCAGCAGCAGCAGTAGGGGCAGCAGTAGGGGCAGCAATAGTAGGGGCAGCAGTAGTAGGGGCAGCAGCGGTGGCAGCAACAGCAGTAGGGGCAGTAGCAGCAGTAGGGCAACAGCAACAGCAGCGGTGGCAGCAGCTGTAGGGGCAGCAGCAGCAGTAGTAGGGGCAGCAGCAACAGCAGCAGTAGTAGGGGCAGCAGCAGTAGGGGCAGCAGCAGTAGGGGCTAGCAGCAACAGCAGCGGTGGCACGCGGGTCTCAGAGTGGGCCCTGGAGCAAGGAGGGGTAATCAAGAGGGGGCTGTTCAGCGATAGATTGGAGGTCTGTGAAGTGTTGGAGGGCTTACATGATGACAATGTGAAAGTCGGTGTGTGAGTGTGTGTGAGTGTGTGTGTGAGTGTGTGAGTGTGTGTGCGTTAGTGTGTGAGTGTGTGTGAGTGAGTGAGTATGCGTGATTGTGTGATTGTGTGAGTGCGTGAGTGTGCGTGAGTGAGTGTGTGTGTGCGTGAGTGTGCGTGAGTGTGCGTGAGTTAGTGTGTGTGAGTGTGTGAGTGTGTGTGAGTGTGTGTGAGTGAGTATGCGTGATTGTGTGATTGTGTGAGTGTGTGTGAGTGCGTGAGTGTGAGTGTGTGAGTGTGTGTGAGTGTAGTGTAGCGGTTAGCTCGCTGCGCTATGAACCCGGCGACACGGGTTCGATTTCCACTCACGGCCAACACCAGTGACGATTATCTGAACCGGTCCCGGACCTCCCCTAGGTCGACTCAGACGCAAATGAGTACCTGGTGCAGTGTGTAAACATTGCCACTAGGGAGACAAATGCGGTCGGGTGTGGTGCTGGTCACCCACCCCCTCGTGTACCGTTCCGGCCTTCATAGGTGCTTGCGAACAGCACTTGCCCCTACAGTCTGTTAAGGCTATACGGGGGATCTTTGTCTTTGATCTTTGTAAGCGCGAGTGAGCGCGCGTGAGCGTGCGTGTAGGCCTGTGCTCTGGGTTGTTCTTCGTGCTTTTGGAGTACCTGATCCCCTGCTCACGATCATTAAGAACCTTCATGATGGTGAGTGGGCCTGGGTAAAACTACGTGGCCGGGAGTCGGAGCCATTCCCTGTACACCTTGGGGTGCGACAGGGATGTCCTCTGGCTCCCACATTATTTAACATCTATTTTGACCACGTAGTTCGTGAAGCCTTCAAAAGCTGTTCCGGGGGAATCTCCATTTGGTACAGATATAATGGGAAGCTGATCGATGCCCGGGTGCGGTCAAGGGATGGCTCCCTATTGCTCAACCACGTTATGTATGCTGATGATTTGGTAATAGCTGCTCATTCAGAGGGGGAGTTGGAGACGCTGCTGCTGAGACTGGAGCATGCCACTAAGAGATGGGGCCTTACCATCAGCCCCACCAAAACTAAGCACCTGCCTGGGTATTTTGTACCATCGGACACTCCACCCCCACAACTCCCAATCTGTGATGGGGCAGTTGTGGAGAGAGTGGAGAGTTTCCCATACAAGGGCAGTGTGCTTATGACCGGCTCCAGTTTAACAGCAGAGGTCTCACTCCGAATCAGTCGAGCGGTAATGTCTTTTCATTGGTTGCGTGACGCTGCATGGTGGAAGCTACCTGGTCTGTCACTCTGCACGAAGCTTCAGGTCTTCTCGGCCACGGTCATTCCCTCCCTTCTCTACGCTTGCGAAACGTGGACCCCCCTAATGGAACATCTTCGCCGGTTAGAAACATTTAGGCTAGCCTGCCTACGATCCATCCTGGGTTTAACCAGGCTGGATTGTGTGAGGAGCTCACAAATCCTTGAAAGATCTGGGCAAGGTCCCATCGGTGAGCTCCTTCCGCAGGCAAGGCTGCGTTGGCTGGGTCATGTAGCCCGAATGCCCAGCCACCGCATGCCGCAACAGCTTTTGTTCGGCCGGATCGAGGGGGCTAAACGGGCGCGGAACGGGCTAGAGAAGAGATGGAGTGATGTGGTACAGGAGGACGTGGAGCTGAGTGGACTTGCCGATGACTGGTACCAGCGGTGTCAAGATCGCCCTCTGTGGAGGAGGCTCGTGAAGGATGCTACTGGGCAGTTGGAGGCAGTCGCCCTCCAACAACAACGGAGGACGGAGGAGCGACGCTCACAACAACGAGCGGAGCGCCGTGTGTCTAAAGCACAGCAGGTTGGCACAGTAGGGGGCACAGGTGGTGCATCAGCCAGTCATCTCAGTCATCTTAGTCAGTCGACCCATGGCACTTGGGTCTGCCCCGTGACCTCCTGCCAGCGGGCGTTCGACACTTCACGTGGCCTCAAGGTGCACATGGCCTGGCACAAGCGTCGTGGTGACGTCACCGCCACGTATTGGCGAATGACGGTTGTTGTTGTTGTTGTGTGTGAGTGTGTGAGTGAGTGTGTGTGAGTGTGTCGTGCCTCCATATAAGGTCGCGCCTGGGCGTGTGCTTGGCCACACAAGAGGGGTTGTGGAACAGGAATGGAGAGAAGTAATCGCGATTTCCATGCTCGACCCCATGCTCGACCCCATGCTCGACTCCATGCTCGACCACATGCTGGACCCCATGCACGACCCCATGCTCTATCTCATGCTCGATCCCATGCTCGACCCCATGCACGACCCCATGCTCAATCCCATGCTCGACCCCATGCTCGACCCCATGCTGGACCCCATGCACGACCCCATGCTCTATCTCATGCTCAACGCCAAGCTCGACCCCATGCCCGACCCAATGCTCGACTCCATGCTCGATCCCATGCTCTATCTCATGCTCAACGCCAAGCTCGATCCCATGCTCGACCAAATGCTCGACCCCATGCTCGATCCCATGCTCTATCTCATGCTCAACCCCAAGCTCGACCCCATGCCCGACCCCATGCCCGACCCAATGCTCGACCCCATGCTCGATCGCATGCTCGACCCCATGCTCGACCCCATGCTCGATCCCATGCTCGACCCTACACTAGATCTCATGCTCAAGCCCCACGACACCCGGAGTCCCATGCTCGACCCAGTGCTGTAACCCACTCAGTCTATGACGCCACAGCGCTGCGGGCTGCCGCCCCCACTGCCGCTGCACTTGAGGGTGCTTTTGGTTAGGGTTAGGAAATCTTGGGATCGTGGGTCGCTGCCGTTTGGTGTCAAGTTCATTGCGAGCACACCCACAGCACACACCCACACACACACCCACAGAAACACCCACGGGACCCGTAATCATCCGGAGGTCGCTGGCTTTTTTTTTTGTAATCGACGCCTTAAGCAATCCAGCCATCATCACCCTCCAATTATTTTGGACGAGAGAGAGAGGCAAAGCTAACGGACCCTTTTATTAATTATCTACAAATCATGTCTGTCATGACCCCTGCTGCTCTCTTGGCTGAGTGAGCTCGGCCCCCCAATATAGCTGCTTGCCTTGCCCGTTCAACATTATCACGTTCAACATTATCACGTTCAACATTATCACGTTCAACATTATCACGTGCAACATTATCAGGTTCAACATGATCACGTTCAACATTATCACGTTCAACATTATCACGTTCAACATTATCACGTTCAACATTATCACGTTCAACATTATCACGTTCGACTTTATCACGTTCAACACTATCACGTTCAATATGATCACATTCGACAGTATGACGTTCAACATTATCACGTTCAACGTTATCACGTTCAACATTATCACGTTCAACATTATCACATTCGACAGTATGACGTTCAACATTATCGCGTTCAACATTATCGCGTTCAAAATTATCGCGTTCAACATTATCATGTTCAACATTATCACGTTCAACATTATCACGTTCAACATTGTCACGTTCGACATTATCACCTTCGACATTCTCACGTTCAACATTATCACGTTCAACGTTATCGCGTTCAACATTATCACGTTCAACATTATCACGTTCAACATTATCACGTTCAACATTATCACGTTCAACATTATCACGTTCAACATTATCACGTTCGACTTTATCACGTTCAACACTATCACGTTCAATATGATCACATTCGACAGTATGACGTTCAACATTATCACGTTCAACGTTATCACGTTCAACATTATCACGTTCAACATTATCACATTCGACAGTATGACGTTTAACATTATCGCGTTCAACATTATCGCGTTCAAAATTATCGCGTTCAACACTATCACGTTCAATATGATCACATTCGACAGTATGACGTTCAACATTATCACGTTCAACGTTATCACGTTCAACATTATCACGTTCAACATTATCACATTCGACAGTATGACGTTCAACATTATCGCGTTCAACATTATCGCGTTCAAAATTATCGCGTTCAACATTATCATGTTCAACATTATCACGTTCAACATTATCACGTTCAACATTATCACGTTCAACGTTATCACGTTCAACATTATCACGTTCGACATTATCACGTTCAACATTATCGCGTTCAATGTTATCACGTTCAACTTGATCACGTTCAACATTATCACGTTCAACATTATCACGTCCAACATTATCACGTTCAACATTATCACGTTCAACTTTATTACGTTCAACTTTATCACGTTCAACATTATCACGTCCAACATTATCACGTTCAACTTTATCACGTTCAACATTATCACGTGCAACATTATCACGTTCAACATTATCACGTGCAACATTATCATGTTCAACATTATCACATTCAACATTATCACGTTCGACATTATCACGTTCAAATTTATCACGTTCGACATTATCACGTTCAACATTATCACGTTCAACATTATCACGTTCAACATTATCACGTTCAACATTATCACGTTCAACATTATCACGTTCGACTTTATCACGTTCAACACTATCACGTTCAATATGATCACATTCGACAGTATGACGTTCAACATTATCACGTTCAACGTTATCACGTTCAACATTATCACGTTCAACATTATCACATTCGACAGTATGACGTTCAACATTATCGCGTTCAACATTATCGCGTTCAAAATTATCGCGTTCAACATTATCATGTTCAACATTATCACGTTCAACATTATCACGTTCAACATTGTCACGTTCGACATTATCACCTTCGACATTATCACGTTCAACATTATCACGTTCAACGTTATCGCGTTCAACATTATCACGTTCAACATTATCACGTTCAACATTATCACGTTCAACATTATCACGTTCAACATTATCACGTTCGACTTTATCACGTTCAACACTATCACGTTCAATATGATCACATTCGACAGTATGACGTTCAACATTATCACGTTCAACGTTATCACGTTCAACATTATCACGTTCAACATTATCACATTCGACAGTATGACGTTCAACATTATCGCGTTCAACATTATCACGTTCAAAATTATCGCGTTCAACATTATCATGTTCAACATTATCACGTTCAACATTATCACGTTCAACATTGTCACGTTCGACATTATCACCTTCGACATTATCACGTTCAACATTATCACGTTCAACGTTATCGCGTTCAACATTATCACGTTCAACATTATCGCGTTCAATGTTATCACGTTGAACGTTATCACGTTCAACATTATCACGTTCGACATTATCACGTTCAACATTATCGCGTTCAATGTTATCACGTTCAACTTGATCACGTTCAACATTATCACGTTCAACATTATCACGTCCAACATTATCACGTTCAACATTATCACGTTCAACTTTATTACGTTCAACTTTATCACGTTCAACATTATCACGTCCAACATTATCACGTTCAACTTTATCACGTTCAACATTATCACGTTCAACTTTATCACGTTCAACTTTATCACGTTCAACATTATCACGTTCAACATTATCACGTTCAACGTTATCACGGTGTCACGAGTCCAGCAAATAAGAATCTTTTATTTATACTGGGGGTGGAGGAATCCGATGAGCTATAAAGCTCTTCGTTTCACAGATGTCCAGTCGGGGGCAGGTGGGGGGGGGGGGGTCAGAACGTCGCAACAACAAGCAACATAAAAACACGACAGGAGTGCAAAGTATAGGGAAGGTAAAGAAAACATTTTACAACATAATATGGGCTGCTTCAAAAAAATGTGAACACTTTGGAGAATTTTGCAACGACGCCACTAGAAATGTGCCGCCGCCTCCGGGCTCTGGAGGACCACGTGGACAAGATTCCAGGCGCCACGCGTTGACGACGCTGGCGAACAATTGGGAGACTCTTTGACTCTTCGAAGCTATTAAGAAACATTTGTTATCATATTCTTGGTTCTTTCGGTAAAGTCACGTTGAAGGGAAACAATAAAATAATAAAATATTTATATAAAACAATAAAATTGTTTCGACTGCAACACAAGCAACACAAGCAGTCATCATCAGGTGTGAAAACACCTGATGATGACTGCTTGTGTTGCAGTCGAAACGTCGTGAGAATTTTATTGTTTTATATATATTTTATTATTTTATTGTTTCCCTTCAACGTGACTTTACCGAAAGAACCAAGAATATGAATCACTGCAGTCACGAAAGCTTTAAATAAAAATGTCTTATCATGTTAGAGTGTATTATTATTAATCGTTCTTTTTTTCATTCACAAAGATAATGTCATATACGTGTTAACGTTTTTTCGTAGCACCCTGTGTGTATATATATACACCACTACAGCAGAATGCCACTGCCTTGTAAACGATAGCAACGCCGGACTTGCAATGCGCAGGGCAAACGGTTCGACTCCCACTCTCGGCGTGCCAGCTGAAAAATATTGTGGTGCAAGTTTCTTAAATCCGCCACTCAGCTGGGTCTCTTGCCTGTCCACCACGGTGGTAAAACCCCCTGTGCTACCCGCGCGTGGTGGGGTAAAGTATGGGGTGCTGCCAGCCAGCAAAAAAAAATAACGATCTCACTCAAAAAAGACTCGAGCGCGTGGATTTCTTACGGGCAAACTAACACCCGCCGCAGGAAATGTGGAATTTGTACCACATGACCCAGCACTGCCAATTCTCTATTACAAATATTTTTAGAATAATAATTGATGCGGACCGAGTATGTTGTGCACGCGCGGAATCTATCCCCTCCGTGACTCCTGTTATTTGGATTCCAGAATGAAACTACAATAATAATAATAGCTGAAGCTTTCATTTGAATCGTAACGCCGAATCTACTCAATCAACGCGCTCCATGCGTGGTGGCCCCACTCTTCCACGCTCGCCAGGCGTCGCCGGAGAGGGTGACACACACTTTACCCCACCAGCCGAGAACTGCCCATCGGCTAACCGTGGTCGTTACCCACAGATATGGCTCAACTCGTTGAGGTGTGCCTTGCTGTTGTCAGTATTTATGTATGTGTGTATGTTGAACTTCTTTCGCACCGTACGTAGCCAACCGTGTTATGCGGAGGTGCGGGGGAAGGACAACAAACTATGGGGCTCTGTGTGAGTCTATGGGTCTCTGTGTGAGTCTGTGGGTCTCGTTGTGAGTCTATGGGTCTCTGTGTGAGTCTATGGGTCTCTGTGTGAGTCTATGGGTCTTTGTGTGAATCTATGGGTCTCTGTGTGAGTCTATGGGTCTCTGTGTGAGTCTATGGGTGTCTGTGTAAGTATATGTGTTTCTGTGTGAGTATATAGGTATGTGTGAGTCTATGGGTCTCTGTGTGAGTCTATTGGCCTCTCTGTGAATCTACGGACCTCTGTGTGAGTCTATGGGTGTCTATGTGAGTATATGGGTTTATGTGTGCGTATATAGGTCTGTGTGAGTCTACGGATCTCTGTGTGAGTCTATGGGTCTCTGCGTGAGTATACGGGTCTCCGTGTGAGTCTACGGGTCTCTGTGTGAGTCTATGGGTCTCTGTGAGTCTAGGGGTCTCTGTGTGCGTCTATGGGTCTGTGTGAGTCTACGGGCCTCTGTGTGAGTCTACGGGTTTCTGTGTGAGTCTATGGGTCTCTGTGAGCCTACGGGTCTCTGTGTGAGTCTATGCGTCTCTGTGTGTATTTATTGTTATCTGAATCGGTCTTGGGCCCCCCTAGGTCGACTCAGCCTCAAATGAGGCGACCGGCCTTGGTACTGGCCTCCCACCCCCTCGTGTGCCGTGCCGGCCCTCATAGGTGCTCGCTAACAGCACTTGCCCCTACAGTCTGTTACAGGCTATATATTCGGGGGATTATTTTCAGCTATGAGTGGACAAGTGCGATTTTTTTTCCTTTTTATTTATTTTTACAACTATTGCTGATATTTTCCTTCCTGTTTATTGTCCAGCTGGGGTTTATTGTTATTGTTGTTGAGATTATTAAAGTAGGACTGAGTTCACGTACGACTGAGTTCATATGTACGACCCCAGCTTGTCGTCTGGACATCTCTGGTCGAAGAGCTTCATAGCTCATCGGATTATTCCAGCTCACCCGTGACACATTCATCGAATTGCTCGTGTCAACATCAACAACACAAATCCACGTTTTTCATTTGAGTGTTACAATCGGGTGACGATGATCACTGCAGACACCGGATGTCACTATATTCACTGCAACGGTCGAACAAACGTCGAATTTTTTTAAAATAAAAATCGAAGAATCTCCATTTCCTGACAATCCATCGAATCGTCCCTTCCGTTTGAGAGTGGCCCCTGCCATAGCAATATGAAATTTCCGCAAGCGACTCAGGGGTCTCTTGTTGTGAAAAGGGGAAGATACATGGTCCCAAAAAAATAGCACATCATCAACAGATGTTCTTTATTGATTCTGGTCCATGCCATAGTAATGTGGAATTTCCACAAGCGGCTAAGAGGCCTCTTGTTGTGAAAAGGAGAAGACACATGGTCCCAAAAAATATCACATCAACAGATATTCTTTGTCGATACAGTCCCTCGCCACAGTAATGTGGAATTTCCGCAAACGGCTCAGGAGCACGTGGCGTGCGCTGCTTTCCCCGCGTGCGGCAGAGCCGCGCGCGGGCCGAGGGCTTTAATCTCCAGCGCGGTGGCAAACTCATGACATCAACTCCCCACGTCAGCGTCGACGTCGTTGATATTTCTCGAGCGTCTTCGCTCAAAGGTGCCCCTTTTGGACAAGAACGGTGGATTAGAAAGCGGAGAGACGCCCAACCCCGCCTTGCTGTCAAGTTACATTCAACAAGGATGGCGCCGTTGGTTATTTTTTTTATCTATCGATTTCACGGGTGACGCGTGAAGTGAGCCGTCATCCTCGGCACGTGGTTTCTGGAGTGACGTGAGACATGGGGGTATGGGTATGGGTGGGGGTGGTTACCAGAATCAGAATATTTAGACTGCGGGAGGAATACGATAAGCTATGAAGCTCTTTTCTCACAGATGTCCATTAGGGTCACGGGGTAAGACCGTTAGAACAACAAACGGTACAAAAAACCACGATCGGAGCGCAAATTTTCGGAAAGTTAACAAATATAAATATTTTTAAAACACATACAAATAAAACGAAACTATTGTTTTTTTTGTCATCTTACCAGGCTAGTATTTGTGCAGCTTGGGGAAATGATGTAAGTACTGGAACACGTGACTTATGTTCTTAGATACATCGACCGCTGGCTCTCTCTCTCTCTCGTACCTCTCTCCAGACTCCACCCGCCTGCAGGCTTCTCGCTTGAGTACAACTCCTACACAATCATCTGTCTCTAAGTCACAACGGCAACTTGACAATGAGAGTGCCGCAACGCAACGCAGCGACACATGCGGGCAGATACCGGATCCCATACGGGATGGAACAGGCGGGGATTAGTCCATTTTTTTCCCTCTTCTTCAGTACCGCGATTCTCGTGGCAGAGCCCGGGGGGGGGGGGGGGGGGTCACCATGGACAGCTTTCTCGACGCCCACGGAGAGGAAGCGCGAGTTTTGACACCACCGTCTGTTGTGCGCGCTGCGGTGATCCACCACCCCTCGCTGCTGCTGCTGCTGCGGTCCTGCGCAGCGCTGGATGACAGCGAAGCCACGTGCAGCAGCGTAGCCACCACCACCATCCACCCAACCACCACCACTACCACCACAACCTAACCACCTGGCACCACCACCATCACTCAACCACAACCCAACCACCACCACCCACCCACCTGGCACCACCACCACTCAACCACCACCACCACCATCCACCCAACCACCACCCAACCACCTGATACCACCACCACCCAACCACCTGGCACCACCACCCAACTACCACCACCACAACCCAACTACCTGGCACCACCATCACTAAACCACCACCACCCAACCACCACCACCCACCTAGCACCACCACTCAACCACCACCACCACCATCCACCCAACCGACCACCACCCAATCACCTCATACCACCACCGCCTAACCACATGACACCAACACCATCACACGTGTCGCGTTGAACCACGTGACGGACAACGTAAATGTGCCCAACGCATCAGCGATAGCTGCGGCCCACCGCTAAAGGCCGCCAATTCCTTCACAACCCACGTGTGCGTGCACGCGCGTGTGTTGAACTTCTTCGGCACCGTACGTAGCCGACCCAACCAACGGATATTCGATGCGTTTATCCACGGGGGTTGGCCTATGACCTGAACTGTTTCAACATTCCACGATTTATTTTTGTTTGTTTAATTAAATTAAGTTTGGCCTTGGCACGCACTGGGGTAGCGGGGGGGGAAACAAACAAACACAATAATCGAAAAATTTTGAAATTTTAGCGGGGTCAGTATCTGCCGCATGAAAATTGTTTTGATTATCACTTCATCATTCATTTCTGATGCCCTTTTCCACAGTCGAAATGATGGAGCAAGTTTCCCACCCAATCACCCACCAACACCCACCCACCAAAACCCACCACCCACCACCACCCACACCACCCACAACACCACCACCCACCACTACCCACTCACCATTCACCCACCCACCACTACTCACCCAACACCCAGCACCCACCCACCACCCACCCACAACACCACCACCCACCCACAACACCACCACCCACCCACCAACACCCACCACCACCCACCACCACCCACCAACACCCACAACACCGCCTACCACCACCCACCCACCAACAACCACCACCACCCACCACCACCTTTGTCCACCGGGCAGTAAGAAGCCGGCACAGCTGATCAATCGGCAAGGTGGCTAGGAGATGTTAACTACCTCGCCTGGTATACAGGAGGTCGTGGTTTCGATCCCGACCCTGACGTCTGCTGTATATTTGGAGTTTTCGTGTCTCTCTCTCTCATCATCATCATCACGGTGGCTAGAATATGTTAACTACCTCGCCTGGTCTACAGGAGGTCGTGGGATCGATCCCGACCCTGACGCCTGCTGTATATTTGGAATTTCCGTGTCTCTCTCTCATCATCATCACGGTGGCTATGAGATGTTAACTACCTCGCCTGGTGTACAGGAGGTCGTGAGTTCGATCCCGACCCTGACGCCTGCTGCTGCTGTATATTTGAAGTGGAATTTTCTCCGGGTCCTCTGGTGTTTTTAAACTCCACATTGAGAATCAACGTCACGCGTTTCGAGTTTTTGGGCTGCTGTAACTTTCCACGTGATGATGAAAAGCCGCCACTTCGTTGAGCGATCATTTGCGATAGCAAGGTCACTACTGAAAAAGAGCGACATAGCAGCTCACTGTGCCCTTACCTGGTTAAAAAAAAAAATTGTTTCGTTTGTTACAGACCCAGGCTGAGATGAAGTCCCTGCACACACAACCAGGACGCTGCGCTGGAGTTGAAACTAATTACAACTATTTAAAACATTTGTTTGAAATTTACTCCCCGCGTTTCCAATTTAAATCATTCCGTCCGCCCAGCGGTCTCGTACGATACTCTTAAAACTATTTACTATCTTGATTTGAAGCTTTTGTGACTGCAGGAATCCATACTCTTTGGTTCTTTCGGTAAAGTCACGTAGTTAGAAATAAAATAAAATAAATCACGTTTCGATTGCAACACAAGCAATCATCATCAGGTGGGAAAACCACAGCAATTTTTTTTATTTACTATTTTTACGTTAGGAGGTAAGGCTCACTGAACTGCAATGTAGCTCTCTTTCATGAGCGACCTGGCCACAAATGATAGCTCAACAAAGTGGGCTTATCGTCATCATCATCAGTATGTGGAAATGTATCGCGGCCAAATATTTAAACGCGTGATGTTGATTCTAAATGTGGAGGGGGAAAAACCCAAAGGACCTGGAGAAAAATCCACGCGAACCACGGGGGGAGAGAGACGCAAACTCCAAATATACAACAGCAGGCGTCAGGGTCAGGATCGAACCCACGACCTCCTGTATACCTGGCGAGGTAGTTAACATCTCCTAGCCACCCTTGTGATGAGAATGAGAGGCACACAAACTCCAAATATACAACAGGCGTCAGGGTCGGGATCTATTTTACCAGGTAAGGACGCGCCGAGCTGCTTTGAGGCTCTTTTTCAGAAGCGGCCTTGAACGAAGTGGGCTTATTATCATCACCACGTGGGAAGTTATAGTAGCCAAAAACTCAAAAACGCGTGGTGATGTTGGTTCTAAATATGGAGTTGAAAAAAAACCAGAGGACCCGGAGAAAAATCCACACGACCACGGGGAGAGAGACACCGCAAACTTAAAATATACAGCAGCAGGCGTCAGGGTCGGGATCGAACCCACGACCTCCTGTATACCAGGCGAGGTAGTTAACATCTCCTAGCCACCGTGATGATGATGATGAGAGAGAGACACGCAAACTTCAAATATACAGCAGCAGGCGTCAGGGTCGGGATCGAACCCACGACCTCCTGAATACCAGGCGAAGTAGTTAACATCCCCTAGCCACCGTGATGATGAGAGAGAGACATGCAAACTCCAACTATACAGCAGGTGTCAGGGTCGGGATCGAACCCATGACCTCCTGCATTTCCACGCGAGGAAGATAACATCACCACCACCGTTTCGCCTCTTAAATACATTAATAAAGTATATCAGTTCAAAGTGCATCATCAATTCCCAAGCTTCGGTTGGGGGGGGGGGGGTCAAATGGTGGTTGTTGAGGTTCCTGTGATGAACACAAGGGGTGCACAGACACAGTGAGTGCTTGAACACCCCCACCCCTCCTTTTTGTAGAAGTTATGGTTTTCTTCGCGGAGTCTATGGGTCTTTATGCGAGTCTATGGGTCTCTATGTGAGTCTATGGGCCAAAGCGAGAACCTATACACTATGGATGTATGTATGGGTGTATGTGTGAGTCTATTTATGTTTTATGTACGTTGAACTTCTTTCGCACCGTACGTAGCCAACCGTGCTGATCGGAGGTGCGGGGGATGGAGAACAAACCAAACACAAAAGCAGTTCTAGATTTGAAGCTTTCGTGACTGCAAGGATCCATACTCTTTGGTTCTATTCAGTAAAGTCACGTAGGTAAAAAATAAAACAACAAAAATCACGACTTTTCGCCCACAACATAAGTGGCCTTCATCAGGTGAAGGGACCGTACTGTCACGATGAAGGCCACTTGTGTTGTGGCCGAAACGTCGTGATTTTTGTTGTTTTATTTTTTACCTACGTGACTTTACCGAATAGAACCAAAGAGTACAAAAAGCAGTTCTAAAGAAATGAGTTTGACAATCCAGATGATGATGCGCATAGCTCTCAGTCGCTTCCGAACATCAGATGGAGGAGCGTTCCAGACGGCCGCGGAAGCAGCGCATGTGAAAGCGCCGCGCCGTGCGGTGATCTCCCTGTTTGTTCGATGGCTTGGCAGCCAAAAGCCGCCGCTGCCCATTGCTGCTGCTGCTGCCAGGATGATCAGCTGAGTGTGGCGTGGTGATGGTTGTGTAGCTCCTAGACGAGATCAGCAGCGAAGTATTTCTGGTTCAATTGTGGCGAGCACTTGCATGTGTGTGTGTGTGCGTGTAACGAGTGCGAGATGTGGCTAAGAGACACCCGCAATATTTTGGATAAAAAATAACAACAAAAGAGCCGGTATTTTGCAACGTTTATCTCCCTTCGACAAGGTGCCGATCGTCCTGATGATGGAACCTTTTGGTGCACATCAGCGCACGAGCAGCAGGCTCAGTGCTTGCCCAGTAGCTAGGGGTATTTAATATAAGTACAGTTTCGGAAAATAGCTACGTATCATGCAATAAGACTCTATGGAACACCTTTTGCTCGTGTCAAAAGTGTGAAAAAATGAGAATTGACATAAAACAGGTGTTATGATGTTCAAATACCCAAATGGATACCCTTTTCAAGGCATGAAGTCTGCATTAATCACAAATTACCCGTGGCAAAACGGAAGTTCTCTTCGCTTAAAACTAATTTTGTTTACTGGCGAAATGAACCGGTAACGCGATGGCAGCCCAGAGGAAGGCCGAAACCAACTCCACCCACCCACCCCACCCACCCCACCCACCCACCCCACCCCACCCACCCCACCAACCCCACGCACCCTACCCACCAACCCCACCCCACCTCACCCACCCCACCCACCCCACCCACCCACCCCAACCCACCCACCCCACCCACCGACCCCACCTCACCAACCCCACCCCATCCACCCACTCCACCCACCGAACTCACCTCACACACCCCACCCACCCCACCCACCCCACCCATCAACCCCACCCCACCCCACCCACCCCACCCACCCAACCCGCCCCACCCATCCCACCCACCCCACCCACCCACCCCACCCACCCCACCCCAACCCACCCACCTAACCCAACCCACCCCACCCATCCCGCCCCCCCAACCAACCCCGTCCACCCCACCCACCCAACCCACGCGCCCCGCCCCGCCCGCCCGGGCAATTTAATCGGTTAACGTGGCAGTCATCCAGCAGTGGATAGGCAATGACTGATTGATGATGATGACGACGATGGGAGTCATTGACATTTACTGGCAAACTATTGCACTCATCGGTGGTTAAGTGGGCAGAAAGTAGTTGAAAGTCTTTTTTTTGGAATATATCATAAGATTGTGTATTAGTCACTCATAATGCCAAGCAGACAGCAGCATACAGCACCGTTAAGAGTTAGGTAAGAAGGTCGAGTAATACGTTTCTTGAATCGAGCACGGTTGTAAGAGCATTTGCCTGCTACACGTTTGCACGCGATGACCATAAGCCACTTCGTTGAGCTATCATTTGCGACGGCCAGTTCGCTTCTGGGTAAAGAGCTACACAGCAGTTCTCTTGTTCATGTTGTTTTTTGTTGCGGTTGCACCCGATTCAAGAGCCGAATTGCTCACAGGGCTATACCTAATAAATAAATAAAATAAATAAATACAAAAATGGACAGTGGGAGGCTTTGCCTGGTAAATTGAACAACTTGAATCATCGTGATGACTAAATTACAGCCAATCCACCTACTGGTGAAAGTAGCCCATCCCGTGCCATGGGTGATGATTTCGAGCATACTTCACCACTATGATTTCGAGCATACTTCACCACGATGATTTTGACCATACTTCACCACGATGATTTCGAGCATACTTCACCACGATGATTTTGACCATACTTCACCACGATGATTTCGAGGATACTTCACCACGATGATTTTGACCATACTTCACCACGATGATTTTGACCATACTTCACCACGATAATTTTGACCATACTTCACCACGATGGTTTTGACCATACTTCACCACGATGGTTTTGACCATACTTCACCACGATGTTTTCGAGAATACTTCACCACGATGATTTTGACCATACTTCACCACGATGATTTCGAGCATACTTCACCACGATGATTTTGACCATACTTCACCACGATGATTTTGACCATACTTCACCACGATGATTTTGACCATACTTTACCACGATGATTTTGACAATACTTCACCACGATGGTGAGGTTGGGGAGACGGAGAGAGCAAGACCGGCTCCCAGGTAAAGCTCAGAGAACAGATTGAAAACTCTTTTCTTTAGCACTGCTTTTGTGTGCGTTTAATTTGTTGTTCTGCCCCTGCACCTCCGATTAGCGCGGTTGGCTACGCACGGTGTGAAATAAGTTCAACATTCATACGTGCATACATTAGGAGGCCAATGGAACTATGCACTTTTGAATCATCGAGATTGAAAACGCGTTTCTTTAGAATTACTTTTTGTATTTAGTTTGTTTTCATTCCCCCCGCACCTCCGATTAGCATGGTTGGCAACGTATGGTGCAAAAAAAGTTCAATACACATACGTACATGCAATATGCTCAAAAGGTCTCGTAAGAGTCTAATGTCCCCCTCTTCGAAGCAGATTCAAATGATAAGAATCAAACATTTTATTAATTTTCCGTGATTTTCTATTCGCCAGTGATGCATCATCATAAGATTTAAAAAAAATCACCACCTTCATAGCAGAAATCACTTCTGCTCTGAAGGAGGGCCATTGCCCGAAACGGTCGCTGATTATATATATTTACATTTCTTTTCGGGCAGCGTTGCTGACGAATATTTTGAGAATTAAACAACGATAATTTCAGGTTTGGGGGAAACAGCTCAGGGGGAGTGGTGGCGCAGCGGTTAGCACACTGCACTGCGGACCCACTAGTAACGAATTGGCCACGTTCTGTTTACGCGACAAACCTTACTAATTGGCTGCGTCGGGTGGTGGCGGGTTTAACGACATATTTATATATTTACGCGATCTAACCACCCAAACACCTGTATTATGGATGATATTTGTCGCAAAAGCCTACGAATTAAACTATTATTCATTCATCTAGATGTTACAATCTGTGCAACAACAATACCAAAAAAACCCCTGTCCTTACTAGATCCATATCAACACACTGTCAATGCTTCCTGTGTCATTTCCTTTTGGCGGAAATCGAATTGGCGACACGCAACAGACCCTGGCCAAACAGCCGAGGAGACGCAAATGTGATCCACTTATCGATTGTAAGGCTCCGATCGCCAAAGCAGGTGCGTGTCATGACACCCTCCTTCCACCCGACACGGATGAATAGATACGAGTCATATTGTTTTGGTCTTTCGGTAAAGTCACGTAGATAGGTTAAAAGAAAATAACAAAGACTACGACTCATCGATTACAACACAAGCAATCGCCATTTTTCCACCTGATGACGATTGCATGTGTTGCAATCGAAACGTCGCATTTTTTGGTTATTTTCTTTGAACCTTCCTAGATTTAAAGCTTTCGTGACTGCAAGGATCCATACTCTTTGATTCTATTCGGTAAAGTCACTTAAAAAAAACAACAAAAAATTAAATAAAAATAAAAAATAAAAATAAAATATTTTTGTTAAATTTTTGTTAAATGTTTTGTTGTTCTTTGAACCTATCTGCGTGACTTTACCGAAAGACCCAAACAACATGCATTCCTGCAGCCACGAAAGCTTTAAGTCAAGATTTAGATAAGAGTCGTCACGTGAGCGATCACGCCAGCCTACAGCTGCTTCAGCACCACGGGCCCCATGGACAGCAACCTGCAGGCGTCTAACACGCAGGGACATCTCCGCTCGTAGTTACTCAACTAGATTCTAGATTTAATGTTAAACTGTTTTATTTTAACCAGGTAAGCCCCCCCTCCCCCCCCCCCCCCGACTCAGCTGCTACGTAGTTTTTTTTTTTTAGAAGCGACCCTGGCCGTCGCAAGTGATAGCTCAACGAAGTGGGCTTATCGTTATCACTTAGACATTAATAGCGGCCAAATCACCTCGAACGCGTGACGTCGATTCTACATGTGGAGGGAAAAAGCGGAGATCCCGGAGAAAAATCCACTCGACCACGGTGGAAAGCGAGAGACACGCAAACTCCAAATATACAGCAGCAGCAGGCGTCAGGGTCGATATCCAACCCACGACTTCCTCCATTCCAGGCGAGGTATTTAACATCTCCTAGCCACCGTGATCATGATGAAAGAGAGAGAGAGAGAGAGAGACGCAAACTCCAAATATACAGTAGCAGGCGTCAGGGTCGGAATCCAACCCGCGACCTCCTGCATACCAGACGAGGGAGTTAACATCTCCTAGCCACCGTGATCATGATGAAAGAGAGAGAGAGAGACGCAAACTCCAAATATACTGCAGCAGGCATCGTCAGGGTCGGGATCGAACCCACGACCTCCTGGATACCAGGCGAGGTAGTTAACATCCCCTATCAACCGCGGCTTGTGAGAACGCTCTACAGCAATGCACCGGGTTTGTCGCTTCGCTGAAGCAGAAACAACTCGCACGGGTTTGCTCACCACGTGACAACTTTATCTATTTGGCCGTGTTGTGTGGCGGAGTGGTGGGGGGAGGGGGTGCATGACACACAGCGTTGGCTTAGTAACTCTCGCGCGCGCGCGCGGCGGCGGCGGCGGCGCCCATCCGTCCTGGCGAAAATCAACGTCGAGCCGTAAACATTCGGCCTCGGAAGCTTGGCAAGACCAGCTTCATCTCGGGGCACCCCGCTTGGATTCCACCACCCCCCACCCCGACCCCCACCCCGACCCACTCGCCCACCACGAGCATTTTATTGTTTCCCTTCTACGTGGTGACTTTACCGAAAGAACCAAGAATATGAATCCCTGCGGTCACGAAAGCTTCAAATCGAAATTTACTGGGTGGGTGGACAAGAGGCTCGGGAAGGAGATTCAGGAAAACTTGTTGCGAAGCTCTTTAGATCTTTTTAGATCACCGTGCCGGGAGATGCAATTGAACGTGGAGCCTCCACAAGTCCCAGTTGTGGCTGTTGGGTGGACGGAGGTTCGGGGGGGGATGGTGGAGGGTAGTAGGGGTGGGGGGTAGTGGGGGTGGGGGGTAGTAGGGGTGCGGGGTAGTAGGGGTGGGGGGTAGTAGGGCTGGAGGGTAGTCGGAGTAGAGGGTAGTCGGGGTGGAGGATAGTAGGGGTGGGGGGTAGTAGGGGTGGGGGGTAGTAGGGGTGGGGGGTAGTCGGGGTGGAGGATAGTAGGGGTGGGGGGTAGTAGGGGTGGGGGGTAGTAGGCGTGGAGGGTAGTCGGAGTAGAGGGTAGTCGGGGTGGAGGATAGTAGGGGTGGGGGGTAGTAGGGGTGGGGGGTAGTAGGGGTGGGGGGTAGTAGGCGTGGAGGGTAGTAGTGGTGGGGGGTAGTAGGGCTGGAGGGTAGTCGGGGTGGAAGCTAGTGGGGGTGGGGGGGTAGTAGGGGTGGAAGGTAGTAGGGCCATGGTTGAAGGAACTTGCACCACGGGGAATCGAACCGGGTATTCGTGTGTGTGTATGCCTGTGTGTGTGTGTTGGTGGGAGCGGTAGTGTAGTGGTTAGCGCTACGCTGTGCTATGAACCCGGTCACCCGAGGTCGATTCCTGCTTACGGCCAACACCGGTGACGATTATCTGAACCGGTGCTGGGCCTCCCCTAGGTCGACTCAGCCTCAAATGAGTGTCTGGTGGGGTGTGTAAAAACATTGCCACTGGGGAGACAAAGGCGGCCGGGCGTGGTGCCGGCCACCCACCTCCTCGTGTGCCATGCCTGGATTCATAGGTGCTACTCGCTAACAGCACTTGCCCCAACAGTCTGTTCAGGCTATACGGGGGGGTCTTTGTCTTTGTGTGCGCGTGTGCGTGCGAATTGGGAGCGGTAATGTAACGGTCAGCACTCTGCGCTACGAACCCAGCGACCCGAGCTCAATTCCCACTCACGAACACCAACATAAGTGACGATTCATCCGGTCCTGGGCCTTCCCTAGGTCGACTCAGCCTTAAATGAGTACCTGGTGCGATGCGTGAGACATCGTCACCGGGGATACAAAGGCGGCCGGGCGTGGTGCCGGCCACCCACCGCCTCGTGTACCATGCCTGCATTCATAGGTGCTGCTCGCTAACAATACATGTCCCAACAGTGTTCAGGCTAAGCGGGCGATCCCTCCACATTTATAAACATGCGTTTCGACTATTTAGATATTTTTGCTGCTATTAATGTCCAGGTGATAAGCCACTTTGTCAAGCTATCATTTGTGGCCAGGTCGCTTCTGAAAAAGAGCTGTATATCAGCTCAGTGAGCCATACCCGGCAGGATGCGGATGGTTCAGTTGTATCTGTACATGTCTGGGTACACTACATCAAATTTGTTTCTTGTTGTGGCTGTTCCACCTGATGACGGACGCTTGTGTTGCTTCCGAAACGTCATGTTCTAATTTATTTTATTTTTATACCTACGTGACTCTACCGAGAGAACCAAAGAGTATGGATGCCTGTAGTCACGAAAACTTCAAATCTCGATTGATTATGGGTGATTTATTTACCTTCTTTATACTTTCCACTCTTGTGGTGTTTTTTTTTTGTACCGTTTGTCGTTGTAACGTTCTTACCCCGTGGCCCCTCACTGGGACAACAGGGGCCGTCCATAAATGACGTCACGCACCTAGGGGGGGGAGGGGTCAGACATTGTGACGATGTGTGAAGACGGGGAGGGGGGGTGTTTGAGAAATGTGACGTCACGTAAAAATGCGCAACTTTAAATAAATATAGACAACACGTTCTACTTATATTCTTGGTTCCCTTCTACGTGACTTTACAGAAAGAACCAAGAATATGAATCCCTGCAGTCACGAAAGCTTTAAATCAAGACGTTCTACTTAATTAAATAGACTTTTTAATAAATGTTATCTCCTACAACTTTTTCATAAATGTTGTCTCCTACAACATCAGAGTGCAGCGCCACATTAAATACGCACTACAATGACAATAGTTTAAAGCGATTTGAAGCATGTTTCTTTTATTTATTTTTTGGGGGGGAGGGGGGGCAGAGCTTTGTGACGTCATATTTGAGGATGAGTCTGATTTATTGTGACGTCGTGTGACGAAGGAGGGGGGGGGGGTCAAAAATCGTCCAAAATCGCATGCCGTCATTTATGGACGGCCCCAAAGAGCTTCATAGCTCTACCGATTCCTCCTCCTGCACTATAAAGCAAACACTCCGATCCCTTTGTCTGCCCGTGCGTGTTCTCCCCCCTCTGCACCCCCAAAGCCGACAAGAAGGTGCAGTCGAACGGGCGTCCCAAGTGCTGCTTCTTCAAGTTCACGCCGCGCAGCATGCAGAACCAGGTGATCAAGGCGCGCCTCTGGGTGTACCTGCGACCGGCCAAGAAGTCCACCTCGGTCATCGTGAAGATCTCGCGCCTGCAGCCCGTGGCGGGCGCCGCCCCGCGCCACGTGCACATGTGCTCGCGCAACGTGAGCGTGGACGCGCGCAGCGGCCGCTGGGAGGAGATCGACTTCAGGCGCGTGGTGCACAACTGGTTCAGGCAGCCCGACGCCAACTGGGGCGTCGAGATCAACGGCCTCGACGCCGAAGGCAACGACTACGCCGTCACGTCGCCCGACGCCGCCGAGGACGGCCTGGTAAGCGGGCGGGTGATCGGGAGGGCGATTGGGAGGGCGATCGGGCGGGAGGTCGATCGGGAGGGCGATCGGGCGGGCGATTGGGCGGGCGATCGGGCGGGCGATTGGGCGGGTGGGTGATCGGGCGGGCGATCGGGAGGGCGATCGGGAGGGCGATTGGCTCTCCTCCTGGCTGATTGAGTTCAATACTCTTTGGTTCTATTCGGTGAAGTCACGTAGGTAAAAAAAATAAAACAACAAAAATCACGACGTTTCGGCCACAACACAAGTGGCCGAAACGTCGTGATTTTTGTTGTTTTATTTTTCTTACCTACGTGACTTCACCGAATAGAACCAAAGAGTATGGATCCTTGCAGTCACGAAAGCTTCAAATCTAGAATTGAGTGAGTTCAAGTTAAATCGTTACAAAAAAAACAAGCCGCCAATGCAACGCCAGGATTATCGCTCGATCAAGAGTCCGCGCCGTGACCCTGTGTGGCTCTACCTCCTGGGCGAGTTAGTCAAGGACAGACGAATACCACCCCGTGGAGGAGACGTCAAACGCAGACCTCGCTTACCGTGCAGGCGTGGAGATGGATTTTGTGCCATCTCTTGATTTGCTCGATCGCTTTTTTTTTTTCATTTTTGCTTGGCAGTAGCCGAGGTTTTCATTTGATCGGCCGGCGTGCTGCGATGTACGCTGCTAAGACACCTCTTCTGGTGCACCGGCAAAAAAAAAAATGACGCCGATTACGAATTATGCCAAACTAAGAAAGAAATTGGCGATGGGGAGGGCAATTTTTTTTTTTTAAATGAGCGCGGATATTTTTGTTGCGATGCGATTTTGAGTTTTTCGTCCATCGGCATATTATTACTATCATTACGATTCATCGTTATTTTGGTCTCCTTTTCGAAGTCGAGTATTTAGACCGGCGCGTTAACTCCAGTCGCACGATTAGGAAAAGATCTTGAAAGGGGCGCGGGGAGGCACACGAATGGATTTCGCCGCGCTCGGGAGCTACCACGAGAGAGGAGGAGATGATGAGAGGGCGCGTGGATAAGAGCCCACGATGAAGGCACACGCACACAAATCCCTTCGCGGAGACGCAGGAGAAAGTTCGAGTTGCGTGCAATTTTTGTCCTTGTTGTTGGTAAGTGATTAGTGAGACTAGGCCATCGAGAACTGTAAGGCCAATCGGTTTAAAAGACAATGCAAATATTATCAGAGCATCAACATGGCACTTTTCTTGCAAGGTTAAAAGTATACGAATAGGTTTTACCCTTCTGGAAATAAAACAGGTGTTAAGGTATGTTAAATTTTGATTTAAAGCTTTCGTGACTGCAGGGATTCATATTCTTGATTCTTTCGGTAGAGTCACGTAGAAGGGAAACAATAAAATAATACGTGACTTTACCGAAAGAACCAAGAATATATAGGTGTTAAGGTTTCGATTTAAAGCTTTCGTGACTGCAAGGATTCATCTTATTTGGTTCTTTCGGTAAAGTCACGTAGAATGAGAATAAAATAATAAATTGATAAAATACCAGACAGTCTCGTCCCTTCACCTGATGAAGGCCGCTTGTGTTGTGGCCGAAACGTCGTGAGAATATTATTGTGTTATTTTATTTTATCAATTTATTATTTTATTCTCATTCTACGTGACTTTACCGAAAGAACCAAAGAAGAGGTGTTAAGGTGTTCAAATACCAAACAGAAAACTTTAGCAAGGAATCCTGTCTGCATTAACCACACACACTTGTGGTGAACATGCGGTGAACATGTGGTGAACATGCGTGGTTAATGCAGACATGATTCCTTGCTAATGTTTTCTGTTTGAACATCTTAACACGTGTCTCATTGCCAGAAAGGGTAAACCCTGTTCTCATATTATCAGAGCATGTTCTGTTTGCATGTTCACCACAAAGTACCGTTTTCGGTAAATTAAGTAACTTGATTCTTTGCAAAAGGTTTCTGTTTGGTGTTCGAACATTTGAAAACAACTCCTGTTTTTCATTGCCAGAAAGAGTAAAACCTATTCTTACTTTTTGATGCTGGCAAAAAAAGGCCCCGTGATAAATTATTATTATTATCACGACATGAAAAATAACAATGCTTTGTTTTTACCC
The DNA here is from genome assembly GCF_048934315.1 of Petromyzon marinus. Taxonomy (NCBI): domain Eukaryota; kingdom Metazoa; phylum Chordata; class Hyperoartia; order Petromyzontiformes; family Petromyzontidae; genus Petromyzon; species Petromyzon marinus. The sequence continues at coordinate 7,718,039 of NC_133722.1, forward strand.
TTTTCTGGCGATACAACTTTTATTTGCAGTTTCTGTAACTTTCCGTAGTTTTTTTTAGTTTTACGGGGTGGCTGATGTTCGCGCCACACTTCAATCCCCCCCAAACTTGGGAGGTCCCGTGCCTCTGGCCTTCGTCTGGCCTCTCGCCTGAAACCAATCCGGGAGGGTTAAACCTGCCAGGAGCCCGAAGCTCCCACCGACTGCGGCTCTCTCGGGTGGCGACTTTGGGGCACACCAAAGTCTCTCCACCGCCACAGCGTCACGGCACGAGCGGCCGCCATATCTACGGGACCTTTTTATTTTTTGTTGCCAGATAGATATGACTGCTCATCCCGAGATATTAATACTTTCATACTTGCATTGCATTTGTTAGTGTGCTTCTGAACGCAAATGTTTCGTTTGCCAGAAAGGGTCAAAGCCATTATTAACGATGTGAATGAGCATTTTGGGTTTTATTGGCCACGGATAACGGTTCAGTAGGAATGAAGGTTCAGTAGGAATGAGGGTTCAGTAGGAATGAGGGTTCAGGAGGAATGGAAGTTCAGTAAACGTTCACTGTCGTTACGGCGAACGCGCGCACGTGACGACACCGCGCGTGTCGGCCCCTCGTGGGTGAACGATGTGTCTAGGGCTGAGCGATCGCGAAGGGGGGTGAGTCTATGGGTCTCTGTGTGAGTCTATGGGTCTCTGTGTGAGTATATGGGTCTCTGTGTGAGTCTATGGGTCTCTGTGTGAGGAGTCTATGGGTCTCTGTGTGAGTCTATGGGTCTCTGTGTGAGTATATGGGTCTCTGTGTGAGTCTATGGGTCTCTGTGTGAGGAGTCTATGGGTCTCTGTGTGAGTCTATGGGTCTCTGTGTGAGGAGTCTATGGGTCTCTGTGTGAGTCTTTGGGTCTCTGTGTGAGTCTATGGGTCTCTGTGTGAGTCTATGGGTCTCTGTGTGAGGAGTCTATGGTTCTCTGTGTGAATCTTTGGGTCTCTGTGTGAGTCTATGGGTCTCTGTGTGAGTCTTTGGGTCTTTGTGTGAGGAGTCTATGCGTCTCTGTGTGAGGAGTCTATGGGTCTCTGTGTGAGGTGTCTATGGGTCTCTGTGTGAGGAGTCTATGGGTCTCTGTGTGAGGAGTCTATGGGTCTCTGTGTGAGGAGTCTATGGGTCTCTGTGTGAGGAGTCTATGGGTCTCTGTGTGAGGAGTCTATGGGTCTCTGTGTGAGGAGTCTATGGGTCTCTGTGTGAGGAGCGCTGTCCTCCAGACAGTCTCGTCCCCTTCACCTGATGAAGGCCGCTTGTGTTGTGGCCGAAACGTCGTAAGAATATTATTGTGTTATTTTATTTTATCAATTTATTATTTTATTCTCATTCTACGTGACTTTACCGAAAGAACCAAAGAAGATGAGTCTATGGGTCTCTGTGTGAGGAGTCTATGGGTCTCTGTGTGAGGAGTCTATGGGTCTCTGTGTGAGGAGTCTATGGATCTCTGTGTGAGGAGTCTATGGGTCTCTGTGTGAGTCCTTGGGTCTCTGTGTGAGGAGTCTATGGTTCTCTGTGTGAGGAGTCTATGGGTCTCTGTGTGAGTCTTTGGGTCTCTGTGTGAGGAGTCTATGGGTCTCTGTGTGAGGAGTCTATGGGTCTCTGTGTGAGGAATCTATGGGTCTCTGTGTGAGGAGTCTATGGGTCTCTGTGTGAGTCTATGGGTCTCTGTGTGAGGAGTCTATGGGTCTCTGTGTGAGTCTATGGGTCTCTGTGTGTGAGGAATCTATGGGTCTCTGTGTGAGGAGTCTATGGGTCTCTGTGTGAGTCTATGGGTCTCTGTGTTAGTCTACGAGTCTCTGTGTGAGGAGTCTATGGGTCTCTGTGTGAGGAGTCTATGGGCCTCTGTGTGAGTCTTTGGGTCTCCTTGTGAGTCTATGGGTCTCTGTGTGAGTCCTTGGGTCTCTGTGTGAGGAGTCTATGGTTCTCTGTGTGAGGAGTCTATGGGTCTCTGTGTGAGTCTTTGGGTCTCTGTGTGAGGAGTCTATGGGTCTCTGTGTGAGGAGTCTATGGGTCTCTGTGTGAGGAATCTATGGGTCTCTGTGTGAGGAGTCTATGGGTCTCTGTGTGAGTCTATGGGTCTCTGTGTGAGGAGTCTATGGGTCTCTGTGTGAGTCTATGGGTCTCTGTGTGAGGAATCTATGGGTCTCTGTGTGAGGAGTCTATGGGTCTCTGTGTGAGTCTATGGGTCTCTGTGTTAGTCTACGAGTCTCTGTGTGAGGAGTCTATGGGTCTCTGTGTGAGGAGTCTATGGGCCTCTGTGTGAGTCTTTGGGTCTCCTTGTGAGTCTATGGGTCTCTGTGTGAGGAGTCTAAGGGTCTCTGTTTGAGCCTATTTATGGATGTATGTTGAGCTCCTTTCGCACCGTACTTCGCCAACCTTGCTAATCTGTGGTGCGGGGGAGTGGGGAACAAACTTAACACAAAAAGCAGTTTTGAAGAAATTATTGTTTCAATCTAGATGATTTCAAAGTGCGTAGCTCCAATGGCTTCCTATTATCAGACGGAAGAGCGTTCCAGGCGGCTGCGGAAGCGAATCTAAAAAGCGCCTCGCGATGCGGTTACCCCCTTTGTCCGACGGTTGAGCCAAGAGCCGCTGCGAGGAGGAACGGAGCTCGCGTGATGACGCTTAATGCTCCTTGACGAGATGAGCGCGGTATTGCCATTCATTTGTGGCAGGCTGCTTTGTGCGTGCGCAATGAGTGCCGACCTCCCAAACATGTTTCGTTCGGCAACCAGAAGGCCCTTTGAGCTAAACAGCTCTCTTTTCGATTTAAAGCTTTCGTGACTGCAAGGATTCATCTTCTTTGGTTCTTTCGGTAAAGTCACGTAGAATGAGAAATAACGAATGAGAAATAACTCAATAAATTTCTCACGTCGTGAGAATTTTATTGTGTTATTTTATTTTATCAATTTATTATTTTATTCTCATTCTACGTGACTTTACCGAAAGAACCAAAGAAGATAAACAGCTCTCTCTTTCAGAAGCGGCCTGGCCACAAATGATCACACCAGGCCAACGGAGCGGCTTCGTCGTGCATCACGTCCCCGTGTCTACTAGCGGCAGGCGAACACTCCACCGAACACGCACGTGGAGGGATACATAAGTAATATTATAAAACAAACTTTTCCGCACACCATCAACTACTACAGGAGTTTTTTTTTTAATTTTCATTTGTGCACCAGGTTACCTGCATCTAATTATAATAATAATGCAAATGTATAATGCGGCATTCCATCCTAGGATCCCAATACGCAAAGCATGAAAATCAGGAAAAAATAACAGAACCAGGGGCAACCGACTCGACTAAAGAGGGGAGGCAGCAAGACAGAGAGGATGTGGTTTTCAAAGCAGACTTTAATATATCAGCCGACTCCGATTGCCTGTCGCGGCGGATCGGTGGGGTGAAGTGATGTGGGGTGACGACACGAAGCAGCCAGGGTGTTGGCGGTCGACTCGAGGATTCCGGCGATACGCCACCGCATTACGGGGTTCAGGTGGACATCAACAAGCTGTAAATAGATCGATGTTGTCGTTAAAACCCGCCACCACCCGACACAGCCCAACTAGCAAGGGGTTGTCACGTGAACAGAACGTGGCCAATTCGTCACTAGTACAGCACTAGTGTGTAGTGTAAAGTGTAGTGTATAGTGTAGTGTATTGTAGTGTAGTGTATAGTAGTGTAGTGTATAGTGTAGTGTATAGTAGTGTATAGTGTAGTATACTAGTAGAGCACCACCGGTTGTGTGTTGGAGAGCCAAGCCACGACATTTACAATCTGAGTACGACGTTTCGCAAGTAATTACAAACAGCTTCATCAGGCGAGAGGCAGATTTGTGCAGAACTCCACCTGTTTCATTCATTAAATAGAAGGGTAGATGTGATGACAACGTCTGTGCGCTCTTCTTGCGCGAAGTGGGTAATTAAAAAAAAAACTATATTATGGAGATATTGGTTACGAAAGCCTACATGTGAAACTGATCAACAAGGTGGTTAACGTCCCTAAAAAAAAGTCAGCGGAGAGCGATAATCAATCCATCCCAACCCTCCTCCCCTCCCTACCCAGACTGTTACCAGCCCATACTGACCGGCGTGGTGAAGTATGGTCAATTAACCCCGCGCGCCCCAACAAATGTGGCAAAGCAGCAGCAGGCACCGTCCAGCAAAGAGCATGCGATTTTTTTTTTAAATTACCGATTCATTTATTCATCGGTCAGCGCAACGATTTGTTAACGCGCATTTTGTAAGGGACAACGCTGCAGGGTATTCCTTAAAAGTACGAGTGTGTCGGCAATTTGAAGGCGATGACTTCCCATTTACTACTGGAGTGGGTGGCGCATGTGAAGCCATACGGGTTACCATTTATTTTTGTACAGGGAAATTGAGTTTTCAGGTCCATATACGGCATACAGCCGTTTCAATACGGGTAGAAAGAAATGTCTATTTGTTTGTGTGTCTTCCTTGTGCTGGGACTTTGTAGGATGAACGTTGAGATTTATAAGGGCACGGCGTGACCAGTGAGGTCTGAGTTTGGTCCTTAATAATGTAGGCACTGATAAGGGGTTGACAGGTCTGCTACTATACACTACTATACACTACACTACTATACACTACACTTGTATACACTACACTACTATACACTACACTATACACTACACTACTATACACTACACTATACACTACTATACACTACACTACACTACTACACTATACACTACTATACACTACACTACTATACACTACACTACTATACACTACACTATACACTACAGTACTATACACTACTATACACTACACTATACACTACTATACATTACTATACACTATACTATACACTACACTACTATACACTACACTACTATACACTACACTATACAATACTATACACTACACTATACACTACACTACACTATACACTACACTACTATACACTACGCTACTATACACTACACTATACACTACTATACACTACACTACTATACACTACTATACACTACACTACTATACACTACACTATACACTACTATACACTACACTACTATACACTACACTGCTATACACTACACTATACACTACAAAACACTACACTACTATACACTACACTATGCACTACTATACACTAAACTAGTATATACCTGTCAACCCATACGGGTTACCCGTATTTTTGTACAGGAAAAATTTAGTTTTCAGGTCAATACAGCGTACAGCCGTTTTAATAGGGCAACACAAATATTTGTCTTATTTGTTTCTGCCTTGTGACGGGACTTTGTAGGATGAACGTTGAGATGTATAAGGGGCAAGGTGTGACCAATGAGGTCTGAATCGGTCTGGTAGGGCACTGATAAGGGGTTGACAAGCTATGAGCCAAATCCATGGATGTGGTGGTCTGGGGGTGGATATATATTAACTGGGTCGCTGATAGACTGGAATAGCTCGCACGTGACTCGTAGCTACAGCCATAGCGATGTGCATACTGGATGTGGTGTGCCGGGAGTGGATATATATTAGCTGGGTCGCTGAAAGACTCAAGTTTGTGGTGCATTACGTGTAGCTACATCGAAAGTGAGATGAATACTGGCGGTGGCGTACTGGGGCTGGACATATATATTGGCTGGGTCACTGCAAGACTGGAGTAGCTGGCACGTGACTAGTAGAAACAGCCATGACTAGTAGAAACGAGATGTATACTGGATGTGGTGTGCTGGATAGGGAAAATATGTTTCAGGTCACGGGTAGACTGGAGTATGCACGTAGGTACGTGAGTAGGAGGCATGCACGCTAACCCCATGTGTATAGCAAGTGGCTGTTTAGAGAAAAGTGAGGTATTGTATTGGGACTAATCCTTTAGGGATCCCTAGGGTTAGGTCTTAATACCTGAGGCTCATAGAGGCAGACTAAGGCACCGGTAGGATTCTGGAGGAAGTGTTAACGCCCGTGGCTCTGAAAAGCCAGACTAATGCACCTTTGGGATTAGGTGGGTTCAGTGTTAACGCTTGCGGCTCGCGGAGCGAGAGGAAGGGCGAGTTCAGCTGTGATTCCGCTGCGCTACGGTGAGAGCGCGAATGCGGCACAAGCCCCCTGCCCATCCGTCGATGCCAGCAAGGACGACAACACGTGCCGTGTCACGTGTTCAGTAACACGGCCGTATGAATGGGTAACAAGCGGCGAGTAGATCGGCAGGTCACGTGTCGTGCTGTTGGTGGTTGTGGTGGGGTAAAGCGTGGGCATTCCCACGTCTTCCAAGACGCCACGGTGGCTAGGAGATGTTAACTACCTCGCCTGGTATGCAGGAGGAAATGGGTTCGATCCCGACCCTGACGCATGCTGTATGTTTGGAGTTTGCGCGTCTCTCTCTCTCATCATCATCATCATCACGGTGGGGTAAAGACGGCGACGGGATTTGTAGACCGGGAGGGTGAGGAATTTGAACAGAGGCACGACGAATTCCGAGGGTTCAACCTGGACAAATACAAAAATTCCCCCCGTGTAGCCTTAACAGAGTGTTAGGGGCAAGTGCTGTTAGCGAGTAGCAACACCTATGAAGGCCGGCACTGTGGCACACGAGGGGGTGGGTGGCCAACACCACGCCCGGCCGCCTTTGTCTCCCCCAGTGGCGATGTTTATACACCGCACCAGGTACGCATTCTGAGGCTGAGTCGACCTAGGGGATGCCCGGGATCATGGTTCGTCACCCGGCGTTGGACGTTGAGCGGGAATCGAACTCGGGTCCGCCGGGTTTGTGGCGCGGCGTAGCGCTAACCACGACATCACCGCTCCCCGCTGAACGTACACACGCACACACACGCACGTACATAAGCGTGTGTGGCGGTGGTGAGGGTCATCCAAGCGGGGAGCGGTGGGTGTAGTGGTTAGCGCTACGCTGCGCTACAAGCCCGGTGACCCGAGTTCGATTCCCGCTCACGGCTAACATCGGCGACGAATATCGGAACCGGTCCTGGGCATCCTCTAGGTCGACTCAGCCTCAAATGAGTACCTGGTGCGGTGTGTAATAGACATCGCCACCGGGGAGACAAAGGCGGCCGGGCGTGGTGCTGCCCACCCACCCCATCGCTTGCCGTTCCGGCTTTCATAGGTGCTCGTAAACAGCACTTGCTCCTACAGCCTGTTGCAGGCTATACGGGGGATCTTTGTCTTTGTTTTTGGGGGTCATCCAAGGGGGGGGGGGGGAGAAAATTGCCTGGGGCCGTCATTGTATCTCGCCGTCGTCACAGCAGCAGCAGCAGCCTGCCATTAGCCAACCTCATTAAGGTGTCAGGCTTAGCAGCAGTGAGTTGGTGGGGGTGGTCCCCCGGAACCTACCGCCGTCCCCTCCCACACGCACACACATACCACACACACACCACACACACACATACCACACACACACCACACACACATACCACACACACACACATACACCACACACATACAACACACACACATACACCACACACATACCACACACACACACCGCACACACACACACATACCACACACACAGACATCACACACACATACCACACACACACATATAACACACACACCAAACACACACACATACCACACACACAAATACACCACACACATACCACACACACACACACATACCACACACACACACATACCACACACAAACACATAACACACACACCACACACACACATACCACACACACATACCACACACACACATACCACACACACACATACCACACACACACCACACACACACACACATACCATACACACACACATACCACACACACACATACCACACACACACACATCACACACACACATACCACACACACACACATACCACACACACACATACCACCCCCACACACACACACCACCCACACACACACCACACACACACACACTACCCACACACACACCACACACACACCCCACACACACACCACACACACACACGCACACACCACACACACACACCACACACACATACCACCCCCCACGCCGGCCCGCCGATGTTATCGCTCTCCGCGCTGGAATTTACAAATGATGTCGCGAGAAATCCTTTAATTCGCGTGGGGTTAAGCGCTCGCTCGCTCGCTCTGGCGGTGTTCATCACGGACGCGCGCTTCCTCCTCCTCGGTACGCGCGAAGGTGGGGGAGGTCCCCCTCCCCCCACCACCACCCACATCCACCCACCACTACCCATTCACCCACCACTACCCATTCACCCACCACTCCCCATTCACCCACCACTACCCACATCCACCCACCCCTCCCCATTCACCCACCACCACCCACATCCACCCACCACCACCCCCCATCCACCCACCACCCCCCACCCACCCACCACCATCCCCACCACCACCCACCACCACCCCCACCCAACACATTTTTTTGTTCGGGAAAAACAAGCGAGTCGCCACCGTGCCATTATATCAATTACAGCGAAAACGTGGAATTACTGGGGGATTTCACGACATGCCGCACGCCGCCCATCAGCCAACAATTCGAATGTCACGCGCGAGGCTGCCACCGCCACCGCTTTTGCTGAGAGAGTGGTGGCGCAGCGGTTAGCGCACCGAACTGTAAACCCGGCGAGCCGAGTTCGCGGTGGCCAGGAGATGTTAACTACCTTGCCTGGTTTACAGGAGGTCGTGGGTTTGATCCCGACCCTGACGCCTGCTGCTGTATATTTGGAGTTTGCGTGTCTCTCTCTCTCTCTCTCTTCCGGTGGTCGCGTGGATTTGGTTTCCCTCCACATTTAGAGTCAACGTCACGCGTTCGTAGTATTTGGTTGATTTAAAAAAAAACAAATGTCCTTCCGAAAAAGAGCGACACAGCTCAGTTGGCCTTACCTGGTAAAATAAAAAAACACAACACTGCTTAGTCGTAGTAAATAGTAATGATGAATGTTTTTAAGTCTGTCCGTTGGTCGCCAGTGACTGTCCCACTCACCACGTGTGTCTGTGTCTGTGTGTCCGTGTCTGTCCATCCATTTGTCCACACACACACACACGGTGTGGACATCCGTTGGCCTACCTACCGCCATGTCAATCCATGTACCCGTCTGTCCACCTGTCCCTTCTTCCACGTGTGTCTGCCCGTGTGCGACCATCCGTCCGTGTGTTCGTCCGTCCATGCGCTTACCTATCACCACGTCTGTCCGTGCGTCTGTCCCTGTGTCCGCGTGTCCGTTTTACAACGTGTCTGTGTGTGTTCATCCATCCACGTTTCCTCGTGTCTATCCGTGCGTCCATCTGCCTGCGTGTCCGTCTATCTGTGTGTCCGTCTGTGTGTGTGTGTGTGAGTCCATCCATCCATTCCCTCACCAATCCGCCACGTCCGTCCGTGCGTTCGTCCGTTCACCCACGTGTCCGTCTGGTCTTGTGTGCGTCACGTCTACCCGTCCACCTGTGGGTCAACGTGTCCGTCAATCTCGTCTCGTGTGCGTAACGTCCACCCGTCCACCTGTGGGTCCACGTGTCCGTCTATCTCGTCTCGTGTGCGTCACGTCCACCCGTCCACCTGTGCGTCCACGTGTCCATCCATCTGGTCTCGTGCGTGTCACGACCACCTGTGGGTCCACGTGTCCGTCCATCTGGTCTCGTGTGCGTTACGTCCACCCGTCCACCTGTGGGTCAACGTGTCCGTCCATCTCGTCTCGTGTGCGTAACGTCCACCTGTGGGTCCACGTGTCCGTCCATCTGGTCTCGTGCGTGTCACGTCCACTCGTCCACCTGTGGGTCCACGTGTCCGTCCATCTGGTCTCGTGCGCGTCACGTCCACCCGTCCGTGCGCGTGCCCGCCGCCGACTTTCCCCGCCGGCCACAGAAACCCTTCCTGGAGCTGAAGCTGAGCGACACGCTCCGTCGCTCGCGCCGTGCCCCGGGCCTCGACTGCAGCGAGGCGTCCAACGAGTCGCGCTGCTGTCGCTACCAGCTCATCGTCGACTTCGAGGCGTTCGGCTGGGACTGGATCATCGCGCCCAAGCGCTACAAGGCCAACTACTGCTCGGGCCAGTGCGAGAACATGTTTCTGCAGAAGTACCCGCACACGCACCTCGTGCAGAAGGCGAACCCGCGAGGCTCCGCGGGGCCCTGCTGCGCGCCCACCAAGATGTCGGCCATCTCCATGCTCTACTTCAACGACCAGCAGCAGATCATCTTCGGCAAGATCCCCGACATGGTGGTGGAGCGCTGCGGGTGCTCATGAGAGAGGAGGAGGAGGAGGGAGGAGGAGGAGGAGAGAGGAGGAGGAGAGAAAAAATGGGGGGGGGGGGGGGAACGAAAGACGCCACCGCCGAGACTGAGAGATGGGAATGAGGTGGTGGTGGTGGGTTGGGGGGGGGGGTGCGAGTGGGGGGCCGGCGTGGGGGGATTGGTGGGGAGGGGGGTCGCGATGGTTATTTTCTCCCCCCACGCCGCTAAATTTTTGTCGCCCGGCACCGGGTGACACGGCGATGACGATGTTAGCTGGTATGCAAAGAAGATGTAAAGGAGGTGGTTAGTTTTGGTGGGGGTTTTTTTTGGTGGGGGGGAGGCGGGGCAGGGCGGGGCAGGGCGGGGGGGGCTGTTTGTTTAATTTTGTACATTGTTGTTGTTGTTTTAATTTGTTGAAGCGGAGGTGGCCGGTCAGCCCCGAACTCTTTTCGCCGGGTCAGCTGGCCCGCCACCAAACGGCGGCAGGCTCGGCGGATTGTAACGAGCTCTCGTGGTGCCCCCGGATCTCCCCAACCTCCCCTTCGACTGCTATTTCTTGCGGGATGGGTGGCACGGGGTGGGGGGGGGGAGCTTATATATATATATATATCTTTTCTTTTCGAAGCGGCATCGTCTGCTGCTACTGCTGCGAAGTGTACGCCGGGCGCCCACTCTCGAGGTCGCGGTGCCCAATTCAACCGGGCGTGGACCTCCGACGACTACGACACGAGAATTCAAATTTCGTATTTTGTTGGGGTTTTTTTTTAGGCGTTTCCATTTCGCTGTTCTTTTCGAACAGCCTGCGCTCGTCGTTTGGGGGCAGAGGTGCGATGAAAATGCCGGCCGATTTTTTTTTGGGGGGGGGGGGAGAGGCTCCAGATTCCTTCTCGATCCGTCTCCCGCAGAGGCAACGTGGCCTGGCATTTATTCAGATTCAGAACCTTTCAGAAAGGAGAGTGTCCTTATTGAGACGGGAGGAATTTTCGACGAGCCTCTGAGCTTCTTTTTTTTTTCACAATGTCCAGTAAATCGCGGCCGTTGTTTGGGATTTTTTAAAGAAAAAAACAGACACACGCATACATACACAATACACAATTGTGCTTAAAATAATAAGCCTGCTTTGGCCACTCTGTAGGCCCTGGCAGTGGCTGAATGTGGGCATAATGGGGGGATCATGGGGGGGGGGAAACTTAAACCACACACACACAAAATAACGGTGCAGCTTGCACCAATTTGCCGAACTGCGCTGGCGTGCGTGTTGCGATCGTCCGCAAAACGGCCAAGTGAGACGTGAGACGTTAGAGGACGTCCAGACTCCTGATCGGGCACCTCCCACGTCGACGGACGGCGGGCGAGTCCGCGGCTCTCGACGACTCTTGACGACTCCGGCGCTGGGGGTGGGTGCGACACGACGTTCCGCGTCCTCCCGGAGCGGCTTACGACGGCGGCGGCGGCAGCGACTCCTCAAATCGACGGGCGTGGGGAAGGCTGACCCCTGCCTTCCCCGCTCACATGAAACAAATCCAAAGTCCGGTCTGTTCGCACCCTTAACCGCACGCAATGTGGCCCTGTAGCGTGACCTTGGCGCCTGGGGGAGGGAGTAAATAAAAACTCAGGAGGGGCGAGGCTGGGGGAGAGATGGAGGGGGTGGGGGTGGGGGAGCACGACAACGCAGTCAATGTTAACCCCTGGTCCCGTTCCGATGACGTCCGCAGCTTGGCAGGTCGTGTGCAGCCGTTCGCCGCCGAATCTCGGAAACGCGCGCGAGCAGCCTAGCGACCTTTTTTTTTATTCAGAGAGGTGTAGCAGCAGCAAGCAGAAGCAAGCAGCAAGCAGCAGCAGCAGCAAGCAGCAAGCAGCAGCAGCAGCAAGCAGCAGCAGCAAGCAGCAAGCAGCAGCAGCAAGCAGCAGCAGCAAGCAGCAGCAGCAAGCAGCAAGCAGCAGCAGCAAGCAGCAGCAGCAGCAAGCAGCAGCAGCAAGCAGCAGCAGCAGCAAGCAGCCGCAAGCAGCAAGCAGCAGCAGCAAGCAGCAGCAGCAAGCAGCAGCAGCAGCAAGCAGCAGCAAGCAGCAGCAGCAAGCAGCAAGCAGCAGCAGCAAGCAGCAGCAGCAGCAAGCAGCAGCAGCAGCAGCAGCAGCAAGCAGCAGCATGCAGCAGCAGCAAGCAGCAGCAGCAGCAAGCAGCAGCAGCAAGCAGCAGCAAGCAGCAGCAGCAGCAGCAAGCAGCAGCAGCAAGCAGCAAGTAGCAGCAGCAAGCAGCAGCATGCAGCAGCAGCAAGCAGCAGCAGCAAGCAGCAGCAAGCAGCAGCCGTTGCGTTTCAAAGGCGTCGTTACTCGCCGCTCAGAACCGTAAGCGACACGACCGCCGCGCCACTCTACGATGGCTGGTGCCGAGTTGTGCCGCCCGCCCGCATGGCCTTGTGGGAGCCTCGGCACGTCGACTCGTGCCCTTGGAAGCACGTGCACGTGTTTTGCCTAGTGCTCGAGCATCCTTAGAAGAGGAACCCTTGCCCCTTGCCCAGCACCCCCCCCCCCCTCCCTCCGTCTTGCCTTCACATCATTTCCGTCCCGGGGTGTAAGACGTCTCGAGGGTGGCATCGTGGCAAAAAACGCGGCCTCGGAGAGAGCGGGAGGTGCGCCGTCTCGCGTGGCGTAACGCACGTGACGTGACCCGCTCAGCGGAGGTTCCGACGACAAAACAAACAAAACACAACAGCAACAACAACAAAAGGAGCGACAGATGAGTCGCCTCGATGAATCCGCGCTCAGGACGTAACGGCGGTGGCGGTGGAAAAAAAAAAAACCCCATCGCAAGTAAGCAAAAGCGAATGAGCGGCGAAACGCCACGGCGCTCGAAATGTAGATGCTGGCGTGGGGGTCTACTCTCCAACGCACAACAACCCGGTGAGTGCTGAACTGGTCACGAATTGGCACGTTTTGTTCACGTGACAAACCATTACGAATTGGCTGTGTCGGGTGGTGGAGGCGGGTTTGAACCGAAAAAAAACCTGTATTATGGAAATAAATAATTAGTTTGCAGCCTTTGTCAATACACTGCTGGACGAAGGCTTCCCAACTCCGCGTAGGTCAAGGGCGGTGGTGTCGGGTTTTAACGACGCGTTTATATTCGCGCTGTTGTCGATAACATTGGGTCTACTACGACGATGATTCGGTGTCCATGGGCAGACGTCAAAATTTTTTGGCGATCGCGCCCAATTGAGCCGACGGTGAGCCAAGAGGATTTGAGAGCTGCCCACCGATTCTCGAGACACCGACGCCACCCACCCACCCAACCGATCCACGGACAGCATTTTTACCGCGTGTTCTCCGGATTATAAGATGCCGAGGAGTTTCAGTTTTGCTTCTTCCACCCCCCCCCCCATCGCCCGCCCCCTTTGTATTTTAAAACAAAAAGTCGGGCGTGCATCTCCACTATTTACTTCCATTCAATTGCTCAGAATCGTTCTTCCAGAGGATATCGTAATCATCGACGGATCGATGGGGGAAGGCTTCCCATCGCAGCGTATTCTCCCCCGACGATAAGGCGAAATGACCCAACCAACGTTTGAGGCTGCGACAACACCTTCCACCGGAGTGTCTTATAATGAAGGGGAATACGGTGACGATGAGAAAATATTAAAGACCATCCCTCGCTAGTGACGCCACCCGTAGTGGTGTGCGAGAAAATTCACTCCTCACCACCGTGGGATAATGTTCCTCCCTCGTGGGCTGGCCCCGGCCAAGCTAGGACGCCTAACAGCGAGAGTCACGCAGAGCGTCTGCCCGCGACGATTCCCCATACGTAGTCGCACCAACACGGCCACTAGAAAATTCCCAGGGGTGCCATGTGAGGTTGGCGGGAATTTTGGCCGCCACCGCAAGGAGAATCCGACCCCGGAACGTCGTCTCGTCGCTCAGAATTAAAGTTGCCCGTCCCCCTGTACCGCAAACACAAAAAAGGGCTGACAATTTTTTTGTTGAAGTTCTTCCAGAGGGGAGCGCAAGTTTTTTATTTTTTATTTTGGTATTTGTTCTGTTTGCTGCAACTGTCGCGTTTCATGTCGACGGTTATTTGAGCGCGCCAGATGATTCCGTGCCATCAGCAATCTCTCGAGGGCGTGCGTGCGAGCGTGCGAGGGAGCGAGCGCTACCATCGGTCGACTCTACTTCTCTTTTCCTTTTTTTTTTCGCAGAGACCCACAAAATTTGCGCCAAATTATGACTGGCTTGGTCGGCTGGACTAAAACTAAAACAACAACAAAAAAATGAAAATAAAAATAAAAACGACGCGGACATCTTTGCCCAAACGCGTTCGCTTTTGCGAGGAAATGCTCTGTACAAAAAAATATATATTATAATAATACCACAAGCTGGCACGTTACGGCAAGACCGCATTGCCTACGTAATCACTGTACCCCTCACCCCAGAGGCCCGCAGTAGCTGCCAATAGAGCGCTGTTGCTCGTCGGCTGCTTAGAGAGCTGAGGAGCGCCTTGAATCGAGCCACGATTTATAGAATTTGTGGGTGAGGGTGGGTGGCGACGGCGGTGGGGGGGGGGGGGGGGAGATTGTACGTTGAACTTCTTTCGCACCGTACGTAGCCAACCGTGATAATCGGAGGTGCGCGGGGGGGGAAGGACAACAAACTAAACACGAAAAGCAGTTCTAAAGAAATGAGTTTTCAACCTTGCTGATTCAAAAGTGCATAGGCACCCAGTGGCTTCTTAAACTCAGAAGGAAGAGAGCGTTCCAGACGGCCACAGGAAGCGCATCTGAAAGCGCCGTGCGATGCGGCGACCACCGTCTTTGTTCGATGGCCGAGCCAAAAGCTGTCGCTGCTGCTGCTGATGATGATGATGCGAAGACAACCGGAGTTTGCGTGAAGACACGACGATGGTTGGGGTGGATTGCAGCGGTTGAGCAGTGCAGGCGAGTCTGGTGGATCGAGGCCCTGCACAGGGTGATGCGGAATCGTCGAGCGCAGTGTTGTGACCTGCAGTGTGTTGGTTAGTGGTGGTGGGTGTTGGTGGGTGGTGGTGGTGGTGGTGGTGCTCGTGGTGTCCTCAACGTGGGTGGAGGAATCGAGCGAGTGAAGTTGCTGCTTCCTGTTACAAGCCGAAGAAGAAGAAGAAGAGAATGTTGCCATGTGTTCTGGTGTTGCTGTTGAACGCTTTAACCACGAAGGGGTTACGCATTGGCACTGCCTGCCTGTGACGAGGTAGCGCGGAGGGGAGAGGGGGAGGGGGTACGGGCAGGGCCACGACGCATCCTGTGAAGCTGAAACAACTACGAGCAGCCGCTTGAGTGTCGACGTGCGGCGTCGAGATCGTAGGACCCGCCAGACACCGACCCACCGGGCACGCCATCGACCAGGGGGGGGGGGGGCTGAGCCCGCGCTGCCTCCTCCGGGGGTAGAGCTTCTAGCCGAGCCCCCCCGCCCCCCCCCGCGGGGCCTATGAGCGCAGATGCCTGCCACGGCCCACGGCCGCGAACCGTCGCCACGAGTATCGCCAAGCCGCTATGCGATCCCCCCGTGGAGGCGGGGGAGGGGAAGAGGGGGGGGGGTTGGCGAGCCGAACTTTGGCCACAGCGTTCCCGCGCGGCACGCAACTCGGAACTCGTGGACGGTTCTTCTGGCAGGGTCACCCTAGCACAGCGGAGCACGCTGGGCAGCAGGGGCAGTGGTGGGGGCAGCAGTGACAGTGGTGGTGGCAGCAGTGGCAGCAGTGACAGTGGTGGTGTCAGCAGTGACAGTGGTGGTGGCAGCAGTGGCAGTGGTGGCAGCAGTGACAGTGGTGGTGGCAGCAGTGGCAGTGGTGGGGGCAGCAGTGGCAGCAGTGACAGTGGTGGTGGCAGCAGTGGCAGTGATGGTGGCAGCAGTGACAGTGGTAGTGGCAGCAGTGACAGTGGTGGTGGCAGCAGTGGCAGTGGTGGCAGCAGTGACAGTGGTGGTGGCAGCAGTGACAGTGGTGGTGGCAGCAGTGGCAGTGGTGGCAGCAGTGACAGTGGTGGTGGCAGCAGCGACAGTGATGGTGGCAGCAGTGACAGTGGTGGTGGCAGCAGTGACAGTGGTGGTGGCAGCAGTGACAGTGGTGGTGGCAGCAGTGACAGTGGTGGTGGCAGCAGTGGCAGCAGAGGCAGTGGTGGGGGCAGCAGTGACAGTGGTGGTGGCAGCAGTGGCAGCAGTGACAGTGGTGGCAGCAGTAACAGTGGTGGTGGCAGCAGGGCAGTGGTGGTGGCAGCAGTGACAGTGGTGGTGGCAGCAGTGACAGTGGTGGTGGGGGCAGCAGTGACAGTGGTGGTGGCAGCAGTGACAGTGGTGGTGGCAGCAGTGACAGTGGTGGTGGCATCAGCAGTGGCAGTGGTGGTGGCAGCAGTGACAGTGGTGGTGGCAGCAGTGACAGTGGTGGTGGCAGCAGTGACAGTGACGGTGGTGGCAGCAGTGGCAGCGGTGGCGGTGGCAGCAGTGGCAGTGGTGGAGGCAGCAGTGACAGTGGTGGTGGCAGCAGTGACAGTGGTGGTGGCAGCAGTGACAGTGGTGGAGGCAGCAGTGACAGTGGTGGTGGCAGCAGTGACAGTGGTGGTGGCAGCAGTGACAGTGGTGGTGGCAGCAGTGACAGTGATGGTGGCAGCAGTGACAGTGATGGTGGCAGCAGTGGCAGCAGTGACAGTGGTGGTGGCAGCAGTGACAGTAGTGGTGGCAGCAGTGGCAGTGGTGGCAGCAGTGACAGTGGTGGTGGCAGCAGTGACAGTGGTGGTGGCAGCAGTGGCAGTGGTGGCAGCAGTGACAGTGGTGGTGGCAGCAGCGACAGTGATGGTGGCAGCAGTGACAGTGGTGGTGGCAGCAGTGGTGGCAGCAGTGACAGTGGTGGTGGCAGCAGTGACAGTGGTGGTGGCAGCAGTGACAGTGGTGGTGGCAGCAGTGGCAGCAGAGGCAGTGGTGGGGGCAGCAGTGACAGTGGTGGTGGCAGCAGTGGCAGCAGTGACAGTGGTGGCAGCAGTAACAGTGGTGGTGGCAGCAGGGGCAGTGGTGGTGGCAGCAGTGACAGTGGTGGTGGCAGCAGTGACAGTGGTGGTGGGGGCAGCAGTGACAGTGGTGGTGGCAGCAGTGACAGTGGTGGTGGCAGCAGTGACAGTGGTGGTGGCATCAGCAGTGGCAGTGGTGGTGGCAGCAGTGACAGTGGTGGTGGCAGCAGTGACAGTGGTGGTGGCAGCAGTGACAGTGACGGTGGTGGCAGCAGTGGCAGCGGTGGCGGTGGCAGCAGTGGCAGTGGTGGAGGCAGCAGTGACAGTGGTGGTGGCAGCAGTGACAGTGGTGGTGGCAGCAGTGACAGTGGTGGAGGCAGCAGTGACAGTGGTGGTGGCAGCAGTGACAGTGGTGGTGGCAGCAGTGACAGTGGTGGTGGCAGCAGTGACAGTGCTGGTGGCAGTGGTGGCAGCAGTGACAGTGATGGTGGCAGCAGTGGCAGCAGTGACAGTGGTGGTGGCAGCAGTGACAGTGGTGGTGGCAGCAGTGGCAGAAGTGACAGTGGTGGTGGCAGCAGTGGCAGTGATGGTGGCAGCAGTGACAGTGGTGGTGGCAGCAGTGACAGTGGTGGTGGCAGCAGTGGCAGTGGTGGTGGTGGCAGCAGTGACAGCAGTGACAGTGGTGGTGGCAGCAGTGGCAGCGGTGGCGGTGGCAGCAGTGGCAGTGGTGGTGGCAGCAGTGGCAGTGGTGGTGGCAGCAGTGACAGTGGTGGTGGCAGCAGTGACAGTGGTGGTGGCAGCAGTGGTGGTGGCAGCAGTGGCAGTGGTGGTGGCAGCAGTGACAGTGGTGGTGGCAGCAGTGGCAGTGGTGGAGGCAGCAGTGACAGTGGTGGTGGCAGCAGTGGTGGCGGCAGCAGTGGCAGCGGTGGCGGTGGCAGCAGGCCCACCATCGGGCCCGCATTGCTCTCCGCTCACGTGCTCCACCGCCGTCGCCGCACGCGCTCCCGACGCCCCATCGATTGCCCAACGTTGCGCCGCCCTCCCGTCGACACGGCGATCACGCGCCCCCAGACGAGGTTGGCTCCGTAAGAGAGGACTCGTCCGCTGCCGTCGATGTCTCCCATCACCCCGGTCGGGCTCCGAAGATGATCCGGGATCGACTCGGCTCCGCCGTACCGGCTCGGGCGCAGAGTGTTTGCGAGGTTTGGAGAGATGATGGGTGGTGCCCGGGGTTATTGATTCTACACTAAACTGCTGAGTATTTAATTTTTACCAGGTGCAAGGCCCCACCGAGTAGCCACGTCGCCCCTCTTTTGTTTTGCAGAAGCGACCCTGCCCGTCGCAAACGATGACTCGACGAAGTGGCTAGTAGCAGCGCGGTCAAATGAGGCGACATACATTTAGTGGGTACGCAAAAATCTGTCAAAACTTGACCCATCCCCCCCCCCCCGCTCCCTGTACGCACGCGGACTTTTTACACCCCACGCCCCCCACCCCAATCCTATATAACGGCCGATATTTAATCAACGCAGAAGCGATAAAGGATTAATAATATGAACGTGTTTAAGCAAACAGATAGTCCACCGCCGGACTATCTAACTCATTTGAAGGCCAATGTAGACAAATTAATTATTATCGAGGCTTCACCCCCCCCCCCGTTTCCTATGCGCACGCACATTGTCAGGAGACCCCCCCATAGGCAAGTGTACGCGTTTGGGTTAACCCCCCACTCCCCCCTCCATGTGTACGCGCTTAATGGATGGCCCCTGACTCTAAAACGGTCAGCGGCACGCGCTGCTGCGTCTGCAACTCCACACGGTTCCTCCTCCTCATCCTCCTCATCCTCCTCATCCTCCTCCCTATTCTCCTCATCCTCCTCCTCATCCTCCTCTCTATTCTCCTCATCCTCCTCCTCATTCTCATCCTCATCCTCCTCATCCTCCTCATCCTCCTCCTCATCCTCCTCATCCTCCTCCTCATCCTCCTCCTCATCCTCCTCCTCATCCTCCTCATCCTCCTCCTCATCCTCCTCCTCATCCTCCTCCTCATCCTCATCCTCCTCCTCATCCTTCTCCTCATCCTCCTCTTCATCCTCCTCATCCTCCTCCTCATCCTCATCCTCCTCCACATCCTCCTGTCGTCGTGGGCCGTGAGCTTCTCGAAGCGACGAGATCTCTGGAGCGCCGATAGATTATTGTTGTTTAATTTGTAGTTTGTTTGTCCTTCTCCCCCACACTCCCCGATTGGCGCGGTCGTCTACGTACGGCGCGAAAGAAGTTCAACGCACGTACGTGCGTGGAACTGCCTCCATCCGCGGCGATCCTGTGACATGGCGTCTCCCACGTGCTGGTGGTGTTGGTGGTGGTGGTGGTGATGAGGATGAAGATGTACTTCTTCGATAGACGTTGGCCCCTGTCGAGGGACTCCTTGCTCTGGCCCCCGTAGCTCGCGGGGTTGCTGTGGACGGGACAGACACGGACGGAGGTGACCCGATCGATTGGTGGGCCTCGTGTGAGACGTCCGCAAGTCTATGGCCTGAATCTCCACACCCCCACCCAACACCACCGCCAAGTGCTTCGTGGAGACACGCATCAGCTGCGATATCCCCCCGCAAAAGACAAAAATCCCCCGTACAGCCTTAACGGACTGTTGGGGCAAGTGCTGTTAGCGAGCAGCACCTATGCAGGCAGGAAGAGTCACACGAGGTGGTGGGTGGCCAGCAACCACGCCACGGCCGCCTTTGTCTCCCCAGTAGCGAGGTTTACCACACACCGCACCAGGTTCTCATTTGAGGTCGAGTCGACCTAGGGGAGGCCCAGGACCGGTTCGGATAATCGTCACCGGTGGTGGCCTTGAGCGGGAATCGAACTCGGGTCGCCGGGTTTGTAGCGCAGTGCAGCGCTGACCGCTAAGCCACCGCTCCCCACGCACACATCGGCCAGCAGGACTTCATCGTCAGCGTGTCCGCCCCGGGGCCCAATTAACCGCCTGTGCGCGGGGAAAGAATGTCTGCCTCGTGGTGGTAAATTAGTTTTATATAAATAGTGTGTGTGTAGAAGTAATTGTAAAAGGTGGCAGCCCTTGCAATTCCTCGCTCGCGCCACTCATACACTCACTCACTCACCTAATCAGTCACCCACTCATTCACCCACCCACTCATCCACTCACTCACCGATTAACCCACTCACTCACCTACTCAGTGACCCACTCATTCACCTACCCACTCATCCACTCACTCACTCATTCACCCACTCACTCACTCACTCACCCACTCGGTCACCCACTCATCCACTCACTCACTCACCCACTCATTCACCCACCCAATCATCCACGCACCCACTCACTCACCCACTCACTCACCCACTCACTCACGCACCCACTCACTTACGCACCCACTCACTCACGCACCCACTCACTCACTCACTCACCCACTCACTCACCCACTCACTCACCCACTCACTCACTCACCCACTCACTCACTCATCCACTCACTCACCCACTCACTCACGTACCCACTCATCCACGCACCCACTCACTCACTCACCCACTCACGCACCCACTCACTCACCCACTCACTTACGCACCCACTCACCCACTCACCCACTCACTCAAGAACCCATTAACTCACGCACCCACTCACTCACTCACCCACTCACTCAAGCACCCACTCACTCACGCACCCACTCACCCACCCACTCACGCACCCCCTCACTCACTCACCCACTCACTCACGCACCCACTCACTTACGCACCCACTCACTCAGGCACTCACTCACTCACCCACTCACTCACTCACTCACCCACTCACCCACTCACTCAAGAACCCACTCACTTACGCACCCACCCACTCACTCACCCACTCACTCACCAACTCACTCACTCACCCACTCACTCACCCACTCACTCACTCACCCACTCACCCACTCACCCACTCACCCACCCACTCACTCACTCACTCTACCACTCACTCACCCTCGGTCACCCCAGGTAACAGAGTCGAGTCCTGGACAGACGGCAAGGGCCGTGACGGTGCGCGCGTGCGTGCGGCGCATCAGCTGTTGAATGTAAAGCCGCGCGAGGCCTTTTAACGCCTCGTACGCCTGTCAGCAGCAGCACGGGACCCCACATTGTCCTGGGAACCAATGCCAGGGGGCACGGGCACCTCCTTGACACCCACAGGAAGTGTGGAACAGATGGATATTAGTCCACACTTTGCTCCCCCGCCTTCTCCTGCCGAGCCAGGGGGCACGGGCACCTCCTCCTCGACGCCTGCCCAACGGGGAAAATGAAATCTCGGAACATCTGTGCGGTGACCCACCAACCTTTGACGGATTACAGGCCACGTGCAGAGTAGCCCCCGCCGCCCACGCTGGCGATTAGCGGTGGGCTTCACTGCAAGGCCTCGCGGGGGCCACTGGCGGGTCTCTGGTGGCCAGTGGCGGGCTCCCTGGTGGCCTTGAGTGTGGCCCCTGACGTGCGCTCCCCCCCCTCCCCCCCCCCCCCCCCACCTGCGATAGACAAACAGCGACAACACCACATCATCATCCCCATCATCATCCCCATCATCATCGTCCTCGTCGTGCTGCTGTCAAACCCCAGCAATGGTTTCACAACGGTGTGGCGGTGCCCTGCTCACTCACACCCGATGATGTCTCGTCGGCAAGAGTTGCCCACCCCCATCTCTGAAAACGAGTGAGGAACACTGCCTGGGCGAGGATCTCGCGAGCTTCGACGGTTTTGAGGCTGGACACTTTAAGGCCTTAACAGGAGCTTTCCCCCAAAAATAATACTAATAATAATAACAGTGGCTGACAGCGGTGACGAGACGGCACCCCCCCCGTGCAAACCTTTGCCACAGGTGCCGGCGGAAAGGCAGCGGCATGCGGCCGTAGCGAGATAACTTTTGTTTTGTATTTTGTGTACAGCCGTCGAATGTGCGGTACAAGGGGGGGGGGGGGGGTGGCTGCGTATCACGGCGGTGCGGAGCGGAGAAGTGCGGAGAGGTCAAGTGCGGAGAGGTCAAGTGTAGAGAGGTCAAGTGCGGAGAGGTCAAGTGTGGAGAGGTCAAGTGCGGAGAGGTCAAGTGTAGAGAGGTCAAGTGCGGAGAGGTCAAGTGTGGAGAGGTCAAGTGTGGAGAGGTCAAGTTCGGAGAGGTCAAGTGTGGAGAGGTCAAGTGTGGAGAGGTGTGGAGAGGTCAAGTGTGGAGAGGTGCGGTGCGGAGAGGTCAAGTGTGGAGAGGTCAAGTGTGGAGAGGTCAAGTGTGGAGAAGTGTGGAGACGTCAAGTGTGGAGAGGTGCGGTGCAGAGAAGTCAAGTGTGGAGAGGTCAAGTGCGGAGAGGTCAAGTGTAGAGAGGTCAAGTGTGGAGAGGTCAAGTGCGGAGAGGCCAAGTGTGGAGAGGTCAAGTGTGGAGAGGTCAAGTGCGGAGAGGCCAAGTGTGGAGAGGTCAAGTGTGGAGAAGTGCGGAGAGTGATGCGAGCCCGATCGGGGCGGGTTTCTATTTTCGCACGGACTACGCAGAAGCCGGCTTTGGAATGAGTGGAGATTGTTCAACGTCGCTGTTGGGGTGGACGGGTCGATGGGTTTAGGTGGCGGTGACGTCCGTGTTGCTGTCTGGGAAGTGACTTGGAGGTGACATGGAAGTCTGTGTTAGATTGAACCAGAAAGGAAGTCGAGATGCGATGGGTGGTGGATACACGTGGGCAGCGTGGAGGAGGAGGAGGAGGAGGCGGGGGTAGGTTACTGAGACAAGCATCGGAGGATCAACGACCAAAGGAAAGAGAAGACCTACGGCCAGACGCTGCTGCTGCTGCTGCTGGCTTTGGTGGTGGTGTTGGTGGTGCTGATAGGACTGTGCAAGTGGTCTCTCGAAGGTTGTGGGCTAATTGACGTTCCGGCATCTCGCGAAAGGGGCGAAGCAATTGCCGGTGGTGCGGTGGCACCAACAGCGATGGCTGATGATGACCCCTTGACTTTGATACTACCTACGTGTGTGTGTGTGTGCGTGCGTGTACTCTTGCGGCACTTCTTTGCATTGCGATATCTGTTAAGCGTCTTTTGTTGTAGCAATAACTATCGCCGTTGAGAATGATAGCAAGCGAGGCCCACCGCGTCTCCGCAGATGCCGTCGGCTAACCGTTAGTTTGTTATTTATTTCGTCACCTCTGGACGCCGTTGGCGTCACATTCGTCTTCGCCACGTGGGTCTGGTGGTTTTAAACCCAGCCTCGGTTGTTGGACCAGTCCGACTTTTGCTGATGAGACCCTGCAGGGTTGGTGACACCGAGGGTGATTTTGCTTGCTCGCTTATAAAACGCTCCTGGACACATTTTGCAAGAACAACAACAACAATAACAAAAAGGCGACGAATGACAGGCCCGGGTTAGACCGAGCACATTTTCACGTTGGAAAAGATATTTATTGAAACGTCGAATTACCCTCACGTTTTCCTTTCTTTGGGTGGGGGGGGGGAAGTAAAAATTAATCTAATAATCCGATAACATCGACGAATACATCGGGCAAATGTTCACGGGAGGCAGTGGGTGGGGTGGGGGGGGGGGGCTGGTGCGATGAGGGCTAGAGGTCGGAAAATCCAGTAGTATAATGTACCTTATGTTAAAACAACAAGATTATTATTCAGTAAAATCTCCAAAAAAACGATTCGTTGAATCACAACGGAGCGACCGGCTTCAAGGCCGCAGGAATCCTCGGCAGGCTTTAGCAGCTCAACAGGACATTTCACCGCTCTGCGTAACTTTGTTTTTTTGCGGTTGTGCCGTATGCAGCCCTTTGGATGCGCGCCTTCCGGAGGGGGGGGGGGGGGGTTGTGCCCGCGCGTTGTGTTCGGTACAATGTCCGACGTTTCGCTCTCCGCGCTACCTCGCAGCTTCTTTGGGAACTCTCGATTTGTGAAGCTCCTCACTAATTTTTATTTTTTAATTTAACCCAGATAAGGCCCCCACCGAGCTATATATTTGCAGGAACTCCTCTACTTAGGAAAATTCGACTTACGAACTTTCAGAGATACCAACAAAACCCGTCTGGTTGACCGTTCGGACCGAGAGTCGTAAGTTCAACCACCGCGAGTTAGACCGCGGTGGTGGCATCTACATTTGCAGAACGTGAAGAACTAGTGGCATCTACACCTGCAGGGGCTAATACAACTTTAAAAAGCTCATTCCCCGTGTTTAGTGTACACGCCATTACAACGTGTTTGAAATGGACAGCAGTGAAGTTGGACTTACGAACAAATCGACTTATGAACAAACCTCTGGAACCTAACTCTCTTGAAAATAGAGGAGTCCCCATACAGCTCTTTTTTCAGAAGCAACCTGGCCATCACAAATGATATGATGGTTCAACGGAAGCGGCTTATCCTATGGACATTGATGCGGGACATTGTTGCAGTACGGTACAAGGGCGAAGCCACCAATAAAAAAAATCTTCGTAACGGCCACAATGGAATGCTCCCGTTGCAGTCTGAATCAGGAATCAGAATATTTATTCATACTGGAGGAGGAATCCGATGAGCCATGAAGCTCTTTTTTCACCGATGTCCAGTTAGGGGCACGGGCTATGAACGTTACACCAACAAACAGAAACAAAAATACGGCAGTAGTGCAAAGTGCAAGAAAGGTCAACAGATCACACAAACACAGACAACTTAAACTAAATCATCCCAATCCTACCAGGCAAAGCTCAAACAAAATCAACCCAGTGGCCCTTGAATATCGCCGATCCAAGGCTACCAAACGTCCTGGGATCGAAGGGGACAGATCCGGTTGGATTCAGGAAGTCGGCGCCGCTGTCGCCGAAACTCTAGCCAATGTTCAGGAGCTACCTGAACAGTGGGCGGAGTCGCATGAATAGTGGTCGGGGCTACCAGAATAGTGGGTGGGGGAACCTGAATAATGGGCGGGGCTACCTGAACAGTTGCGGCAGAGATACCTGAACAGTGGGCGGGGGGTTGAATGAATAATGGGCGGGGGCTACCTGAACAGTGGGGCGGAGTCACCTGACCTGAATAGTGGGGCGGGGCTACCTGAACAGTGGAGCGGAGTCACCTGAACAGTGGGCGGGGGGTTGAATGAATAATGGGCGGGGGCCACCTGAACAGTGGGGCGGAGTCACCGGACCTGAACAGTGGGGCGGGGTTACCTGAATAGTGGGGGGGGGGGCTACCTGAGCAGTGGGCGGCGGCTACATTGGCAGTGGGCGGGGCTGGCATAGAGGGGGAGGGGCTACGAGCCTCACCACGTGTTGAGGGTTGAGCCTGCCTGAAAATTCGTTCGCCTTGTTTAACATTAAGACTCGGTTCATTTAATTGAGCAGCTTTTCGTCAAAAAATGAAATATAGTTCGAATGCGTAAGTGTTTAATTTTTATGAATTGCTGAGTTATTTTTTGTTCATGGGCTCGTTCTCACATACACACACACACATTAATATCCAAACCACACTCTTAGCCACCGCTCTGTCCTTTGAATGATGACAAGACACGAGCTGCACTTGCATCGTCCACTTCGACATTGCCAGAAAGCATCACGTTGATCTCTTGGGGAGGGGGGGGGGGTGGGCGGGCGGGCGGGCGGTGTCTCTAACTAATAGTCAACGCATATTCTCTCACATTATTATTTACAAAGCATTTACTTGTCAATGTTGAACGCCATCCCCGCATCGCATGGTACATCGGTTAACGTGGTGGCGGGGGGGGGGGGTTTGTAAAATTTTGTTTGCGCGCGCGCATTGTCAATGGACGGCAGTTTCCGGATGTGGCGTGGCATTTTAAAAGGGCCGCGCGCGATTTTAAGACTTTTCAACTCACGTTAAGCGACGGCTGCCGTTCGCGCCGATACATTGTTCCGTTACGAAATTGTTGTTTGCACTATAGAAGCACTATTGGGGGGGAGGGGGGAGCGGGAACAATGTCTTAGAGTTGAAACGAACAAATAAGTAAAAAAAAAATGTAAAGCACGGCGATACAACTTAAAATAAATCAAACTATTGTACTTATCTGTACATTTTATAGTCCTATGTGTGGACAGAGTAAAAGTCTCTCTCTCTCGAAATGTTGTATGTACAAATGTAATAAAAGTGATGAATCTCTCTGTACTTGCGTTGATCGTGTCGTCGATGGGAAGTTGGGGTGGGCGCGTGCTGGTGGCCAGTGTCTGCAGTGCCACTGCAGTGAGCGCCACCACTGCACCACAAAGCCTGGGTGGCCCCAGTTGGATTCCCAGCCTCAGCTCGAGTCTGGAGGGAAAACCCTTCGCGAGAAACATCGGTGGCGAATTCTCCGATGCCCTATTGGATCGCACCACGCATCGGCTTTTACGATGTGTCAGGCGTTTCACTCCACGTGCTCGGAGGAGTTTTTTTTGTTCTTGTATGTATGTACGCTGGACTTCTTTTGCACCCGTACGTAGCCTTAAAGCAGTGGTTCTAGACCTGGGGTGCACGCAGCACCCCCTGGGGGTGCAAGATGCCCTTTCGGGGGTGCGAGACATGGCCAGATTTGTTTAGAAGGTATATAATCGAAGACACAAATTGAGCATGGGCACGTAAGTGTAACTACTTTGGTTCATCAAACCCAATGTGTTTATGAACATATAAAAATACGGTTGAGAACTAAATAGATACAAGGCTGCAGTAAAGGTTAAGAACCACTGCCTTAAAGGAACTCGACTGGATTTTAAACGAAGGCCTTTCACGACCAATATTACGATTCGCCATTGGTTCCTTTTTTGGAACTCGGTCACCGTGTAAATACGCATGTTGTAAACCCCTCCACCACCCGACACAGAGGCCAGTTAATAAAAGTGTCATACGCAACTCAAACGCGGCCAAATGTAATACTGCTTCAGCAGCACCACTGGCTTTGTTGTTTTTACGTTTTATATGTTTTTATTACTCATATAATAATGGCATTTATAACGCGCCACATTTTTGCGGACAAGTCAACAACTCAAGAGCCAAGTTCGGGGCTGCTCGAAAGCCCTGACCCGAACAGATCGAGGCCTTTAGATGTTTCTTGAAAGTCAGAGTGCATTTGATGTTGCGGTTGTGCAAAGGGGTAAAGTTCCACACCACGGGAGAGTTCCACACCAAGGTAGAGTTCCACACCGACCTGGTTATGACAAATGATAGCCCAATGAACTGGCTTATCTTCATCATGTGGAAATATATAGCAGCCAAAATCTCTGAACGTGTGACGTTGATTCTAAATGTCCGTTCGTCTTTGAATCCGCTTGTTCTGTTGAGGGTCACGGTGGCAGCATGTTGAGTTACCCAAAGCTCATGGCCATCATAGCTGAGAGTGGGAACATAGGTCGACCTGTAAACCGAGAGCTTTGTTCGAGAACTCGGCTCCCGTTTCACTGCCATTGAATGGTACAGCACCCGCAGCGCTGTGGACACTGCACCGATCCGCCCGCCCCCACCTGCCATTCCTCGTGAAAGAGACCCCGAGGAGCTTAAACTCCCCCACTAAGGGCTGCTGTTCCCCCCTCATCCGGAAAGCACAATCGACCATCTCCCGGCAGTGAACCATGACCTCAGATTTGGAGGTGCTGATCCTCATCCCAGCCGCTTCACACTCGGCATCAAACCGTTCAAGTGCACGCTGGAGATCACAGACTGACGAGGCAAAGAGGACAACTTCATCTGCAAAAAGCCCCGATGCCACCTCCGGATACTCTCCATACCTCGGCTGTGCCTTGATATCCTGTCCATGAAAATCACAAACAGGAGTGGAGACGAGAAACACCCTCGGCGGAATCCAACACCCACAGTGAACGACGTTGATTTAACACCAAAAATACGGACACAGCTCTCACTCCGGAATTAGAGGGACCGGATAGCACACAAAAGCAGGCACCGGAACATCCTTACTCCCGCAGCACCTCCCACAAGACATTGTGGGGAACACGGTCACGTGCCTTGTCTAAGTCTACAGAGCAGAGGTAGACTTGAGAAGCACTCCCATGACCGCTCAAATATCTGTGAGGAGGAAAAAAGTTGGTACATTGTTACACGACCATGACGGAATCCGCATTGTTCCTCCTGAATCTGAGGCTCGACCACTGGGCAGAGCCTCCTCTCCAGCGCTCTGGCATCGGCTTTACCTGAGACGCTGAGGAGTGTGATCCTTCTGTAGTTGGAGCGAACCCTCTGGTCACCTTTCCAGAGATACTGACCCGCCTTCCATGCAAAATTTAAGAGGCGTGTTAACCACGGCACTCCTAGGCTGTTCAGCGCTTTCAACAATTCTGGGCGAAACTCGTCATCCCCAGCAGCTCTACCACTACGAAGGTCCTCGATTCTGCAGCGACTTCAGCAGCCGTGACGGATCCGACCCCCCCCCCCCCCCCAGGGCATGTCCGCCGGGCTAAGGAGCACCTCAAAATTTTCCTTCCACCTCTCGACTATCTCCTTAGTTGAGGTAAATATCACGACACCCACCCTTACTGAGAACTGCCTGGGCTACATCCCATCTGTACCCTTCCTAAGACGTCGGATGGTTTGCCATCCGACGTCTTAGGAAGGTAGTCCCTCTCCATGGAATCTCCAAACTCCTCCCATGCCCGGGAGCTTTCGCTTCAGCGGCTGCAACCGCTGCCGCCCTCTTGGCAAGCCGGTCCCTCTAAATCGAGTCGGGAGACCTTTTTCCAAGCATGACCTGGAAAGCCTCTTTCTTAAACTTGACAGCTTCCCTCACCACTGGTGTCAACCAGCGGCTCCTGGGGTTGCCGCCATGACAGGCACCAACTGCCGTCAGGCCACAGCCTTTTGCAGCTGCATCGACAATTGAGGTCCTGAACACCATCCACTCGGACTTAATGTGCATTACCTCCCCTGGAGTGTAGGAGAAATTTTCCCAGAGGTGGGAGTTTAAATCTTTCTGCACTGGGTCTTCCTCCAGAGAATCCGAGAAAACCCGCACTATTCGTTGGCCCTTCCATGTCTGCCTGTTCAGTGCTCCAAGCCTCAGATTCAACTTACCACCAGGTGGTGGTCCGTTGACAACTCTGCCACTCGCTTCACCTGAGTGTCCAGAACATACGGCCTTAGGTCCGATAATACATCTATAAAGCAAATCATTGACCTTCAGCACAAGGTGCTCTGGTTCCAAGTACACTTATTAGCATCCTTGTGTTCGAACGTGGTGTTTTTTTCATAATAAAGGTTTTTGGGTTAGATCGCGTTATTTATAAATGTGTCACAACCCCCCACCACCCGACACGGCCAATCAGTAAAAAATGTGTCACGTTGACAAAAGACAAATAGTTCACTACTTTAGCCCACCGGTGTGTTGAAGAGTGAATCCACAAATTTGTAGTGAATGTTGTGGATTCACTCTTCAACACACCGGTGGGCTATAGTAGTGAACTATTTGTCTTTCGTCAACGTGACACATTTTTTTTACTGATTGGCCGTGTCGGGTGGTGGAGGGTTGCAACACATTTATAAATAACGCGACCTAACCCAAAAACCTTTATTATGAATAATATTGGTCGCGATGGTGTTTTTAATTGATATGCCGTGACTAGCGCAGAATTCAAATAATATCACCATTCGGGTTCAGGTCGGGGGGGGGGGGGTCATCCCTCCCAATGATGCCTCTCCAGGTATGTCCATCGCTTCCCACGTGAGCCTTCAAGTCGCCCAGTCAGACGTTGGAGTCAGTAAGGCAGCACTCTGTCTAGCACTCAGCCCGCCATCTCCAAGAAGTCTGCAAACGCTGTACTGCTGTTTGGTGCATAAGCACAGATAAGAGTCAGAGTTTTCCTTTCTGAGACCCGAAGTCTCATTGAGGCAACCTTCTCATCAACTGGGACAAACTCCAACTGGACCACACCCAGCCCGGGGCTTGTGAGTATCCCCACATCCGCCCGGGGCCTCTCACCAGAGGTTACTCCGGAATAGGAGAGAGACCACCCCCGATGGAGAAGTTTGGTTCCAGTGTCAATGCTTTGGGTGGAGGTGAGACCGACTATATCTAGACTACACCTTTCCACCAGCTCCAGCTCCTCCCCTCTGTTGCATATATAGGCCTTTTCCAAAAAAAAATATTAAGAATGATTCTGCCATTTGTTTAATAATAATAAAAATAATAATAGATAAAATAAATAAATAAAACTCCCTCCAACCCACTACCTTTCTGAGACCCGAAGTCTCATTGATTCTACATTCATCCTGATGTTTTGAGCCGCTTGCAGAATCGAGGATTGCGATAAGCTGTATTGTACTAAGCTATCAGAGTTGTGTAAGAGGTGTGCAAATACAATTTTCAAGTTTTGAGAGTGAGTGATCCAGCCAGCGACGAGCAGCTCACAGCAAGAGCCCTCCTGGAAGAAGGGAGAAGAGCACGAAAGTTGAGCAACGACAAAGCGCAGCCCTGAAGTAAGGGCGGGTGTCCGTGTGAAGCTGGCAGCTGCACGATCAAGGAGAGAGCAAGATAAATTAGAGAGTGCCGAGCGATGACAAGCAATCAACCTGGATAAAGGGCGGAAAGCGCCAAGCATCGACCAAGCCAACATCACAGAGAACCAGCTCCACCGAGCAACGGTGTCAGCCACCAGCGAACGAGCTGCACGCGCAATCGAGCATCGCCAAAGAGCACGGAGCCGGAGAGAGCGCACAGCAGCGCCACCAAACAAGGGTGTCAGCTGCCAGCGGACAAGCGCTGTGCCGACTCGGCTCATCCAGCAGGGGAAAGAGCCTGACCAGCCGCCCGTGAGGAAGAGAGCGCCGGCGAGAGCGCCGTGGGTTCGACCCACACTCACACCAGCGTCACCAAGCAAGGGTGCCAGCTGCCAGTGGATAAGCTGCGGGCGCTATCTGACGACGGATCATCGCGCACCGACGGCGAGCGTCGTGCCGACTCTTCCAGCCAGCTGTGGATAGAAACTGTGGCCGCCCGTGTGAAAGAGGGAGTGCCAAGCTGACCGTATGATACACACACCCTTACACCCCCCACCGCTCCGCAGGGAACAAACACATTTTTGATACAAGAGATGCCCAACCTCGGCGTTTGCTTTACGCAAAGAATTGAACAAGTGGCAAAGAAGGCACACACACACACACAACACGCATATCGGGACAAATAAGATTGTTACAAAAAGTTATCTTTGTGTTTCAAGAAGGGTTGCCATTCCAAGGTGGTGCGTTAAATATCAACTGATCGTGAAGAACATTGCTGCCCGTCGAGTTACATGAATACGATTGTAGAAGTATTTTAGTCATTCGTTTTTGTTAATTGCATAATCTTGCCAATGAATTAATTGATAGCTACTCTTGCCTTCGGGACATGTTTCTTTCTTGCCCTTCGTATGAATATCGTTGCATGGATTTTTAAGGACTTTTTCCTATCACCGTATATGCTCGCGTTACTCTAAGGAATTAATCGATTATTCTGTTACCCAGTTTAACAAACGTGATCATTGAAGGTTAAATCTATGGATCAATGATGGGAACATCTCCAGGAGTACTGTGTTGACAATTCCAAGCATAAGAGTTCGCATATTAGAGTGTTAAAGTTTTGTTTAGAAATTAAAATTGCTTAACACAGAAGTGTCTGAGTGGTGCCTTCCTAAGTTCATGCATAATAATCTTAATTATAAGAACTGTATCCTGCGGTGAGATTTGAAATCGGAGACCTGATATAAAACACTAAGACATAATCAGTAAATGTTAAAGCGAGAATAATTGTATTATACCGATTGATAATACGACAACGAAGCCGAGCTTAATCTAGCATAACGAAGCCGAGCTTAATCTAGCATACTTACACCACACCTGCATAACTTCATATAATTAATTGTATGATCCCGATTGATAATACTACCCTCGACAACGAGGTTGAGCCTAATTGTCATAACTGCGTACATTAGCCTATTCACATACATTTACATAACTTTATACGATTACACCTCCACAATTAGCATAATTCATGCGCATAATGACACCAAATAACATAATTTCGGATAATTACGCATTTAAAAAAAAAATCATTTAATTTTTATAATTTTTTTTAAAAAATTCAATACCCGGCATATACAACACCTCCCCCCCAGTGACGTGACATCACGTGCCCCAATAGCGATTGTCCATTGCCAAGGTTCAGTCCGTCCCTCTCCCTGCCATGTTGCCATCGCACCCGCCCCTCACCCTTCGTCCTGCGGGTGGAGGGCCCACAGGACGGTGCCACGTTGCCATTTCGGACTGGGCTACGTTGGTCACCCGGCCACCAGGCGCTTTCCCGTGAACACCACCCCCAGGCCTGGTACCTTGGGCGGCGTCCCGGTTTACCTCGTCCGGGAAAGGTTCTCTGATTTTTATATTTCAGAACCATTCATAAGGGGATGTTTTTCAGGACCGTTATTTGTCTGGGGGGGGTGGGGGGGAACCGGAAGACCCGTATAAAAATCCACGAGGCCACGGGGGGGTAGAGAGAGAGAGAGAAACTCCAAATATACAGCAGGCGTCAGGGTCGGGATTAAACCCTCAACCTCCTTCACATGAGGCGAGGCAGTCAACATCTCAATCCACTGCTGGATGAAGTGCCACCCCAAGCCACCCCCGTCCGTCGGACGCGAGGATTGCTCACCCTGACTGACGCAACCGCGCAGAATTCCTCAATCGGATTTTCTCTCCGTCAGTTTAACACACAGTAGTAGTAGTGGTGTAAATATATAAATACGTCGTTAAACCCGCCACCACCCGACACAGCCAATTAGTAAGGTTTGCCACGTAACAAAACATGCCAATTCGTGACTAGATCAGCACAGCAGTGTGTTGGAGAGTAAACCCCAAGGCCATAATTGTAATATATATTAGGGGGGACACATCCCCCCCAATATTCAAATATTGCTATAAACAATATAAAAAATATATATAATTGCTAAGCTATGTAAATAAAAATAACAATTTGCTAAACCTTGGCCACAATATCTGGACTTGTCTTCATATAACAATGCACAAATGTCTGTTTATATGATTGTGGTTATGGTTGTACTTTATTAATCCCTAATCTCTGCCATTACATACAATGAAACAAGAAAAGATTTTTAAAAACGAGCAATGTAAATATAACACACTATTAGACATTATTGTAAAAAATAAATGAAAAGTCCATCCCATGTGTTAGTGAATTTTTTAATATTTTAGGCAGGAAATTAGTTTTAAAATTTAGATTTTTTCTGGGGGTTGGGACCCCTAGACCTTCTGGAAGATTTAGTCCCCCCCGCCCCCAATGTTGACTCCATGGCTACGGCCTTGGTAAACCCAATTACAACAACAACCACATCCACAACAACCACAACCGGCCTCGGCAGGCGACGGCTGTAAATTGTCGAAAGATCCTCCTCCAGTCCCTCTCCGTTGCGCCACTTCGCCGGCGTGGTGTGAAGTGCTTCGGAGTCAAGAGCCCCGTTTGTGTCGCTGCCACAATCGGCCCTTCTTCAAGGGGCTTCTCGAGCAATTCTATGGCGAAGGCGCGGGTAGCGAGAGAGAGAGAGAGCGCGTGCGCCCGCGTGCGTTCCGCCTGCCGACTCGCACAAAGACAAAGATCCCACCCCACCACCACCACCACCCCATAGCCTTCGACTGAATGCAGGGCAAGTGCCGCAAACGTGTAGCAGCGCCCACGAAGGTAGGTGCGGCGAGGGGGTGGGGTGGCCAGCACCTCGCCCGGCCGCCTTTGTCTCCCCCAGTGCTTATTGCACACCGCAGTGCTCGTTCGAGGCCAATGCAAAAATGCATGGACGAGGATCTCCCCCCCCCCCCCCCCACGTACGGCCTTGACAGACTGCTGGGACGAGTGCCGCTCTTCAGAGCACGTGGAGAGGCCAGTCGAGAGGGCAGAGTGCTCGATAAGAGTTGGGACGCCGTGTACGTGTTTACAAAATAATTGCGATCGCCTGCCAGTGGTGCAGAGCAGCGACGAGAGAGCGGCCAAACTGCCCGTTGTATGCGAACTAATCAGCTTTGGTGCTCATCAGGATGGCAAATTTCGAGACGCACCCACATTGAGGTTAGTCAATTTAACTAACACGTGGCAGGCTTTCGCGACCAATATTATCCAATAACAGAGGTTTGTTGAGTTAGAGAGCGTGAATGTGTCGTTAAACCCGCCACCACCCGGCACAGCCAATTAGTAAGGTTTGTCACGTAAACCGAACGCGGCCAATTCGTTACTAGTAAATGTTGCGGATTTACTCTCTCGCACACCGGTGGCGCTGTACTAGTGACGAATTGGCCACGTTCTGTTCACGTGACAACCCCTTACTAGTTTCGGCTGTGTCGGGTGGTGGCGGGTTTAACGACACATTGATGTATTCACGCTCTCCAACCCAAAAAGGCCGCTATTGACGCACCCACATTGTACAGCATTGTACAGTATTCACGAACCCGGGACCGCTTCAAGCTTGTCAGGAGCGCTGAGCCTTTGCTCCCCCCCCCCGCCCCCCGAAAACCTTAACGGTCTGCCACTTTCTTTAGTTCTTTCGGTAAAGTCACGTAGAATGAGAATAAAATAATAAATTGATAAAATAAAATAACGCAATAAAATTCTCAGGACGTTTCGGCCACAACACAAGCGGCCTTCATCAGGTGAAGGGACGAGACTGTCTGGAGGACAGCGCTGGAGCGAACACAGCCAAGCTCAGATCGCGACCTTTAAGCTGTGAGAGAAGAAACAGAGCGCCTTGACAAAGGAATTAGCATACAATTCAGCATTGAAATAGCTCAGTGATTAGTTTGTGACTGGTCACAGAGATGGCTGTGTGAAAGCCCGACACGGAACGCACGACATGCGAAAGCGCTCTCCCGCGCGTGCCTCCGATCAGCGCGCTTGGCGAAAGAAAGAAGATCGAGAGCGTGGCGTACGAGAGCAGGGCAACGCGCAACGGCGAATCGCTTCTCGGCCCTCTCTGCCTTCGGCGAGGTGTCGCGTTTGTTCTCTCCGGTTTCACGTCTGATACGTTTCCACGTCGCGGGTAGCTGATGTTTGAATAGATTTTTGATGACGGGGGGGGGGGGCTGGCTGGCTGGGGGTGGGGGGGGGTGTGGAAGAGAGGGACTCGCTCCGTCCACTCTGCGCATTGATCCCTGGACAACCGGGAACGGTGAACCTCCCTCTGCTTGGTGGGGGGGGGGGGGGGGGGGGAGAAATAAAAAAAAATATTTTAAAACCAAACAAAAGACGCAGTGCCAAGTTTGTTGTTGTGCTTCATTTTGTGCTGGTCATTAACGTTTCTCTGACGTCCGTTGTGTCCACAAACGGTGTGTTTCTTTACCGATGAAACCCGACTCAAGAGAGAGAGAGAGCTTCAAAGCTCACAAGGAACTTCAAAATCAACCGCAACTGAACTGAATTTGAGCTCTGCGAGGTGGGGGGGGGGGGGCACCACCCCCCCCCCCCCACCTCTCAAACAACAACAACAACAACCTCTGTGTTGCACACCCCTCCGCCACCCGCACTGCTTCAGCGCCGCTCCGGTGCTTGCTGGACGACGGCGATATCCACAACAACAAAACATCAAACCCGCAGGGGTGGGGGGGGGGTCGGTTATGTGTGGGGGGGTGAGGGGGGAGCACGGGAGGGGGGTGAATTAATCTCCCTCCTCCCCCCTCCTATCAAGAGATACGCAGCGATCCGTCTCAATGAGGGTATGCAAATTGGAGCGGGTTAAATATTCCGCGATGAAGTATCAATGGCCTCGTATTTCACCACCACCGGGATGACCGCCGAGCGAATCTATCAAGAGCGCAGGCGACGGTCCGTAACTTGGGTGCTCGTGAAACGGGGGGGGGGGGGGAGGTGGTGAGTGGCCGGGGGAGACGGTGACAATTTAAGCAATTGAGGAGGCCTCCCCTCCAGCCCCCCCCCCCCCCCCACAGCCCCCCACCCCCGTGATGCGAACAATAACGCACGAGACATTTGCGGCGATAA
The DNA here is from genome assembly GCF_048934315.1 of Petromyzon marinus. NCBI lineage: Eukaryota > Metazoa > Chordata > Hyperoartia > Petromyzontiformes > Petromyzontidae > Petromyzon > Petromyzon marinus. The sequence continues at coordinate 7,754,153 of NC_133722.1, forward strand.
ATTTTAACGGAGGGCATCGAGCCGTGGGGGGATTAGAAACCGGCCACGGGGCATTGCCTTCGCAGAAGGCGGCGGCGGCGGAAGATGAATCCGTGCTTTTAACCCTCGACATCCTTCGTCACCCAATTATTATTAAACTAAACTATTTAATTTAACAAAAAAGTACCAGGGTAAGGACCCCCCCCAAAAAAAAAAAATCTTTGCTGCTATGTAGCTATATTTCAGTAAGCGACCTGGCCATCACAAACGATAGCTCAACGAAGTTTTACGGCCTATTGTCAGGATTATCGCGTGGGCATTTCTAAGCAGCCAAATACTCGATTCTAAATGTGGACGGAGAAAAATCCACGCGACCACGGCGAGAGAGACACCGCAAACTCCAAATATACAGCAGCAGCAGCAGGCGTTAGGGCTCGAACCCACGACCTCCTGTATACCAGGCGAGGTAGTTAACATCTCCTAGCCACCGTGATGATGAGAGAGAGAGACACCGCAAACTCAAAATATACAGGAGCAGCAGGCGTTAGGGCTCGAACCCACGACCTCCTGTATACCAGGCGAGGCAGTCAACATCTCCTAGCCACCGTGATTATGAGAGAGAGAGAGAGACACGCAAACTCCAAATATACAGCAGCAGCAGGCGTCAGGGTCGGGATTGAACCCACGACCTCCTGTATACCAGGCGAGGTAGTTAACATCTCCTAGCCACCGTGATAATGATGAGAGAGAGAGACACGCAAACTCCAAATATACAGCAGCAGGCGTCAGGGTCGGGAATGAACCCACGACTTCCTGTATACCAGCGAGGGAGTTAACATCTTCCAGCCACCGTGATGATGAGAGAGAGAGACACGCAAACTCCAAATATACAGCAGCAGCCGTCAGGGTCGAGATCGAGCCCACGACCTCCTGTACACCAGGCGAGGTAGTTAACATCGTGGCACCAATTAGGGTTTATCTCTGCATGCAGCTGCTGTGGGCTTGCAACCCAGAGGTCACCGCCTCCGTTCCATCCAAGCGGCACGGCAGGGAAAAACAACCACAGTTAGACGGTCGGTTGGTCACGCCCGGCCGCCTTTGTCTCCCCAGTGGCGATGTTTACACACCGCACCAGGTACTCATTTGGGGCCGAGTCGACCGAAAGGAGACCCTGGACCGGTTCAGATAATCGTCACGATGTTGGCCGTGAGTGGGATTCGAATTCGGGTTTGCGGGTGCAATACGCTATCCGCTACGCTACGCTCATAAACACACACGCAGCTCGTTTGCCCTGTATGAACGCGTCTAATTGCGGTGTGCAGAATGTGCATACTTCACGCCGTCACCAAGACGATCCAGCACTCACCAGTGGCCAGTCACCTCCGTATCACTCTTAGATCGCTACTGCCATGAGCCTCACTCTCCGATTCCTCCATCCGTGTTCAGGACTCAGTCTCGTCCTGCACACCGTGGTCAACCACGACCACACTGCAGGTCACTATGACACTCACTCACCGACTCACCTACCCACTCGCTCACTCACTTACCACGCTGCAGGTCACAATAACACTTGCTCAGCCACTCACCGACCCACTCGCTCACTCACTCACCACGCTGCAGGTCACAATAACACTTGCTCACCCACTCACCGACCCACTCGCTCACTCACTGACCACGCCATAGGTCACAACACTCACTAACTCACTCACTTATCCACTCGCTCACTCATTCACCTACCCACTCACTCACCACGCTGCAGGTCACTACGACACTCACTCACCCACTCACGTATCTACTCGCTCACCCACTCACCGATCCACTCACTCACTCACCACGCTGCAAGTCACAACAGCACTAACCCACCCACCCACTGACCTACCCACTCGCTCACTCACTCACCCACTCACTCACCTCCTTACCACACTGCAGGTCACAACAAAAATCACTTAACCAATGACCCAAAGGCGTCAGGGTCGGGATCGAACCCACAACCTTCTGTATACCAGGCTAGGTAGTTAACATCTCCTAGCCACCACCAAAGAAACTGTTATAATTGTGTAGCCATCTATAGCCTCAGCAGTATATGTCATTCATAATCGTTGGCTGCTTGTTTTAATTGATGCTATCGGGTCCTATGCTCAGCTACTGTGATAAATACACACGTAACCCACGTGTGAATATATATGAATTATCATCGCCAAAATAAATGTGTTCTAATCGCGTAGCTGTTTTGTAAAGTTAAGAAATGGGCGGTTTGGGTGGTTGGTGGTGGTGTAAATTTCTCACTCCACCACCATCTCCTCCGCGTGCACAAAACAAGGGAGCTGGGATGCGTTTAGGGTTGTTATTGTGCAGCGGGCGGGCGGAGGGATAGAAATTACTGATGCAAATCTTTGTGCGTGCAGCTGTTTCCCTGGCACGGTGCCATTTTATTTGTTTGGGGGGGGGGGCGGCTCGGAATGAAGACCGTTTTGCGGCGAGGGATGATCCCCGGGTGGGGGAATCTGCCAAACAGCTAAGCCTCCGAAGGTCGCCTCGATGGGACGAAATGTATCCGTCGACTGAACCGACTCCGCCCCGGATGGCCGGCGAGGCTATTGCGGGGCACGGGGAACTCAATTATTGAAACTGTTGAGATTGACAGCACCAACAACGCCACCAGCAACACCACTAACAACACCACCACCAACACCACCAACACCACCACCAACCCCACCACCAACACCACCACCACCAACACCACCACCAACAACACCACCACCAACAACAACCGCCATTCACCACTAAGTGGTGGTAACGTCACCACGGCGCTTGTGCCAGGCTAGGTGCACGTTGCGGTCACGTGAAGTGTCGAACGCCCACTGGCAGGAGGTCACGGGGCAGACCCAGGTGCCACGGGTCGACTGACTGAGATGACTGAGATGAGTGGCTGATGGACCACCTGTGCCCCCTAGTGTGCCAACTTGCTCTGCTTTAGCCACCCGGCGCTCCACTCGTTGTTGTGAGCGTCGCTCCTTCGCCCTCTGTTGTTGGAGGGCGACTGCCTCCAACTGAACAGTAGCGTCCTTCACGAGTCTCCTCCACAGAGGCCGATCTTGACACCGTTGATACCAATAATCGGCAAGTCCACTCAGCTCCACGTCCTCCTGTACCACATCACTTCATCTCTTCTCTAGCCCGTGCCGCGCCCGTTTAGCCCCCTCGATCCGGCCGAACAAAAGCTGTTTAGGCATGCGGTGGCTGGGAATGCGGGCTACATGACCCAGACAACGCAGCCTTGCCTGCCGGAGGAGCTCACCGATGGGACTTTGTCCAGATCTTTCAAGGATATGTGAGCTCCTCACACAATCCAGCCTGGTTAAACCCCGGATGGATCGTAGGAAGGCCAGCCTAAATGTTTCTAACCGGCGAAGATGTTCCATTAGAGGGGTCCACTTTTCGCAAGCGTAGAGAATGGAGGGAATGACTGGCCGAGAAGACCTGAAGCTTCGTGCGAAGCGACAGACCAGGTAGCTTCCACACAGCGCTACTCAACCGATGAAAAGATAATGCCGCTCGACTGATTCGGAGTGAGACCTCTGTTGTCAAACAGGAGCCGGTCATGAGCACACTGCCCAGGTATGGGAAACTCTCCACTCTCTCCACAACTGTCCTATCACCAATTGGGAGTGGTGGGGGTGGAGTCTTCGATGGTACAAAATACCCAGGCAGGTGCTTAGTTTTTCCACTAAGAGGTGGGGGTAAGGCCCCACCTCTTAGTGGCAAGCTCAAGGTTCAGTAGCAGCGCCTCCAACTCCTCCTTTGAGGGAGCAGCAATTACCAGATCATTGGCATACGTAACATAGTTGACCAATTGGGAGCTATCCCTTGACCGCACCCGGGCATCGATCAGCCGCCCATTGTACAGCCATCGAAGGCTTCACGAACTTCGTGGTTGAAAAAGATGTTAAATAATGTGGGAGCCAGAGGACATCCCTGTCACACCCCAAGGTGAATAGGGAATGGCTCTGACTCCCCGCCATGTAGTTTTACCCGGGCCCGCTCACCATCATGAAGGTCCTTAATGATCGTGAGCAGAGGGTCAGGGACTCCGAAAGCACGAAGAACAAACCAGAGCCCAGGCCTACTGATGGTATCATAGGCCTTGACCAGGTCAATAAAGCAGAGATGTAGATCTTGTTGCAATTCTCTATACCTCTACTATAGCAGACGGACAGAAAGTACGGCATCTGGGCAGGACCACCCTTTCCTGAAACCGCATTGGGGCTCTGCAAGCCTCTCCTCAGCGTGCCTGGCAAGGCGATGTTGAATAATCCTTGCCAGGACCTTTCCCGGCACACTGAGGAGTGAGATTGCCCCGGTAGTTGTTACAGTCTGTGTGGTCCCCCTTCTTACAGAGGGGGGCCACTAGGGCATCCTTCCAGTCCTACGGAACCCGTCCAGTGGTCCAGACTGTTGTTATGATGCCATGTAGGGCAGTCTGTGCAGAAACGCCACCAACCCTCCGCATTTCGTTTGGGAGGTCATCTCTGCCCGGTGCGTTTCCTGGTCTCAGACTCTGGATCGCCTTCAGTACTTCCTCAACAGATGGCACCTCAGCCAGCCACTCATAGGGGGTGACTTCTTCTTCCAATATTTGAGGGACCGCAGCCTCAGCAGGGTCATCCCCACTTTGTCCCAAGATGTTGTCCAGGCTGTGTGATTTCCCCTCCCCCAGGACATCACAACACCACCACCAACACCACGACCAACCTCACCACCAACACCACCACCAACACCACCAATACCACCAACAACACCACCCACACCACCACCAACCCCACCACCAACACAACCAACACCACCACCAAACACCAACAACCACCCCCTTCTTTTTGACTCGATAAAGAATAATGTATTGTAGTATCACTGATGCGGATTCAGGATTAAGGACATTTAGGATTTGGAATTTAGTTATTGTTGTTATTGTTTCGCGCGGGGCAGCACAGCGATAACCGTTGCACCACCGCTCTCCATACGTTACTACCACAGGGACACTCCCCCCCACCACCTTATATAACCCCCATCACTGCCCAAATCCAGCCCCACCACGGTTGTCCGGAGGGAGGGGCGGGGTTTAAACAGAAAGGGAGGGGGCTTAAACAGAAAGGGGCGGGGCCTGGAGAATAAGGGGGCGGGGCCTAAAAGGAAAGGTGCAAAACCGGAAGAGGAAGATGGGCATAGAGTAGAACCCCAGCTCTTAACGACGGTAAGTTGTTCCGCAAAACCGGTCGCTAAGCGATTTGGTCGTGAAACGAATATAGAAAATGCACGTTAAAAGGCTTAATGTTAATACTTACATGGGACTATCGTTTTTTTTAATAGAAAAAGAACGAATAATACACTGCAACACGATAACAAGTGTAATGTTAATAGCTTCAAAAAGTAAAAGAGTCTCCCACTTGTTCGCCATCATTTCTTGTGGTTTTCTTGCAAATTGTCAGGACTGAAATTTTTTTAAGCACTCTGTATTAAAATAAACACGGTTAATCAATGCACTAATATTTACTGCGCCTGCAACAGCCCGTCATTAACAGGGGAATGGTCGGTAAGCGAACACATTGGGCTCTATGGAGGCACTACACTGCACTATACACTACACTACTATACACTACCCTATACACTACACATTGGGCTCTATAGAGGCCCATCATTAAGCAATTAGCCGTTAACAAGGGTGGTCGTTAAGAGGTGTTCTACTATAATCATGAAAAGAGTGGGGGGCCTATTCAGGAAGAGGTGGGGCCTAAAGATGAATGGGGCGGGGTATAAATATAAAGGGAGTGGAGTCTAAAGAGGAAGGGATGGGGCCTAAAGAGGAAGTAGTTAAGCCTACAGAGATTTGAACTTTCCTGTTGAGTTCAAGTAATAAAAAAACAGAATCAAATGCATGCAGCAGGCAGTCAGTGGCATTACCTTTCATGCCACAGCTGGGGCCACATGCTGACTCGTAACCGATGGCAGTTCACATTGCACTCTACGGTTTGGCGACGGTCTCCCGTGGCCACATTCGGGGCATCCTTTGATTTCCCGCAGACGAAAAGGGGCTACCGTCGCTGGCATTGTGGGTTAGGCAGATGCGATTGATGTTAACTCTCTCGCCTGGTACATATAGATAGTGGGTTCGATCGTGACCCTTACCCCTGCTGTATATGTGGATTTTGCGTGTCTCTCTCATCATCATCACGGTGGCTAGGAGATGTTAACTCCCTCGCCTGGTATGCAGGAGGTCGTGGGTTCGACCCTGACGCCTGCTGCTGTATATTTGGAGTTTGCGTGTGTCTCTCTCTCCCCGTGGTTGCGTGGATTTTTGTCCGGTTCCTCCGGTTTTTCCTCTCCACATTTAGAATCAACATCACGCGTTTTAGAGTATTTGGCTGTTTTATCTTTACACGTGGTGATAAGCCCACTTCGTTGAGCTATCACTCGTGATAGCCAGGTCGCTTCTGAAACAGAGCTATGGAGCTGCCACGTGCGCCTTACCCGGTAAAAAAAAAGAAAAGTTTAGTTTTAGATTGAGTCGCACGTTCTGTTGAGGTTTGTTGGGATCTGATATCACATCCATTAATATTTGACGTCGTTTCTTCTTCTTTCGCATGGCATTTTTGGGGGGGACCGTGGATTTTGTTTTCCGATCGCCGCTGAATGATCCAATTTGGGCAGCCCGTTCGCAATGCGTTGCACGGTCCGGGATGCCGCGCCACCACCGACGCCACCACCGCCAGTCGCAAACTAGACTCTCGGTAATTTTCCATTCTATGTTTGGAAGTGTGTCCCACACCTTCCACGGACGTCACTGCCGATGGGGTGCGAGGGCCAGCGTTGAACTCTCGCGAGAGAGGAGCGGCCATGGGCGGGGGGCTGCCATCTCACCGTGGGTGCCGCAGTTCGACGGCAGATTAAAAAAATAAACATTTAAAAAAATAAACTATTTTGTTTTATTTTACCAGGCAAGGACCCACTGAGCTGCTATGCGTAGCTCTTTTTTTCAGAATGGGAAATGGCCATCACAAGTGAGAGCTCAACGAAGTAAGCTTATCATCATTGTCATCGTCGTGTGGAAATGTTTCAGCAGCCTAACACTCTGAACGCACGATGTCGATTCCAAATGTGGAGGTGAAAAACCGGAGGACCCGGAGAAAAATCCACGCGACCACGGGGAGAAAGAGAGAACGTGGAAACTCCAAATATATTAGCAGGCGTCAGCATTGCGATGAAACCCACGACCTCCTGTATACCAGGCGAGCCAGTTAACATCTCGCCATCCGCGGCATCGCTGCTGCCAGGCACGAGGTCTCTCGGGCAGCGATTTGCTTGCATCGGTAATATTTTTCAAGAGCAAAAGCGGCAAAATACAAATGTGTTTTACGACATTACTGCCCAGGCGACTGTGCCTGCGATTTACGTCTGTGTGTGTGTGTGGACAGCCAAGTGGGGAGCGGTAGTGTAGCGGTTAGCGCGTTGCACTTCGAATCTGGCTACACAGGTTCGATTCCCGCTCACGGCCAGCACCGGTGACGATTAGCTGAACAGGTCCTGGGCCTCCCCTAGGTCGACTCGACCTCAAACGGGTATACCTGGTGCGGTGTGTTAAACATCGCCACCGGGGAGACAAAGGCGGTCGGCCGTGGTGCTGGCCACCCACCCCCTCGTGTGCCGTGCCTGCCTTCATAGGTGCTGCTCGCTAACAGCACTTGCCCCTACAGTATTTTACAGGCTACACGGGGTAGGAGGGTGGTCTTTGTTTTTCTGATAGCAAAGTGGTTAGCGAGCTCACAGCAAAGGCAGTTGACGCAAGGTGAACAGTTCCATTGCTCGCTTGCTCTATCGATTAATTTTGCTCAATGTCGAGGGGGGGGGGGTGGGGGCGATTTGTTGTCTCTGGTTTTAATTTCCCACCACCGCCACCCTAGCGAGGCTCCCAACTCGCCACCCGGCACCTTCTTAGCGGCCGCTTCGAGAGGGGGGGAGCGTGGGGGTGAGGGGGGGGGGGCGCGAGTTAACAGACGTGGGCTCGGTGCGGCCAGGCCAACGCAAATTTGCCGCCAGTGTTTCCAAACATCGCGGCGAAGTCTTTAACTAGACCGGGAGGGAAAGCTTCACGGACGTCATCCCACTTCAACGCTCGCCCGCGCTCTCAACGCTCCCCACCTTATTGTGCATGTGTGTCGTCTCAATAGTGTGATAGCGTGACAGGACACACACACAGACACACAAAAAAAAACGTGTTCGCCCTACTCTCTCGTCTCTCTCCTCTCTCTCTCTTCTCCCCCACCCTCTCCCCTCCCAAGCTCTCCCCAGCCCCCCCCCCCCCGTTCCTCTCTATCCTCAAACGCCCATTGAAAATGAGGTGGAATTTGAGAAAATGAGGAATGCAAAGACGCACAATGGGCGAAGTGGCGATTCATCAGGAGGTGTGAAACGCAGCGGTTCGGTTTGGCAGAGTGATGGTTTGGCTCGATGCCAGACTGCCCCCCCCCCCCCCCACGAAGGGGGTACAGAGATCTCACCACAGTGGATCATCCACTCGGGGTGAATGCCAACAGGGTTCGTTGCGCCGCGCATTCCGCCCGGCGTACGAGGAGATGGCAGAGCGATGTCTGCTTGGACGCTCCCCACTTTGCTTCTTCAACCGCGCGCGTCAGTGTGTGCGAAACGCGCGTGCGTGTGTACGTGTGCGTGTGTGTGTACGTGTGCGTGTGTACGTCCGTGTTTGTACGCGCGTGTGTGTGTGTACGCGCGTGTGTGGACGTGTGTCTTTAAGCGTGTGTGTACGCACGTGTGTGTGTACGTGCGTGTGTGTACGCGCGTGTGTGTAAGCGTGTGTGTACGTGCGTGTGTGTACGCGCGTGTGTGTAAGCGTGTGTGTACGCGCGTGTGTGTACGTGCATGTGTGTGTACGCACGTGTGTGTGTGTACGTGCGTGTGTGTACGCGCGTGTGTGTAAGCGTGTGTGTACACGCGGGTGTGTACGTGTATGTGTGTGTACGCACGTGTGTGTGTGTGTTCGCGCGTGTGTGTGTACGCGAGTGTGTGTAAGCGTGTGTGTACGCGAGTGTGTCTAAGCGTGTGTGTACGCGCGCGTGTGTAAGCGTGTGTGTATGTATGCGAGTGTGTGTAAGCGTGTGTGTACACGCGTGTGTGGATGTGTGTACGCGTGTGTGCACGCGCGTGTGTGTGCAGCGGTAGTGTAGCTATTAGTGCGCTGCGAAACAAACCCGGCGGCCTGGGTTCGATTCCCGCTCACTGCCAACACCAGCGACGATCGTCTGAACCGGTCCTGTGCCTCCCCTAGGTCAACTCAGCCTCAACTGAGTACCTGGTACGGTGTGTGAACATCGCTACTCAGGAGACAAAGGCGGCCGGGCGTGGTTCTGGTCACCCCTCCCCCCCCCCGTCGTGTGTCATTCCGGCCTTCATAGGTGCTAACTCGCTAAAAGCACTTGCCCCTACAGTCTGTTCCGGCTACACGGGGGGAGTCTCTGTCTGTGTGTGTGAGCGGTGCCGAGTTGAGAGCGGTGATCGTCGCGGCCCAGCAAAGTTCAATTTCCACTCGTGGCCAACTTCAGTAACCGGTCCTGGGCTACCCCTAGGTCGACTCGGCCTCAAATAAGTACCTGGTGCCTTTACCCCCCCCCCCCCCCTTTACCACCGTGGGGACAAAGGCGGTTCAGCGTGGTGCTGGCCACCCACCCCGTCGTTTGCTGTTCCGACCTTCAAAGGTGCTACTCGCTGACAGCACTTGCCCCAAACGTCTGTTCGGGCTACTCGGGGGATCTTTGTCTTTGTTGCCTCTGGAGTATTATCAACGGAGCTCAACAATTGTATTCTATTTCACCATGCAGGTAAAGCCCACTGAGCTATGTAGCCCTTTTATTTTTTAGAAGCGACCTGGCTATCACAGATAGCGTATCACTTGGCAATTTATGGGAGCAGCCAAATACTCTAAACCCGTGATGTTGATTCTATATGTGGAGAGGGGGATAAACAGAGGACCCAAAGATAAATCCACACGACCACGGGGGGAGAGAGAGAGACTCGCTAACTCCAATAATACAGCAAGGGTCATGGTCTAGATCGGACCCACGATCTGTTGTATACCAGGCGAGGTAGTTAACATCTCCTAGCCACCGTGATGATGGTTAGAGAGAGAGACACGCCGACTCCAAATATAAAGCAGGCGTCAGGGTCGGGATCGAACCCACGACCTCCTGCATACCAGGCGAGGTAGTTAACATCTCCTAGCCACCGTGATGATGATGAGAGAGAGACACGCAAACTCCAAATATACAGCAGGCGTCAGGGTCAGGTTCGGACCCACGACCTCCTGTATACCAGGTGAGGGAGTTAACATCTCATAGCCACCGTGGTTCAGCAACAACGCGGGCAGCTTTTGCAGGAATCGATTACCGACACTGGCTGAGAACAGTTTCCTCGGCTGCGAAGGAATTCAAACAATTGGTGCCATCGACGACTTCATATCCGTAACAAAAAAAAATGAAATGCATCTTTACTGATGAACGCCAGTGACACCGCATGCGTGCGCGCGGTACGGTCGGTTAAGGGAAAGAGAAACGAATGAGGCGCCGCTCCGGAGGTGGCGACAGGAGGGAGGAGGCAGAGACAAAGAGAGAGAGAGAGACATGTCCCTCACCTGGTGATCTTCACTAGTATTCAGAGGGCGAAGGGCGCCAGAGGAGATCGGGGGTGGTGCCACTTGCCCCGCGATGAGACCTCGTCAGTGCGAGTGAGGAGGGCCCAGCCACGCATTATTTGAAACCATTGCGGGGTTTGTGACAGCAGCAGCAGCACCACCACGGTGATGATGATGATGGGAGGTGTTGTCACCTTTTGTGTATTGTCGGGGGGGGGGGGGGTGGGAGGCCTCACTTAAGGGGCCACCAGGGGCCCGCTAGTGGCCCCGCGGGGGCCTTGCGATGACCAACACGGGGCCCACGCTGACAGACCATTCCGGAGTTGTCGTTGACGAGGCAGAGGGGGGCAGCCCTGCAGCGGTTACCCGCGCACGCCACCGCTGGCTGAAGGGCCACACCGTTTGAAACCATTGTTGGGGTTTGACAGCAGCACGATGATGATGATGGGGTGGGGTGTTGTCACTGTTTGTGTGTTGTCGGAGGGGGCCTGCATGTCAGGGGCAGCACTAAAGGCCAAAACGGGCCCGCCAGTGGCCCCTTAGAATGCGAGGACCATTGCCCTACACCGTCACTTTGTGAGAAGTAGAGCGAAAGGGGGGGGGCAGAAGCTTGCTTAAGCACGGTTGAACTTTTCATTTCAAGCCCCGTGAGAGAGAGCGAGCGGGAGAGAGGCAGAGAGCGAGCGGGAGAGTGAGAGGACGAGAAAGTGAGAGAGCGAAAACAGCTAGAGAGCGAGTGAGAGACAGAGAGCTAGCGAGAGTGACAGAGAGCGAGCTAGTGAGAGAGCGAGCGAGTGAGAGAGCGAAACAGCTAGAGAGTGAGTGAGAGAGAGACTTTTTGACTTTTAAGCAACTTTTATTTCCAACAGCAGCAACAGCACTGGAGGCGATTCCGATATCAAACACACAAAGTCACCGCAAATACATAAAACAAACGCTATAAATCCACGCGCTGTGGCGCTAAATGCACCACGCACAACACGAAAGAAAAGTCACGTGGTGGTGGTGGTGGTGGTCATCGTGCACGCTAAGGTGACGAACGAGCGCTTCAGAAGGTGAACACGTGGAGGGTGCCGTGCACGCTGGTCCAGAGAGGGGCTTGTCCGGCTCCCCAGCGTTCGAAGAAGACGCGCTGCACATCACCGACACGTGTGTGGTACGTGGCGTGCTCCAGCCGGAGCCGCGCCTTGAGCAGGTCTCTTAACACTGGAAGCAGCACAGATCAGCCGTCAGTGTCACCTTGCAGCATCTTTTTCCTTGTTCTGTACACCGCCAACTTCGCCTGAGCACAGGCGAAGTTGGCGAGGTCATGGCGCTTGTTAGCCAGGTAAGGCACCACCCCATATACGAAGCTGCTGTTGTAGAAGGGTACCCCCAGTTTCCTGAAAATGTCCCCCAAAAGGCAGAACATTGGTTTGAGCCGCTGGCAGCGTAAGTACTGGTGGGGCAGATCCTCCCTGGCACCGCAGGAAATGCACAAGTCTGTTACCCCCGGCGAGATTCGGCTGAGCCACACGGCCGATGGCAACGTGGAGTATGCCAATCTCCACTGGAGGTCACCGCAGCGTTTGGCTACGGGAGACTTGTACATTTGTTTCCACTGGCGAGCTAGTGTGAGAGCGAGTGAGATGGCGAGTGAGGGAGAGAGCGAGAATGAGTGAGAGGGCAAGAGTGAGTGAGCGAGCGAGAGTGAGTGAGCGAGCGAGAGTGAGTGAGCGAGCGAGCTAGTGAGAGAGCGAGCTAGTGAGAGAGCGAGTGAGCGAGCGAACTAGTGCGAGGGCGAGAGTGAGTGAGAGAGCAAGAGTGAGTGAGATGGAGAGTGAGTGAGAGAGCGAGAGTGAGTGAGCGAGTGAGAGAGTAAGATGGAGAGTGAGTGAGAGAGCGAGAGTGAGTGAGATGGAGAGTGAGTGAGAGAGCGAGAGAGAGTGAGATAGCGAGTGAGTGAGAGAGCGAGGGTGAGTGAGAGAGCGAGAGTGAGTGAGAGAGCGAGTGAGCGTGCGAGAGTGAGTGAGAGGGCGAGAGTGAGTGAGAGAGCGAGAGTGAGTGAGATGGCGAGTGAGTGAGAGCGATAGTGAGTGAGAGAGCGAGAGTGAGTGAGAGAGCGAGAGTGAGTGAGGGCGAGTGAGTGAGAGAGCAAGCTAGTGAGAGAGTGAGAGTAAGTGAGAGAGCGAGCTAGTGAGAGAACGAGAGTGAATGAGAGAGCGAGTGAGTGAGATGGCGAGCTAGTGAGAAAGCAAGAATGAGTGAGAGAGCGAGAGTGAGCGAGCTAGTGAGAGAGCAAGTGTGAGTGAGATGGCGAGTGAGTGAGAGAGCGAGAGTGAGTGAGAGGGCGAGAGTGAGTGAGAGAGCGAGATAGTGAGAGGGCGAGGGTGAGTGAGAGTGCGAGGGTGAGTGAGAGAGCGAGAGTGAGTGAGAGAGCAAGCTAGTGAGAGAGAGAGCGAGAGTGAATGAGAGAGCGAGTGAGTGAGAGGGCGAGTGAGTGAGAGGGCGAGAGTGAGAGGGAGAGCGAGTGAGAGAGCGAGCTAGTGAGAGCGTGAGAGAGAGAGCGAGCTAGTGAGAGGGCGAGTGAGTGAGAGTGAGAGAGAGAGCGAGAGTGAGTGAGAGGGCGAGTGAGTGAAATGGCGAGTGAGAGAGCGAGAGTGAGTGAGAGAGCGAGAGTGAGTGAGAGAGCGAGAGTGAGTGAGAGAGCGAGCTAGTGAGAGGGTGAGAGAGAGAGCGAGCTAGTGAGAGGGCGAGTGAGAGAGAGAGAGCGAGCGATAAGTCCACCGCTCTCTCCGCTGACACAAAGCAGCGACTGCCCGCGCAGTCTGCGGAGCGTCAGCGTTCGGTGCCGTTCTTGGAACAAGTCACGACAAGCCTCTCATATTGTGCCGATCCAAGCGTAACCGCACGAATCGGCTGGCGCCGAGTAAAAGATGGCAAATGCCAAAGCGGGCCAATGTATGCAAACCGGCCGCGGAGCGATCCAGACACGTGGGTTTCTGTATCAACAAATATTAAGGGCGAATGCAGCGGCTGGCGTTTAACTGGGGAAAAAAAATAACACGAGATTAATTTCCACGGCCGACGTACGTGTGTCTGTGTGTATGTACGTACGTTGAACTTCGTTATCACCGTACGTAGGTGTGTGTGTGTGTGTGCCTGTGTGTGTGTGTAATAGTCACTGGTAGTGTAGCAATTAGCGCGCTGCGCTACGAACCCGACCACCCGATTCCCGCTCACCACTGGCCAACACCAGTGACGATTATCTGAAGCGGTCCTGGGCCTCCTCCCCTAGGTCGACTCAGCCTCAAATGAGTACCTGGTGCGGTGTGCAAACATCGTCACGAGGGAGACAAAGGCAGCCGGGGATGGTTCTGGCCACCCCACCCCCTCGTGTGCCGTTCCAGCCTTCATAAGAGCTACTCTCAAACAGCACTTGCCCCAACAGTCTGTTACAGGCTATACGGGGGGTTTTGTCTTTTTTGTGCGCGTGAGATATGCTGAGCGGGGAGCAGAAGGATACCAAACTAAACACGAAAAGCAGTTCTAAAAGAATGCGTTTGTCAATCTGGATGATTTAAAAGTGCATTGCTCCCAGCGGCTTCCTGATATCAGAAGGAAGAGACCCATAGAGACCCACAGAGATCTAGAGACTCATATAGACCCACAGAGATCTAGAGACTCATATAGACCCATAGAGACCCACAGAGACTCATATAGACCCACAGAGATCCAGATACTCATATAGACGCATAGAGCCCACAAAGATCTAGAGACTCATATAGACCCATAGAGACCCACAGAGATCTAGAGACTCATATAGACCCATAGAGACCCATAGAGATCTAGAGACTCATATAGACTCATAGAGACCCATAGAGATCCAGAGACTCATATAGACGCATAGAGCCCACAAAGATCTAGAGACTCATATAGACCCATAGAGACCCACAGAGATCTCGAGACTCATATAGACCCATAGAGACCCATAGAGATCCAGAGACTCATATAGACACATAGAGACCCATAGAGATCCAGAGACTCATATAGACCCATAGAGACCCATAGAGATTCAGAGACTCATATAGACCCATAGAGACCCACAGAGATCCAGAGACTCATATAGACCCATAGAGACCCATAGAGACCCACATAGATCTAGAGACTTATATAGACCCATAGAGACCCACAGAGATCTAGAGACTCATATAGACCCATAGAGACCCACGGAGATCTAGAGACTCATATAGACCCATCGAGACCCATAGAGACCCACATAGATCTAGAGACTTATATAGACCCATAGAGACTCACAGAGACCCAGAGACTCATATAGACCCATAGAGACCCACAGAGATCTAGAGACTCATATAGACCCATAGAGACCCACGGAGATCTAGAGACTCATATAGACCCATAGAGACCCATAGAGACCCAGAGACTCATATAGACCCATAGAGACCCATAGAGACTCACAGAGATCCAAAGACTCATATAGACCCATAGAGATCTCGAGACTCATATAGACCCACAGAGACCCACAGAGATCTAGAGACTCAAATAGACCCACAGAGATCCAGATACTCATATAGACCCATAGATACCCACAGAGATCTAGAGACTCATAGAGACCCACAGAGATCTAGAGACTCATATAGACCCAATGAGACCCACAGAGATCTAGAGACTCATATAGACCCACAGAGATCTAGAGACTCATATAGACCCATAGAGACCCACAGAGATCTAGAGACTCATATAGACCCATAGAGACCCACAGAGATCTAGAGACTCATATAGACCCATAGAGACCCACAGAGATTTAGAGACTCATATAGACCCATAGAGACCCACAGAGACTCATATAGACCCATAGAGACCCACAGAGATCTAGAGACTCATATAGACCCATAGAGACCCACAGAGATCTAGAGACTCATATAGACCCATAGAGACCCACAGAGATTTAGAGACTCATATAGACCCATAGAGACCCACAGAGACTCATATAGACCCATAGAGACCCACAGAGATCTAGAGACTCATATAGACCCATATAGACCCATAGAGATCTAGAGACTCATATAGACCCATAGAGATCTAGAGGCTCATATAGACTCATAGAGACCCACAGAGACCCAGAGACTCATATAGACCCATAGAGACCCACATAGATCCAGAGACTCATAGAGAACCACGGAGACCCACAGAAACCAACAGGAACCCACAGAGACCCATACTCATATGCATGCAAGTTGAACTCCTTACGCACCGTACGTAGCCAACTAATCGGTTTGCGAGGGGTAGGAGGGGTAGGACAACAAACGAAACACAAAAAGCAGTTGCAAAGACATGAGTTTACAACCGAGACGATTTGAAAGTGCATAGCTCGTAGTCGCATCCTTACATAGGAAAGGAAGAGCGTTCCAGACGGGCGCGTTCCGACCGTTCATCGACTCTCGTTAGACGCCGCAGCCTGCCAGGGGCCTCACCGTCCCCCGCCGTTGCATTTCGTTATTGCCGTTGCGACGTCGAAGTCTTTCGACCGAAATTTAATTATCACCCGGCGTTATCTCACGATAGACCAGGAACGAACATCCATTCGGGGAAATCTTGCGCGGCCGCGCGAGGCACATTTTCCCAGAAGCTCTTCTGGAGAAACACCCCCCACCCACCCCTTCGAAGGGTGCGATTCCATGTTGTGTTCAACCTTGACGCGACAGGATGCGATGCGTTCCCACAACTCTCTCCGGTAAGATCAGCGTTTCGCTTATGGGGCAGTCAAAGCCGATATTTACAGTTTATACATCCCGCGAGTGAGAGACCTCCCGTGCACACAAAGTGTTGCTTCCGTCACGTCGCGTTTGAAATATTTTAATTCCGCCGTGGTCGGAATTTCGTGACCCTAAAAAAAATTGGTGAAAAAACATCGCGAGAGCCAATTGGGCTGAAACCATTCAGCTCACTTCAACTTGAGTGCCCTATAAACGATAGTTTTATTTGATCAGGTAACGCGCCACTGAGCTGCTACGTCGCTCTATTTTCAGAAGCAACCTGGCTCTGACAAATGATAGCTCAACGCAGCCGCTCATCATCGTCGCGTGGACATTCAGAAGTGGCCAAATAATCAAAATGGGTGATGTTGATTCTAAATGTGGAGGGGGTGGGGGGGGGGGAACCGGAGGACCCCGAGAAAAATCCACGCGACCACGGGGAGAGAGAGAGACACGCAGACCCCAAATATACAGCACGCGTCAGGGTCGGGATCGAGCCCACCACCTCCTGTATACCTGGCGAGGTAGTTAACATCTCACCACGGAGAGAGAGAGAGACACACACAAACTCCAAATATACAGCAGCACGCGTCAGGGTCGGGATCGAACCCATGACCTCCTGTATACCAGGCGAGGTAGTTAACATCTCCTAGCCACCGTGATGATGATGAGAGAGAGAGAGAGACACGCAAACTCCAAATATACAGCAGCAGGTGTCAGGGTCGGGATCGAACCCTCGACCTCCCATATACAAGGCGAGGTAGTTAACAGCTCACCATGGAGAGAGAGACACACAAACTCCAAATATACAGCAGCCGTCAGGGTCATATTCGGACCCACGACCTCCTGTATACCAGGCGAGGTAGTTAACATCTCATAGCCACCACGACGCGCGCGCCCCAACCCCCCCCCCCCCTCAACTTCTCTCCGCCCCTCCCCTCTGCCACCTTCTTTCTCCGGCTCGCCAGTCACCTGCTGTGAGCTGCACCCGCGCGGCAATCGCCTCTGCTTTGTGTGCTGGTAAACGTGGATCAGATCTGGGGGCTGTGTGCACGGGGCATGCGAGGCGAGGAGGACGGCGAGAGGGGAGTACCCCAGCGCCTGCGTGCGTGTATGTGGCTGTGTGTGTGTCTGTGTGTGTGTCTGTGTGTGTCTGTGTGTCTGTGTGTGTGTCTGTGTGTCTGTGTGTGTGTCTGTGTGTCTGTGTGTCTGTGTAGTGTAGCGGTTAGCGCGCTGCGCTATGAACCTGGCGACCCGGGTTCGATTCCCGCTCACGGCCAACACCAGTGACGATTATCTGAACCGGTCCCGGGCCTCCCCTAGGTCGACTCAGCCTCAAATGAGTACCTGGTGCGGTGTGTAAACATCGCCACTAGGGAGACAAAGGCGGTCGGGCGTGGTGCTGGCCACCCACCCCCTCGTGTACCGTTCCGGCCTTCATAGGTGCTCGCTAACAGCACTTGCCCCTACAGTCTGTTACAGGCTATATGGGGGATCTTTGTCTTTGTCTTTGTGTCTGTGTGTGTCTGTGTGTCTGTGTGTGTGTCTGTGTGTCTGTGTGTGTGTCTGTGTGTCTGTGTGTCTGTGTAGTGTAGCGGTTAGCGCGCTGCGCTATGAACCTGGCGACCCGGGTTCGATTCCCGCTCACGGCCAACACCAGTGACGATTATCTGAACCGGTCCCGGGCCTCCCCTAGGTCGACTCAGCCTCAAATGAGTACCTGGTGCGGTGTGTAAACATCGCCACTAGGGAGACAAAGGCGGTCGGGCGTGGTGCTGGCCACCCACCCCCTCGTGTACCGTTCCGGCCTTCATAGGTGCTCGCTAACAGCACTTGCCCCTACAGTCTGTTACAGGCTATATGGGGGATCTTTGTCTTTTTGTGTGCGCGTGAGATATGCTGAGTTTGGAGCAATTTTTGTCGTGGTTCGCGCTTTGCGCTACAAATCCAGCGCAGCAAGTTCAATAACCGGTCCTGGGCTTCCCCTAGGTCGACTCAGCCTCAAATAAGTACCTGGTATTTTATCTCCCCCCATTACCACTGTAGAGACAAAGGCGGCCGGGCGTGGTCGCTGGCCACCCACCCCCTCGTGCGCCGTGCCGGACTTCGTAGGTGCTGCTCGCTAACAGCACTTGCCCCAACAGTCTGTTAAGACTACACGCGGGATCTTTGTCTTCGTGTGTGGGTGTGAGCGCGCGCGCGCGCGCACGCAGGGCTTAGGAGGGGAAGGGGGGGGTGGGGTGCAGAGAGAGAGAGGGATAGAAATTCCGCGGATTATGTTGTAAGGAGTTTTAATGCCGCTCTCACTTCATTAATAATGCCATTTAAGCGGCGTGTAATGCACTCAATGTCATAATTTAGCGGGCCCCCTTCGCACCAAAGTGAGCATTCGAAGGCGGAGCTCGCTCGGCTCAACCGTTCACGACCCCCTTCCGGCGGTTTGGTGGGAATTCCACGTTGCGGTGGCGGTGGCGGGGCGAGTACATCCGTGGGAAAGCCCGCTTGATTGGACTTCTCCCACGAACGGATACCGATTTTATCGTACAGCCCCCCCCCCAACCCCCCACCAACTTCCACTCGCCCGAGAGTTCGGTGGCACGTGGGGCGACCGTCGTCCAATTCTGAGCGGGTGGCCACGGCCACGATCACGATCTGGCGGCAGGTGGCCACAATCTCCTTGAACCTGGGCCCTGTGTCTTCCAGAAGGTGTCGAGGTGCTGTCCCAAGCTGTCCGTTGTAGGTTGGAACCCACGGGGTGGGTCGGTTGTGTGTGTGGATGTTGTCCATAAGAGGTTTGTTTGAGGGGAGGGAGGGAGGGAGGGAGGGAGGGAGGGAGGGAGGGAGGGAGGGAGGGAGGGAGGGAGGGAGGGAGGGAGGGAGGGAGGGAGGGAGGGAGGGAGGGAGGGAGGGAGGGAGGGAGGGAGGGAGGGAGGGAGGGAGGGAGGGAGGGAGGGAGGGAGGGAGGGAGGGAGGGAGGGAGGGAGGGAGGGAGGGAGGGAGGGAGGGAGGGAGGGAGGGAGGGAGGGAGGGAGGGAGGGAGGGAGGGAGGGAGGGAGGGAGGGAGGGAGGGAGGGAGGGAGGGAGGGAGGGAGGGAGGGAGGGAGGGAGGGAGGGAGGGAGGGAGGGAGGGAGGGAGGGAGGGAGGGAGGGAGGGAGGGAGGGAGGGAGGGAGGGAGGGAGGGAGGGAGGGAGGGAGGGAGGGAGGGAGGGAGGGAGGGAGGGAGGGAGGGAGGGAGGGAGGGAGGGAGGGAGGGAGGGAGGGAGGGAGGGAGGGAGGGAGGGAGGGAGGGAGGGAGGGAGGGAGGGAGGGAGGGAGGGAGGGAGGGAGGGAGGGAGGGAGGGAGGGAGGGAGGGAGGGAGGGAGGGAGGGAGGGAGGGAGGGAGGGAGGGAGGGAGGGAGGGAGGGAGGGAGGGAGGGAGGGAGGGAGGGAGGGAGGGAGGGAGGGAGGGAGGGAGGGAGGGAGGGAGGGAGGGAGGGAGGGAGGGAGGGAGGGAGGGAGGGAGGGAGGGAGGGAGGGAGGGAGGGAGGGAGGGAGGGAGGGAGGGAGGGAGGGAGGGAGGGAGGGAGGGAGGGAGGGAGGGAGGGAGGGAGGGAGGGAGGGAGGGAGGGAGGGAGGGAGGGAGGGAGGGAGGGAGGGAGGGAGGGAGGGAGGGAGGGAGGGAGGGAGGGAGGGAGGGAGGGAGGGAGGGAGGGAGGGAGGGAGGGAGGGAGGGAGGGAGGGAGGGAGGGAGGGAGGGAGGGAGGGAGGGAGGGAGGGAGGGAGGGAGGGAGGGAGGGAGGGAGGGAGGGCGAGGGCTGTGGTTGGGGGTAGGAGAGGAGGGAGGGAAGGGAGGGAGGGAGGGAGGGAGGGAGGGAGGGAGGGAGAGGGGGGGAGGGAGGGAGGGAGGGAGGGAGGGAGGGAGGGAGGGAGGCTTTTCTTTCTGTCTGCTTGGCGGGAGGAGGAGGGGGAGGAGGGAGGGAGGGAGGGAGGGAGGGAGGGAGGGAGGGAGGGAGGGAAGGGAGGGAGGGAGGGAGGGAGGGAGGGAGGGAGGGAGGGAGGGAGGGAGGGAGGGAGGGGGGGGAGGGAGGGAGGGAGGGAGGGAGGGAGGGAGAGGAGGGGAGGGAGGGAGGAGGGAGGGAGGGAGGGAGGGAGGGAGGGAGGGAGGGAGGGAGGAGGGAGGGAGGGAGGGAGGGAGGGAGGGAGGGAGGGAGGGAGGGAGGGAGGGAGGGAGGGAGGGAGGGAGGGAGGGAGGGAGGGAGGGAGGGAGGGAGGGAGGGAGGGAGGGAGGGAGGGAGGGAGGGGGAGGGAGGGGAGGGAGGGGAGGGAGGGAGGGAGGAGGGAGGGGAGGGAGGGAGGGAGGGAGGGAGGGAGGGAGGGAGGAGGGAGGGAGGGAGGGAGGGAGGAGGGAGGGAGGGAGGGAGGAGGGAGGGAGGGAGGAGGGAGGGAGAGGAGGGAGGGAGGGAGGGGAGGGAGGGAGGCTGTCTTTCTTTCTTTCTTTCTTTCCGTTCTCTCTGTTCGTTCTGCGTTTCTCTTGGGTCGTTAACTCAACCACCATACACGCTAGGGTTGTGTCACCAACAAGAACGTGCCACAATGCGTTACTAGTACCAGCGCCCCCGGTTAAACCATGCGCGACCCCCCGGCTGCCTGTTGACCTTTCGTCCCGCCGTGACGAAGCCAAGCGCGCTGATTCGGGGGTTGCCTGGGGAAGGACAACAAACTAAACACACGCAAAGTTCCAAAAGAAAATACGTTTTGAATATAAGTTTAAAAAAAGCTCCAGTGGCTTCCGATTGCATGCGTGTATTTTGAGCTTCTTTCACCACCAGAGATTGCGATCGGTGACATTACCACGAGTGGCACCATAAAAGACGCACGGCTGTCATCGGGTTTGTAGGATTCGGAATGTATTCTATTAAAACTATTTTTTTTTTACCAGGTAAGGCCTACTAAGCTACATAGCTCTGGCCACAAATGATAGCCCAATACAGTGGATAATCACGTAGGCATCTATAGCAGCTAAATACTCTACGAACGCAGGACCCGGAGAAAAATCCTCGCGACCAAGTGGAGACAGACACGCAAACTCCAAATATACAGCAGGCATCAGATTCGGGACTGAACCCACGACCTCCTGCATACCAGGCGAGGAAGTTAACATCTCGCCACCGTGGCAGGAGGGGCTGCGGAATTTCAGTGTGTGTGTGTCTGTGTGTGTGTCTGTGCGTGTGTGTATGTGTATGTGTGTGTCTGTGTGTGTGTGTGTGTGTCTGTGTGTGCGTGTGTCTGTGTGTGTGTGTGTCTGTGTGTGTGTCTGTGTGTGTGTGTGGTCCCCCTTTTTAAGAAGGGGGACCGCACAGACTGTAACAACTACAGGGGCATCTCACTCCTCAGTGTGCCGGGAAAGGTCCTGGCAAGGATTATTCAGCATCGCCTTGCCAGGCACGCTGAGGAGAGGCTTGCGGAGCCCCAATGCGGTTTCAGGAAAGGGCGGTCCTGCACAGATGCCATATTTTCTGTCCGTCTGCTACAGCAGAGGTGTAGGGAATTCCAACAAGACCTACATCTCTGCTTTATTGACCTGGTCAAGGCCTATGATACCATCAGTAGGCCTGGGCTCTGGGTCGTTCTTCGTGCTTTTGGAGTACCTGACCCTCTGCTCACGATCATTAAGGACCTTCATGATGGTGAGCGGGCCCGGGTAAAACTACGTGGCCGGGAGTCAGAGCCATTCCCTGTACACCTTGGGGTGCGACAGGGATGTCCTCTGGCTCCCACATTATTTAACATCTATTTTGACCACGTAGTTCGTGAAGCCTTCAATAGCTGTACCGGGGGAATCTCCATATGGTACAGATATAATGGGAGGCTAATCGATGCCCGGGTGCGGTCAAGGGATGGCTCCCTATTGCTCAACCACGTTATGTATGCTGATGACTTGGTAATAGCTGCTCAGTCAGAGGAGGAGTTGGAGACGCTGCTGCTGAGATTGGAGCGTGCCACTAAGAGGTGGGGCCTTACCATCAGCCCCACCAAAACTAAGCACCTGCCTGGGTATTTTGTACCATCGGACACTCCACCCCCACAACTCCCAATCGGTGATGGGGCAGTTGTGGAGAGAGTGGAGAGTTTCCCATACCTGGGCAGTGTGCTTATGACTGGCTCCAGTTTAACAGCAGAGGTCTCACTCCGAATCAGTCGAGCGGCAATATCTTTTCATCGGTTGCGTAACGCTGTGTGGAAGCTACCTGGTCTGTCGCTCCGCACTAAGCTTCAGGTCTTCTCGGCCACGGTCATTCCCTCCCTTCTCTACGCTTGCGAAACGTGGACCCCCCTAATGGAACATCTTCGCCGGTTAGAAACATTTAGGCTGGCCTGCCTACGATCCATCCTGGGTTTAACCAGACTGGATTGTGTGAGGAGCTCACAAATCCTTGAAAGATCTGGGCAGGGTCCCATCGGTGAGCTCCTCCGGCAGGCAAGGCTGCGATGGCTGGGTCATGTAGCCCGCATGCCCAGCCACCGCATGCCGAAACAGCTTTTGTTTGGCCGGATTGAGGGGGCTAAGCGGGCGCGGCACGGGCTAGAGAAGAGATGGAGTGATGTGGTACAGGAGGACGTGGAGCTGAGTGGACTTGCCGATGACTGGTACCAGCGGTGTCAAGATCGGCCTCTGTGGAGGAGGCTCGTGAAGGATGCTACTGGGCAGTTGGAGGCAGTCGCCCTCCAACAACAACGGAGGGCGGAGGAGCGACGCTCACAACAGCGAGCGGAGCGCCGGGTGGCTAAAGCACAGCAGGTTGGCACAGTAGGGGGCACAGGTGGTGCATCAGCCAGTCATCTCAGTCAGTCGACCCGTGGCACCTGGGTCTGCCCCGTGACCTCCTGCCAGCGGGCGTTCGACACTTCACGTGGCCTCAGGGTGCACATAGCCTGGCACAAGCGTCGTGGTGACGTCACCGCCACTTAGTGGCGAATGGCGGTTGTTGTTGTTGTGTGTGTATGGGTGTGTGGTGTACCGGTTAGCTCGCAGCACTACAAACCTTGTCTCCCGAGTTCGATTCCCGCTCACGGCCAAAACCGGTGACGATTATCTGAACCGGTCCTGGGCCTCCCCTAAGTCGACTCAGCCTCAAATAAGTACTTGGTGCGGTGTGTAAACGTCGCCACTGGGGAGACAAAGGCGGCCGGGCGTGGTGCTGGCCACCCACCCCTTCGTGTGCCGTTGCTGGCCTTCATAGATGCTCGCTCGCCGCACTTGCCCCTGCAGTCTATACGGGGGATGTTTGATTGTCTTTGTGGGGGGGAGAGGATGAGGTTGGTGACGGTGGACGAAGACATCGCTGCTACGGCTCACAGAGGCCGTGGGCGCGGCGGGGGTGGATTTAAGAAACCTTGCCCCCCACCCCCCCCCCCCCACGTTTCTGTTGTGTCAAGCCGCTGCCTGGCACGGAGGTGGATTCGAACCGGCGGCCTCGGCGCCGCGAGCCCTGCGGTGCGCGTCCCGGTTACGAGCGTTGTGGCTGTACTTCGTGGTTTGACTGTGAGGAATTAAAAGTGGGGGGGGGGGGGTGCTGGTAGGGGCCGGGCCGGGCCGTGGGGGGGGACGCTGATCCTTCGGGGGATGGGTGAGAGGGGGGGTGTGCTCGTGGTTCACGGCGTGGTGGTGAGGGCCGCCGTTGATGCCCGGTAGGGCCGCGGTGCGACTGTGGCCATTCAACCCAAAATTTGGACCCACATAGTGAATCCATAGAGATAGAACAGAGAGACTCATAGAGATAGAACAGAGAGACTCATAGAGATAGGACAGAGAGACCGCTAGAGATGCAACAGAGGCCCATAGAGATAGAACAGGGAGATCCATAGAGAATCCGCAGCGGTGGAAAGGGTCGGAGGAGTGCTCTTCAAGCTCACAGAGTCAGCGTCTTGCACGGGGGGTGCCATTCGCGCGTCCTCCTCCGCCTTGGGTCCAGCTACGAGCGTCCACCTGCAGGAGTACTCAGCGACACTTGCCACGCACGTGTCCAGACGTACGCGCAAGGGGAGGGGGGAGGGGGGGAGGGGCAGAGGGAGCGCGGCTCGATTCCGCTGACTGCGGATTTGGCGTCCGCTGTGCAAAGTGCTCCGAACAAACACGGATTAAAAAAAAAAATCCATACTTTGTTTTTACGATCTCATCTTTTTTTTCTCTCCTCTCTCTCGCTCTCCCCTCTCCCTCTCTCTCCCCCCGTTGTCGTTGTTGCTGCCAGTATCAAAATGAAGGAAAAGGAAGAAGAAGCTAAGAGGTAATTACCCCTTTCTGGAAATTAGACAAGTGTTTCATAACAACAAGGCAGTTGTCGAACGGAGGTCACAGGTCAGTTTAACACGTATACCGGCTTTCGCGACCGATATTATCCATTATAAATATATATATTTTTTGGGGGGGGGTCAGATCGCATAAATGTGTCTTTAAACCCGCCACCGCCACCCGACCTAATTTTGCCAGGGTTTGTCGCGTTAACAAAACGTGGCCACTCGGTCAACTACTTCAGCAGCACACCGGCTGCGCGTCGGCGAGTCAAACCCACCGGCAACAAACTTTAGGCAACTCGGGTTCCGTGTGTGACATTTACGCTGGCGGTTTACGATGTCGGCAGGCCAGCGAATAGCCACAATTTTGGAAGGAGCCCCTGCCAACTGCGTCCGCACTTCAAAGCCTCCCGCGCGCGGTAAAACTTACTTTTTCCACATCATTAGACCTCCTTTGCCAGTACCAAAATGTAATAATAGGGTTCATCTTCTTTGGTTCTTTCGGTAAAGTCACGTAGAATGAGAATAAAATAATAAAATGAAACAATACAATTCTCACGACGTTTCGGCCACAACACAAGCGGCCTTCTTTCAGGTGAAAGAACAAGAAAACTATCGGGACGACAGAACTCGAAAGAACCAAAGAAGATGAATCCTTGCAGTCACGAAAGCTTTAAATCGAAAAATAATAGGGTTTTTCCCCTTTTTTTGGCGTCAATCGGGTCGAGCACCAATTGGGCCGAGGCTCAAAAGAAAGCTGTCCCTTGGTGTGGACCAATCAGTTTCAAGGACAATGCATATATTATCATAGTGTGTGTTTTGTTTACATTTTGACTGCAGGTATTATGGTTAATGCAGACATGAATCCTAGTAAAAAAAAGGTTTCAGTTTTGTTCTCAGAAAAAAGGGGAAAAACCCTATTATTAGTTTTTTTCTCTCTGAATCAACCTCCGTTTAACACGTAGGAACTTTCGCGACCAATATCATCCATAACGCAGGCCTTTTGGGTGAAATCGCGCAAATGTACTGTAAATGTGTCGTCAAACCCTCCACCGCCCGGCACAGCCAATTAGTGAGGTTGTGTCACGTAAACAGAACGTGGCCAATTCGTCACTAGTACAGCACCACCGCTTGTGTGTTGGAGAGCAAATCCAACACGCTCTGTATACGTGAGGTTGCTTCAGAGAGAGAAGAAAAAAAAATTTTGATCGCGCGCGGGAGGCTTTGAAAAGCGGACGCAGTCGGGAGGGGCTCCTTCCGAATTTGCGGCTATTCGCTGGCCTGCCACCGTCGTCGTCGTCGTCGTAACAACTCTGAAAAGAGCTGCGTTATTAAGACACCTCCGTTTGCGACATTCGCCTTGGCCGCCCGCGGCCTCGGTGGGACCTGGACGTTTGGCCGTGCTGTGCGGCGTGGAATGGGATCGTTCCAAAGAAATCCACCGTGGGTCCCCCCACCCTGTGGTTGTCGACATTCGACGGCTCGGCCGCTCCTTAGGCCGACGCCGAGGAGGAGCGGAATCTGAAGGCTGATGCGGTGCACCAACAGGGCATGACCGTTGGCGATTATGTGCGTGATTGTGTGTGTGTGCACGTGCATACGTGCGTATGTTGGAATTCTTCTTTCGCACCGTATGTAGCCAAACGTGCGAATCGGAGGTGCGGATTTGGAAACTCAGCGAGGATGGTTTCCGTTGACGGAACGGGATTATAAAAAAGCACATTTACGCATGAATATTTAGCGACTCGCTTGGCCATTTTCTCTATTTTGAACTTTTGTCGCTTTGTTTTTTGGTTGATTCATCTGCGGTCCTACCGGGCATCAACGCGCGGCTGACCCCGTGCCCCCATACTGAACATCTGTGAACAAGAGCTTCATAGGTCATCGGATTTCCTCCACCTCCAGTCTCAATTAATATTCTGACGCTGATTACCGTTCTTATCCCGGCCCTTCCCACCCCAAAGACAAAGATGCCCGTATAGCCTGTAGCGAGTAGCACCACCTATGAAGGCCAGAAACGGCACACGAGGGAGTGGGTGGCCAACACCACTCCGGGCCGCCTTTGTCTCCCCAGTGGGCGATGTTTGTACACACCGCAGACGCCGAACCGGTTGAGATAATCGTCACTGGTGGTGTTGGCCACGAGCGGGAATCGAACTCGGGTCGCCGGGTTAGTTAGCGCAGCAGCGCGCTAACCGCTGCACCACCACTCCCCACCCCGTTTTTTTTTTCCCGCCAGCAAGTGCTGGACAGACGTACGTAAGAAGTTCGACGTACATACAACGTACATACATAGAAGGAAGAACCGCAGTCACGCGAATAACGCACGCCAGTTAGAGACACCGCACTGACTGGCTGTTGAAGAAATGTAAGTTGGGCTTGGGGCAGGACACGCCGTGGCTGGGTGTAGGGCCCCGGTTTGGACATCAGCTAAAGTACGTAATCTACGTTGAACTTAATATCACGGGAACCTTTTTTTTGTGCGACAGTATCAAAGGACACAAAATAAGAAGACCTATTAAGTCGATTCCTTGGGAGTTCGAACATGAACAACGCTCGTTTCATGGCCAGAGAGGGTAAAAACCTATTCTTACTTTTCATACTTTCAAATTCTTTGGCAACGTCACGCGCGACACCCCCCCCACCCCAGTTCGCCCGTTGGCACTGCGAGCCCCCGACGGGAGGGGGGCGCTGGGCGGCAATCGAGGGCGCCAACGTGCGGTGGGGCTTGGCCGCTGTTAGCCGCTGGAGTCGTGTATTTATTCATTTCGAAGAGAAAAGGCTGCAGCCCACCCCAAAGCGCCACCCCCTTACCCACCCCCCCCCCCCCGGGAGCTCTCCCTTCCACCCCTGGTTTCGTGAAACGCGAAGCATTTCGAGTGGTAGGGCCGACGGAATCAACAACACCGGGCGGGCGAGCGGGCGGGCAGTCGAGAGAGATTCGCGCGTGCGTGCGTGCGTGCGTGCGGGCCGACACAGATGTGCGGCATTTGCGAACCGGCGAGCGTCGAACAACCGCCACAGCTGCCACTACCCCCCCACCCACACCCCATCACCCCACGAGCTCCACCACCACCACCGTCGCCACCGCCGTCCCCCCCACGCGACACCGGGCGACGGACGCGATCGTCCGCCGTGAATTGATGGCGGGAGAGAGGCAAACCCCACCCCGGGCGCTTTGGCACGCATCCAACGCGGCTGGAGTATGGGCGCACGCTCCCACACTAAAAAGCTGGGGGGGGGTGGAGTGGGGGGGGCAGCCAAAGAAAAAAAGCGCCCCCCCTATCCCCCACCCTCCCCCCCCCCTTTTCAGTGACGGCTTGAAGTACGCCCGTCGGGTGCAAGGGGCAGCCGGCGCTCGCTGCTTGTTTTCCAAGAATGACACCGCTGACTGCCCGTCATTGCTAAGCCGTTGACAGCGGCGGCGCATGAGAACGTCCGCACACGCACGGACAGAGAGCGAGGAGGGAGAGAGCGAGGAGACCACCACCCACTCGACCTCGTCGCGGATTGTCCCCGGCGAATAAATAAATAAATAGGCAGGCGAGCGGGATAGCTAACGAAGAGCTGGAAGGTGGGGGGGGGGGGGGGCAGAAGGGTGGTGGTGGTGGGGGGGGGAAGAAGAAAGGAGGCCCCCTCCACCGTTTCTATGCACAAAAGCGAAGAGGGTGGCATGGCACATTGAACATTCGGGTTGCCATCTGTTCCCTATTTCGGGGGGGGGGAGTGGGGGGGGAGATATATATATATATAAATAAATATAGATCAACCCTCCTCTCCGCCGCGTACTTTTGTTTTGTCGACGTTCAAGCGCCCAGCCACCGGCACGCCACCTCCTCCGTTTCCCTGCTGCACGAGGGCGCAGGGTGCCACCAGGTGGGGCTCCACGAGCCGCACGAGAGCCGAACGGAGGGAGGATCGGCGGGGGGTGTCCTCCCAAGTAGGAAGGATGCGAGTTCAGATCCCGCTTAGCAGGCTTGGGGGCGGGGGGAGTGCAGGGAGCGGGCGGGGGAGTTGACTCAACCCATCATCCCTCCCCGCGGGGGATGGGTTGGCGGGTCGATAAAGTTGTGTACCGCTTCATTCGGAAGGTGGCACCAACGGTGGCCGTCCCTGGCGGAGATTGTCTTCCGCCGTAGGCATGTGGCGTGAGCCACCGCAGGAGCCGTGAGCCGGAGGAAAGTCGCCCGCCAACGGGGGGTTGAGCGCTTGCCAGGAATGTCAATAGTTGCGCTGGATAGGTGCACACCGCCTATTCCGGCAATGAGACACGAGTGGTGTTGGTGATGTTCAAACACCCAAATAGATTTCCTCGTTATATCATCGGAGCGTGCGTTTCGTCTGCATGTGTTTGCCCCAAGTGCTGTGCGGTTCATGCAGGTATCTGATTGTGGGTGTTTGGACATCTTAACACACCGCCTGTTTCTTGGCGAACACCAAATTCTTACTTTTCATCATTTTTTGATAGCGGCAAAAAAAGGT
Source organism: Petromyzon marinus (assembly GCF_048934315.1). NCBI lineage: Eukaryota > Metazoa > Chordata > Hyperoartia > Petromyzontiformes > Petromyzontidae > Petromyzon > Petromyzon marinus. Next base: position 7,783,336 of record NC_133722.1, read on the forward strand.
TACCGTAGATAAAATATAACATTGAAGGTCACCGTAGATATAATATAACATGAAAGGTCACCGTAGATATAATATAGCATGAAAGGTCACCATAGATATAATATAGCATGAAAAGTCACCATAGATATAATATAACATTAAAGGTCACCGTAGCTATAATATAGCATGAAAGGTCACCATAGATATAATATAGCATGAAAAGTCACCATAGATATAATATAACATTAAAGGTCACCGTAGCTATAATATAGCATGAAAGGTCACCGTAGATATAATATAACATGAAAGGTCACCGTAAATATAATATAACATGAAAGGTCACCATAGATATAACATAACATGAAAGGTCACCATAGATATAATATAGCATGAAAGGTCACCGTAGATATAATATAGCATGAAAGGTCACCGTAGATATTCATTCCGTTCGTTCGTTTCTCAGTCCGCTTGTCCTGGTGTGGGTCACGGTGGCAGCAGCGTGCTGAGTAGGGCGGTCCAGACCTCCCTTTCTATACACTACACAATACACTACTATACACTACACTATACACTACTATACACTACACTACTATACACTACACTATATACTATACACTACACTATACACTACTATTCACTACACTACTATGCACTACAATAATTACTATACACTACACTAATATACACTACACTATACACTACTATACACTACACTACTATGCACTACAATAATTACTATACACTACACTACTATACACTACACTATACACTACTATACACGACACTACTATGCACTACACTATATACTATATACTACACTATACACTACTATACACTACACTACTATGCACTACAATAATTACTATACACTACACTATTATACACTACACTATACATTACTATACACTACACTATACACTACTATACACGACACTACTATGCACTACACTATATACTATACACTACACTATACACTACTATACACTACACTACTATGCACTACAATAATTACTATATACTACACTATTATACACTACACTATACACTACTATACACTACACTATACACTACTATACACGACACTACAATGCACTACAATAATTACTATACACTACACTAATATACACTACACTATACACTACTATACACTACACTACTAATTCTAGATTTGAAGCTTTCGTGACTGCAAGGACCCCATACTCTTTGGTCCTATTCGGTAAAGTGACGTAAAAAACAACAAAAATAAAAAAAATAAAAAATAAAACAAATTCACGACGTTTCGGCCACAACACAAGTGGCCTTCATCGCCCGATGTAATTGCCAGCGAAACGTCGTATTCAAACTGTAAATGTTGTGGATTCACTCTTCAACACACCGGTGGGCTAAAGTAGTGAACTAATTGTCTTTTGTCAACGTGACACTTTTTTGCTGATTGGCCGTGTCGGGTGGTGGAGGGTTACGACACATTTATAAATAACGTGCTCTAACCCAAAAACCTTTATTATGAATAATATTGGTCAAGAAAGCCTACGTGTTAAAATACAATACACTACACACTACTATACACTACACTATACACTACACTATACATTACACTATACACTACACTATACACTACACTGTACACTGCTATACACTACACTATACACTACTATACACTACACTACTATACACTATACACTACTATACACTATACACTACACTATACACTACACTATACACTACAATACAGTACACTATACACTACACTATACACTACTATACACTACACTACTATACACTATACACTACACTATACACTACTATACGCTACACTATACACTACACTATACACTACTATACACTATTATACACTACACTATACACTACACTATACACTACTATACACTAGACTATAGACTACACTATACACTACACGACGTTTCCAGGCCAACCGAGCGACGTTGTCCCGCCAGTAGCGCAGTCCTGGGCCGGCCCCGGGGTCTTCGTCCAGTGGGACATTGCTGCTGCTGCCCGGTAGAGTTCCAGGGGGGAGTCCATGGGGGAGAGGGGGGGCATCCTTACCAGGTGCCCGATGCCACCTCAACATATTATAACCATAGATAAAATTTAAAAGTTGATGTAATATTATTTGTGTGTTTTGACGGGCAGTGAGAAAACTTCGCCGCATTTACGTACTGACGCACGGGACACACGGCACCACATTGACTAGGAGATGTTAGCTACCTCTCCTGGTATGGAGGAGGTCGTGGATTCGATCCCGATGCTGACGCCTGCTGTATATTTGGAGTTAGCATGTCTCTCTCTCATCATCATCACGGTGGTTAGGAGATGTTAGCTACCTCTCCTGCTATGCAGGGGGTCGTGGGTTCGATCCCGACCCTCACGCCTGCTGCTGTATATTTGGAGTCTGCGTGTCTCTCTCTCTTATCATCATCACGGTGGCTAGGAAATGTTAACTACCTCGCCTGGTTTGCAGGCGGGCGTGGGTTCGTTCCCGACCCTGACGCCTGCTGCTGCTGTATATTTGGAGTCTGCGTGTCTCTCCCTCTCCTTGTGGTCACGTGGATTTTTCTCCGGGTCCTCCGGTTTTGTTTTTTCTCCACATTCAGAATCAACATGACCACGCGTCTAGAGTCATTTGGCTGCAACACGTTTCCACGTGATGATGTGCCACTTCGTAGAGCTACCGTTTGTGATGGCCAGGTAGCTTCTGAAAAAAAAGTGCTGCGGAGCTAGACTCAGCGGGCCTCACCTGGTAACGAAAAAAGAAAGTGTCAATGTTTCTTTTTTTTTCAAATAGTTTTCCATTCGACGGCTTGGAAGGAGCGATTCTTTGGTCAAAATTGTGTCGATGGAACAGGTGGCAGGCCTGCCCACGCGCGTGCCCATTCTACCGTCCGGACCCAAGGCCGCGACGCTCTCGCTCTAGGCTTCCATACCATGGGAACTGTGAAAGTCCCAAAAATTTCGAGAGCAGGAAAAAAACACAAAAAGCCAACACAAAGGAAAGGTGTCAGACCGAACGTCAGGCTTGAATAGGATCGCTGGGGCAGTACCGCTAAAGGGGACGCCGATGAATGAATTAATGAATTAATCATATTAATAATGACCGGCCCTGTCTCCAGCCACTGATGGATGAGGGGACTCCCTCCCTGAGCCGTGTCAGTCAGTGCCGCTTGTTTTGACCATACTTCGCTGCGCCGGTCAATGCCGGTCGGTGAAGCCTCGTGGTCGCCGTGGTTGGGAATCGAAATTTCGGTCGCCCGGTTCTCAGTCTGGGCACCTCCCACCTCCCCTCCCCCCACGACTCACCCCCCACCCGCCCACCCCCTTCTTTACCACTAACACCACATTGCCAACGTGTTGAAGTATTATCAAACAAAACAAACGACAGCGTGGGGGAGGGGTCTATATGAGTCTCTGGATCTCTGTAGATCTCTATGGGTCTATATGAGTCTCTGGATCTATGTGGGACCTCTATGAGTCTATATGAGTCTCTCCGTCTCTGTGGGTCTCTATGGGTCTATATGAGTCTCTAGATCTCTGTGGGACCTCTATGAGTCTATATGAGTCTCTCCGTCTCTGTGGGTCTCTATGGGTCTATATGAGTCTCTGGGTCTCTGTGGTTCTATATGGGTCTATATGAGTCTCTGGGTCTCTGTGGATCTCTATGGGTCTATATGAGTCTCTGGATCTATGTGGGACCTCTATGGGTCTATATGAGTCTCTCCGTCTCTGTGGGTCTCTATGGGTCTATATGAGTCTCTAGATCTCTGTGGGTCTCTATGGGTCTATATGAGTCTCTAGATCTATGTGGGTCTCTATGAGTCTATATGAGTCTCTAGATCTCTGTGGGTCTCTATGGGTCTATATGAGTCTCTGGATCTCTGTGGCTCTCTATGGGTCTCTTTCTTCTGATATTAGAAAGCCACTGGGAGTTTTTGCACTTTTAAATCATCATCTAGATTGAAAACTAATTCCTTTAGAACTGCTTTTTGTGTTTAGTTTGTTGTCTTTCCCCCCGCTCCTCCGATGAGCATGGTCAGCTACGTACGGTGCGAAAGAAGTTCAACAGACACACATACAAAGCCCTTCATCGTTGACTGCGTGAAATTAACCGTCACGTGGACGCGATTCAAACGAACCGAACCTGAAAATCCATCAACGTGGACTGCTCACACCTGGACAGGTGAAAAAGGGATGGGGTGGGGGGGAGTAAAGGCGCAGCCATGCAATGCCCGGGTCACACCACTGCCAGCAGTACGGCGCAATTCGTTTATAGCTGGCCATAACAACAACAACAACAACCGCCATTCGCCACTAAGTGGCGGTGACGTCACCACGACGCTTGTGCCAGGCTATGTGCACCCTGAGGCCACGTGAAGTGTCGAACGCCCGCTGGCAGGAGGTCACGGGGCAGACCCAGGTGCCACGGGTCGACTGACTGAGATGACTGGCTGATGCACCACCTGTGGCCCCTACTGTGCCAACCTGTTGTGCTTTAGCCACCCGGCGCTCCGCTCGCTGCTGTGAGCGTCGCTCCTCCGCCCTCCGTTGTTGTTGGAGGGCGACTGCCTCCAACTGCCCAGTAGCATCCTTCACGAGCCTCCTCCACAGAGGCCGATCTTGACACCGCTGGTACCAGTCATCGGCAAGTCCACTCAGCTCCACGTCCTCCTGTACCACATCACTCCATCTCTTCTCTAGCCCGTGCCGCGCCCGCTTAGCCCCCTCAATCCGGCCAAACAAAAGCTGTTTCGGCATGCGGTGGCTGGGCATGCGGGCTACATGACCCAGCCATCGCAGCCTTGCCTGCCGGAGGAGCTCACCGATGGGACCCTGCCCAGATCTTTCAAGGATTTGTGAGCTCCTCACACAATCCAGTCTGGTTAAACCCAGGATGGATCGTAGGCAGGCCAGCCTAAATGTTTCTAACCGGCGAAGATGTTCCATTAGGGGGGTCCACGTTTCGCAAGCGTAGAGAAGGGAGGGAATGACCGTGGCCGAGAGCTGGCCATAACACACACACACAACAACTGGATCTAAAAATAACGTTTTGTATTCGTGGGATTCGAGGACAAGCGCAATGCAAAGTGTGCAAGTGCGGCGGGCGACAGATACTTGGATATCGTTAAAGCGACGGACACACACACACACAGTGTGTATATACGGCGAGCAGAGTGACAAAAACTTCAGCAGTTTCTTTTTTATTGCTGTCGTTTGTCCCGCCTGATGACGATTTGCTTGCGTTGCGATCTAAACGTCGTGATCTATTATTATTATTTTTGTACCTACGTGACTCTACCGAAAGAACCATAGAGTGTGGATTCCTGCAGTCACGAAAGCTTCGCATCAAGAGCGAGCAGAGTGTTGAAACGAAATTATGGAGGGGAGATTAATCCCCCGGAGCGGGAATGTGTGATATCGGGTTTGATGTTTCACGCGGCGTCGCGTTGCAGATTTACGCCAATTGCATTCCGTTATTTTATTTACCGCAGCCACCCCCCCTCCCTACCGCCCCCCCCCCGTTCTGTTCACCCGAATGTTCGACATTACGGTTCAAGACTCAACTCTGCGTTACCCCCCCCCTGGCCCCCTCCCTCCCCATTGAGTCTGTGCGCGCCGCGGTCATATTTGTAAGCCAATTACGCGGATTCCCCGCGCGGCACGTGAGCCGACGGACGGACGGACGAACGTACGAGCGGACGGACGGGCGGACGGAACAAAGGGCGAGCGAGTACGAGTGGACACAGCTGGACCCCCACACAACGCCCCCACCACCAACAGCCCCAACTTATAATTTCTTTAAGTCACAAAGTGCGGCCACAACGCTCGTAACGGGGAAGCTGCATGCGGCGGCTAGCCGGTTCGAATCCTCCTCCAGGATCGAAACTATAAAAAGTTCTAAACCGAACTATTTCATTTACTTATTTTTATTTTACCAGGGTAAGTCCCCACTGAATTAGCTGTGCGGATCTTCTTTTTGTCAGCAGGCGTCAGGGTCGGGATCGAACACACGACCCCCTGCATACCAGAATGGGTAGTTAACATTTTCTGGCCACCGTGACGCACCAAAATACACCGGACTGTGCGAGCCGATGTCACAACAACAACAACGAGGGACGTCGAACGCCGTCCCAAGGAGTCCACCTCGGTCAGTTCGCTCGGGACGCGCCCGCTAATTTACGCCCCCCCCCCTGCCCCCTACTGAACCTCGACCACCCACGCACCCCCCCCCCCACCTCCTCGTCCTCCTCGTCGGCTGGCCGTTGCCCCCCCACCCCACTCGGCCGGCATTCATGCCCCGCCAATTAAGTTACGAACTTTCGCTGCGATATTGCGGAACCGGTGGTGATGGTCGGGGCCACGTGTGCGACAAGAGCTGCTGAGAGAGAGAGAGAGAGGGGTGAGAGAGGAGAGGGAGAGACGAGGGGGAGAAGAGAGGGAGATAGGGAGAGCAGAAAGGAGAGAGAGATAGGGAGAGCAGAGAGGAGGGGGAGATAGGGAGAGCAGAGAGGAGAGGGAGAGGAGAGGGAGATAGGGAGAGGAGAGGGAGATAGGGAGAGGAGATAGGAGAGTAGGAGATAGGGAGAGCGGAGAGTAGAGGGAAAGCAGAGGGAGATGAGATAGTGAGAGCAGAGAGGAGAGGGAAATAGGGAGAGCAGGGAGAAGAGGGAGAGGAGAGGGAGATAGGGAGAGGAGAGGGAGATAGGGAGAGGAGAGGGAGATGAGATAGGGAGAGCAGAGAGGAGAGGGAAATAGGGATAGCAGAGAGGGAGAGGAGAGGGAGATAGGGAGAATAGAGAGGAGAGGGAGATAGGGAGAGGAGATAGGAGAGTAGGAGATAGGGAGAGCGGAGAGTAGAGGGAGAGCAGAGGGAGATGAGATAGGGAGAGCAGAGAGGAGAGGGAGATAGGGAGAGGAGAGGGAGATAGGGAGAGGAGAGGGAGATAGGAGAGATCGTTCTCAATAGCCACGCGAAGCCCGCGGGCGCAGAGTCGGGCCCGCGGGTGTCCCACGGTGAGGGAGCGGCGGGCGTTATTTGCATACCGTGAGCCCTCGCTCCACATTCAGCGCCGGGCCCACTTTGACTCGGTCTCAATTTACGGCCGCTCGTCGGGATTAAGTGGGGAGCGGTTTGGTGGTGGGGGGGGTGGCGGTGGAGGGGAAGGCGAGGAGGAGGAGGAGAAAAACAGCCCCCCACCCACCCACCCCCCGCCTGCCCGCACGAACGTGATGGAAATTCAGAAAAGGGGTTCCTCGTGCCGGCAACGTATCTTATGTCCACGGCGGAGGCGGCAGCACTCTGCTGCTCTCTCTCTCACTCTCCGGCTCTCTCGCTCGCTCCCTCTCGCTCTACCACGCTCTCTCCCTACGCGTGCCTTCTGCTCCCGGGTCGTGCCGCGACGTTCCGACGTTTCGGTCTCCCGTGCGCCAGAGAAATTCGGTTCGTTGATGTCACGTGCGGTCCGCTTGGGGGGGGGGGGGTGGGAGCGCAACGGGAAGCTTCTTCAGGAACGATTCACTTCCTCCAAGGAGGTTTCTCCTGGAAGAAGCTCTCGGGCGGGTGCAGCGGAACGTCGGACATCGTGCGTCACGATGGCAGCGGCAATGTCACTCAGGAGCTCGCTGCCAATGTCGAGGTCCTGCTGCTGTTGCTGCTGCTGGCCACGACGAGAGGGCTTCAGCAGAGAGAGTTCGTGTCGTGTCGCTGTTCCTCCTCCTCTGTTGAATGAGCGCAGACCGCAGTGGCTTTGCTGTGTGGGTCATATACAGAACGAGGTACAACCTGAAAGCTAAAACTATGAACAATTTTATTCTACCAAGTGAGGCCCACTGAGCTGTACAGCTATTTTTCAGAAGCGACGTGGCTCTCACAAATGATCGCTCGCCACGTGGACATTTACAGCAGCCACGGTGAGAGAGAGAGAAAAAAAACCCTCCAAATATACAACAGGCATCGTCAGGGGCCGGGATCGAACCCGCCGAATCTCCTCCATACCAGGCGAGGTAGTTAACATCTCCTAACCACCGTGGCGGGTGAGGGAGGCCGCGAGTCACCCCACGAAAGCGATGCTCCACCAGCCGTGCCAGTGGGAAGGTCACCTTTTAAACCAATGGCCCAGCGCACGGTGTTTGTTTTCAGGCTCCAGTGCGCGTTCGGCGGCACATTTCACTTAAGCTCGTTAACATTCCTCCACCGGGGGGGTGGTGGGAGGGGGGGTTCACACACCACCACCGGGCGACGCGCGTTGCGCGATATGTTACCGTCTGAAATATCAAGTTCCTGCCACACTGGCGAAAAACTTCAGATTGATTTGGTTGTGTGTGTGTGTGGTGGGGGGGTGCACGTAATTGCACACCCACGCGGGGGAATATCGTGAAAGTTCACTCACCGGCTAACACCAAAAAGGGGGGAAAGAGAAGAAATACGTTCGGCGTGATTTGTTTTTTACAATTATTATTTTTATTTTCCGAATTTTTCAAATTCCAATTGCGCCGTCGGCGATATGTCATGAGATGAAAGCGTCCAATCGGAGCGATGCACCACCTCTTCCCCCCCCACCTCCCCCACACCGAGTTTAAAGGTCTGCCTGCAGAAGCGGATATTACAGAACGAATTCACCGCTCCGACCCGCCTTCCCTTCCATCATCATCGCCGTGAACTTCGCATGCGGGTTCTTCAGCACGTGTTGACGACTCCGTCTGCCAAACTGTTTCATCGGATCCACACCGCGTCTAACCATAACCACCACACTGCAGGTCACAACTCAATAACGCGCCCACCCACTCACTCACCCACCCACTCACCACACTGCAAGTTACAACAACTCACTAACCCACCCGCTCACTCACTCACTCACCACACTGCAGGTCACAACTCACTAATGCGCCCACACACTCACCACACTGCAGGTTACAACAACACACCCACCCACCCACTCACCACACTGCAGGTTACAACAACAACAACCGCCATTCGCCACTAAGTGGCGGTGACGTCACCACGACGCTTGTGCCAGGCCATGTGCACCTTGAAGCCACTTGAAGTGTCGAACGCCCGCTGGTAGGAGGTCACGGGCAGACCCAAGTGCCACGGGTCGACTGACTAAGATGACTGAGATGACTGAGATGACTGGCTGATGCACCACCTGTGCCCCCTACTGTGGCAACCTGCTGTGCTTTAGCCACCCGGCGCTCCGCTCGTTGTTGTGAGCGTCGCTCCTCCGTTGTTGTTGGAGGGCGACTGCCTCCAACTTCCCAGTAGCATCCTTCACGAGCCTGCTCCACAGAAGCCGATCTTGACACCGCTGGTACCGGTCATCGGCAAGTCCACTCAGCTCCACGTCCTCCTGTACCACATCACTCCATCTCTTCTCTAGCCCGTGCCGCGCCCGTTTAGCCCCCTCGATCCGGCCGTACAAAAGCTATTTCGGCATGCGGTGGCTGGGCATGCAGGCTACATGACCCGGCCAACGAAGCCTTGCCTGTCGGAGGAGTTCACCAATGGGACCTTGCCCAGATCTGTCAAGGATTTGTGAGCTCCTCACACAATCCAGCCTGGTTAAACCCAGGATGGATCTAGGCAGGCTAGCCTAAGTGTTTCCAACCGGCGAAGATGTTCCATTAGGGGGGTCCACGTTTCGCAGGCGTAGAGGAGGGAGGGAATGACCATGGCCGAGAAGACATGAAGCTTAGTGCGGAGCGACAGACCAGGTAGCTTCCACAAAGCGTTACGCAACCGATGAAAAGATATTGCCGCTCGACTGATTCGGAGTGAGACCTCTGCTGTTAAACTGGAGCCGGTCATAAGCACACTGCCCAGGTATGGGAAACTCTCCACTCTCTCCACAACTGCCCCAACACACCCACCCACCCACTCACCACACTGCAGGTCACAACAACACACCCACCCACCCACTCACCACACTGCAGGTCACAACAACACACCCATCCACCCACTCACCACACTGCAGGTCACAACAACACACCCACCCACTAACCACACTTCAGGTCACAACAACCCACCCACTCACCCACTCACCACATTGCAGGTCACAACAACACACCCACCCACTCACCCACTCACCACATTGCAGGTCATAATAACACACCCACCCACTCACCCACTCACTCACCACACTGCAGATCACCTCACCGCTCCACTATGGAATTTCCTCCACCCATCATCATCGCCATCATCACCGTCGTCTCTTCCCCCCCACCCACTCTCAAACTACGAACAACCTTTATCAATTCCAGAAACGTGTCGACTTTCATCCGTTACAACTTGAATGGTGCTGCTTGTTGCTGGCCGGCTCGGCGTATTGCACCTCTGGGCAACTGTGCTCAGCCATCGTGATAAAGGAAGTGACCTTTGACCTCACGCCACAAGGAGGTTGCTTCTTTATTTCCCCTTCCGATATTAGGAAGCAACTGCGAGCCACGAACTTTGAAATGATCTCGATTGACGAACTCATTTCTTTCAGACACTGCTTTCTGTGTGTTTAGTTTGTTCTCCTTCTCCCCCACACCTTCGATTCGAACGGTTTGTCTGCGTATGGTGCGAAAGAAAGTTCAAAATACTTACATATGAGTTTTGGTCTATGTGGGTCTCTGTGGTCTCTGTGGGTCTCTGGGTCTCTGTGGGTCTGAGGGGTCTCTGTGGGTCTCTGTGGGTCTCTGGGGCCTCTGTGGGTCTCTGTGGGTCTCCGTGGGTCTCTGTGGGTCTCTGTGGGTCTCTGGGTCTCTGTGGGTTTCTGTTGGTATCTGTGGGTCTCTGTGGTCTCCGTGGGTCTCAGGGGTCTCTGTGGTCTCTGTGTGTCTCTGTGGGTCTCTGGGGTCTCTGTGGTCTCTGGGGTCTCTGTGGGTCTATGTGGGTCTCTATGGGTCTGTGGCTCTCTATGGGTCTGTGGCTCTCTGTGGGTCTGTGGGGTCTCCGTGGTCTCTGGGGTCTCTGTAGGTCTCTGGGGTCTCTCGAGTCTCTGGGATCTCTGAGGTCTCTGTGGGTCTCTGGGGTCTCTGTGGTATTTGGGGTCTCTGTGGGTCTCTGTGGATTATCTGGGGTCTTTGTGGGTCTCTGTGGGTCTCTGTGTGCCTCTGTGGTTCTCTGAGGTCTCTGTGGTCTGTGGGATCTCTGTGGGTCTATGTGGGTCTCTGTGGGTCTCTGTGGTCTCCGTGGGTCTCTGTGGGTCTCTGTGGGTCTCCATGGGTCTCTATGGGGCTGTGGCTCTCTGTGGTCTCCGTGGGTCTCTGTGGGTCTCTGTGGGTTTCTGTTGGTATCTGTGGGTCTCTGGGGTCTCTGTGGGTCTCTGGGTTCTCTGTGGGTCTATGGGGTCTCAATGGGTCTCTGGGGTCTCTGTGGGCGTCTGTGGGTTTCTGGGGTCTCTGTGGATCTCTGGGGTCTCTGTGGGTCTCTATGGGTCTCTTTGGTTCTCTTGGGTCTTTATGGGTCTTTGTGGGTTTCTATGCATCTCTCTGGGTCTCTGGGGTCTCTGTGGGTCTCTGTGGTCTCCGTGGGTCTCTGTTGGTCTCTGTTATCTGCGTGGGTCTCCGTGGGTCTCTGGGGTCTCTGTGGTCTCTGTGTGTCTCTGTGGGTCTCTGGCGTCTCTGTGGTCTCTGTGGTCTCCGTGGGTCTCTGTGGGTCTCTGTGGGTCTCGATGGGTCTCTGTTGGTCTCCGTGGTCTCTATTGGTCTCTGTGGGTTCTCTGGGGTCTTTGTGGGTCTCTGTGGATCTCTGTGGGTCTCTGGGGTCTCCGTGGGTCTCTGTGGGTCTCTATGTGTCTCTGTGGGTCTCTGTGGGTCTCCGTGGGTCTCTGTGGGTCTCTGTGGGTCTCTGGAGTCTCTGTTGGTCTCTGTGGTCTCCGGGGGTCTCCGTGGGTCTCTGGGGTCTCTGTGGTCTCTGTGTTCCTCTGTGGTTCTCTGAGGTCCCTGTGGTCTGTGGGGTCTCTGTGGGTCTATTTGGGTCTCTGTGGGTCTCTGTGGTCTCTGTGGGTCTCTGTGGGTCTCTGTGGGTCTCCATGGTTCTCTATGGGCTGTGGCTCTCTGTGGTCTCCGTGGGTCTCTGTGGGTCTCTGTGGGTCTCCATGGGTCTCTAAGGGGCTGTGGCTCTCTGTAGGTTTCTGGGGTCTCTGTGGTCTCTGGGGTCTCTGTGGGTCTCTTTGGATTATCTGGAGTCTTTGTGGTTCTCTGTGGGTCTCTGTGGGTCTCTGTTCGTATCTGTGGGTCTCTGGGGTCTCTGGGGTCTCTGGAATCGCTGTCGGTCTCTGTGGGTCTCTGTGGGTTTTTGGGGTCTCTGTGTTCTCTGGGGTCTCTGTGGGTCTCTGGGGTCTCTGTGGGTCTCTGTGGGTCTCTGGGGTCTTTGGAGTCTCTGTGGGTCTCTGGGGTCTGTGTGGTCTCTGGGGTCTCTGTGGGTCTCTGTGGATTATCTGGGGTCTTTGTGGTTCTCTGTGGGTCTCTGGGTGTCTGTGGGTCTCTGTTCGTATATGTGGGTCTCTGGGGTCTCTGGGGTCTCTGGAGTCTCTGTGGGTCTCTGTGGGTTTTTAGGGTTTCTGTGGGTCTCTGTGGGTCTCTGTGGGTCTCTGGGGTCTCTGTTGGTCTCTGTGGTCTCCGTGGGTCTCCGTGGGTCTCTGGGGTCTCTGTGGTCTCTGTGTGCCTCTGTGGTTCTCTGAGGTCTCTGTGGTCTGTGGGGTCTCTGTGGGTGTACGTGGATCTCTGTGGGTCTCTGTGGTCTCCGTGGGTCTCTGTGGGTCTCTGTGGGTCTCCATGGGTCTCTATGGGGCTGTGGCTCTCTGTGGTTCTCTGGGGTCTCCGTGGTCTCTGGGGTCTCTGTGGGTCTTTTTGGATTATCTGGAGTCTTTGTGGTTCTCTGTGGGTCTCTGGGTCTCTGTGGGTCTCTGTTCGTATCTGTGGGTCTCTGGGGTCTCTGGGGTCTCTGGAATCTCTGTCGGTCTCTGTGGGTCTCTGTGAGTCTTTGGAGTCTCTGTGTTCTCTGGGGTCTCTGTGGGTCTCTGGGGTCTCTTTGGGTCTCTGTGGGTCTCTGGGGTCTTTGGAGTCTCTGGGGTCTCTGTGGGTCTCTGGGGTCTGTGTGGTTTCTGGGGTCTCTGTGGGTCTCTGTGGATTATCTGGGGTCCTTGTGGTTCTCTGTGGGTCTCTGGGTGTCTGTGGGTCTCTGTTCGTATCTGTGGGTCTCTGGGGTCTCTGGGGTCTCTGGGGTCTCTGGAGTCTCTGTGGGTCTCTGTGGGTCTCTGTGGCTCTCTGGAGTCTCTTTGGGTCTCTGGAGTCTCTGTGGGTCTCTGGGGTCTCTGGGGTCTCTGGGTTCTATGGGGTCTCTGTGGGTCTCTGGGGTCTCTGTGGGTTTCTGTGGGTCGCTGGGGTCTGTGGGGTCTTTGTGTGTCTATGGGGTCTCTGGGGTCTCTGTGGGTCTCTGGGGTCTCTGGGGTCTCTGTGGGTCTCTGGGGTCTCTGGGGTCTGTTTGGGTCCCTGGGGTCTCTGTTGGTTTCTGGGATCTCTGTGGGTCTCTGGGGTCTCTGTTGGTCTCTGTGGTCTCCGTGGGTCTCTGTGGGTCTCTGGGGTCTCTGTGGTCTCTGGGGTCTCTGTGGGTCTACGTGGGTCTCTGTGGATCTCTGTGGGTCGCATGGGTCTCTATGGGGCTGTGGCTCTTTGTGGGTCTCTGGGGTCTCTGTGGGTCTCTGGGGTCTATGTAGGTCTCTGAGGTCTCTGTGGGTCTCTGGGGTCTCTGTGGGTCACTGGGGTCTATGTAGGTCTCTGGGGTCTCTGTGGGTCTCTGGGGTCTATGTAGGTCTATGGGGTCTCTGTGGTCTCTGGGGTCTCTGTGGGGCTCTGTGGATTATCGGGGGTCTTTGTGGGTCTCTATTGGTCTCTGGGTCTCTGTGGCTTTCTGTTCGTATCTGTGGGTCTCTGGGGTATCCGGCTCTCTAGAGTCTCTGTGGGTCTCTGTGGGTCTTTGGGGTCTCTTTGCATCTCTGTGGGTCTCTGTGGGTCTCTGGGGTCTCCCTGGGTCTCCGTGGGTCTCTGGGGTCTCTGTTGGTCTCTGTAGGTCTCTGGGGTCTCTGGGGTCTCTGGGATCTCTGTGGGTCTCTGGGGTCTCTGTGGGTCTCTGCGGTCTCTGTAGGTCTCTGTGGGTCTCTGGGGTCTCTGTGGGTGTCTGTGGGTCTTTGGGCTCTCTTGGGTCTCTGTGGGTCTCTGGGGTCCCTGTGGGTCTCTGTGGGTCTCTGTGGGTCTCTGTGGTATCTGGGGTCTCTGGGGTCTCTGTGGGTCTCTGGGGTCCCTGGGGTCTCTGTGGGTCTCTGTGGGTCTCTTTGGTCTCTGGTGTCTCTGTGGGTCTCTGTGGGTTTCTTGGGTATCTGGGGTCTCTGTGGGTCTCTGTGGGTCTCTTGGGTCTCTGGGGTCTCTGTGGGTCTATGTGGTATCTGGGGTCTCTGTGGGTCTCTGTGGGTCTCTTGGGTCTCTGGGATCTCAAAGGTCTCTGTGGGTTCTTGGGGTCTTTGTGAGTCTCTGTGGGTCTCTGGGGACTCTGTAGGTCTCTGTGGGTCTCTGTCAGTCACTGTGGGTCTCTGTGGGTCTTTGGGGTATCTGTTGGTCTCTGGGTTCTTTGGGGTCTCTGTGGGTCTCTGTGGGTCTCTGTCGGTCACTTTGGGTCTCTGTGGGTATATGAGGTCTCTGTGGGTCTCTGGGGTCTCTGGGGTCTCCGGGGTCTCTGTGCGTCTCTGTGGGTCTCTGTGGGTCTCTGTGGGTCTCTGGGGTCTCTGGGGTCTCTTTGCGTCTCTGGGGTCTCTGTGGGTTTCTCGGGTCTCTGTGGGTTTCTGGGGTCTCTGTGCGTCTCTGTGGATCACTGGGGTCTCTGTGGATCTCTGGGTTCTCTGTCGGTCTCTATGGGTCTCTCTTGTTCTCTGGGGTCTTTGTGGGTCTCTGTGGGTCGCTGGCGTCTCTGTGGATGTCTGGGGTCTCTGTGGTTCTCTGTGGGTCTCTGTGGTTCTCTCGGGTCTTTATGGGGCTCTGTGGGTTTCGCTGGATCTCTGTGGGTCTCTTGGGTCTCTGTGGGTCTCTGTGGTCTCCGTGGGTCTCTGTTCGTCTCTGTGGTCTCCGTGGGTCTCCGTGCATCTCTGGGGTCTCTGTGGTCTCTGTGTGTCTCTTTGGGTCTCTGGGGTCTCTGTGGTCTCTGGGGAATCTGTGGGTCTATGTGGGTCTCTGTGGGTCTCTAGGGTCTCTGTAGTCTCTGGGGTCTCTGTGGGTCTCTGTGGGTCTCTGTGGGTCTCTTGGGTCTCTGGGGTCCCTAGGGTTTCTGTGGATTTTCTGGGGTCTTTGTGGGTCTCTGTGGGTCTCTGGGGTCTCTGTCGGTCTGTGTGGGTCTCTGTCGGTCACTGTGGGTCTCTGTGGGTCTTTGGGGTCTCTGTGGTTCTCTGGGTTCTCTGGGGTCTCTGTGGGTCTCTATGGTTCTCTGTGCGTATCTGAGGTCTCTGTGGGTCTCTGGGGTCTTTGGGGTCTCCGGGGTCTCTGTGGGTCTCTGCGGTCTCTGTGGGTCTCTGTGGGTATCTGAGCTCTCTGTGGGTCTCTGTGCGTCTCTGTGGGTCTCTGGGGTCGCTGGGGTCTGTTTGGGTCTCTGGGGTCTCTGTGGGTTTCTAGGATCTCTGTGGGTCTCTGGGGTCTCTGTTGGTTTCTGTGGTCTCCGTGGGTCTCGGGGGTCTCTGTGGTCTCTGGGGTCTCTGTGGGTCTATGTGGGTCTCTGTGGGTCTCTGTGGATCTCCATGGGTCTCTATGGGGCTGTGGCTCTCAGTGGGTCTCTGGGGTCTCTGTGGGTCTCTGGGGTCTCTGTGGGTCTCTGGGGTCTCTCTGGGTCTCTGGGGTCTATGTAGGTCTCTGGGGTCTCTGTGGGTCTCTGGGGTCTATGTAGGTTTCTGGGGTCTCTCTGTTGTCTGGGGTCTCTGTGGGGCTCTGTGGATTATCGGGGGTCTTTGTGGGTCTCTATGGGTCTCTGTGGGTTTCTGTTCGTATCTGTGGGTCTCTGGGGTCTCCGGGTCTCTAGAGTCTCTGTGGGTTTCTGTGGGTCTTTGGGGTCTCTGTGCGTCTCTGTGGGTCTCTGTGGGTCTCTGGGGTCCCCCTGGGTCTCCGTGGGTCTCTGGGGTCTCTGTGGGTCTCTGTAGGTCTCTGGGGTCTCTGGGGTCTCTGGGGTCTCTATGGGTCTCTGGGGTCTCTGTGGGTCTCTGCGGTCTCTGTGGGTCTCTTTGGGTTTCTGGGGTCTCTGTGGGTGTCTGTGGGTCTCTGGGCTCTCTTGGGTCTCTGTGGGTCTCTGGGGTCCCTCTGGGTCTCTGTGGGTCTCTGTGGGTCTCTGTGGTATCTGGAGTCTCTGGGGTCTCTGTGGGTCTCTGGGGTCTCTGGGGTCTCTGTGGGTCTCTGTGGGTCTCTTTGGTCTCTGGTGTCTCTGTGGGTCTCTGTGGGTTTCTGGGGTATCTGGGGTCTCTGTGGGTCTCTGTGGGTCTCTTGGGTCTCTGGAGTCTCTCTGAGTCTCTGTGGTATCTGTGGTCTCTGGGGTCTCTGTAGGTCTCTGGGGTCTCTCGAGTCTCTGGGATCTCTGAGGTCTCTGTGGGTCTCTGGGGTCTCTGTGGTATTTGGGGTCTCTGTGGGTCTCTGTGGATTATCTGGGGTCTTTGTGGGTCTCTGTGGGTTTCTGTTGGAATCTGTGGGTCTCTGGGGTCTCTGTGGGTCTCTGGGTTCTCTGTGGGTCTATGGGGTCTCAATGGGTCTCTGGGGTCTCTGTGGGTGTCTGTGGGTTTCTGGGGTCTCTGTGGATCTCTGGGGTCTCTGTGGGTCTCTATGGGTCTCTTTGGTTCTCTTGGGTCTTTATGGGTCTTTGTGGGTTTCTATGCATCTCTCTGGGTCTCTGGGGTCTCTGTGGGTCTCTGTGGTCTCCGTGGGTCTCTGTTGGTCTCTGTTGTCTGCGTGGGTCTCCGTGGGTCTCTGGGGTCTCTGTGGTCTCTGTGTGTCTCTGTGGGTCTCTGGGGTCTCTGTGGTCTCTGTGGTCTCCGTGGGTCTCTGTGGGTCTCTGTGGGTCTCGATGGATCTCTGTTGGTCTCTGTGGTCTCTATGGTCTCTATTGGTCTCTGTGCGTTCTCTGGGGTCTTTGTGGGTCTCTGTGGATCTCTGTGGGTCTCTGGGGTCTCCGTGGGTCTCTGTGGGTCTCTATGTGTCTCTGTGGGTCTCTGTGGGTCTCCGTGGGTCTCTGTGGGTCTCTGTGGGTCTCTGGGGTCTCTGTTGGTCTCTGTGGTCTCCGGGGGTCTCCGTGGGTCTCTGGGGTCTCTGTGGTCTCTGTGTGCCTCTGTGGTTCTCTGAGGTCTCTGTGGTCTGTGGGGTCTCTGTGGGTCTATGTGGGTCTCTGTGGGTCTCTGTGGTCTCCGTGGGTCTCTGTGGGTCTCTGTGGGTCTCCATGGGTCTCTATGGGGCTGTGGCTCTCTGTGGTCTCCGTGGGTCTCTGTGGGTCTCTGTGGGTTTCTGTTGGTATCTGTGGGTCTCTGGGGTCTCTGTGGGTCTCTGGGTTCTCTGTGGGTCTATGGGGTCTCAATGGGTCTCTGGGGTCTCTGTGGGCGTCTGTGGGTTTCTGGGGTCTCTGTGGATCTCTGGGGTCTCTGTGGGTCTCTATGGGTCTCTTTGGTTCTCTTGGGTCTTTATGGGTCTTTGTGGGTTTCTATGCATCTCTCTGGGTCTCTGGGGTCTCTGTGGGTCTCTGTGGTCTCCGTGGGTCTCTGTTGGTCTCTGTTGTCTGCGTGGGTCTCCGTGGGTCTCTGGGGTCTCTGTGGTCTCTGTGTGTCTCTGTGGGTCTCTGGCGTCTCTGTGGTCTCTGTGGTCTCCGTGGGTCTCTGTGGGTCTCTGTGGGTCTCGATGGGTCTCTGTTGGTCTCCGTGGTCTCTATTGGTCTCTGTGGGTTCTCTGGGGTCTTTGTGGGTCTCTGTGGATCTCTGTGGGTCTCTGGGGTCTCCGTGGGTCTCTGTGGGTCTCTATGTTTCTCTGTGGGTCTCTGTGGGTCTCCGTGGGTCTCTGTGGGTCTCTGTGGGTCTCTGGGGTCTCTGTTGGTCTCTGTGGTCTCCGGGGGTCTCCGTGGGTCTCTGGGGTCTCTGTGGTCTCTGTGTGCCTCTGTGGTTCTCTGAGGTCTCTGTGGTCTGTGGGGTCTCTGTGGGTCTATTTGGGTCTCTGTGGGTCTCTGTGGTCTCTGTGGGTCTCTGTGGGTCTCTGTGGGTCTCCATGGTTCTCTATGGGCTGTGGCTCTCTGTGGTCTCCGTGGGTCTCTGTGGGTCTCTGTGGGTCTCCATGGGTCTCTAAGGGGCTGTGGTTCTCTGTAGGTCTCTGGGGTCTCTGTGGTCTCTGGGGTCTCTGTGGGTCTCTTTGGATTATCTGGAGTCTTTGTGGTTCTCTGTGGGTCTCTGTGGGTCTCTGTTCGTATCTGTGGGTCTCTGGGGTCTCTGGGGTCTCTGGAATCGCTGTCGGTCTCTGTGGGTCTCTGTGGGTTTTTGGGGTCTCTGTGTTCTCTGGGGTCTCTGTGGGTCTCTGGGGTCTCTGTGGGTCTCTGTGGGTCTCTGGGGTCTTTGGAGTCTCTGTGGGTCTCTGGGGTCTGTGTGGTCTCTGGGGTCTCTGTGGGTCTCTGTGGATTATCTGGGGTCTTTGTGGTTCTCTGTGGGTCTCTGGGTGTCTGTGGGTCTCTGTTCGTATATGTGGGTCTCTGGGGTCTCTGGGGTCTCTGGAGTCTCTGTGGGTCTCTGTGGGTTTTTAAGGTTTCTGTGGGTCTCTGTGGGTCTCTGTGGGTCTCTGGGGTCTCTGTTGGTCTCTGTGGTCTCCGTGGGTCTCCGTGGGTCTCTGGGGTCTCTGTGGTCTCTGTGTGCCTCTGTGGTTCTCTGAGGTCTCTGTGGTCTGTGGGGTCTCTGTGGGTGTACGTGGGTCTCTGTGGGTCTCTGTGGGTCTCCATGGGTCTCTATGGGGCTGTGGCTCTCTGTGGTTCTCTGGGGTCTCCGTGGTCTCTGGGGTCTCTGTGGGTCTTTTGGGATTATCTGGAGTCTTTGTGGTTCTCTGTGGGTCTCTGGGTCTCTGTGGGTCTCTGTTCGTATCTGTGGGTCTCTGGGGTCTCTGGGGTCTCTGGAATCTCTGTCGGTCTCTGTGGGTCTCTGTGAGTCTTTGGAGTCTCTGTGTTCTCTGGGGTCTCTGTGGGTCTCTGGGGTCTCTTTGGGTCTCTGTGGGTCTCTGGGGTCTTTGGAGTCTCTGG
Organism: Petromyzon marinus; assembly: GCF_048934315.1. NCBI lineage: Eukaryota > Metazoa > Chordata > Hyperoartia > Petromyzontiformes > Petromyzontidae > Petromyzon > Petromyzon marinus. The sequence goes on from NC_133722.1 coordinate 7,802,585, forward strand.
GGTCTCTGTGGGTCTCTGGGGTCTGTGTGGTTTCTGGGGTCTCTGTGGGTCTCTGTGGATTATCTGGGGTCCTTGTGGTTCTCTGTGGGTCTCTGGGTGTCTGTGGGTCTCTGTTCGTATCTGTGGGTCTCTGGGGTCTCTGGGGTCTCTGGGGTCTCTGGAGTCTCTGTGGGTCTCTGTGGGTCTCTGTGGGTCTTTAGCGTTTCTGTGCGTCTCTGGGGTCTCTGGGATCTCCCTGGGTCTCCGTGGGTCTCTGGAGTCTCTTTGGGTCTCTGGAGTCTCTGTGGGTCTCTGGGGTCTCTGGGGTCTCTGGGTTCTATGGGGTCTCTGTGGGTCTCTGGGGTCTCTGTGGGTTTCTGTGGGTCGCTGGGGTCTGTGGGGTCTTTGTGTGTCTATGGGGTCTCTGGGGTCTCTGTGGGTCTCTGGGGTCTCTGGGGTCTCTGTGGGTCTCTGGGGTCTCTGGGGTCTGTTTGGGTCCCTGGGGTCTCTGTTGGTTTCTGGGATCTCTGTGGGTCTCTGGGGTCTCTGTTGGTCTCTGTGGTCTCCGTGGGTCTCTGTGGGTCTCTGGGGTCTCTGTTGTCTCTGGGGTCTCTGTGGGTCTACGTGGGTCTCTGTGGATCTCTGTGGGTCGCATGGGTCTCTATGGGGCTGTGGCTCTCTGTGGGTCTCTGGGGTCTCTGTGGGTCTCTGGGGTCTATGTAGGTCTCTGAGGTCTCTGTGGGTCTCTGGGGTCTCTGTGGGTCTCTGGGGTCTATGTAGGTCTCTGGGGTCTCTGTGGGTCTCTGGGGTCTATGTAGGTCTATGGGGTCTCTGTGGTCTCTGGGGTCTCTGTGGGGCTCTGTGGATTATCGGGGGTCTTTGTGGGTCTCTATTGGTCTCTGGGTCTCTGTGGCTTTCTGTTCGTATCTGTGGGTCTCTGGGGTATCCGGCTCTCTAGAGTCTCTGTGGGTCTCTGTGGGTCTTTGGGGTCTCTTTGCGTCTCTGTGGGTCTCTGTGGGTCTCTGGGGTCTCCCTGGGTCTCCGTGGGTCTCTGGGGTCTCTGTTGGTCTCTGTAGGTCTCTGGGGTCTCTGGGGTCTCTGGGATCTCTGTGGGTCTCTGGGGTCTCTGTGGGTCTCTGCGGTCTCTGTAGGTCTCTGTGGGTCTCTGGGGTCTCTGTGGGTGTCTGTGGGTCTTTGGGCTCTCTTGGGTCTCTGTGGGTCTCTGGGGTCCCTGTGGGTCTCTGTGGGTCTCTGTGGGTCTCTGTGGTATCTGGGGTCTCTGGGGTCTCTGTGGGTCTCTGGGGTCCCTGGGGTCTCTGTGGGTCTCTGTGGGTCTCTTTGGTCTCTGGTGTCTCTGTGGGTCTCTGTGGGTTTCTTGGGTATCTGGGGTCTCTGTGGGTCTCTGTGGGTCTCTGTGGGTCTCTTGGGTCTCTGGGGTCTCTGTGGGTCTATGTGGTATCTGGGGTCTCTGTGGGTCTCTGTGGGTCTCTTGGGTCTCTGGGATCTCAAAGGTCTCTGTGGGTTCTTGGGGTCTTTGTGAGTCTCTGTGGGTCTCTGGGGTCTCTGTAGGTCTCTGTGGGTCTCTGTCAGTCACTGTGGGTCTCTGTGGGTCTTTGGGGTATCTGTTGGTCTCTGGGTTCTTTGGGGTCTCTGTGGGTCTCTGTGGGTCTCTGTCGGTCACTTTGGGTCTCTGTGGGTATATGAGGTCTCTGTGGGTCTCTGGGGTCTCCGGGGTCTCTGTGCATCTCTGTGGGTCTCTGTGGGTCTCTGTGGGTCTCTGGGGTCTCTGGGGTCTCTTTGCGTCTCTGGGGTCTCTGTGGGTTTCTCGGTTCTCTGTGGGTTTCTGGGGTCTCTGTGCGTCTCTGTGGATCACTGGGGTCTCTGTGGATCTCTGGGTTCTCTGTCGGTCTCTATGGGTCTCTCTTGTTCTCTGGGGTCTTTGTGGGTCTTTGTGGGTCGCTGGCGTCTCTGTGGATGTCTGGGGTCTCTGTGGTTCTCTGTGGGTCTCTGTGGTTCTCTCGGGTCTTTATGGGGCTCTGTGGGTTTCGCTGGATCTCTGTGGGTCTCTTGGGTCTCTGTGGGTCTCTGTGGTCTCCGTGGGTCTCTGTTCGTCTCTGTGGTCTCCGTGGGTCTCCGTGCATCTCTGGGGTCTCTGTGGTCTCTGTGTGTCTCTTTGGGTCTCTGGGGTCTCTGTGGTCTCTGGGGTATCTGTGGGTCTATGTGGGTCTCTGTGGGTCTCTGGGGTCTCTGTAGTCTCTGGGGTCTCTGTGGGTCTCTGTGGGTCTCTGTGGGTCTCTTGGGTCTCTGGGGTCCCTAGGGTTTCTGTGGGTTTTCTGGGGTCTTTGTGGGTCTCTGTGGGTCTCTGGGGTCTCTGTCGGTCTGTGTGGGTCTCTGTCGGTCACTGTGGGTCTCTGTGGGTCTTTGGGGTCTCTGTGGTTCTCTGGGTTCTCTGGGGTCTCTGTGGGTCTCTATGGTTCTCTGTGCGTATCTGAGGTCTCTGTGGGTCTCCGGGGTCTTTGGGGTCTCCGGGGTCTCTGTGGGTCTCTGCGGTCTCTGTGGGTCTCTGTGGGTATCTGAGTTCTCTGTGGGTCTCTGTGCGTCTCTGTGGGTCTCTGGGGTCTCTGGGGTCTGTTTGGGTCTCTGGGGTCTCTGTGGGTTTCTAGGATCTCTGTGGGTCTCTGGGGTCTCTGTTGGTTTCTGTGGTCTCCGTGGGTCTCCGTGGGTCTCTGGGGTCTCTGTGGTCTCTGGGGTCTCTGTGGGTCTATGTGGGTCTCTGTGGGTCTCTGTGGATCTCCATGGGTCTCTATGGGGCTGTGGCTCTCAGTGGGTCTCTGGGGTCTCTGTGGGTCTCTGGGGTCTCTGTGGGTCTCTGGGGTCTCTCTGGGTCTCTGGGGTCTATGTAGGTCTCTGGGGTCTCTGTGGGTCTCTGGGGTCTATGTAGGTCTCTGGGGTCTCTCTGTTGTCTGGGGTCTCTGTGGGGCTCTGTGGATTATCGGGGGTCTTTGTGGGTCTCTATGGGTCTCTGGGTCTCTGTGGGTTTCTGTTCGTATCTGTGGGTCTCTGGGGTCTCCGGGTCTCTAGAGTCTCTGTGGGTTTCTGTGGGTCTTTGGGGTCTCTGTGCGTCTCTGTGGGTCTCTGTGGGTCTCTGGGGTCCCCCTGGGTCTCCGTGGGTCTCTGGGGTCTCTGTGGGTCTCTGTAGGTCTCTGGGGTCTCTGGGGTCTCTGGGGTCTCTATGGGTCTCTGGGGTCTCTGTGGGTCTCTGCGGTCTCTGTGGGTCTCTTTGGGTTTCTGGGGTCTCTGTGGGTGTCTGTGGGTCTCTGGGCTCTCTTGGGTCTCTGTGGGTCTCTGGGGTCCCTCTGGGTCTCTGTGGGTCTCTGTGGGTCTCTGTGGTATCTGGAGTCTCTGGGGTCTCTGTGGGTCTCTGGGGTCTCTGGGGTCTCTGTGGGTCTCTGTGGGTCTCTTTGGTCTCTGGTGTCTCTGTGGGTCTCTGTGGGTTTCTGGGGTATCTGGGGTCTCTGTGGGTCTCTGTGGGTCTCTTGGGTCTCTGGAGTCTCTCTGAGTCTCTGTGGTATCTGTGGTCTCTGGGGTCTCTGTGGGTCTTTGTGGGTCTCTTGGGTCGCTGGGGTCTCAAAGGTCTCTGTGGTTTCTTGGGGTCTTTGTGAGTCTCTGTGGGTCTCTGGGGTCTCTGTAGGTCTCTGTGGGTCTCTGTCAGTCACTGTGGGTCTCTGTGGGTCTTTGGGGTCTCTTTGCTTCTCTGTGGGTCTCTGTGGGTCTCTGGGGTCTCCCTGGTTCTCCGTGGGTCTCTGTGGTCTCTGTGGGTCTCTGTAGGTCTCTGGGGTCTCTGGGGTCTCCGGGGTCTCTGTGCGTCTCTGCGGTCTCTGTGGGTCTCTGTGGGTATCTGATGTCTTTGTGGATCTCTGTGGGTCTCTGTGGGTCTCTGGGGTCTCTGGGGTCTCTTTGCGTCTCTGGGGTCTCTGTGGGTTTCTGGGGTCTCTGTGGGTTTCTAGGGTCTCTGAACGTCTCTGTGGATCACTGGGTTCTCTGTGGATCTCTGGAATCTCTGTCGGTCTCTATGGGTCTCTCTTGTTCTCTGGGGTCTTTATGGGTCTCTGTGGGTCGCTGGGGTCTCTGTGGATGTCTGTGGTCTCTGTGGTTCTCTGTGGGTCTCTGTGGTTCTCTCGGGTCTTTATGGGTCTCTGTGGGTTTCGCTGGATCTCTGTGGGTCTCTTTGGTCTCTGTGGGTCTCTGTGGTCTCCGTGGGTCTCTGTTGGTCTCTGTGGTCTCAGTGGGTTTCCGTGCGTCTCTGGGGTCTCTGTGGTCTCTGTGTGTCTCTGTGGGTCTCTGGGGTCTCTGTGGTCTCTGGGGTATCTGTGGGTCTATGTGGGTCTCTGTGGGTCTCTGAGGTCTCTGTGGTCTCTGGGGTCTCTGTGGGTCTCTGTGGGTCTCTGTGGGTCTCTTAGGTCTCTGGGGTCTGTAGGGTCTCTGTCGGTTTTCTGGGTCTTTGTGGGTCTCTGTGGGTCTCTGGGGTCTCTGTCGGTCTGTGTGGGTCTCTGTCGGTCACTGTGGGTCTCTGTGGGTCTTTGGGGTCTCTGTGGTTCTCTGGGTTCTCTGGGTTCTCCGTGAGTCTCTATGGTTCTCTGTGCGTAACTGAGGTCTCTGTGCGTCTCTGGGGTCTCTGGGGTCTCTGTGGGTCTCTGCGGTATCTGTGGGTCTCTGTGGGTATCTGAGCTCTCTGTGGGTCTCTGTGCGTCTCTGTGGGTCTCTGGGATCTCTGGGGTCTGTTTGGGTCTATGGGGTCTCTGTGGGTTTCTGGGATCTCTGTGGGTCTCTGGGGTCTCTGTTGGTCTCTGTGGTCTCCGTTGGTCTTCGGTGGTCTCTGGAGTCTCTGTGGTCTCTATGTGTCTCTCTGGGTCTCTCGGTTCTCTGTGGTCTCTGGTTTCTCCGTGGGTCTATGTGGGTCTCTGTGGTCTCCGTGGGTCTCTGTTGGTCTCTGTGTTCTCCGTGGGTCTCCGTGCATCTCTGGGGTCTCTGTGGTCTCTGTGTCTCTTTGGGTCTCTGGGGTCTCTGTGGTCTCTGGGGTATCTGTGGGTCTATGTGGGTCTCTGTGGGTCTCTGGGGTCTCTGTGGTCTCTGGGGTCTCTGTGGGTGTCTGTGGGTCTCTGTGGGTCTCTTGGGTCTCTGGGGTCCCTAGGGTCTCTGTGGGTTTTCTGGGGTCTTTGTGGGTCTCTGTGAGTCTCTGGGCTCTCTGTCGGTCTGTGTGGGTCTCTGTCCGTCACTGTGGGTCTCTGTGGGTCTTTGGGGTCTCTGTGGTTCTCTGGGTTCTCTGGGGTCTCTGTGGGTCTCTATGGTTCTCTGTGCGTATCTGAGGTCTCTGTGGGTCTCTGGGGTCTCTGTGGGTCTCTGTGGGTATCTGAGCTCTCTGTGGGTCTCTGTGCGTCTCTGTGGGTCTCTGTGGTCTCTGGGGTCTGTTTGGGTCTCTGGGGTCTCTGTGGGTTTCTGGGATCTCTGTGGGTCTCTGGGGTCTCTGTTGGTCTCTGTGGTCTCCGTGGGTCTCCGTGGGTCTCCGTGGGTCTCTGGGGTCTCTGTGGTCTCTGGGGTCTCTGTGGGTCTATGTGGGTCTCTGTGGGTCTCTGTGGATCTCCATGGGTCTCTATGGGGCTGTGGCTCTCAGTGGGTCTCTGGGGTCTCTGTGGTTCTCTGGGGTCTCTGTGGGTCTCTGGGGTCTCTCTGGGTCTCTGGGGTCTATGTAGGTCTCTGGGGTCTCTGTGGGTCTCTGGGGTCTATGTAGGTCTCTGGAGTCTCTCTGTTGTCTGGGGTCTCTGTGGGGCTCTGTGGATTATCGGGGGTCTTTGTGGGTCTCTATGGGTCTCTGGGTCTCTGTGGGTTTCTGTTCGTATCTGTGGGTCTCTGGGGTCTCCGGGTCTCTAGAGTCTCTGTGGGTTTATGTGGGTCTTTGGGGTCTCTGTGCGTCTCTGTGGGTCTCTGTGGGTCTCTGGGGTCCCCCTGGGTCTCCGTGGGTCTCTGGGGTCTCTGTGGGTCTCTGTAGGTCTCTGGGGTCTCTGGGGTCTCTGGGGTCTCTATGGGTCTCTGGGGTCTCTGTGGGTCTCTGCGGTCTCTGTGGGTCTCTTTGGGTCTCTGGGGTCTCTGTGGGTGTCTGTGGGTCTCTGGGCTCTCTTGGGTCTCTGTGGGTCTCTGGGGTCCCTCTGGGTCTCTGTGGGTCTCTGTGGGTCTCTGTGGTATCTGGAGTCTCTGGGGTCTCTGTGGGTCTCTGGGGTCTCTGGGGTCTCTGTGGGTCTCTGTGGGTCTCTTTGGTCTCTGGTGTCTCTGTGGGTCTCTGTGGGTTTCTGGGGTATCTGGGGTCTCTGTGGGTCTCTGTGGGTCTCTTGGGTCTCTGGGGTCTCTCTGAGTCTCTGTGGTATCTGTGGTCTCTGGGGTCTCTGTGGGTCTTTGTGGGTCTCTTGGGTCGCTGGGGTCTCAAAGGTCTCTGTGGTTTCTTGGGGTCTTTGTGAGTCTCTGTGGGTCTCTGGGGTCTCTGTAGGTCTCTGTGGGTCTCTGTCAGTCACTGTGGGTCTCTGTGGGTTTTCGGGGTCTCTTTGCTTCTCTGTGGGTCTCTGTGGGTCTCTGGGGTCTCCCTGGGTCTCCGTGGGTCTCTGGGGTCTCTGTGGGTCTCTGTAGGTCTCTGGGGTCTCTGGGGTCTCCGGGGTCTCTGTGCGTCTCTGCGGTCTCTGTGGGTCTCTGTGGGTATCTGATGTCTTTGTGGGTCTCTGTGGGTCTCTGTGGGTCTCTGGGGTCTCTGGGGTCTCTTTGCGTCTCTGGGGTCTCTGTGGGTTTCTGGGGTCTCTGTGGGTTTCTGGGGTCTCTGTACGTCTCTGTGGATCACTGGGGTCTCTGTGGATCTCTGGAATCTCTGTCGGTCTCTATGGGTCTCTCTTGTTCTCTGGGGTCTTTGTGGGTCTCTGTGGGTCGCTGGGGTCTCTGTTGATGTCTGTGGTTTCTGTGGTTCTCTGTGGGTCTCTGTGGTTCTCTCGGGTCTTTATGGGTCTCTGTGGGTTTCGCTGGATCTCTGTGGGTCTCTTTGGTCTCTGTGGGTCTCTGTGGTCTCCGTGGGTCTCTGTTGGTCTCTGTGGTCTCGGTGGGTTTCCGTGCGTCTCTGGGGTCTCTGTGGTCTCTGTGTGTCTCTGTGGGTCTCTGGGGTCTCTGTGGTCTCTGGGGTATCTGTGGGTCTATGTGGGTCTCTGTGGGTCTCTGTGCGTCTCTGTGGGTATCTGGGATCTCTGGGGTCTGTTTGGGTCTATGGGGTCTCTGTGGGTTTCTGGGATCTCTGTGGGTCTCTGGGGTCTCTGTTGGTCTCTGTGGTCTCCGTGGGTCTTCGGTGGTCTCTGCGGTCTCTGTGGTCTCTATGTGTCTCTCTGGGTCTCTCGGTTCTCTGTGGTCTCTGGTTTCTCCGTGGGTCTATGTGGGTCTCTGTGGTCTCCGTGGGTCTCTGTTGGTCTCTGTGGTCTCCGTGGGTCTCCGTGCATCTCTGGGGTCTCTGTGGTCTCTGTGTGTCTCTTTGGGTCTCTAGGGTCTCTGTGGTCTCTGGGGTATCTGTGGGTCTATGTGGGTCTCTGTGGGTCTCTGGGGTCTCTGTGGTCTCTGGGGTCTCTGTGGGTGTCTGTGGGTCTCTGTGGGTCTCTTGGGTCTCTGGGGTCCCTAGGGTCTCTGTGGGTTTTCTGGGGTCTTTGTGGGTCTCTGTGGGTCTCTGGGCTCTCTGTCGGTCTGTGTGGGTCTCTGTCCGTCACTGTGGGTCTCTGTGGGTCTTTGGGGTCTCTGTGGTTCTCTGGGTTCTCTGGGGTCTCTGTGGGTCTCTATGGTTCTCTGTGCGTATCTGAGGTCTCTGTGGGTCTCTGGGGTCTCTGTGGGTCTCTGTGGGTATCTGAGCTCTCTGTGGGTCTCTGTGCGTCTCTGTGGGTCTCTGTGGTCTCTGGGGTCTGTTTGGGTCTCTGGGGTCTCTGTGGGTTTCTGGGATCTCTGTGGGTCTCTGGGGTCTCTGTTGGTCTCTGTGGTCTCCGTGGGTCTCCGTGGGTCTCCGTGGGTCTCTGGGGTCTCTGTGGTCTCTGGGGTCTCTGTGGGTCTATGTGGGTCTCTGTGGGTCTCTGTGGATCTCCATGGGTCTCTATGGGGCTGTGGCTCTCAGTGGGTCTCTGGGGTCTCTGTGGGTCTCTGGGGTCTCTGTGGGTCTCTGGGGTCTCTCTGGGTCTCTGGGGTCTATGTAGGTCTCTGGGGTCTCTGTGGGTCTCTGGGGTCTATGTAGGTCTCTGGGGTCTCTCTGTTGTCTGGGGTCTCTGTGGGGCTCTGTGGATTATCGGGGGTCTTTGTGGGTCTCTATGGGTCTCTGGGTCTCTGTGGGTTTCTGTTCGTATCTGTGGGTCTCTGGGGTCTCCGGGTCTCTAGAGTCTCTGTGGGTTTCTGTGGGTCTTTGGGGTCTCTGTGCGTCTCTGTGGGTCTCTGTGGGTCTCTGGGGTCCCCCTGGGTCTCCGTGGGTCTCTGGGGTCTCTGTGGGTCTCTGTAGGTCTCTGGGGTCTCTGGGGTCTCTGGGGTCTCTATGGGTCTCTGGGGTCTCTGTGGGTCTCTGCGGTCTCTGTGGGTCTCTTTGGGTCTCTGGGGTCTCTGTGGGTGTCTGTGGGTCTCTGGGCTCTCTTGGGTCTCTGTGGGTCTCTGGGGTCCCTCTGGGTCTCTGTGGGTCTCTGTGGGTCTCTGTGGTATCTGGAGTCTCTGGGGTCTCTGTGGGTCTCTGGGGTCTCTGGGGTCTCTGTGGGTCTCTGTGGGTCTCTTTGGTCTCTGGTGTCTCTGTGGGTCTCTGTGGGTTTCTGGGGTATCTGGGGTCTCTGTGGGTCTCTGTGGGTCTCTTGGGTCTCTGGGGTCTCTCTGAGTCTCTGTGGTATCTGTGGTCTCTGGGGTCTCTGTGGGTCTTTGTGGGTCTCTTGGGTCGCTGGGGTCTCAAAGGTCTCTGTGGTTTCTTGGGGTCTTTGTGAGTCTCTGTGGGTCTCTGGGGTCTCTGTAGGTCTCTGTGGGTCTCTGTCAGTCACTGTGGGTCTCTGTGGGTCTTCGGGGTCTCTTTGCTTCTCTGTGGGTCTCTGTGGGTCTCTGGGGTCTCCCTGGGTCTCCGTGGGTCTCTGGGGTCTCTGTGGGTCTCTGTAGGTCTCTGGGGTCTCTGGGGTCTCCGGGGTCTCTGTGCGTCTCTGCGGTCTCTGTGGGTCTCTGTGGGTATCTGATGTCTTTGTGGGTCTCTGTGGGTCTCTGTGGGTCTCTGGGGTCTCTGGGGTCTCTTTGCATCTCTGGGGTCTCTGTGGGTTTCTGGGGTCTCTGTACGTCTCTGTGGATCACTGGGGTCTCTGTGGATCTCTGGAATCTCTGTCGGTCTCTATGGGTCTCTCTTGTTCTCTGGGGTCTTTGTGGGTCTCTGTGGGTCGCTGGGGTCTCTGTTGATGTCTGTGGTTTCTGTGGTTCTCTGTGGGTCTCTGTGGTTCTCTCGGGTCTTTATGGGTCTCTGTGGGTTTCGCTGGATCTCTGTGGGTCTCTTTGGTCTCTGTGGGTCTCTGTGGTCTCCGTGGGTCTCTGTTGGTCTCTGTGGTCTCGGTGGGTTTCCGTGCGTCTCTGGGGTCTCTGTGGTCTCTGTGTGTCTCTGTGGGTCTCTGGGGTCTCTGTGGTCTCTGGGGTATCTGTGGGTCTATGTGGGTCTCTGTGGGTCTCTGGGGTCTCTGTGGTCTCTGGGGTCTCTGTGGGTCTCTGTGGGTCTCTGTGGGTCTCTTGGGTCTCTGGGGTGTGTAGGGTCTCTGTCGGTTTTCTGGGTCTTTGTGGGTCTCTGTGGGTCTCTGGGGTCTCTGTCGGTCTGTGTGGGTCTCTGTCGGTCACTGTGGGTCTCTGTGGGTCTTTGGGGTCTCTGTGGTTCTCTGGGTTCTCTGGGTTCTCCGTGGGTCTCTATGGTTCTCTGTGCGTAACTGAGGTCTCTGTGGGTCTCTGGGGTCTCTGGGGTCTCTGTGGGTCTCTGCGGTATCTGTGGGTCTCTGTGGGTATCTGAGCTCTCTGTGGGTGTCTGTGCGTCTCTGTGGGTCTTTGGGGTCTCTGGGGTCTGTTTGGGTCTATGGGGTCTCTGTGGGTTTCTGGGATCTCTGTGGGTCTCTGGGGTCTCTGTTGGTCTCTGTGGTCTCCGTGGGTCTTCGGGGGTCTCTGGGGTCTCTGTGGTCTCTATGTGTCTCTCTGGGTCTCTCGGTTCTCTGTGGTCTCTGGTTTCTCTGTGGGTCTATGTGGGTCTCTGTGGTCTCCGTGGGTCTCTGTTGGTCTCTGTGGTCTCCGTGGGTCTCCATGCATCTCTGGGGTCTCTGTGGTCTCTGTGTGTCTCTTTGGGTCTCTGGGGTCTCTGTGGTCTCTGGGGTATCTGTGGGTCTATGTGGGTCTCTGTGGGTCTCTGGGGTCTCTGTGGTCTCCGGGGTCTCTGTGGGTGTCTGTGGGTCTCTGTGGGTCTCTTGGGTCTCTGGG